>NC_069784.1:118437683-119062683 GCF_027406575.1 Nycticebus coucang | reverse complement strand
CTACAATCATAGCACCAATCGGAAAGCCCCCAGAAATTTCCAAAATTCCCTGGGGGAAGTGAGTGACACTGCTCCACTTGTGAACCACTGGTCTGTCTAAAGCTGGGGTGATTAGATAAAGGCAAATAGAAATCCTTCAGACTGAAATGTATTTACTTATTATAGAAAGTGCGTTCTCAATATAACAGAATTAAATATTTTGAGTTTTATATCTGAGAAGATATTTCAAAGCATTCGACAGTTTCTCTAAGTATATCTTGAATGTAGTGGCTGACACATCAATACGTTCACGCTGTGTTAAGGTGAAGTTAATTTAAAAATAATAATGGCAATAAATGCTTTTGTTTTTATTGTGTCACCAGTGTTATTAAAATGATTATGTTTAAATCCAAGTACACCAGGCTCTGTATGGTTCCCACTACACCATTGTATCCCAGGGAGTCTCACCTTTGCAATGTTTAGTTATGGTAACATAGAGGATTTATAAAATGTGCACACATTCAAAGATCTTTAAATTGACCTCTCCTGATTAGACTCATAGGAGTAACTGCATCCTTCATTCCCTTCATAAACCAGGCTGAAAGTTCAAGGCTGCTCTCTCTATACAGCTGTGCATTTTCCTTGTCACCAGTTGAGTTATATGCAGTTCAATTTAATCCCATCCTAATTTATTCAAGTTGTGTGGATTACTATAATTATGTAATTTAAATTCCATATAAATCTAGGAAATATGAGTGTGACAGGTGTGTGTTATGACTCCTAAGTAAGATGTTTCAGAAAAACTTAATAAGGATAAGTCATTAAAGTGGCAATTGACTGATGTGTGAGAAATTAGAAAAGTGAAATAAAAATACTTACTATAACAAAGACCCTGCCTCACCAATTGGTTCTTGGATGTCTTCAAATTCTCATTCCTCTTTGCTCACAGATGAAATCGTGGAATTTAGGCAATGTATTATGGTCAAGTTGTATTTATATTTATTTATTTATTTTTATTTTGCCAAAGTCTAAATTTATCTATTTTTTATTAAATCATAGCTGTGTACATTAGTGCAATCATGGGGTACAATGTGCTGGTTTTATATACAATTTGAAATACTTTCATGAAACTAGTTAACATAGCCTTCACCGCATTTTCTTAGTTATTGTGTTAAGACATTTATATTCCACACTTAGTAGATTTAACATGTACCCTTGTAAAATGCACCATAGGTGTGGTCACACCAATTACTCTCCCTCCCCACTCCTCCCTTTAAAGTGTATTTAAACCACGTGACTGGTTAGTTAACCACAGACCCATCCTCAGAGGAAAGATGGTGCATTGCTAAAGATGACCAAGATGCACGGGTATTTTTAAAACATTGTTAAAATATTTAAAGTATTATATATCGAGTTTTATGATCCATCGACTTTTTTTTTTTTTTTAATTTGGCCGGGGCTGAGTTTGAACCCACCACCTCCGGCATATGGGACCGGCGCCCTACCCGCTGAGCCACAGGCGCCGCCCGATCCATCGACTTTTTAAAATGAACCAACAATCAGTTTGGATTCCATTATGTAAGGTCACTTTTGCTGTGCATTGCTTTCCTAGAATTTGGGGTGGAAGAAACCAATCATAACTGTTAATAATGGAGCATTCACAAATAGGGCAAATTACATAGACATGTATTAATTTGCTTCTCTTTATAACTTATGGGCTGGGATAAATGAATGTTAGAAATAAAAATAAACTCTTTGTCCTACCTTCCTGAACCAAATAAATACAATCAAAAGCATATACATCTAAGGAAAATTCCAAAATGAATACTTCTGTTTCCTCACAACCCCTGTTTCCACATTAATCAATCATCTTCTGCTTCATGAGATGGATAGGAAAGATTAATCAACTGCACCCTTAATTTCAAAATGCCAACATCACCACAGAAACCTTCCTTTCACATTCCTTAACCATGAGTGTGATCTCAAAATTAAAATATCTGTTTCGAGGCCAATCAGTAACTATAAACACCAATGCAAACACAACTTGTCAGATGGAAAAAAAAAGAATGATAAAAAAAGAGCAGAAATGGTTTTCTGAAATACCAATTTATTTCTTTCCTTTTTTTTTGGCCAGGAAAACCTGCCTGTTTTTGGTTTGTTTTTCAGGTACACTATATGCCATCTAACATTTTGAACTTGGCTACAATCTGGATAATCTGTACCCACTCCACCCCACCCTTTCTGTAAAGCTCTAAGAACAAATCTTCTGCTATTTCCTTAGTCATTTAAAATGAGGTGTAAAAATCTATAAGGAACAAAGATATTGGAAAGTATGGGATGCCCCAGAGCCAGGCCTTACCCATCTCTCTAGTCTACCTGCTTCCATGAGAATGCTGTGTGCTTCCCAATTTACAGAGCTCTGCACTCACGGCTGCACCTGATAAGTCGACAGGGAGTTGTAGTTAGAAGAATGGCACTCAGAGATATTTATAAGGTGCCAAACAGTCCTGCAGTGGTCTGCACTCCTTGAATAAACAGTTACACTACATCATCCTAGACACTGCTAAGGGAGAAGCTTCATGATTAAAACGAGATATTTACAGTAGAACCCTGTTGTTCGTCCTTATGCTCCTCTTTTAACTCAAGATTAGACCAGGTATGGCGGTGTGAGACACTCAGCCTCCTCAGCTGCTCCTCACCCCCTCGGGAGAGATCAGCGTCACACCTGCCTTCTTTCTCAAGAGGACACTACATTGTGTAGCACCAGAGACTATAAGCTCAGGAACCAGACCAGGGATTCCAATCTGAGATTTGCTACTTTCTAGCCCTGTGGCCTTGGGGCACTCGCAGAGGCTCGCGGCTGGGACAAACAGCCCTGACGCTTCAGTGGCTGGACTGACAGCAGTCTGCTATCCACCATGGAAAGTTTTCTAGATCAGCATTTGACTTTGTTTTCAGAGATGACTTAGGACAAGACTTGGTAAACAAAAGGCTGGGGGCTGGTTTTGGCCTGCTGCATATTTTTTTTATAAGAATAATGAGCTAGGAATGGTTATTATATTTTTACATGACCACATTTTAAATGGCAATATGTCTACATAATATATATTCTCAATTCTGCCTTTTGGGTCTCAAAGCCTAAAATGTTATCTGATATTTTATGGAAAGAATCTGCTATTCTTTAGTTTGGGGACTTATACACAATTCATTTGATGTATAAGTCCCCAATATGATCTTCATATGATCTTCAACAGCAGGCTTCCAGAGTTCAGTTGTTAATCTACAGTCCTCAGGATGCCACATGGGAGGTTTTCATAAGCCAGGCCCAACTGTCTCTCAGCCACACTTAACTTCGGAGAAGGTTGGGACACTTGGCCTACCTGCCTTTCCAGAAAGTGAAAGAGGTGGCTGGATGAGCAGTTAGCTAGTTCCTGCCACAGCGGACTACTTAACTGCTCTGTGTCTACTCCAGCCATCACAACGTGGGATTATAAACAGGATGTCAAAGAGGGTTGAATGAGTTGGGTGGGTGAAGTGTTCAGCACAGAGCCTGGAACATTGCAAGCGCTGTCTGGGTGTTTGCTTTATTTTCCTCTGCTTGCAGGCCAGACGCCTAGATGTCTTCCTGACACCAACTCCCCCTCATTGTCGCATATCACCACGTCCTCCCATTTGTGCCCCCAACATCCTTCAGGTGTGCCCTCTCTTTTCCAGTATGCCACTGTTTCAGAAGTAGGCTTTAGGATTATTCAGATGTGCTGAGGACAACAGATCAGGAGATGACTGCCACCGAAAAGACAGTTGTAGCCACAGATTCTGAGAGGAGGGGGCACACCACAGCACAGGGGCCACACAAGGCAGCACCAGGAGTGGTCAGGAGGCTGAGCACCTGATGGGAAACAGAGGCAAAGATCCCGATGGTGGTCTCTGTGGGAAGAAATAGGCAAGGATGGCAAGCAGGTTTAAGCTAATTGGAACAATTTCAGCAGTCTCTGAGGCATAGGGGATGTTTCTACTTGGCCATGGGGTAACAGATGCAGGTGGATAGTGGCCTGGGGTATAGGAATTTATAAAGAAAGAAGTTGGCTGGAGTGGGCTCTGAAATGGTTGGTTTGCATATGAAAGTCATGCTTGCAGGCCAGGGTGGTAAGCTATCCCTAGAAATTAGCTAACCCTCCAACCCTTGGAGGGTCAGCATGGCCCAGATGTGAGAATATAACAGCAGGTTATAGAAACCCAACAGCTGTGGCTAACATCGCCACTGTCCCTCAGCAGGATGTGTGCAGCGGCTTCTATCTGCTCTTCTTCCTCCTCCCGTACCGTGAATAAGCCCGCCTCCCAACAGGCAGTGTGACCTTCGGGAGGCTTAGCTCCAGCTGTGCCCCCAGCCAGCTGCAAACTGGGCAGGAGCCTCCTGAAGCCCTTAAGAAAAAGATCAAAATTCTTCCCATAGCTGCAGTGTCCTGGTGCAGAAGGCTATCTCCAGTCCCTCTGGCTCCATTCTTTCTGGGGCTTCAGGCACAGAGCACCCAGGGTCCCCCAATGTGCCATGTTCTCCAACCTCCTAAGCCTTTACACCAATCTGCCTTTTGCCCAAAGGCTCTTTCTGCTCTGTGACCGCTCCCCATGGTTCAGACTTTAGCCCGGACTCAAAACTCAGATGACCACCCATATTACAGGATCAGTTGGTTGCTGGAGTGTGATGGGGAGCGATACCCACCCACCTCTGGCTGCCTATGTGGGGTCCAACCCCAGCGTCACCATTTCTCACCTGTTCGTCCTGGAATACGTTCTTTAATCTCTCTAAAACTCAGCGTCCCCACCCATAGCATGAGAATAACATTAGCAACATTTTCTTGGATTTGTAGTTAGGATGAAAAAAAGGTAATACATCTTCAATACTGAATAATTTTAAGAACTTAAATGTTTGATTTTAATAGTATTTCCTGTTAAGCCTCAGAATTCTTCGTAACCTGGAACTCTAGGCAGCTACTAGCAATTAGTCAGGATTCAAATTGAGAACATTTTTACATCTCTGATTAGGAGGATGGTTTAATTATTATTAATCACTTCAGAAGGTTAATATAAGCTAATTAATGACTAAGATACTGTTATAGAAATGACATTTGCTCACCGTGGCGATCAAAGTGATTTTTTTTGCTTCTCTACCACAACATACAGCATCCACCTTTTTCATGAAATGAGAGTTTTACAAATTGATAACATAAAAAATAAAAAATAATTAAAAATAAAATGTGATGTCAATAAAAGTAAGGGCATCATTATTAACTTGCCTTTGCTCCCTTTCTGCAGACAAAATTTCATTTCGATCCTCAAACTCTGTCTAAGATTTACTTTATTAGAGCAAAAAAAGGTGCTGTAATAAACATGTTCGGATACAGAGACTGGGTTGATTGAAGGTTGCTAGGGACTGGGGAAAAACGTGAATTTTACTCTATACAAATTATATTATTTTACTGTATAAAATGCAGTAAAATGATACTGCATTTTAAAAATAAACAAAGGAAAAATGTTGGGGCATTAATTTCATTTTCTCTTAAGCTTAGGACATGTTAGTGGTGAAATTGGTTTTTTATTAATTAGTAAAGAGGCCAAGAGTCAGAAGACTATGATCCAGTGCTAACTTCAAGCTTTAAAACTAATTACAAAATAGCTCAGTTATACTTAACTAAACATGATCCTTGCCAGGGAGGGTATACAAGCCAAATGGTCAGAAACGGTGGAGGCAAATAGGCGAGAAATGGAATCCACGGAGGACCTTCCAGAGACCACTGTTTTGCCTAAATATACTGAACTTGAAAAATTATAGATTGTTTTTGTAAAAGTGGTGAGAGCACCTTTCCATGGCATAATGGCTGTAATGTCACGAAGGATTATGGAGTTACAAATCAGGCTGCTGTCAACACCAAGATGACCTACGGCCTGCTGATTAGATCAAATGAAATTTCGTTCTTATTTTCATGGGTAAAAAGTTGCTTATTGTATTTACTTGGCTGTCATCCCTAGCGAATGCAGAAAGTGAATGCTTTCTGTGACAACATATGGCTCCTTGGGCAGTATGAGTCATTCATTGAACCAGAAGTGCAAAAAAAAACAAAAACAAAAGTTAAGAAAGTGGCAACTTTCCTGAGGCAGATACTGTTATTGTTATTACTAATGTTGTTCCTATCCCATGGGGAAAAATTATCTCTATCATGAGCTCATTTTCTAGTTAAAAAGATAATCTATTTTAATATTTGAAGGTAAAAAAACAGTCATCTCCTTTCATTTGACTTTCTCTAGAGCAGTGGTCGCGCTCTTTTTTGGCATCAGGAACTAGTTTCATGGAAGACCATTTTTCCATGGATGGCAGGGAGGATGGTTTAAGGATGATTCAAGTGCATTACATTTACCTCAGATCATCAGGCATTAAATTCTTATAAGGAATGGAACCTAGATCCCTCACGCGTTCATATTATAGTACAGTTCTCACTCCTATGAGAATCTAACACCACTGATGATCTGACAGGAGGCGGAGCTCAGGCTGTGATGCAAACAGTGGAGAGCAGCGTCAATACAGATGAAGCCTTGCTCTTGCCCACCACTCACCTTCTGTTGTGCAGCCTGTTTCCTAATAGGCCACAGACTGTACCAGTCTGTGACCTGGGAGTTAAGCCCCATAACTCTAGAGTGACCTGCTTATGAACTATTGATACATTATTTCTTGCATTTGTTAAACATTTATGAATGCTTTACTATTTTCCAGATATTGTACTAATTATTTGGAATGTAACAATCTATTCCTAAGAGATTTTATTGTTATTATGTCTATCCGTATTTTGGCATTAATTCAATTCTCAGACTCTCAGAATTACTTGAAAACAAATGTTGCTTTTCATCAGTCAGAACTTCTTTTAGCTCCTCTATTATAATGATCTATATTTGATGCTCACCTGAAATGTCATAATATTTATCGTTAAAATTCTTGCCGCAAACGGGGAGAACCCCTACATATGAAGGAAGGACAAATAGCATCTATTAAGATGAAGCATTTTAGTTTCAAAAGTTTGGGAGTTATATGTGCTGAAACATTTATCCATTTATTAAAATATTTCTTTAGGGCTTTGCGCTCATAGCACAGTGTTTGTTGTGCCAGCCACATGCACCAGGGCTGGCAGGTTTGAGCCCAGCCTGGGCCAGCTGAATAACAATGACAACTGCAACAAAGAAAAATAGCTGGGCATTGTGGTGGAGGCCTGTGGTCCTGGCTACTTGGGAGGCTGAGGCAAGAGAATAGCTTCAGCCCAGGAGTTTGAGGTTGCCGTGAGCTGTGGCACCACGACACTCTATCCTGGGTGACCTGGTGCGACTCTGTCTCAGAGAAAAGGAAAGAAAGGAAAAAATATTTCTTTAGGACTTACCACATGCCAAGGAATGTTTTAAATATTGGCGATACAGCAGTAAACAGGATGAATGAGAGAGCCTGTCTTTCTGAAATCTGTTTCCCAGTAAGTATAATAAACAAGTTAAGGAAGAAGTCAATGTGATAAATTCAGAGAGGAAAGTGAAAAGAGAAAAACATGACTGAAGACGGGCTCTTCTAGTCAGAGGCCCTCTCTGGGGAAGTGACATTTGACAAGACACCTGAGCAATGAGAACAGGTGGCAGTGTGAAGACTTGGAGGAAGAGCACAGATGTAGAGAGTGTAAGTGTGAAAGTTCTGTGGTGCAATTGAACTTGGCCTATTTTGGGAGCAGAGATTGTGTAAGGTGAGTGGGGCTCCAGGTGGGGAGGCGATCAGTACCAGCTGAGATGAGAAATCGGCAGAGGTGGATTGAAGAAAGTCAGATTTGTTCTTAGTGAATGGGAAACAGGTGGAGTATTTTTAACATGACAATGAAAGGTTAAAAAGAATGTTTATTCTTGGGTGGCACCTGTGGCTCAAAGGAGTAGGGCACTGGCCCCATATACCAGAGGTGGCAGGTTCAAACCCGGCCCTGGCCAAAAACTGAAAAAAAAAAAAAAAAAAGCTTATTCAAAAATACTTTCAAACCTACAGAAAGCTTAGGTGAAGACCACAAAAAAAATCTTCATACTCTTTACTCAGATTCATTTATTATTAACATTTTGCTCAATTTGCATTGTCATTAGTGGTATCTGTAAAACATTTTTATCTCCATCGTTTGAGAGTAGGTTGCACACAGCATGAATCTTGATCTCTAAGCCTGTTGATATGTGTCTCCTATTGTCTTCAGTGAGGGCTAATTTTATGTGTCAACTTGACTGGACCACAGGGTGCCCATATATTTGCCAAACATTATTCTGGGTATTTCTGTGAGGATGTTTTTGTTCGAGATTATCATTTGATTCAGTTGACTGAGTAGGGCAGATTGTCTTCCCTAAAGTAGGAGGGACTTGTCCAATCAGAGCGAAATTCCTGACCTTCCAACAAATAAGAGAGAATATTTCCAGTGGCTTTTTTCTGGTTTCACACTCAGATTGAATCATCAACTTTTTGGGGGGTCTTGAGCCTGCTGGCCTTTAACCTGGGACTACACCATTAGCTCTCCCACTTCTCAGTCCTTCCATCATGGACAGGAATTAAACTACTGGCTCTCCCTGGTCTCCAGCTTGCTGACTCACCTTGCAGATTGTGGGATTTGCCAGCTTCCATTATCACATGAGCCAATTCCTTAAAATAAATTATTTTCAATATGTATACACATTCTATTGGTCCTATTTCACTCAATAATTCTGACTAATACACCTTAAAAATAATCACAGAACAGTTATCAACTTAAGTAAAATTTAGCATTAACATAGTTCCTTTATTCAAACCATTATCCATACTCCAATTTCATAAATTATGTGATTAATATTATTTTTTTTTTTGAGACAGGGTTCTTTCTCCCAGGCTAAAGTGAAGTGGCATCATCACAGCTTACTGTAATCTCAAACTCCTAGGCTCAAGTGAGCCTCCTGCCCCAGCTCTCCAAGTAGCTGGGACTATAGGCACATACCAGGACACTCGGGTAACTTTTTTTTGCAGTTTTTGGCTGAGGTTGGATTTGACCCCACCACCTCCGGCATATGGGGCCGGTGCCCTACTCCTTTGAGCCACAGGTGACGCCCTGGGCTAACTTTTCTAATTTTTGGTAGAGATAGGGTCTTGCTCTTGCTCAGGTGGGTCTTAGACTCTTGGCCTCAAGAACTCCTCCCATCTTGGCCTCCCAGATTACTATGATTACAGGTGTGAGCCCACCATGCCTGGTCAATAATGCCTTTTATTTTATATATATATATAATTTTTTTGTATAGGATCCACTCTATGACTATATGTTGCATTCAGTTTTCATATCTCTTTAGCATCTTCTAATCTGGAATGATTTCTGAGCCTTTTTTTTTCTTTTATGACTATTCACAGTCTTGAAGCAGGCAGCATTCTCCCTCTTATCCCCACCTTGCCCCCAATCCTTTCTAACAGAATGATCCTCATTTGGGGTTTGTCTAATGTTTCTGCCTCATTAGATTCAGGTGATGCATTCTGGGCAGAAACAGCAGGGAACTGATGTTTGCTTTTCTCAGGGCATCCCATCTGGAGAGACACATGTCCACCTGCCCCTCAGCCGTGATACGGATTGTAATCGCCTGGTCCAGGAGCTGTTGGATTGGTCTGATGTAGAGTCTCTGTTTTCTCTTTACTGCTAATAAGAAATCATGCAAATATCCTGATTCTTAACAAAATTGACTTCCTACACTTAGCATCTTTCATTGATCCTTGTCCAAATTCACCTTTACTGGGATGTTTGCGAAATGAATGATTTTCCATCAGTACTCACTCCACATTTACAGCATTCTACTGTAAAGAAGAGCCTTTGCTTCTCCCTTGTTCTTTATTTCATTATTTATTTTTGGTGGGAACACGTGAATTCCTACTTTTTAATGCTTTATGATTAATTACTGTCCTGAATTCTTTTATTTCTCAAATTGTCTGGTGGGAGCTCCTTCAAGCTTTTCCCTATATCTTTGTGACAAATTCCCATCATTATTTTTGAAGGAGACATTTCTATAATTTTTCTCATGAAGAGATTTTTCAGTATCTTAATGTGCTTTCTTTATCCCAGCCCTGGAAAGCATCATTTTGCTAAGAAGTTCTTATTCCTTTTAGTGGGTATTTCTTCTAGGTTCTTTGCACAAATAGACCTGGGAAGTGTGTGTGTCCTTCCATATTCATACATCCATTTGGATATAAACATATGTGCAAACACATACACATTTTAGAAATCATGAATCCATGTCAACACGTCCAATTACAATCCTTCACCTCAAGATACTTTATTGCTTTCAATTAATAAAAAAGAAGATCCTTCTGGCTTCTTTGTAGACAATGTATATAGGGAAACATGGACGCAGGGAGACTAATCGGTAGCCACTGCAACTGTTCAGAGACGACATGATGGTGACGTGGACTAGGGTGACATGGTGGAGGTTATGACAAATGGTCGTGCTTCTATTTCTAAGGTATAGATTGCACTGTAAGGACACAACATGTTGTGTGAGAAAAGGAGAGAAACCATATACTATGCCTAGAGGTTTAATTTGAGCAATGGTATGGTTCAAGCACTTGATCAGATGCTTTTAAAGAGCAGAAAAAAAGAATTTGTTCAGTAGGACCCCTCCAGGCTGTGGGAGAGAGCCCTGTGTTTGCAAAGGGTCCCACAGACCCAGAGTCTATCATCAGAAAAATATTTTTAAAGTCAAACATTGAAATACTTCCTTTAGGCACCTCCCAGAAGTGTTTGGGGAACAGAAATAGAGAGCGGAGGATGTATGGCTGAAGGATGTATGGCTGAGATGTTCTGGGAGCCAGTAAGAAAATCAGCTTGCTTTCCAGGCAATCCTTCATTTTAAATAATTCCCCAATATCAGAACACGTCTGATGTACATTCCAAAGCAGGCATTATATTATCCACTGTTATAACAGTTGCTATCATAGGAAGTTACAGAACGTCACTGCCTTCATTTCTACACATTTCCTGCTAGCCATGTTCATAGACATGGCTGCACTGAAATCATTACTTGCTCTATGCTGTGTTTAACTTTTGTTTTCTGTTTTTCTTTCTGTTGACCAGAAGCATTATAATGTTGGGACTATTCATGTTATCTTTTCATAATGTAGATATTTACACTCCTCCACATTACTCCCCAATCTACACCCTGTCCAAACCCACCCTTCTCTACATCCCCACACAATAACCCTCTACACAAACAAAAGCTTCCCGAATGCAAACACCACAATCCTTATTCTGCTTTTCCTTACTGCTTATATCCTCCTACCTTGCTGCAGGGTGGAAATGTGTTTCAAGTCACAAGAAGAAAGACGATTAATAATTTATCTACTGATGCATTTGATCCTCTAACCAGACGCTGGGTTGTCAAGTGTAAACCTGCTTTCTTATGCAGACCCACCAAACACAGTCTGATTCTCTTCAGTTACTATGTACCTTGCTCTCATGAATGAAATCTCACAGCACTAGCTAGATATGTACTTAGATATGAGTTTATCTATACATACACACAACAGTTTCTATCAAGGCCACAGAGGCGTCTGAATTAGCTAAGTTTCCCCAAGTCTTGATAAATAGTTTTGGTGGGGATGACCCCCTGAGGACAGCTTCCTGTCTGTTCTGCCTGGGGCTGCCTACTCTGCATCTCCTATGAAATTCTAATGGTCTATCTGAAAACTCTGAACACTGCAGAACCCTCCTTATCTCTGAGAGCACGGGGACCTTTGGAAACAGCACTTCCTGCATGACATAAATAGGAAAAACAGCAAATATGATTTATTTCAGATGTTTCATGCTATAGTTTGAGCCTCCCTAAATCCCCAGAGGGTCTGCACAGGGACTGATCTCCTCTGCTCACTGAAACATTAAAGACTACCAAGCTCTCACCAAGAAAATGCAAAGAAAGATTCTTTGGTCATGGAATAAATGATGCCAAGTTGACCTTTGATCACTCAAGAAACCTGATTGGGGTTTACTGATATGAAGAGGAAGTTGAGGCAAAGGAAACAGCTCAGAACTTGAAGCCAATTGTTTTAAGACTGCAAAGTCTGTGGGAATGTGATTTCCAAATCCTCTTCCCATTACAGCTTTGCTCCCTGCCTACTCTCCTCGTTCTCCCACTCCCCAGGGGATCACATGTTTAAAACTTTATGAAGCAAGGGATTTTCACATTTATCTTCAGAGAATGCTAATAACAGATCAAAATTTGAACCTCTGAATCCAAAATATCACATGTGTGGGAATAAAAAATAAGGATCTTACACCAAGAGAGGGGGGCTATAATTTGCAACTTGGATCCACTTTTTCTTGCTCTTTCATTAGCAATTTCCTGGTAGCAGTCTTGAGTGAGGTGTGATGTGGAATTCTGCCAAGTCGGTCTTATGAAGTTTGTTACAATGACTGTAGGTCACAGTCTTTAACTGTTGGCAGGTGTTCTGGATTTGCCTTCACTTGAGAAGCCCCCATTAATCCAGTTCGGTACAATTCTTTTCTGTTTAGTTCTTGAAGATCCTTTTATATACTCCCTGAACCAGAAAAATTAGCTAGCATGAGCTGAACTAAAAAAATTAGCTAGCATGAGCTCACATACTCAAATCCTGAAAGTGCTTAGAGCATCAATTTCTAAGAGCTCTGTCTTTCCAAAGCTCTTCACATGTCTCCATCTATTCTCAAAAGACTCTTCAGCGGATCTGCGCAAAGAAAAAGTGATGTATACCAATGTATTGTTGAGAGTTACCTGACCTTTATCAGTCTGCTTGGGCTTATATAACAGAGTATCGTAGACTAGTTGGCTTAAATAAGAGACCTTTATTTTTCATAGTACTGAAAGCTGGGAAGTTCAAGATCAAGATACTGCAGATTCAGTTCCTGGTGAGGGCCCTCTTCCTGGCTTGCATATGACAGCTTCTCATTGTGTCCTCACATAGCAAAGAACGCTGATCTCTCTTCCTCTTTTTAATAAGGGCACTAATAGTATCTTGAGTGCTCCATGCTCATGACCTCAACTAACCTAATTTTCTCCTGAAGGTCCCATAATTAAATACCATCAAACTGGGGGTTAGGATTTCAACATACAAATTTTGGGGGAAGGAACTTCAGCCCATAACATCGTATGATTCTGAAAGGAGTCTCATTGAGGGTTGGACAGAATTACTTGGCAAAAGGAGTATCTGCCTTCTGGGAAGGTAACCACCATAAGTATTTACAGTTTCAAGAAGTTTAAGAGCAATAGAACATTTTGTTGCTCCTGGCTGAGTAGGTATTGGGAGTTTCCCTGCCATCTAAAGTAGTCATTAAAAGCCCAATACCTTGGCGGCATCCGTAGCTCAGTAGGTAGGGCGCCAGCCACATACAACAAGGCTGGTGGGTTTGAACCCAGCCCAGGGCCAGCCAGAACACCAATGACAACTGAAACAAAAAAAAAATAGCCAGGCATTGTGTCAGGAGCCTGTAGTCCTAGCTACTTGGGAGGCTGATGCAAGAGAATCACATAGGCCCAAGAGTTTGAGGTTGCTGTGAGCTGTGATGCCAGCACTCTACTGAGGGGGACATGGTGAGACTCTGTCTCAAAAAAAAAAAAAGTCCAATATCTTTGTCATTCAGGACAGCTCAGCCCATGAGGCATTCTGAAGAGTTTTATCTGCTTGTGTTTCAGGAGTGGAGACCCAGGAAAAAGGGATTCTCACCCTTGTCCTCTGGGTCTTCTGACTCCCTCTTCTGCTCACCTACCTCCAGGCCACTGGCTGGCTGCGTTCTCTCACTGCCTACTCCTTTGGTAATGGGCACAGCCCTCCTGGCTACAACACTGGCTTCCACTCCAGACTACCTTCTCATTGCCAAGAGGATTTACTCCTAAGCTCCAACTCACCTCATGGTCATGAGACCATGGTTGGAGATTAAAAACAGCAAAACCACCATAAAGAAGATATTGCTTAGCCAACATTCTGGATATTTCTGAGGTGTTTGTATGTTGATATCCTAGGTACTTACATCATTATTATAATTGAGCCTAGCTGTGATTGTCCTTCAGTCATCAAATAAAACTGAGTGATCAGCTTCACTTCCATGCAGTTTTGTCAGATGGCCCACCCCGTGCTCTGTGCTACTGCTGATTACATGTGACAAGGCCATTGGCCCTGTTGTACATGCTCATCTTTTATGATCACCTTTATCTTCCTCAATTCCACCTATCTATACCCAACTATTTTCCTGTCTGAGGAGAAAAATTTATGGCACCTGCAAACAAAGCTTTATCCTTTAGCGGTGCTGCCTGGTGGCCAAATTCTCACTTGTATAATAATAATTATTATTATTATATTATATCATCATTATTATTATTTTAAATAGTCTCTGTGCCAATCACTCTTCAGAGATGCTTCCCATGTGTTAGCTTTATAGACCTCACCATGACCCTTTGCTGGATGTGCCATTTTCATCCTCATTTTAGAGATGAAGAAACTGAGACGCCTGGGGGTCAAGTAGCCCTGCTGAAGTCACAGTGTTAGTAAGTGGCAAAACTTTCATTCAAATGCAGGCCTGACTTGTTTTCTCTCCTCTCCTCTGACCCAGGAAACTTCTGTGATCTCTTTATTCCATATCTAGACATGGAATTCTCTGTTTCTTTTCTTAGACTCCAATCAATTACAATTCTTTCCTATTCTTAACCCTTGAAATGTTGGAAGCCATACACTACAGTGATTAAAAATATGAACTCTGAAGCCGCACGGACTGGATTACAATCCTGGCTCCACTCCACAGTGTCTGCATAATTTGGACAAGTTATTTAATCACTCTGTGCCTCAGCTTTCTCGTCAGTAAAATGAGGTTAAGAATAAGACTTAACTCAAATGGTGATTTGATGCTGAAATTAAATAAAGACAAAACGTGAGATTCTGTGGCAAGTGTCTACATGCATATGTAATAGGCACTTGATAAATATTCAGTATTATTACTCACTCTTCTTATACGAAACATGGTGCTGCAGTCATTGAGCAGTGTCTGCAAGGTCTGTGTATCTGGTGGTCTCCCTGGTGGGGGGCATTCCTGTGAAACATTGATGATGCTGGTGATGACAGTATATTATTTTGGGAACTTATGCCTGAATTTGTACCTCTGAGGCCACACATCCTATAGTAGTAGAAGAGATCAGAGCTGGTCATAGAATTGGACTCTGTTTTTGTGATAACTAGTCTGTACATGTTCCCCTGAGGGAGGAGAGAAATAAAGATTCCTGAAACCCCCAGTATTATCACAACCCATCCTGTACTCCTGATAAAAAAGGAGCTACACAGGTTCTAACAGATTCCTTTCTTTTGGAAACAAAACTAGTTGTCCTGCTAAAAAATGAGCTTAGAGGCCCTTTTTTGTACCATTATAGAATTCAATGTATTTAATCAACCCAGCAGCTATAAACAGTTGACTTTGAAACCTGTGTTAAGATTGTTTTCTACAGCGAAACTCATTACAGACTTTGGTTCCAATTTAACTTCCAGGATTTCACAAAGGTCAAAAAAAAAAACAAAAAAACAAAAAAACAACCAACTTTAAATAACTATATTATTGCTCTTTTTGATAATAGACACAATAGGAATGCCATACAATAAACAAACTATTTTTGACATTCACTTTTGTTGACATTTATAACAACTTTGTGAGGAAAGTAGTATAAATCCACCAGTAGGCTCACTTTGTTTTTTTGGCATCTCCAAGGTATTAAAACATCACTTTAGGTTCTTTTGAAAAATGGGCAATGTAGAATAGTCAATGCCATTTGGCTAACTCCTCCTATTTTTGAACATCTGACCTTTGAATCTCTTCCTGCCCTCTCCACTCTCACAGCAATCGGCTTCCTTAAATCTTCTTTCATTTGCTCTCTCCTGCCTTACAACAGCATCCAGTAGGCCTCCTTATGTCAGGTCAAAACCAATTATCACTCACTGCTGTCAAAATCCTGCTCACTCTTCAAAGGTCCAGATTCGATCTTACTTCCTATAAGAAGTTTGTCATGGTCCTTCATCAGACCAATGCTTCTGTCACTAAATTCTCATTACCTTTTATTTAAGGCTCTTCTCATAATAATACACCATATATCTTACTTCAATAAGACCGGGGAATAGACTTGTCTCTGTGACTGTAGGAAAGTCCTTTGAAGGCAAGAGCTTCAATTTATTTATTATTTATATATTTTTATTATTTCAGAATATTAGGGTGGTACACATGTCTTTTTTTTGTTTACATACTTTGTTTTTGTACAGATTGAGTCAAAGTCATAAGTGTGCCTTTACCTACATGCTGTGCACTGTACCCCAGCAAGCTTCAATTTATTCAGGTACGCCATTGTTTGGCCCCTAGCCTAGACTTTTCACTTACTGACATTGCAGTCGAAAGAATGGAAAGATTGTGCTAATAAAGTGTTCTAAAACAATCTAATTTACTTATTTATATCGACTCCTTTTATTGTGTAATGCCAGTAATACGATTTCAATGTCAGTTCCTCAGTCAACACAGTTAATGTTTGCATGTTTGTTTTACACTAAAATAGCACTATTTTACAACAACAGAAACCCTCCCTTCCCTACAATTTTAGGTGGGCTATTGTGGAAATCTGTAGAGAAAATATAGAATTCAAAAAGTTCCAGACCTTTCGAGAAATATTTAGAAAAAATGAGGACATTGAAACTGAATTGAGACAATTTCATTTATCTGGCTCCTCAAATTAAGCAAGCTGTGGTTAATTCAGAATGTTTTCAAAGGTCATACTAGGAGGGAATTACATTTTGAAAAATAGAGTAAATAAAATTGAGGATAAAAGAATTCCAAGTCATCATGACAAAGACAAGTCTATTCTTTAAAACTGTGCTTTAGAAAATCTTGGTTATTATCTTCAAGTGTGTACAAGAAATTTCAAGAAGAATTGATTTTAGTAAAACCAAAATAAAGTATCCCTTAATAATTGGCATGTTGAAAATATAAAGAAGCATTACCTGATAATTGGCAGAGAAACTTATCAAAAACAAACTTCGTGGTTTTAATCCTTTCTCTGAACTCCATATTTATATGTCTAATTTACTTATTTAATATCTGTAATTGGATGCTTAATGCACATCTTAAAAGGATTACATCCATTGTTAATTGCAACAAAACAAAACAAAACCAAAACCAAAAGAAGCATATATATTGTGTTATATTTTGTATATGAAAAAAGAAATAAGAATATGTATACATACATATATATACATATATATACTCTTGTACATGCATGTTTACTGATTTAAAATATAGTGAAAATAAACTAGTAATTAAAATGGTTAATACTACAAGGTATGTAGAATGAAGTAGAGAGAACTGGGGTAGAGTGACATTTCTCTGATGGCTTTGGTTTATGTATTATGTTAAAGGTCATACATTATCAAAAAATAAAATTGAACTGAAATTGTGAAATAAAAACAAGCCCTAAAATTAAATAGAAACAAGAAATAAAGTTCATTGTGTATCAAATTTATAACATAATTATGTAGAAAAAATTAAGTAAAATCACTTTGAACATAGTACTCTCATGTATATACTGTGTGAAAAACATTTTAAGACAATAATAATTCTAAAAGAATCCCAAACTTTAGGATTTGTTATAGTAGTCATATTGATATGATAATTTTGAAATTATTTTGTATGTTTTGAGCAAATTAATAAATATATTGATGTTTTGGGAACTACAGTTTTTGCTGTAGTAAAAGAGAGAGGTTAATATAAATTTGAAGTGATGAAGGGGAAGAGAATGCTATTGAGTATGAATTCAAGGTATAGGTATAAAGTAATGATCTCAAAAATTACATTTCAGAGTAGGAATGGGAACTCATACCTGTAATCCTAAAACTTTGGGAGGCCAAGACAGGATGATTGCTTTAAGGCAGGAGTTTGAGAACAGCCTGACCAAGAGTGAGGCTCTGTCTCTACAAAAAATAGAAAAATTAGCTGGGTGTGGGAGTGGCATGTATCTGTAGTCCAACTACTTGGAAGACAGAGGCAGGAAGATTGTTTGAGCTCAAGAGCTTGATGTTTCAGTGAACCATGATGATGCTACAGCACTCTAGCCTGGGCTGGAGTGTATATGTTATTATACATATATGTATAATATGTGTTATGTATATGTGTATACATATACACACACTATACGTATGTGTTATGTGTATGTGTATACATATACATATATAGTATATATGTATATATGTTCACTATACACATATATACACATATACATAGTGTATATGATATCTATTAAGACAATAGATATTAAGGGTTGTGATTCCCGAGAAAAGAGAACAAATGAAGTTATCTCTACAACTGGTAAAACTTAATGAAGCAAGTTTTCAGGCTGTAGCATAGGGAGTGGGAACCCAACAGAGCCTGGCAATCTCACTAAATTAAAGATAAAGAGATTAGAAATTGGAGAAGCAAACATTTGCAGGGCAGAATACTAGAGAGGAGGGAGCCGCACAGAGACAGACCCAGAGATTTGCAAAGGCTTGCCTCCAGGGTTTATAGGTAAAGTAGTGCTCTGTGCATACTAGAGAAGAAAATATCCAAGGCCAGGGAAGGAATTAATAGAAAGCAATAGGCTGAAGGATTCCTACAATGAACAGGGTGCTAGGAATAGTTTGTGTTTTACCAACTAAAGGCGAAAGACCTGATAACACATAAGATACTGGGTAGAGTTCTCAGAAAGAGATCATCTTTTTAGTGGGGATAAATTAGCCCTAAAGGCTGCTCTTGTTCTACAACAAAACTTTTTCTAAGATTCATGATATATACAGCTGATCACAAGTGCATGCCAGAACAAGTTCCAAAGCTATCCAAAGGACTACAAAAATACAGCACTGAGAATCTCAAAACCACAGTGTCCAACATTCAATCAAAAATGACTAGCTATATAAAGAATTACCATACTACAACCCACCTCCAGGAGAAACATCAATTGGTGTTCAAAATGACTGAGATGATGGAATTGGCAGACAAAGAAATTAAAAAATACTATTATAAATATGTTTGGTGTGTACCAGAAGAAAAAGGAAAATATGGATATAATTAGAAAGAAATAAAAGATATTAAAAGACCCAAACAGAAATTCTAAAGAAGAAAAATATAGTATCTGAAATAAAAAATACACTAGCTAGTATTAATAAAAGATTAGCCACTGCGAATAAAAGACTATATAATAACATAAAAGCAGAAACTCACTGATGAATCACAGAAAAAAAAAATAACTAAAGAAGAAGTAGGTGGCAGAAGAGATGTAGGTGAAGAAAGAGAGAAAGAAGAATGACAACAGCAGTATTAAAACCTCACCGAAAAACCAAGTTTAACAATGATAATAAAGCTCCATGAGCGACTTGACAGCAGCATAAAATATCAGAGACACGAAATGGCTTGTATTAGAAGAAGGGAAGGAAGAAGCCAGAAAAGATACTATGGCAAAAAATGTCCTGAAGTTGATCAAAACAAACAAACTTATAAACCTATAAACTCACAGATTCAAGAACCTCCATAAATCCAAAACTGGATAGATCTAAATAAATTAGACTAAATCACATTATAATCCCATTATTGAAACTAATGTGAAAGAAAAAACTGTTTAAAGCAACTAAAAATTAAAACACACGTTATTAACAGAAAAACAAATATAAGAATAGTAGCAGGCTTCTTTTGAGAAATTGTGCAAGCCAAAAGACAAAGTGACATTTTTAAGGTACTGAAAGAAAGAAAAAAATACCAAAATTTTGTACCCAGCAAAAATGTCTTTCCAAAATGAAGCAAAACAGAATTGTTTTTGCAAATGAAAATCCAAGATAATTCGCTATCGGCAGACCTACATTATTGATGTTCAAATTGCCAATGTGGGCAAAGGTGCTCCTGTGACATTTCAGTTATATTTGTTTTGTTTTGTTTTTAATTGTTGGTTAAGTTTTACGACATGCATATCCAAACTGTTACAGTCTAGTTTCAGATAATATTAGATTGATTTACAAACAGTTTAAGAAATTTATAATAGTACACTTTCATATCTTTCCTCCATACCTTTGTACTATTTTTATAATACAATTTAACTTTTATTTATATTTTAAACACATAATAATTTTTTTAAACAATCAATTACTTTTAAAGCTATTAAAAAGGAGAAAAAAAATTTTATTTACCTGTATAGTTCCCATTTTCCAGTACATTTCATTCCTTTGTATAGATGAAAATGCCTATCTGGTATTTTAAATCTACCTGAAGAACTTTCTTTAACATTTTTCTGACACAGATCTGCATGTACTAATTGGTGTCTTTGGTAAAAAACCAAAACTAAAAGCAAACCAAACCAAACTTTCCTTTTATTTCTTTTTTCCTCTTTCTCTCAACATCACTATAAACTGATGAATCTTTTTGTTCATATGCTGATACATGCAGAAAAAAACCAAGAAATACAGAGTTTTAAATCATCATTTTGAAACCTCTATGGATAAATGATAAATAAATGAATGATTCATATAAGGATAATTTATAGAGTCTAAAGCCATCGGTTGAAAGATTTTTTGAGGAGCTAAATGTTCATGAAGTCTTAAATTTTGCCCCACTGAATATTCTTTATTAATTTTAAAGGGAATAAGTTCCTTTTGAATGGAGAGATCTGGCAGAAACCACCTTAAATACATAATCAAACTTGGTATCACCAGTGGGAGGACAAATTGGCATCGTGTGCCACTTTATGAGATCCAATGGAGAAGAATGTATCAACTTTGGATACTTCTTGCCACTTTTTAATCCTAAATCTAATCATGTTGAAAAAATAGGACAGATTCAAAATATAGGACATTCTCCAAAATAACTGCCCTGAATGTCAATGTCAAGGGAGACAACAGTAAACAAAATTTAGAAAGTACATGGGAATTGTTCTATATTAAAGGAGACTAAAGCGATAGGACACCCACTTGCGATATGCCCACATTGAATTTCCCACCTTTCCCACCTTGAATGGGAAATTAAGGTTCTCCGAGTACATCTTAATCTATCTGTATTGCTATTAAAAATACTTGAGGACAGGCAATTTGTAAAGAGAAGAGGTTTGTTGGGTTCACAGTTCTACAGGCTGTACAGGAAGCGTGGTGCCAACATCTGCTTCTGGTGAAGGCCTCAGGCTGCTTCCACTTGTGGTCGAAGGTGAAACAGAGCTGGCATGTGCAGAGATCACATGGTGAGAGAAGGAGAAGAAGAAGAGAGAGGCGATGCCAGGCTCTTTTTTACAACCAGCTCTCATAGGAAATAACAGAGAAGTCACTCACCACCACCCACCCCACCCATGCCTACCCCAGGGAAGCCATAATTCTCATTGACTTTTTGCCTCCATGACCAAAACCCCTCCCAGCAGCCCCCCCCCAAATATTGGGGATCAAAACATGAGGTTGGGAGGGCAAATATCCAAACTAGAGGAAAATGTAAACAACTTATCCAAGTTTACAAGCTAGTGAGAGGCAGAAACTGGTTGTATTCACCTCCAAAGCCTGGGCACTCAACTTCTCCTCAGTATTTATGGGTTTTCACAAGACCCTGAGTTTAGCTTGTTAAGTTAGAGGAGAAATTTGAACGGCAATCTTCCACAAAATTGACCGCCAATTTTTAGAAATACTTTTCATCAAATTTTGAGGACCTTATTTATCTCAGACCACAAAGGGAACGGATGATTTACTTCATGCTAATGGGAAATTTCATGTAAACAGGGGCACTCTTTAGACCTAAAGACAGATCTGGAATATGAAGTCTTTCTCTCATAACCCTCCAGGGTTCCGATCACAGGCACCTACTTTTTAGAGACTAGGAAGGAAGTGAGTTAATGTGAAGCAGAGAAAGCAACAGCACAAGAAGAGAACATTTAACAGGAACAAAATGTGTCTGTAACCCCTGTCTCCATATTTAGCTCAGCTACCATCCATCATCTGCCGAGGAAAGCATGAAAAGCATCAGGTTTGTGTTGAAAGGAGGAAAATGTGAGTGGCATACTGGGTAGCAAGGCTCGGGAGTGGGAGGCCCTGAAGAGCTATATATTATACCTGGAACTCGGGTGTGCTGATGGCAGCTTCAAAAACAGATTTGAGAATAAGAAAGAGCTAAAATTTTAACATAAGCTGAAGCCTTTTGAAGTGTGACTGAATGGAATGAGATGTGTGAAAATGCACACACCCGGTCCTTCTGTTCATCCTCGGAAGCTCCCAGCCTGCAGCTCCTCAGACACCCGCCGAGGAAAAGACCTTCCGAATGAGGACACTCCGTGGGCTTCCCTGTGTGACAATGCGGGCCACTGAGGAGATGTGTCAGCCTACTCCCTGGCCAGTTTTAGATCTGACGTGACGGGGCTTCCTCGGGTCGGTGATGGAGCAGCCTGTGCCATCCGGGACGTTTTTAGACATTTACCAGCACATCGCGAGTGGTTATGTCTGTGAAACACATTTGGCTCTTTGTCTCAGCTTGATGGCCGCCTGTCTTTCTTAGCATGACTGCGGGAGTTTGGAAAAGCTAGGGCTGGCATCCTGCAAGCTTTTCCTGTGGGGGCTTCATGTAGACTGAATATCCCTTTGGAATTTCATTTCCTAGGGGATCCAAATTGGAAGGCAAGTTGTTAGCTGCAAAATCCTCCCAGTTCTCCAAGCTCTGGGTATTCTGAGTAATTGTGTCGAGAAGCCAGTGCACAGCATGTGGATGGAGCACATGGAGAACAAAGGCTCTGTGTGTCCAGCAAAGGGAAACATTCAGTTCTTATATGTGCAGTGACGGGTTCAAATATTCATTGTGTTTCTTCCTGAAATTCAGTAGCCTCTGTTCTTGGGAGGAGCAATTTCATATACCACTCTTTTAATATAATTATTACCTCATCCATTTCTTAAGGCATGGAAGATGCTTCTTTTAAATTTTGTATGTGTCGCCCCGTGAATCTTCTCAAACAATTTCTTCTGTGCTCCACTTGTTTCCTACTTAGATTTCCAGCTGCGGTGACACCAAGGCTGTGCCATTGCCATTGTGTTTTCCTTAGAGACCATTTTCCTTTGGGAATGTGGAAATGGATGCTTGCCTTTAGTCCCATGCATCTGAGAGATGAGGCTGAGACCAGACTCCACAGTTTCTAACTCCTGGAATTATTATCAGCTCATTGCCCCACTGGTCTCAGGAGGCTCCTCACCCACGCACGCACGCGCGCGTGCACACACACACAGAGTGTTCCTTCTGTCAAAGCCTGCTAACTAAACAAAAACACAGGTATAAAGGACACAGCAATAGGAGGATGGATCAGTTTCTAGTCCACTTCCCCCAGCACTGTGGCCTCTTTTCCTGGGGCAGAATCTCCAGGTATTAGGACATCTCTTTGGATTGTGGGGCACAAGCAACATGTCAGGAAGCTGAACAGTCTCCTTCTAAACCTAGTTGGGCTGCCGGGACAAAAAAAGATAAAAAAAACTTTGCTGTGGTATTTTTGTTGCAGTATTTTTGTACAGAGCTGGGCCTGGTGTAGAAGTGAAGCAGCTGAAGGGAGCGCTATTTTGCTGAAAGGGTGGGTAATTTGGAGGCTGTCAGCTTCTGACAAGTAGGAACCCTAAAGAGAGATGAGACAGTAGCATCTGAGCCTTCACCGGAGATGTTTGAAGTTTCTTTTGGCTTTCAGAGATATAAGAGTTAAAAAGGGATTCAGACGAAAAGGAAAATCCGTTACCAGAAGAGTCTCCTTCCTCTTTACAGGTAGAGAGAGGCTGTGAGAAGAGGGTACAGGGAGTCCATTAAAGACTCATAAAAAAGCAATGTTACCTGTAAGGTTCTCTTTTCTACTCATGGAGGGGAAAGAGAGCTGTCTACCCAGTGAGAGGTTCCAGTGCTCCTGGAAGACGCAGCGAGGCGGGTAGAGGCACGAAAAATGACAGTTCCTAGAAGTGGAGGCAGAGGTCATGAGTGACAGTCGCTAGCTGCATCTCAGGAAGAGTTCCAGAGGCAATTTTACGTTGAGAGAGAAATGTGCTGGGGTAGTGAGACTTCAAGGACTGGGGTGGGACATGGCGGCCACATATTCCTCATGGGGTTCTGTAGGTGACATGAGTCAAGACATTTTCTTGAGCAGTGACACGGCAATCTTCCTTTCCCCTAACCCCTGCTTCTTTGGAGGGTGTTGCCCAGAAATCTGTGCTTTAGAAAGATTTTCAGAAGATTCTTATACGAGCTAAAGACTAAAAGAAAACTGTGACAGAAAACAGAGTTGGCCAAGGATGGAGCTGGCTCTTTTTGTGACTCAATCTCTGAGTGCCAAATGGGCACTCTTTGCCTCTTAATAGAAATATTTAATCCTTTTATAGTTAATGCAATAATTGGTGTATTTGTGTTTATATCTGCCACCTTAGTGTTATTTATTTTATATCTGATCTCTCTACTCAATGTTCCCTTATTTTTTTCTCCCTCATAATTGTTTTTGGATGAATCAACTATTGCTAGAAGTTTATTTTTTCTCTTTATAAACTTTTAGTTATATATTCTAATCACTACTTTATATCACTACTTATATCCTTGATATATCAATGTCTAACAGAAACTAAACATAAATTAATATTTTTACAACCTCTCATCACTGCAAAGATTTGTTTTCAACATTTGAACTCCATATACTTCCTCCTAATTTTTGGTTATCGTTTTCATTCATTTTAATTTTAAGTATTTTTATTTGTTTATTTGTTTATTTATTTATTTTAGAGTTAGGGTCTTCCTCTGCTACCCAGGCTGGATTGCAGTGGCATCGTCACAGCTCACTGAAGCTTTGAATTCTTGGGCTCAAGTGATCCTTCTGCCTCAGCCTTCTGAGGAGCTGGGACTATAGGTAGGTGACACCCTGCCTAACTATTTTTTTTTTTTTTTTTTTCATTTTTTAGTGAGAGGGTCTTGCTATGTTGCCTGGGCTGGGCTCAAACTCCTGGCCTCAAGTGATCATCCTGCCTTGGCCTCCCAAAGTACTAGGATTGTGAGTCACTATACCTGGCTCTTCAGCATATTTTAATCCCTGTAAGACATGGGCCTGTATAGTTAATATTTATTTATATTTGGACAAATAATTTGTCTTTTCCTTTTCTCTTGATTCTAGTTATATTTTCTTATTTCAAAATTATACCGTTTTTCTTCTATAAAAACAATCTTATATATATATATCATATATAAATATTTTAAATCAATTTTGTTTTTTCTAGAAGTGTCTTTATTTAGACTTTCCTATTGAGGATGTTTTCACTGTTATAGAATTCTAGGTAGATCATTATCTCCCTCCAGCAATTTAAAGATATCAGCATGTAATCTTTTGATTTCATGTTTCTGTAAACATACTCTGTAAAGTATATTTTTAATCTCTGATTCCAAGCCCCAAACTAGCAATTGTCCTGAGGGGAAAGGCTGCTGTGGAATATTTGCTCAGCTCTTTGTGGTGCCCTTTGCTCTTCACTCGTGGATCTTGGCCCCTGAAATCCTGATTGCTTCAGTCATTTTCCAAGGTCTTTAAGTAGAGTTGTTGCTATTGTTGTCTTAAAAATATTTCTTCTGGGGCAGCGCCTGTGGCTCAGTGAGTAAGGCACCGGCCCCATATTCCGAGGTTGGCGTGTTCGAACCTGACCCTGGCCAAACTGCAACAAAAAAAGTAGCGGGGCCTTGTGGCAGGTACCTATTGCCCAGCTACTCGGGAGGCTGAGGCAAGAGAATTGCTTAGCAGGGGTCCTCAAACTACGGCCTGCGGCCACATGAGGTGGTGTGATTGTATTTGTTCCCATTTTGTTTTTTTTTTACTTCAAAATAAGATAGGTGCAGTGTGCATAGGAATTTGTTCATAGTTTTTTTTTTTAACTATAGTCCGGCCCTCCAGTGGTCTGAGGGACAGTGAACTGGCCGCCCGTTTAAATGGTTTGAGCACCCCTGGGGCTGGAGGTTGCTGTGAGCTGTGATGCCATGGCGCTCTGCCGAGGGCGACAAAGTAAGACTCTGTCTCTAAAAAGAAAAAATATTTTTTCTGACTTTTCTATATGTCCTTACACCGTGGTCTGGTGTAAGCCTCTTCATCTTAGCTAGCAGTAAAAGTCTAACACATGATTTTGAAGATAAGCATTCAACATGTCTTTGCCTGTTTCTTGGTAAGTTACCTGAAAAAAAGACTAGCCCCTTGCTTTAGTCTTTCTGTGCTATCATCTATGCAAGTAAATTTGTAAAGTGCTTAGTAAACTTTACAAATAAAACCCAAATTATCCTCTTGAGTGTTCATTTGAAATAATAACCTTTATGGAGAATAATAATCCAAATAAAATTCTATATGTAATGAATGCAGGTATCAGAAATCCTTACAATAAAGATTTAATGTTTGTTCTACTCTTATTTTAGTATACCAAGGTTTTCTCAGATTCCCATTGGGAAATAATATAATTTTTTCATCAAGACGTTTGGTATTTTATCTGGATGTGTTTGAATTCTGTTTACACCTAGTCTATAACCTGCAAAATTTTGCAATTTTTCATCTCTCTTGTTTATAATTCCTACATTTCAGTTCATTTCAGTCATATTAAGGAAAAT
Organism: Nycticebus coucang; assembly: GCF_027406575.1. Taxonomy (NCBI): domain Eukaryota; kingdom Metazoa; phylum Chordata; class Mammalia; order Primates; family Lorisidae; genus Nycticebus; species Nycticebus coucang. The sequence continues at coordinate 119,036,032 of NC_069784.1, read as the reverse complement.
TGCAGGTAGTTAGATTTCCTGATATTGAGTTGGCATAAAGCTTTCTATTTTGTTTTGTTTTGTTTTGTTGGTCTCATTTCCTCTGAACTTCACTCTGTTGCCCTGGGTGGAGTGCTATGGCATCATAGCTCATAGTAACCTCAAACTCTGGGGCTCCAGCTATCTTCTGACCTCAGCCTCCTGAGCTGGTACTACAGGTGCCCGCCATGATGCTTGGCATCTTTTTTTCTGTTTGAAGTAGAAATGGGGTCTCACTCTTGCTCAGGCTGGTCTTGAACTCCTGAGCTCAAGGCTGCTTTGGCCTCCCAGAGTGCTGGGATTATAGCATGAGTCACCACACGCGGTCCTTGTCATTTATTTTAGAAGGATGTATGTTTCTTCTTGCTTTCAATCCCCAGTTTTATTACTCGTTGGAAAATGAGTACCAACAATAGGAATAAAAAGCAGTTTTCCTTACTTTTCAGCCTGAATTCTAAATCAGAAGACTGAAAGGTCAGATCCCAGATGGATTGCTTTGTCTTTATTCCTAGTGTTAAAACAACACACACAAGAAGGGCCTTACTTTTTCACAAGCCATTACTCTTATATGTGACCCATCTACAGGCCCATACATGGCCTGTGGTCTCTGAGACTTTACTGACTCTCTAAACCTGACCCAAAAACAAAACAAAAGAAAAAAAAACAAAAACAAAAACAAAATCCAAACATATTTTCTCATCACCTCTGTTTTTTAAATAGTATGTGGACAGTAATTGGAGCATACTAATGATATCTTATTTCTGTGTAAGTGGTAAAATGTCTAGGTTTATCACCATCCAAATGAGCTAACGTTGGCTCCTTAGCAAAAACAGCACTGTGCCTGGTGGAGAGCAAAAACTTGAGTGAATGGAACCAGAAAGAAACGAATTCATTGTATTTTGTTCTTGGTTATTCTTCTAGCAGCAGTCATACTATTATTACTAATTCTTTGCTTAAAGTCCTCCACCCACCTGAGAGGGGCCCTAGATATTGTAATGCTATTCACAAGGAAATCATAACATCCTGAAAAGTGCACAGCAGCTGAGGAAATTAAAACTGGTCTTTGAAATAGCAAGAAGGAGCAGTGGTAAATTAGGTGAAAGGAAGATAAGAAAGGAGAAAGAGTTGTGCAATAATTCTCCAGCAGCCATTGCAGTAGAAAACATCTATAAAATGATTCTTCTGATGTAAATGTAAAGAGTGAGGGGCACTCCGGAGCTACAGAAGAGAGAACATTTCAAGGCTAACTACCTGGATACAGCAAGTGGACCAATGGCCATAGCACCAGAATACTAAATATGCCTTTGAAATAAAGGTTTCTGGGGAGCAGCATTAAAACTAGGGTAACAGGAGACTGGCTCAGTTACCAAACAACATTGCTCTCTTCCCTGGTAGAAACAGTGAATAAATGGTGACCCTCGTTTGTGACAAGTGCCTTCAGACCATGTAGGTATTCTTATCCTTCCAGGGCTCTCAGGAGACCCTATCACAAAAGACATGTTAATTGCTGACTGATAGAAGACACATTTAGGAAGAGGTTATTAATTCCCTATTTGGCCACTGCAGGGCAAGAAGCTGGTGGTCCTCTCTGCAGACTGCAATGGGAAGCCCAAACTTGAAGCGGAGCACGGACCCACCAGCAACCAATCCATTTTATTTTATTCTTACTGCTGTCTTTGAACACACTTCACATTCAGGAACAATGGGAAATAATGAGTGAAACCAAGAGGAACCTGATCAGCGTGTAGTTAAGGTGCCCTGGCTTCTGCCGCCTCCCACTTCTGTGACCTCTGTGAATTTAGACAAATTTTTAAAATTTCTGAGCTTCAGTTTTTTTGTCTCATGAATGGCAATAATGATAATTTAATAGGACATTACATGAGATAAGAATGTCAGATGCTTGGCACGTTATAGTTACTGAGTAAATAGTACCCATTTTTGTTAACTCAATTTTTCCCAATTAAAAAAAGTATTAAGAGAACATAAAACTGCTTTTTAAGACGATATCTAAAGGTTGAGGGGAAAGAAATTCACTTTCTTAATATCTGGGAGGGGATATGAAATGCAATTCTAATAATAAGAGAAAATATCAGTTACCTTGACATTTGCTTTAAATACGCCTGACAAAATTTGGCCAAGTTTAATTTCGCACTAGAATTGCACTGAGACTAGTTTTCTCTACTTGAAAGGCTTGGTGATTGGGCCCTTATCAAATGCCATAATGTGGAGTGCTCAGGGGTCTGTAGACAAGAGGCCCTGACCCCAAATGATCTCAGAGATTCTCAGTGCTTCTTCTCCTTCTTCTTCTTCTTTTTTTTTTTTTAAAGAGACAGAGTCTTACTCTTTCGTCCAGGCTAGAATGCAGTGGCATGATCATAACTCACTGTAACCTCCAACTCCTGGGCTTAGGTGATCCTTCTGCCTCAGCCTCCCAGATAGCTAGGATGGGCATGTGCCACCACTCTTGGCAAATTTTTAAAAAGTTTTTTTGTAGACACAGGATCTTGCTATGTTGCTCAGGCTGGCCTTGAATTCCTGGCCTCAAGCAAACCTTTCAACTCAGCCTCCCCCAAAGCTGGAATTATAGGCATGAGCCACCACACCTGGCCAGGATTCCTTTATTTCTTCAACCAGTGGTTAGACCAGTGGTTCTCAACCTTCCTTATGCTGCGACCCTTTAATACAGTTCCTCATGGTCCCCAACCATAAAATTATTTTCGTTGCTACTTCATAACTATAATTTTTCTACTGTGATGAATTATAATGTAAATATCTGATACGTAGGATGTATTTTCATTGTTACAAAGGGGTTGTGACTCACAGGTGGAGAACCGCTGTTTTAGACCCTAGAAAACAAAATCTATAACTCTGCGAGATGCTCATTTACTTTGTAATCAAAAAGGACATTCATGTTAATGGTTAACAGTTTACATTGAAAATGAACTTGGGGGTTACTAATATGTAATAGTCCAAGTCTTTTTCAGTGAGTTGCAAGTATATATTCCTAAACAACTTGGATAAGATCAGCCTTTAGTATTTGCATTTTTTTCTTTCAAAATTTTCTTATGTTGAATTTCTTTAGGAAATAGTAGTAAGTCTCATCTAGAGACACAGAGACCTTGTCTTTTTCATAGCTATTGTGCTAGTCGCCTGTTGAGAGATGATTCCCAGTTAAGAGGTAGGTATCTGATGATTTCTAATCTAATGTGGCCCTTAGAAGACCAAGGCCTTGAATTGCATTTCTGCCAGAACAAATTACTGCAGATGCAGAGGCTTAAAACACAACGAATTTATTATCTTACAGTTCTGTAGGTCAGAAGTGCTAAGTAGTTCTCACTGGGGTAAACATCAGGGTGTCTACTACAGAGATGTCTTCTTCCTGGGGGCTCTAGAGGAGAATCCATGCTCTTGCCTTTTGCAGCTTCTAGAGTCTGTTTGCATTTCTCAACTCATGGTCTCTTCCTTCATCTTTAAAACCTCTCTATTACCCATCTGTCTCTGATCACGGTTGGAAAAGGTTCTCTGATTTTAAGGACCTGTGTGATTAGATTGGTCCCACGAGTAATTCAGGGTAATTTTCAGAGCTCCAGATTCTTAAACTAATCACATTGCAATGTCTACTTTGCCACGTAAGGTAACATATTTATAGGGTTCTGGGAATTAGAAATTAAACATCTCTGTATGAGTGGGGATCATTATTCTGCCTACCTTGAAAGAACAATGTAATTATAACTTTGGGGAAAATTCTAAATGTTGTCTGTACCTGTTGCCCAGATACTTCAGTTTTTCAGTAGAGGGGAGTTTAGACCAGGCTTGTTAGAGAAGAAACAACAGTAGACCCTTGACTGAATGCCTTGGACAGAGGAGCTCAGCCTTTCTGTGCTGCGCACTATCTTTCAGGTGTTAAGTTCTCTCTCCAACACTCAGGACATTCTCCAGGACACTAAGTTGCCCCAAGGATCTTGCCCAAAGTGAATGAATGTGAATGAATTGATAAAGGTATTATAAGTGAATCTTGCTTAAGAAAGATCTTATTAGGGGTGTCCAACCTGAGGCCCGGGGGCCACATGAGGATTTTTTGATGCTATTTTGCTAATCTGTGGGGTTGGATATGGTAAAAGTTACAAGTTAACTTTTTTTTTTTTTTTGCTCAGCATCTTTTGTTAGTATTTGTGTATTTAATGTATGTCCCAAAGACAACTGTTTTTCTTCCAATGTGTGGCATAAAAGAAAAACGGTTGGACCTGCCTGTAAGACTGGGCAGGTAAGGCCATTCTTCTGACTCCAAGATGGTCTCTCTTGAGAGAGAGGGAATTGGTAAATACCTTGTGTCTGGCAATCTGGGCATGATTATAACAGAAACAGGACAATGTAGCTCTGATTGGATTAAAACACTGTTGGCAGCTGCTGAAGCTCTAGAGACAGAGACAGTGAAAAACACCCGCCCTGACAGGCAGAGTCAGTGTGCGTGGTGGAGCCAGGGCAGCAGAGTCTGTCTCCTGGAGCCTGAGGTAATGGACTTCTCAGAGCCCCAGAAGCCGACAGTGAGTGTCTGGGTGCAGACGCGACTGTGCTCTTCATGAGAAGTGTGGCACTTAATGTGTTCTGGGTTTTGTCCTGGGCGTGGGGACACTGCGGAGCAGGAACAGAGCTGGGAGCAGCAGTAGGAACAAAGAAAGGGGAAGTTGACAGGGTAATGGGTTTTCTGGAGTAGTTCAGGCCAAGTTCACAGCCCTTCTCTCTCCAGCCACTTCCTGAAATAGTAAATATTTCCAGAATACGGCCTAGAGGAAGGAGGCAAAATAGAAATGATGATGAAGACAACAATATGCCTGAAAATAGGGCACAGTGGGGGAAACAGAAATTGCAACTCCTCATCTTGGTATAATGGAGGCAACTTTATGGTCAGACAGGGTCTTTATTTGCTGTTATTTTTTATATATTAAAATTGTCAGGGCCAAACTAATGAATGGAGGGAGATACAGAGATCTGAGGAAGCGGCTGATACGGGTAATATGAAGGTGAACTGATGTGGTTATGGTTTCACAGTGCATATGTATATCAAATCACATTGTAGACCTTAAATATACACAAATTCTATGTGTCAACTATATCTCAATAAAGCCGGGGAGAAGAAAGAAAATGAACTAGTCTGAATGACCACAATTTGTGCCCTTGGGAAAATGTATTAAAGAAGACAAGTGACTATCATTGTTTTTGTTGCTGTTGTTGTTGTTACCTACGGCAGTCACAATTCATGGAGTAGCTGCTTCATTTCAGGCACTGTGGTGAAAACTACAGGCTTTGAATTCAAATGGCCTCGATTGAAATCCCAGTATTTTCACTGATTAATAGTATGACATTGAGCAACTACTCCAAACCTTGCTTTCTTTATCCCCCAAATGGGAATAACATGATACCTATCTTATAGTGTTATTGCCATTATTAAATGATTGATTTAAAATGATTAGTGAAATGTCTGGCTCTTCACAAGCAAAAATGTTGACTTTTGTTTTTTAAATTGTTTTTTAGTAAATAAATATTTTACAAATACACTGTCACTAGGACATTCCTATATATGAACACCTTAGGACGAATGAGTTTATCAGACAAGTTCTAATCTACCAGGGCTCTGATAATACGGAACATAATAAGGAAACTTGGTTGTGTATAAGAGGAGTGACAGTCTAACATCACTTAGGGACCAGTAATGAGATGTACCCCCTGGGGGGCCCAGGGGCTGTATTATGAAGCATTGAATACTTTGGGGGTATAGAATACAGTCTATTTTCTCCTTTAGCTTAGTCCAAGTATATGAATTATACAGCACATAAGTCCTCCATGTAGAACTTAGCAATATAGCAAAAATCTGCTTTCCAAGGTGTTGAGTCTAATTATGCTTGCTTTTGAAATGAAAAAGAATCCTGGCTGAGGAATTCCATTAAATAGCTCTACAACCTCTGGCTGTCCTTATCTCTCAGATGAATGCATGGGGCAAAATGATCCCTCAGATCCCTCAGTCTAACATTCCATGACTCGAGAGTAATGCTAGGGCCAAAATTATGCATTTCTTTTTATAGGAATTCTCTTTGCCCAGGGAGAGCAAGACCATATGCCAGAAACATTGTGTAAGTCAGGTCAATTAAGAAGGATTGCTCCTTCAGCCTTGGGTTTGCTTCAGCAAATCTTTAGAGCTGGCTTTTTATTTATAACTCTGTGGAGGACCAAAACAACTCTGCATCTGACTAGCCACGCAAAACATAGCTCAGATGCATTCCTAAATCATGAATTTTTCTCCTTGATGTACGCGCCATCACAGACAGCGCAGCTGCATGCCATGGATTTTTAGAGCTTGATTACAAACAACCTCTGACAGACTTCCCTGGGAGAATGATGAGGAAGCTGTCCCTGTCACACAGCTGATCCTTCTCCTCCATGGAACCGCGCCTACTGAGTTGAAGGGCAAATACCAGCACCAGTCCTGGCCTCCGAGGAAGAATGGAGGTGGTGTGGGGTTGAGTTAAAAATATGGAGCATTCATAATCCGTTGTCTCAGACTTTAGCTTTAGTAATTTTTCTTTTTCTTCATGCTACTCAATATTTCTCATGTCTACATGTCATGGAATGAGAAATGGGGCCAGATCTTCTGGAATATTCTGACAATCACTGTACCCTGGTTATTTGGATGCTTGATATTGGACTGTCCCCCAGCCTGGAGCTCCAATGCTGTTGCTCTGTTTCTCGGCTTCCAAGACCCTTAGCAATGTTCTCTCTGCTCACTGGTTCAGATATAATTAGGGTCTTATAATTCATTCTTCTATCTCTCCACATTCACCTCAAATTTCTATTACAAAGCCAGCTTATAATCTACCAAACTGGGATAAGTGCTTCCAGGGAGGGGTCTCTAGGACCCTGTCCTCGGGCCTTTTGAAATCCTTCTCATGTGTGCTGATGTCTTCCTCTGCAGAATGAGCTCCCTGAGGGCAAGAACGAGAGCTGACTCTAATCACACCCCTCGTGCTGAGTGCAGTGTCCAGCATGCCTTAGAGGCAAAGTATATTTGTGGAATGACTGAGCATCTGAATCTCCTCTCTGGTACACAACATGAAAAGACCCAAGATGATGGAGACCCAAGATGATGGTTGGCCCATATTGATGCCCTGAACCAGCTTTTCCATCACAGTGGGCAACACAACCATTGCCCTCAATGCTCCAGAAAGAAACCTCAGTGCAATCACCATTCATTGCTCTGCTTTGCACACATACTTCATGCAGCTGGCTTTTCCTCTTGAACTTGCATATTATGTGAAGAGAGGCACTTGTATTTTTAGAAAGTCTGTAACATTTATTTAGACCCTTTCCTCAAGTGGAAATGTGGTACTAAGTGATTAAGTTGCCATTAGTCCTGTTACAAAGACATTCACCTAGTTAATGGGGGGTGATTTGTTGTCCTTTATGTTAGGGTAACCATATGCGTTATATTCCAAATTGGGACTGCTTTGAGAGTGAAGGAGGGCTCTATTAATAACCATGCAGGTCGACTATGGGTAAACTTGGACTCCATGGGCACAATGGGACATCTGGTTGCTCTATTTATAGATGAAGATGCTGAACTAGCACCACAGAGCCTACCCTGGGACAATCCCTCCATGGTTGTGCTGTGTATGTGATGGACCAACTATATCTCCTTACCAGGGGACCCTTGTTGCCAGTGTGCCACATTGGGCAATGTTGATTTGTGCCCATGTCTTAATTTATAAGGGTGACTGAGTGATGACACAGAGAGGACAATGCCATTGGATGAAGGTTTCTTATTACTTACAGATTCCAAAAGAAGGGGGCCGCCACACCACACAGTGCCCCGTGGGGATGAACTGGGCGTGGTCAGGAGCAGAAGGAATAGGAGAAATCAGAGCCTTCACTGCGTTTTCTGTAAGAAAGGCAAGGCATGTGTTTGTTAGCCATTCGTCTGTCGTCTTTAGAGAAAGTTCTATTCATGTCTCTTGCCCATTGATATAAGGGATTGTTGGCTTTTTTCATGTGGATTAATTTGAGTTCTCTATAGATCCTAGTTATCAAGCTTTTGTCTGATTGAAAATATGCAAATATCCTTTCCCATTGTGTAGGTTGTCTCTTTGCAAGATGACAGACGAATGTCTAACAAACACATGAAAAAATGTTCATCATCTCTATATATTAGAGAAATGCAAATCAAAACAATCCTGAGATATCATCTAACCCCAGTGAGAATGGCCCACATCACAAAATCTCAAAACTGCAGATGCTGGCGTGGATGTGGAGAGAAGGGAACACTTTTACACTGCTGGTGGGACTGCAAACTAGTACAACCTTTCTGGAAGGAAGTATGGAGAAACCTCAAAGCACTCAAGCTAGACCTCCCATTTGATCCTGCAATCCCATTACTGGGCATCTACCCAGAAGGAAAGAAATCTTTTTATCATAAGGACACTTGTACTAGACTGTTTATTGCAGCTCAATTTACAATCGCCAAAATGTGGAAACAGCCTAAATGCCCACCAACCCAGGAATGGATTAACAAGCTGTGGTATATGTATACCATGGAATACTATTCAGCCATTAAAAAAAATGGAGACTTTACATCCTTCGTATTAACCTGGATGGACGTGGAAGACATTATTCTTAGTAAAGCATCACAAGAATGGAGAAGCATGAATCCTATGTACTCAATTTTGATATGAGGACAATTAATGACAATTATGGTTATGGGGGGGGGAAACAGAAAGAGGGAAGGAGGGAGGTGGGTGGGGCCTTGGTGTGTATCACACTTTATGGGGGCAAGACATGATTGCAAGAGGGACTTTACCTAACGATTGCAATCAGTGTAATCCGGCTTATTGTACCCTCAATGAATCCCCAACAATAAAAAAAAAAAAAAAAAAGAAAGGCAAGGCAGGGCGGTGGGAACAGCATGGATTTGTGCAGTGTGAATAGTGTCAGTGCGCTCTGGGCCGAGAGGGGTTTCTGGTTTGGTGCCCAGCCCTGTGTGATTTAGGTGGGAGACACTGTTGCTGTGTGAAAATGAGTGAAAGTCGGTAGCTGGGCAAAGGAGCTCGGGATATGTGGGAGGGTCTGCAGTATAAGTTCTATGGGCCCTGGTAAGTGGATCATACGGGAGACACAAACAGCTTTGGCCCTTCGTTTGTCCCTGTGATGAATGGATGCCAAATGGACAAATGCAGAATCTAAGAGACCCAGTTAGAACCAAGGTAGCTGTTGAGAGGTAGGGAGCATTTCTGGCTCACCGAACCAGCAAATGTCCTGTCATGAGCTCCGTGTAATCTGTACAGTTACCTGGCTTGTTCTCAACCCAGGGTAACAGCCGTCAGGGTGTGTGGGATCCAGATGAGCAGGGAAGCACAGAGGGTTGGTTGAAGATACATCTTTGCAATCAATGGTTGGGAAGAGCATCTTGGTTGGATCCTGACAGGAAGGCAGTGATGATGTCACTGTCCTTATTTTACAGCTGAAGAGACTAAGGGGGCTAAGCAAAGAGTCCAAAGTACTGCATCATTTAAGAAGCAAGATTTGCCATAGAGCCAGGTCCGTCTGACTCTGGGAACTGAGTGTGAAGGAAAAGCAGGGATCCTTTCCATGCACACCAGCTCCCACCTGGATTAAGGGCCTGGTTAAAAACCTGTGGAAAGTCTCCTGGGAATGGGGCCCTTCCTTCCCTGGTTCTAGCAGCGGGCAGGCTTTTGCATATCTCCCCGCATGTTGCCATTTATGGATTTGGGCAAAATAACAGAACTGCACAGCTTTAGAGTGTCAGACTTCTTTTTTTTTTTTTCCCCTTTTTCTTCCACACTGAGCTTCCTGTTTCTATGGCAATGAATAGGATGTTTTGCACCGAGAAACACTTTAAATGCCACTGGGGGAAGGTAAGAACCACACATAGTTCTGTACAGAGCAGGAAGGTGAAACGAGATGCTAAGAAGAACTGAGTGAGGCAAGAAGGGAACGGAGGCAGAGCAGCTAGAGGAGAGGTGGGCGAGGGGAGGCAGGGAGGGTAAGAAGCCTAACTCGGCCAGCGCTGTGCCTCCCACCTGTAAGCCTAGCACCCTGGGAGGCCGCGGCCAGTGGATTGCTTGAGTTCAGGAATTCTAAACCAGCCTGAGCAAGAGCAAGACCCTGTCTCTACTAAAAATCAAAAAATTAGCCGGGCATTGTGGTGGGCCCCTGTAGTCTCAGCTATTAGGGAGCCAAGGCAGGAGGATCCAACACTTGAGTCCCGGAGTTTGAAGTTGCTGTGAGCTAGGCCGATGCCATGGCACTTTAGGCAGGGCAACAGAATGAGACTTTGTCTTTAAAAAAAAGCATAAGCTTGGAAGGAAAAATAAAAGAGAGATGGCAACATGCAGGCAAGAACTGGGGCCCTCAGAAAGGTAGCCTCAGGGATGGGGCATCCTTGAGCACTCATAAAGAATGTGATGACTTCTTGAGAGCCATAGGAATGGGGAGAGTCAGGAAGTCTTCTTCTGGAAGTTGGGCTCTGGGGACCCAGGAGCATCTCTGCACACTCTCACTACATGGGACCCCTTGAAGGTGCCTTCCAATGTAACCTCTAAGGTGGGGCGACTCAAATATTACCCCCTGCAAATGCTTGGTGGGAGTCCCCAGGCTGGTGCAAGGCCTCTGGAAGTCAGCTCTTCCACCCACAAGGTCAGAGCCGGGGTTCCACTCCAGGTCTGATGGCTGGGGACTGACTCTGGAGGGCTCCGCTGGCTTGCTTTCCTGTGCTGCTTTCTCTCTTTCTGCTCTTCTTGGTAGCATTGTCCACAAATGCTCCCTGGAACCTAGGCTTTTATAATAATGTAAAACATGAAGGCCGTGAAAGAGTACCTGGGCGACCAAAGTGGCGACGGGGAGGGAAAAGCTGCTTTCTCTCTTTCCTTTGTACACCTTTCCCCAGTCCACACAGCAGCATAGGACCAAATCAGCACACAGAAAAGAAAGACCACAGGCCAATTTACAATGGAAGCTGGTAGAGCTGAAGTGCATACAAGTCCTCACTTTTGATTTTGCTAATTCCTCTGCCACAGCCAAACAAAATCACATCGAGCTCCATCTAGCCCGAAGTTCCTGCGCTATAAGGTTTTAAGAGCTATAAGCTGCAATTAAAGGCACAGTAGTAGGAAGAGCCAATCAAAGGGTGACCTCAAAATAGCTGGTCCCCCTGGAAGGCCAAGGAAGATGTATTTGTCCAGCTGTTCGTGGGAGAAGGCCTGAGGCTTCTCACTCACTCGCTAGAGACCCATAAAAGACTCACCTACAGCTGCTTGTGAAATTGGTTCTTGTAAATGAAAGTCGACCAGGAGTCATATGAGCCAGTGGCAGCTGGACAGAGAGGACAGGGGTGCCAAACAGGGCAGGAAATGGCCAGGGTCCAGGGTAAACAATAGGGGCCAGAGCTGAGGTGAGTGTCTGTCCCAGGATAGCTCAGCGACGCTGCTGCTTTCCAAGGCTTTGGCCAGGCCAACCTGGTTTATTTTCAGTTAAATCCGGGTATGCCCTAATTTACCATGGGAGCCTCGAATTTGCATGTCTACTTTAAGAGACCCTAACAAGCACACATAATGAAATGTTAATTTATGCCTTCTGCTAGGGTGGGAATTGAGTGTGGCTTGATGCAACTGCAAAACAGAACAAATCTGGAAACTCTGGCAGGCAGAAGAGCAGGGTGGGGGAAGCACGTGCTTCTCTTAGATTGGGAGGGGAGGCTGGGAGAGACTGGGAAACTTCCTGGCATCTGGCTCCCTTCAGAACCTCTGAGGGGACTTTCTACAGCAGCTGAGGGGTGGCCCTTGTGTCTCGATAGCCTGACCTAATGCTATGTCATCCAGTAGTGATGGGCCCAGAGCAGGTCCTTGGTAAATATTTGGTGAATTGATTAACAACATGGGGATGTTCTGAGGTCACATACTTCCTCCATTGTTTTGGGGACTGTCAGGCTTGCTTATCTCTTTAAAAGTCCATGCCCAGCTCCACATTAAAGGACCAAGCTATTACACGTGTGGTGTTTTGAGATCTTCTTTTTTTTTTTTTTTTTTTTGTAGAGACAGAGTCTCACTTTATGGCCCTCGGTAGAGTGCCGTGGCCTCACACAGCTCACAGCAACCTTCAACTCCTGGGCTTAAGCGATTCTCTTGCCTCAGCCTCCCGAGTAGCTGGGACTACAGGCGCCCGCCACAACGCCCGGCTATTTTTTGGTTGCAGTTTGGCCGGGGCCAGGTTTGAACCCGCAACCCTCGGTATATGGGGCCGGCGCCTTACCGACTGAGCCACAGGCGCCGCCCTGTTTTGAGATCTTCTAAACAGCAGTTCCCTATGGGGCTATGAGTTCTTCTGACCCTCACACAGTGTACACTCCTGGGGGTGGTGTTGTGGAAAGGCCTGTTCCCCCGGTGCTTTTCCCAGCCCTTCCCATCCTGGTGCCCACGGCTGATGCTCTGATGTCTTCTAACACTGGCCTTGTCACTAGCAGTAAGACAGAAATGGCCTCTATCCCTTTCTTTTCATTCTTAACTATATCAAGTTTTCAGGATTGTCAGATGAAGGTACACTAGCAAACCTCTGGCTGGTTATTGTAAACACCTTTCTGAGTTCCTGTCCAGACCACAAGACCACATTTCTCTAGGAATTATTCCCTTCCCCACAAAAGGGAAGTCCAAGAAACCCTGGATCTGCCATGACCCTTCCACTTTGGTTGTGGGTCACACCAGAGCTCCCATTGATTCAAGTGGAACAATCATTATCCTTCTCTTAGGAAACTGGAATTGAATTTGAAGAAGTGGACAAGTAGAGGTCATCACCTGTGTTTGGATCAAGCATGAATCTTGGGGCTGTGGTGGCCACAGGCAGAGAGAATTTCAACCAGTGTGTCAAGAAAAAGATAAGGTAAATATGAAATACAAAGCAGAGTCAAAGAGGCTTGGTTATACTTCCTTCTATTGGCTTCTGAAGATACTTTGCATCCTCATAGTAAGTTCCTGTTTATTGATCAGCCTAACTTCACTGGCTTCCCAACATTTGCAACCAAAAAAACTCCAAAGAGGCACTAATAAGTTTCACCAACCCCCTCTGTGTTCTTAAACTCCCTATGTCCCCACGATTGTGACATCTTACCTAGCTCTGCCTAGGCTTATTATAGTCTTTTCTCTCTTTTTGGCCATACAAACACATCTAGACTGGACACAGGCATATTTTTTGTACTAGACATTTTTGTCTGCAAATGGAGTGGTTTTTATCTGCTGCCCTATGATAAGGAACAGAAATCATCACAGTGAAAACAAAATGACTATTGGTGGGGTACAGAACCTGTAGCCACAGTATCTGGCCCCTTTTATATTTGTACTCATAATCATGAAAGGTTTACCCAATGAAAAATAGATCTGAGGAAATGAGGGAGCTAAAATGTGTTCTTGGCTCATATAGAGAGAGGGGGCAATGCTCCTTCACTGAGGAAGGCGAGAACCCTAGGGAACGGAAGCTAACTGAGCAATGTCAGGGCTGTCCTAGGTGCAAAAAGTGGAATAGGTGGTGGAATAAATAAATATACAGTATGCTACAATTCATCTGACTTCTTTCTCTGAGATCAGTAAGTTACATCACGACATGAAAGCACATGCATTGGGGGGAAACTCAAGGAATACTTGACTGCTTGCTTAACTGTTGGATGAAAATATAACCAGGGAGATGCTAACGCGGCTAAGGGCTCTTGGTGAGGAGCTCAATAGTAAAGGGGAAATGATACTTTTTCACGGAACAGGGCTGAGCATTTCAGGACCCATGGGGCCATGCTGAAAAATATTTCACATGATATATATGACAGGAAGTCTGAAGAAGCTAGCTCTGCATTTCTAAATTTCTACAAAAGAAACCCACTCTATAACTTGTGCTACACAAATGCTTAAGTCAATCCTCACGATCAACCTTAATTTATTGAGTGTCAGCTGGTGTGTGTACTGTCTAGCCTTGGATCTTATGTTTTTACCTTCCTTGTGGTTGCTTCATCATATTCTTTTTCTTTTATAAGAAACAATATTTGGTAATATCCAAGAGAATGGCAAAAAAAAAAAAAGAGCCCATTTGTATCATGAGATAGAATTGTACCCTGGATATGCAACATAAGGGATCGTAATTTTTTTTTAATGTCTACGCATATGGAAAAGGTCTCTCGTTGTTTTACACTCTACTGGATTTCTCCTCTGTTCCTTCTGGCTTCCTGTTGTTCCCTGCCAAAAGCAATGTTTTTCTGTCATTCTTTGAAGCCATTTTAATATTGTTTTGGAGTGGGCTGTGTTTAAGTGTGGGAATACACAGTGATACAAATAATCACACTTTTAAAAAGTTTGAAATAGAGCCCTATTAGGAAAAAGTACAGTTATAATACATTTTTAAGGGCTCTCACTAGGACAATAACTTTTAGGAGATAAAAGTGCTATATGATACTGAAATTTTTGTAGTAATTTTCAAAATGCATTTGTGAGGTGCTTGTTGCCAAAACGTGGGGATGATCTACACTGTGGATTCAGAGATTGTTCTGTAAGACACAACCATAGCACCAGTATTGGGTTCCTCTGGACAAAGGGAAAGGTTTCTGAAAGGAAGGGAGTGCTCGTTTTTCTAGTTATATTCTAGGTCAGCATTGTGAATGAGTGACTTCACAGGAAGTCCAGGTGTCACCTCTGGGTTCCTCATCCTCCCATCACTTAGCTGTCTGGAGAGCTTGTACCATCTTTAAATACAAGGACAGAATGGAGGAGGAGTTTTTAAAAATTAGATTATAAGAGATGGAGGCCTCATTAAATATTGGAAACGTGGGGATCTGGAGAGAGGAGGTGATGTGTCAAAGATTATAAGATGCATGACCTGAGGAAAGATAAAAAAAAACACATAAGAAAAGAAAGAAGCACTATCGACCCCAAGGCCTCTGATTGGTCCTTGTATTTAAAGCAATGCTTCTCCTTACCTCTCTGGGACGCCTGCGGGTAGATCATCTCAATGGCTGTGGCTTAGGCAAATGGCAAAGGCAGAGAAGGCCGTAAGTGTCCAGGAAATGCCTGGTTAGTGAGTGTAGGAGAGGTTTCTATTAACTCTTCCTATTCTTCCAAGCAATGCCATTGGGAAGCCAGTTCTGCAAAAAGAGGGGCAATCTGGTCAAAATCACTGACCTATTAGATCCAGAATCTTGGTCCTCATACGCCCCCTAGTGTAGAATGCCAAGTAATGCCTTGGTTACTGGGTTGATGCTGAAAATCTGTCAGTCATTCTTAGCTAGGACCTTTGATGAAGGAAAAGACATTGAGGGGAAATACCTGAGAAATGGATTAAACTTAAATAATGAGTTAAATTTGCAACTGTGATAATTAAAGGCTACAAATTACGAATTGTTTTAAAAAACAAGCAGCTTTGGGCTATGCCCGGGACTAAAGTGTGAAAAAAATAGGATTGCGTGGTTATTGTGTAGGACAGAGCTTCTCAAACTTCAGCATGCATATGAACCATCTGGGGAATCCTGTTAAAATGTATATTTTTTGATTCGGTAGTTCTGGATGGGGTCTTCAATTCTGCACATTCAACAAGCTCCCAAGTGGTGTAGAGGATACTGGTCCATGGACCATAGCAGGATGACACTTTGAGTAGGACACAGGACTGAGCTGGCCCCTCAGATAGGCTTGTTTGTGTGGTAGGGTCCTGCAGTTCTGTTGGGCTTTTGTCTGCACCAGTCCTCCCAGAAGTCCTCCTAAAACTCAATGCAATGATTCCCACATTCATGAGTAGCACTGTAAATTCATTGGCTCAAAGATAATTACCTTTTATTCTCTGAACTTAAGTAGCATTTACCAATAGCATTTACTGTTTGTAACATTGAATTGCTAATTACTACGTATTACCTTGTGATTTCATGAGTTTGTTTTCTTTTTTTTTTTCATCTAAATTGTCTGCTTGTTTTCTTCTAGGGAGTCCTGCACAGTTCAGGACACACTGTGTACACCTATAAGAGATAATTATAGGCTCAGTGCCTGTGGCTCAAGTGGCTAAGGCGCCAGCTACATACACCTGAGCTGGTGGGTTCGAATCCAGCCCAGGCCCGCCAAACAACAATGACGGTTGCAACCAAAAAATAGCTGGGTGTCGTGGCGAGCGCTTGTAGTCCCTGTTACTTGGGAGGCGGAGGCAGGAGACTCGCTTGAGCCCAGGAGTTGGAGGTTGCTGTGAGCTGTGGTGCTATGGGACTCTACCCAGGGTGATACCTTGAGACTCTGTCTCAAAAAAAAAAAAAAAAAAGAGAGAGAGAGATAATTACAAAATTTGTTGATTGGTGTTCTACTCCAGGCTTTGATTTGAAAAAAACTCAGCTGTCTTTCCTAAGAGTAAATTTTGAATCTGAAGTGGCAGAGGGCGGGATGGTTGGAAAGGCACTGGGAGCCTGAAGAAGGTGGAAAGAGGACCTCTAAAAAGATCTGGGCCTCCCACAGCATTCAGAGAAATACATCCCAGACTACCACGTTTCTTAGAATTAGGTGTCTGGCTCTGAATTCTACTTTGGTTTGTACTTAGAATACATCTCTGTAAAAATGTTCAGACATTCTGAGCAGAGAGGGAACAACAACCACCAATGGATTTGATAACAGTACAAAAGATATGATT
The DNA here is from genome assembly GCF_027406575.1 of Nycticebus coucang. NCBI lineage: Eukaryota > Metazoa > Chordata > Mammalia > Primates > Lorisidae > Nycticebus > Nycticebus coucang. Next base: position 119,019,322 of record NC_069784.1, on the reverse strand, counting down.
GAGGGAAAACTGCTTATTTGCTTTAAAGAAATAAAAGATGAGATTTCAAGTCAAGGAAAAGATATTTTATAAATGACAAAGAATTCTTTGCTTTCATTGTGAAAGTGTAGAGAGGGGTGACAATGCCAAGAGTGTACGTTATCATTTCATGCTTGAGAAATGAATAGATGGAGATTTTTTCATGTACCACTGGGCTGGGTGTCTTGTTTTGTTTTGTTCCCCTTCCCTCCTCCTCCCCCCTGTTCCCTCACTCCCCTTCCCCGCCCCCTGTATTAGCTCGTCTACTGCCTTCATATTAGAACTGAGGACATTGGATTCTTGCTTCTCCATTCTTGTGAGGCTTTACTAAGAATGTGGTCTGAGTGTTTTAAAAGATAGACAAGTTTCTTACCTACCAGACTAGACCTTGCTCAACTGGACAGAAGGGGAGTGATGCTCCTTCCCAGCCTCTGGTATTCCTCCAATTCACTTGCTGCCTGGAAGATTTTTAATGCTCTCTGTGTTGGCTGGAAAAGGTGACTTCTGAGTTCCCTGTTAAATGGGAGATTTGATGGCTTTTTATTATTCATAATATTAATCACAATGCAAGGTATATATTAATAATTCTAATAGTTTAACTATAATTATTATTTTGTGTAATAGACTCTCAGAGTCTGAAGCACCACAGAGGCTAGAATAGGTAATAGCCATTTTCCCTTCTATAGCAGGGCGATACCCCTGAGAGATAACAACTACAGGTTTTACTCAAACCCTTCCAGCAAAAAGGAATTCCCTACCGCCCAAGACAATCATTTTTGTCATGCGGTATTTTCGTGTTTTTGGAAAAATAATTTATATTCGGGGTAATCATTTTAGAAAACAAAATAGAATGAATAAAGCAAAAATTTTAACTATCTATAATGTTATCACCCCAAAGTAACTATCAAGAACATTGTCATGTGTGTGCCCAGATGTGTATGTATGGGTGCATATGCACAATTTTATTTTGACAAATCATACTACCCATATTCATTTTTCCATGACATCATTTCTAAAAGCTGATCAAGCACATCTCACTTTAGCTCTAATTATAAGGATTTTTCCTTTTATTAAGCAAAAACTTACCTCTTTATACTTCCTAAGTGTAACCTCAATGTAACTTTGAGTGCCATTGACTTATGTTTGAAGAAGCCTTCTCAGAGTCCACATGAAGGGATGCCGCTACATGCCTGAGAGAACTTTAGCCTTCTGCTTCTCCATAATCATTCTGACTGCTGGTCTTATCTCTGCGACTCCAGCCCGGACCGTTTACTGCAACAATTAGCATTGTTCCTACCAGAAACAATAAAAGTCTAATCCTTCTTTTCCAGGGAAATCTTTTAAATACATAAAGACTGCTTTTTGTTATCCCCAACTGTTATTTTTCACTTTTTAGAACCTTTATACATAAGAAAAGGGCCCATGGGCAGCACCTGTGGCTCAGTCGGTGAGGCGCCGGCCCCATATACCAAGGGTGGCGGGTTCAAACCCAGCCCCAGCCAAACTGCAAAATAGCTGGGCGTTGTGGCGGGCGCCTGTAGTCCCAGCTACTTGGGAGGCTGAGGCAAGAGAATCGCTTAAGCCCAGGAGTTGGAGGTTGCTGTGAGCTGTGTGAGGCCACGGCACTCTACTGAGGGCCATAAAGTGAGACTCTGTCTCTACAAAAAAAAAAAGAAAAGGGCCCAATTTCAGTCTTTAGGATGTAGATACCCAATTTTCCCAAAACCATTTGTCATGTCCTTTCCTCCTTGTGTATTTTTGGTCCCCTTTTTGAAGATAAGTTGACCATCTATGTATGAGGTGATTTCTGGGCTCTCTTTTTTATTCCATTGGTCTATCCGTATGCCTTTATGCCAGCATCATGCTGTTTTAACTCAGCTTTCTAATATATTTTGAAATCAGAAATAACATGCTTCTAGCTTTGTTTTTCTTTCTCAAGATTGCTTTGGCTATTCAGGGTCTTTTGAAACTCCTCTCAGAAAAAAAAAAAAAAACAGAAGAAAAATCTGACATTGGTCTTCCCAATGATTTCTTGGACATGATGGCAAGAGGATAGGTAGCAAAAGAAAAAATAAACCGGTGGGACTACATCAAACTAAAAACCTTCTGCACTGCAAAGGAAACGATCAACAGAATAAAAAGACAACCTATGGAATGGGATAAAATATCTGCTAATTATATATACGATAAAGGGTTAATCTCCAAAATATGTAAAGAACTCTTGCAACTCAACAGCAAAAAAATCAAATAACCTAATCACGTAAGCCCAAGAGCTGGAGGTTGCTGTGAGCCGTGTGACGTCATGGCCCTCTACCAAGGGCAGTAAAGTGAGACTCTTTCTCTACAGAACAAAAAAAGAACTATGATTTAGGTTTAAACCTCAAGGAGGAGTGAGATTTATTAGTGTTAGATTCGGCTCATTGTCTCAGCCTATTGAGATAACTTCAGATCTCAATTCTATTTTTTTTTTTTCATTTTTCTTTGTGAATGATAGAAGTGGCATCTCTCTTATCATATGAACTGTAGAGACATGGTAAACTCAACAGAACCCAGGACAGATCTTTGTGACACTCATAGGTTTTCCTCCAAATTTTTCCAAATCCATTTCATGGTGTTTTTCCTTCAGGAACTTTTGGTTAACAATGAATTTACTTAACATTTTGCTTTATGATTCCTTGCTTAAATCATTTATAGGCTCAAAACCTCCAAAGGCTAGTTGTGGACCAAATATGAGCACAACATTTTATGCAGCCTCCTGGTGTTCTGGAAATGGGCTGCCAATCATGAACTCTGGCTCATGAAACAACCACCTGCCGTTAAAGCTTCTGGGTTCTTTGGGTGGTGTCTTTAGAAATCGCTCTCATCTGGTGGTGAACAGGTTAAACTCCATGTCCCATCACATATGGCAGCCTGCATTCCAGAGTTCTCTGTTATTCTGTTTTTGCACTCCTTTTTGCCCTTTTCAATAATTGTGTGCTCATTATTCCTCCAAGCCCACTTTGCAATATCCAAAAGCCTAATTCAGTTCCCAAACAGGCATGTATTTGTTTGCACCAAACTAAAACAACTGAGAGACTAAATGTATGTTTAATTTTTCAACCTCTTTTGACATTGTGGAGACGTGTATTGATCCTTCCTTGCTCTCAACAATCTTCAGCAACTATCTGGATGGGGGGAAAAAAGGCAAAGCAATAGTCTCTAATTGTAAGACCAATTTTTTTCCCTGAGTTTTTGCCTCATTTTTTCATGTGTATACGTTTTGGATACAAGACTGTAAGCTCTCGGAGAGACTGGGCAGCTTACTATGTGACGTAAAGGGAGTCCTCACACCATGCAGGGCCGGTGGTTACCTTTACTGACTATCAGTCCCAGCGACGAACCACAAAGACACAAGGAGGAATCTCAGAGTCACTGCTGTTGAAACTGATATGACTGATACATTTTTTGTGGAATGGTAATTTTTATGAAATTACTTCCAAACTTGGTTTAAATACAGTCTCGCCGAGAAAGCCAGACCGTCTTTCTCCTCCCCTAACTCTATGATTTTATTCATTTAAAGAAAGCATTTTTCAGAGAGCATCTCTTCTGTTCTGCTGCTGTTATTTGGTATTATCTAATGTTTTTCTATAAATTTGCTGAAAAATTTTTAGACTTTTTTTTTTTTTTTGCAGATTTATGTTGCAATGCAGCCATTTTATACAGATCCATTGCAGGCCTGTCTTGAGAGGCTTTTTCTTTTTAAACATTTTTAACTTTAGCAATACCATCTTTCTGAATTTCTATGCAGAGAATGCATTTTTTTCCCTGTCTGGCAATGAGTCATGGTTTTAATACCTTGAACGGCTCCTCGCAGGTTCCTTCCTCACATGTGGGTTGCACTTTGAAATAACAGTGGGTTGAAAGCGCTGATGTGATTTTTTAGGTTTGTTCTTTTGCAGAAAGCATAGGGAGGAGAGGTGGAAGAGTGTTTTGTTAGAGATCTTAGGCAAGGTGAAAGTCCACTTCAATCTTTAGTGTCAACTTTGATGACAGAGCAAATGTATTCCCCAGACACCAGCCATGAGGCAGGCCCTCGGCAGGTGCTGTGGCAGACTGTCAGCTTTTCACATTTAGCAGCACTTTTTTTTAAATGTTACTTTGATGTTTTTGGAGCTATCAAACACACAGAAATCACTGAACATTTCTGCACTTCTCTAAGTGTATTATGTATAAACCAGTGACTATTTTCAGGTCATCTTCTTCAACACAGAATGCTACATTTTATTTGCATCTTAGCAATGACTGAGTTCCTCTGGCATGTTATTGAATTCTTTACTCATTTGGGAAAAATCTAAGCAGGGAAAATAATGTTGGCCTGTCAAAAATATAAGACTTATTGAACTGTTGAAATGCAGTATGTATTGAATCTCTGCTATTTAATAAGTGCTCTATTAAAACATTGTACAAAAGAGCTACATGGGATTTTTAAATTTTTGACAGTTATTCATTTATTTATCCATTTATCCATTCAGTGTGGAACAAAAACTTATTAAAAGGGTCTGCATTGAGCAGAGAAGATAGAAAGGTGGCCAAAACATTGGCTCACCTTTGATGAGTTTAGAATCTAGTGGTGCAGTCAGGAGATACTGTCATTCTCAAGGGAAAAGGAGGGTGATAAGGGATCTCAGAAGAGCGTTCATTTTATTCTTTACAGGGGAGGAGCTAGAGGGCCTGGGAAGACTCCAAGATTAGTAACATCACACCCCTTCAAGTAAATGCTAATGTAACTGGCCAGATGAGAGCACCGCACACAGAGCAACCCTGGTAAGCATGACACAGGATCTGATTAAGTGCAACTCTCCACAGACATCCATGCTATGGGACTGCATTGCAGAGGTGGTCCCCAAAGGCAGGGGTCATTATGGGTGCTTCCCTCATCCATGGGCTTGTGCTAGGGAGGAATGGATGGCTCGTGCTTGAATAGGCTTTCCATTTGTGCATCTCAAGGAGGATAATCCAGGACAAGAACGTATCTATCATAGGGGATGGAGGCCATCCTATATGTCTTCTAGAAGTTTATGGTGCATTTGATACAAAGACAACTTCTTTTTTTTTGGCCGGGGCTGGGTTTGAACCCACCACCTCCGGCATATGGGACCGGCGCCCTACTCCTTGAGCCACAGGCGCCACCCGACAACTTCCTTTTTAGTGACAGATCCCCCAGTAAGGTTGGGTAGATCTACATGTACCATGAACAGTTGACTGCTGAGGTGGAGAGTGGACAAATATTGATTTATGGCAAAAGGAACAGAAATGATAAGAATAATGAATGACAGTTATGCATTTTAAGGAGAGTGGGCACGGGATAGAGTGGAAGGAAATACTGAGCGTGAATCCCAGGTCTCATAGAAACAAGATGTAGTTTTCAGAGTTATACAAGAATTGATGTATTGTTGTTGATTACATGCAAAGCTCAGGACAGGAATCCAGGAATGCTGAGGTGATACACAACTGTCTGAGAAGGGGACCATAAGGAGAGGTCCTGCACTGAAGAGGTCTAAAACTGTGGCCACAGGGAACTGGAGGGTGAGCTGCAATGCTCGACATGCACATCCACACCGCAGGTAACACGCGGATGAGAGGAGCTAAAATCATCTGCTTCTACTACTCATTTCACCCACTTATGTGATTCTGGGCCAACTCTTTAGAGGAGGCTTTGCTGAACTTCCTCTTCCATAGCTCTCTCTAACTGGTGAATCACTAGGTGCTTAAGCTGAAGAAGATGAATCCCTGACAACCAAGAGAGTGGAATGCAGAGTAAGTGGGGGTTGAACAGACGAGGAAATCCCTGTGATCACAAAGTCCATGACTTTCCTTACAGCTGTTATCGTTCTGGGGTCATGAGCAGGTGAGACTCAGGGAGTAAGCCTGGGGTAATGACATCCGCAGAAGGCGGAAGCATTCCTCAGGCAGCATGCGGTGTAGATGTTCTTTTCTCTCCAAAAGGCAGGGAGCTCTGTAAAAGCCCTTCCATCGCTGTGGGCTGAGAAAGGAAGGTACTTGGTAGCAGGCAAGTGGCAGCCATCCTACGTTGTAGAGTGGGCCCTGGAGACGAGCCCTGCTTTCCACAGACTCGCATTTGCGTGAGTCTGTGCATTCACAAGTAGGAACAGAAATAGCTAGAGTTATATAAAGACAACTGCTGAAAACTCTGAACTTTAATGTGTGAATGCTGTGAAATCATAGAAGACACTAAGAATTCTCCAAATCACTCTATAACCACATGCACACTTGTATGGCATATGGGAGGATTCCTACCCTGTTCAGAACAAGGACAGGACCACGATAGGAACATTTGCCTTGTGGGTATCTGTCTCAGTGTTTATGTCAACACCCTGGAAAGACTGGGGGTAATTCAACCAACAACCCTATGGTTATATCCATTTGCTGATTGTTGTTAGTTGTTACAACCCTAGATCTTTGTGTCTGAGCACAATCTTAATAAACTGAGGCTATGGAACATAGAATGCACAGTTTATCAACATTATGCTTACACACAACTATCCATGATGTTCTGTACAGAGGGTGCAAAAAAATGTATGTACATTTTAAGAAAGGAAATACCTGTATTAACTTGGTAAGACTCAAGTCACGTTTGACTTCTGCAATTATAAAAGGTGCTCAATGTGACTTGTATTCATCTTTTCTTTTGGTATATATTGAGTTTTATAATTTTAATACAGTTTTTCCTTTCTTAAAATATGTATATGTTTTCAACACCCTCTGTATATATGGTATGTATGTGTATATATATATATATAAAATACGTATTTTTTTGCCTTTAAAAATATAATAAAAATAATCCTGTCTGGACTTGCCACAGAAAGATACCTGAACTAGGTCAGCCCAGTTGGTATTGGTGAGACAACGAACATCAGTCTTCACTACAACCAGCCGAGCAGGGCAAATTTCTCCTTAGATGTGCCAGATGAGTGTCCGCAAGTTTATGCTTGTTAAACAGATCCATGGAATGTTTGAGAGCTGAACAGACACCAAGGCCAATGCCTTTTGTTTTATAGGCAAAGATGTGGATGCCAGGCGGACTTCTCAAGGAACAAAGTGTTACCCCCAGGACTGGAGCTCCAGGCCTCCGCTTCCAGTTGGGTGCATTTACAAGTACACCAGCACAGTTTTGGAAGAAAGAAAGGCGGAGAACCCATGCTGGTTTTCCATAGGAAGGTGTTGGGAATGCAAACATCTTTATCCACGCCCAGTGGAATTGCGTTTCCCAATTTGATGAACATATCCTGGATGTTACCCAGCCATGACAAAGAAGCGAGCAGGGACTCTACCTGGAGACGCTCTTGTTCCTTTCTTGTACATTGGCTGATAGAGAAAATGACTCGTAGATCTCCACCAACTCCTCTCCTCTTCTCAGCATGGGCAGGAACACCTAATTTGAGAAGGCTGACAGTGAAAGTGTTGGGGACTGGGACAGTTGGGGGAACTGTGTGAGGGAGCTGATATGTCTGTCTGGAGGAGCACAGTGGTGACCTTAACTCTCAGGAGGCATCAAGAGTCTTCTTTCTTTCTGTCTTGCTAGTCAGAGGCAAATGCTACTAGTCTACATGTTGTCTCATAAAGCGGAGGCAAATCTGCTTTATTTATTATAAGAAAATAAATGCTACTTTCTCTTTGAGAAAATATGAGAGTTTCTGAAGACAAACAAGCAGCTCTTTTTAGGTGAGTTTTGAGCCTGGAGGGATGAAAACACATAGGATGGAAATCTAAGTTTAGGAGATGCAGTGTCTTCACTTAAATGCTTAAGGACAAGTCTTGGGAATCCCAAATCTTCAAACATCCTCAGGAGGGGGCATGAAACATTGGGAGAAAATGTAAGGAGAGACATCTGGGCCCTCCAGCATGACCACACGGCATTGAAGCATGTTCCTCGGGCTCTGCAGGGAGCGGACATGTCTGAGGGACGTGTGTTCTTCTGCTTCCTGCCCCCTCTGCATTCCAATAATGTTCCCTAAGAGAAATACTGAGAGGTAATTCAACTGAGAGAAGTCATGTGCTGCTACAGGGGGAGATAGACTAAGTGACAAGAGGGAAGGAAAAGGGCAAGAGGTAAAACCACAGGACACAGCCTGGGAAACTCAACCAGGAAGATGCCTGTGCTCAGCCCATAGCATTTAGATTATTAAACACAGTGAACGTTGCCTGCCACCATGCATTGCACTTGTTCTCTCCTTCTGGAATATTCTTCTCCTTGCTGTTCCCCCCAGAGATTCTTACTGGCTACGTCATCGCCACTCTCTGCTCTCCAAGTCCTTGCGTTCAGAGGACTCCATTTATTTCAAAACATGGATCACAATTGATGACTTTTTAAAAGTCTTCATTCAACCAATATTTATTGAGTATATATTTTATTTCTGGGGAGGGTGGAGTCTAGGAGAACAGAGGTCTTCTCAAGGAGGCTCCAAGGATACACCTGCAGGGTCCTCTCTATAGTCACTCAGCTCTTAGGAATTTGTAGACTTAACTTACTGGGACCTGAAAATTTCTGCTTCTAGGAAATCCTGTAGTTCTGTGGGGGCTAGCACAGCTTCTCCCACTTGATTCACGCTCATCAATGAGAAAGGTACCTGTGGGTTGGAACTTTTTGACTAGCGATAAAAAGGGAAAGACTAAGCCAGTCAGGGAGTGTGGCCATTTTGAATTTGTCTATGCCATTTGCTCTGCCTGCTCAATAGAAGCCTTTTTCCTCTTAAATACAGTGTTTGGGTGCTCTTTCTCTCCACTGGGCCTTGCCTGCCTGCAACAGGCTAAGCATGGGAATGACAATGAACGAAATAGACAAGAAGTCCCTGCCCTCTGAGCTTCCATTTCAGCAGGGGTAGTACAGCCCAGCCATAGGTAAGTGAACCAGAGCCAGGCACAGTGCTCAGCCCTAAACACAGAGAAATTCACTTCTCTCCACACTGAGCCAAGTAGGGACCGTTACTAGCCCCCTTTATGCAATGACAAATCTCTGGCCCAGGAAGATAAAGACACTCGCCCAGAATCACAGAGTTTGTTCGTAGTTCCTGGGTGTTTCTTGTCTATAGTCTATCTTTCCAGGATACTCGAAGCTCCCTGAAGTCAGGGAACTTCAATGTCTTGTTTCCTGTTTTATTGCCAGCATCTAGTACACAGCAGGTGCTTATAAATATTTACGGAATGAATGAAAGGAAAGAAAAAATGGTACTGAAAAATACCCACTAGAGACAGTCTGAGCTATTTCCATGAAAAGGCTGTGATTTAGGCTTTGCTCCTGTAGCTCAGTGGTTACGGCACCAGCCACATACACTGGAGCCCCAAACACTGGGTTTGAATCCAGCCCAGGCCTGACAAACAACAATGACAACTACAACCAAAAAACAGCTGGGTGTTGTGGCGGGCGCCTGTAGTCCCAGCTACTTGGGAGGCTGAGGCAAGAGAATTGCTTAAGCCCAAGAGTTTGAGGTTGCTGTGAGCTGTGACACCATGACACCATAGCACTCTACAGAAGGTGACATAGTGACACTCTCTCTCAAAAAAAATGAATAAGAAAAATAAAAAATAAATAAAAATAAAAAACACTGTGATTTAAGAAATGCTATTTCTGTCCATGTTGGCTGTGTTATGGCAGAATGAGGTGTCAGACTTTGAACCTTTTCTTCTAGTGTGTAGAAATGCATTTTATTGTATAGCTATGTGTGACGATTCTATACCTTTCAGCTAATATTCAAAATGAGGTTTACCTTCTTCTTCTACCACTGCCTCCTTCCTACCCTACTTATTGATGCTGCTGTGTTTTGTCTCCAGGAAGCTAACCCAAGTTCCTGAAATGAAAACCACCTCCCCCCAGCTTGGCTTTCGGCTGAGTGACTCAGGGACTGGCTCTGACACCCTGGCATAAGAATTCACTAGCCAGAAGTTTGGAAGAGACTTTGTTTTGGTATCTAAGTGAGAAGGAAATACCTGGTGCAACTTGTCGGCATTCAAGAGGAAAACAGAGAGTAATAATAATAATAATAAAAGATGGTATCCTGGGTGAAGGTGAGACTGTTTATAAGCATATATCCTGGCAGGCTTTGCTTTGCCATGTGGGTCAGGATGTTCACCCTCAGCTCCACACAAGCAGTTCTCTGTTGCTAGAGGACTCTTGTGTTTTGGAACTTCTTTGGAATGGCTGAGAATTATTCAAATTCCAAGTTTTAGTGGGCTAATGGAGTTCACACATGATCTAATGTAATCAGGAAGAGGCTAAAAAAATTGTTAGTGAATAAAACCAACTAAATAAAAAGAAAAAGGAAAAATCCCAGTCACTGATGTATTTATCAAAAGGTTTCATAGTCAGTGGACAAAAGATGTCAACGACAATGATAATAAATATGATAAGAGTAACACTAGTATTGTCAGGCACTGGGTTAAACCTTTTGTGCCTCATCTCACTTTTTTCCTCGCAATAACCATATGCTCCCTCCTTCACACATCAGTAGGCTCACTCAGCCTCTCCATGATGATGCTGAGATTTGAACCAGGGACTCAATGACTCTAAGGCTTCAAGGTTTAACTATGACACCATATTTGACAGAATCACCTGCTGGGTCATGGGGAGGGGTGGAGGTAGGAATGGTGGATGGCCAGTCCCAACATGAATCTACTTGCTCAGAGCAGAAAATCATTTTGGACTTCCAGGATGTCTCCACTGGCCTTTCCTCCATTTTCAGTCCTTCTGCTCCCCTCCTCTCCAATTTGGTACATTTGGGAGAACGGTCAAGAGGGGAGAAAAAGACTCATTTGCTCCTCATATGTATTTTTCAAAAAAGACGTAGTTATCCCATATTACAGAGAGGACATCAAGAAGAAAAGTAAGGATTAACTTTACAAAATTACACAGGTTCCAAATGGTAGAACCCAAATTTGAGCCCCAATTTTTCTCAGGCAAAAGTTTGTTCTTTCTGGTATTAAACTATTTCCTGTAGAGGTTCCCCTCTCTTCTTGCCTGGATGAGTGTGGTCATGGCTGCTTCCTCATGAAAGGGCATGGTGGGGAGCCAGGTGCCCACACTGCCCCTGTTCCCTCTATGTCAGCTTCTCAGATGAAGAGGCCTCTGAGTCCACCTCTGGTTGTTTGTGGAGGGATTTTTCTTGAGGGCAGGGCTCTGTGTTCCCTTGTGTTTTGAGCACCCATGGTATAGGGAGGAAAGCAGGAGTTACCAGGCAAAGAAGACAATTCTCTTTCTTAGTTACCTAACCGTCATTTTTGAGAACTCAGGCTGCATGGTCTTGGGGGAGAAGTGGATGAATGAATTGTAGTGTTCAGAGGATAGAATTGGCTAGGTTGAAAAGGAAAGAAGGAAACTAGAGGTCCAAGAAAGTGCCCAATTTTCTTCCCCATCTCACACATATACACAGAGAGGAGGGTTTCTCAGAAGGAGGATTTCTCCAGGGGAGAGGGGAGTAGGCTGGAAAGAAAAGTCGAGTCTCTGGATTTTCAAGCTTGGCATGGGACCTGAGGAACTCTTTAGAGTACCTCGTGGACCTGGGAAGCAAGTAAACGAGCGATGACCACATGTGGACAGAAGACCAGTGGACCTTCTCATGACACTGACAATAGCTTAAGATCACAGGGAATGGTGCATAGCTGGGAAGGTGGGAATAAAGCCCTAAATAATGAAAGTGGTTAGATTTCTCACAATCTTGGAGAAGAGTAAACTTGGAGAAGACGAAGAAAAGAAATAAATGTGACATTTATTACACTCTAGTTTCATGGAGTGAATTTTATTATATATCCATTTCTTTGGTGAAAGAAACTGTGGTAGTTTATTTCTACTAAATAGACATTGTTGGAAGAAGTTTTCAGCCAAATGGTCATGATCAAACATTCCAAGAGATGAACAATAAGGAATGCGTACAGCTCACCTCCAATGCCAACTGCTTAGGTTTTCAGGCCCTTCTTCTAAATGTCCATATTGATGGATTCTGTATCTCTACCTTCCTCTCATCCCTGTTTTAAGAACTGAGACTGGGACCTGATATTACATAAAAGTAAAACCTTGTACTAAATTATGTACAGGGAAAGGGAAGAAAGGAGAACTTAATTTTGGTAGGAGTCAGAATCAGGTCTTCATCCCCAGCCTTATTGTGTTAGATGGAGAGACAAAGGCAGAGGCAGTGGACTGAGGCCAGGGCAGAGAATTTTCCAGGGTCAGCAAGGTGGTGCACTCTGCCTGCATGAAGGGCTAAGTTCATGACAAGGGAGGGAAGATAGGAGTTACTGTAGTTATTTCACCTTTCATCCTGGGAGCTGTGCTGCCCAGAGTGATGGATGTAAAGAAACTGAAACTATGTTGGCCAAGACACTAAATAGTCTGTTTCCGATAGAGCAGAATTGAAAGGGGACAACTAAACAGACATAGCGGGTTTATTAAGATTGTTAGACTTGCTAAGGAAAAAAATCTCATCACTGATTATAACAGTGACTCTTCCCAAATCTTAACATCAAAGAAGGCATGATGGGTTAGCAAAATTCCATATTGCATTAAGGATTCTTCAATGCAATTCTTTCATTGTATGGGGAATGTAAAAGAAGAAAGGAAATGACAACCCAAAATAAGTGACTGAAGCAATGATCCCAATCGCTGGACACTGATGAAGCCAATGTTTGAGGACGTGCCCAGAAACAACGCCAGCTATAGACTTATCTGTGATTGTTTTTTTCTGTTGAGGGATTTGGGAACTCAGTATTTAAGGGGAGGGAACACACAGACAGAAAAAGTAACCATTTATCTCATGCTGTGGAGGAAAATGGTTACATTCTTGTGTGTCCTAAGAAATATTTGAAGACAAAAGGGGAGTAAAGGAAGCAACAATAATTTAGGTGTCTCTGGAGGGGTGGAAAAATAATTGATCTCTTCTTGTCTCTGTTCTGCACCCGAGAAGATAAGCTTGGAAGCAACATTATCAGTGTGGCATTGGACAAACTCTGGTTTTAGGAGCTAGACTTTAATTGCAGACCTGACGCTGTGGTGGGCATGTCCTTTTTTGTGGTAGGTCAGCAAAGAATTTCCTCATGAGGAGGCGGTCACCCATAGAGGCCACAGCCTTCTACCTTTCTGTAGCGCTCTGCTAATGCTACATTCATTCCTTTGGAAGGTGGGGTTGCATCACTCAGTCTCTAGGCTTGTCCTTTCCCTTTTGCATAAGGAGTTGGGGGTGCTGGTCTTGAGATTTTCATTTTCCTTTAAGCAAAACTTTTAGTTTTTGCTACAGGAAAAGTGGCGCATGCCTGTAGTCCCACCTACTTGGGAGGCTGAGGCAAGTTTAATGATACCTTGGTAAAGCATTCAAGTTTCCCACCTGCTGGACACTGATGGAAGTAGGGACTGTGTCCCTCCCTTCTTCCTTCCTTGTGTCCTATTTGTCCTTCCCAATCCCCACCACCTTTCCCTGTTCTTTCTCTTCCTTTCGTTTTCCTCTTCTCTTATTTCATCATTCTCCTCTCTTTTATCATTTTTATCTCTCTGTGGATCTCCCCACCATATTCCCAGTTTCAGCCAGCTAACATGGTAAACATATTGCTGGCTCAACTAGTGCATAGATGAAGACGTGTGAAACAAAGTTAGAACAGAGAGAGAAGTGCAAGGAAGAGTCACCGTAAGTTTAGCACATTGCGTAAGTTCAGCACATTGCGTCCCCTGCACGCTCTAGCACAGGTTGCCCGTTGATCTAACCTTCCCGAAGGCCAATGCAAAGTGGGCAGAAGCAGGAAGTGGGACTGAGCCATGTGACTTAATCACATGACATGGTATTCCCACGACAGGAAATCAGTGCCCCAGCAGGAGCTCACCTAGTGTGGGCACTGAGACTGGACAGAAAGGTCAGTCTGGTGTTTACACCACTGAGTGTGTTCCAGAATGACTTGGTTAGCTTTTGAAGAGGAAACAATGATGATGTTGAGAACTGGTGTTCTTTTCTTTTCTTCTTTTCGAGACAGAGTCTCACTCTGTGCCTTGGTTAGAGTGCTGTGGTGTCATAGCTCACACCAACCTCAAAAAGTCTTGGGCTTGAACAGTCCTCTTGCCTCAGCCTCCACATAGGTGGGACTATAGGCATGCACCACTTCTCCTGGTTAGTTTTTCTACTTTTAATAGAGAAAAGGTATATTAAAAGGGTTTCGCTTTTGCTCAGGCTGGTCTCAAACTCCTGAGCTCAAGTAGGGCACCTGCCTCAGCCTCCCAGAATGCTAGGATTAGCTTCCAGGCCTAGCCAACAGCTGGTCTCTCAATAGAGGGGGTCAAGATTCCTTCTTCATTGAGTCCTGGTATTTTCTGGGTTCCCCTGGTGTGGAGATTAGCATGAAGTAGCCTGCGGCCTTCAAGTGAAATTGCAATAGACTGTAACTCTCTGCCAAATTGTGCAGAGCTGCTTGTGCTTCTTTAAGGCAGGCAACATGTAATTGAATGCCAGGACTTATTTGGGTATGAAACAGTGATCTTGAAAAGATTCAGGTGTTAAATTTTGAAGAAATAAAGCCCTAACTCTCAACATGTGACTTAATGCTTTAAGAAAGGTAATATTAACTTGCAGCATGTGATTCCAGGCAGAGCAGAGCTGTGGAGTGTCTGCTGGTTCCCTAACCATTCTTAAATTAAGGCTCTGCAATCTGTTACATAAATCTCTATTTTCTTATTTTAGGTTCAGCCAGCATTTTGCTAGTGAATAAATCAGACATCCCAGATGTCATTTCTCCCCGACTAGATATAAATCACAACCAAAAGGCTCGCTAGGTTTGCCAAAATTGCTTCACATGTCAAGGAAATCTAATGCTACTGCCCCAGGATTCATTCTCCCTCTCCACCCAAGGAATAAAGAGATCATTTACCATCGAAGGATATTGGAGCCCCATGTCCAGCACTGAAACCCTCTCCCTGAGTTTTTAATGGTCTGTAAATGGATGGGACACGCCCGGTGCTCCAGGGACGTGGAGCCCCTTCTGGTGTTGCTACTTTTCACATGAGAGATGTCATTACCGAGCCTTGTTGAAAGAACCCAGCTGCTTCACAGCACTGGAGAAAGAGATGGCAGTAGTCACTATCAATTCACTCTTTATTTGCTGTGTTAGTCAGGGAAGGCTAGTGCTGCAAGAAATAAATAACCCCAAATCTCGGCAGCTTCACACGGAGATTATCTGACCTATTTCTTAGGTCGCCAGTCCTAGGTGGGTGCTCGGTCGCCCTCAGCCATTCAGGAGCCTGGACTCACTCTCCTTTGTTACTGGTTCCACCATTCCATGGTGCATCCCAAGAGAGCTGCCCTTGATTCTTTCTGCAGCTGGATGGCCTGGAAGCAAAGAAGTGCAGCCCAGGCAGGTTTGCTCAGGGTATTTTATGGAGGAGTGGTGAGCAGCACTCCCTCCCCCAAGAACTTGGTCAGGCAAGTGGCAAGTGTGGCCAATTTCTGAGCTCAGAAAAAGAAAGGAGTTGTGAGCATCTGGCCAGCTCTACCGCAGGTGCCGACGCCTTCCCTTTCCTTACCCTCTCCTCCTTCCCAGAGTCTGTTTCGTTCTAGCTGCTTCTGTGAGAAACTGCCATTTCCCAGCCCTCCCTGAAGGCACCTGTTTGGGTGCCAGGACTTTTGTGCTGCAATAGTTAAGTCAGTGTGGGGCCGGTGGTCTGGAAGGAAATTTGGAAATAGTATTTTTCAAATATTTAATGCTTAGGAGTTACAAGAGTCGGAATGAATAAAGTATGGCCGACACGTACATTATCTGCAAAATTCCCACATGGTCTTTGCACAGATTACATCATGGAAGTGAAATATTTCCAAAATGTATGTAGCCAAATATTTTTAGCAGTCACAAATATATAGAGTGAGCTGTATCTAGCCTGATTAAATATTTAGCAAGAGACATAAAGTTGATAGTGAACAATAAACAGTAATAGTTTAAGTTCAAATTTCCTACTTTAGAAATGAGTTTCCTTTTCTTTCTTTTTTTGCAAGTTTTTTTTTTTTGGCAGGACCTGGATTTGAACCCACCACCTCTGGAATATGGGGCTGGCTCCCTACTCCTTTGAGCCACAGGCGCTGCCCTAGAAATGAGTTTTCTAATCAATGAAGGAGGTATTTTAACCCTTCTCCATCTTTACCTATCACTGGTGATCAATGGTATCTGTCTGATTGTGATTCAAATAGAGTGAATTAGAAATTTAAATTTTAGAAAGAAATGTTCACCTCAACCATCTCTAATTTCTACCTTAGTCAATCATGTTTTGGTCACCAGGAGGAAGGGAGAGGAAGCTCAGAGGTATAAACTTCCATATGGGTTCAATACATCACTTTTGTGTTTTCCATTAACAATATCGTATCCAGTAGATTTTATAAGACATAAGTAATTTTTAAAATGGGATATTCTATCAGTGTTTTTCCTCTCAAGAGAATTTTACTGAGGCAATTAATGCATTGGTAAAAGACTTTGAAAAGAAACAGAAAGAATTAAGGAGGGGTTGATAGAACATAAGTCAGAGAAACATCGGCTTAAAGTGTAGACTGAAATTCATGCAAACAGAGTTTAGATAACTCTTTCTGAAGCACACTTTTGACTTTTATTTTAGTTTATTTAAAAAAAAAATTCCCTTATGGATATACCCATTAAGTAAAGGAGAAATGCAATTATTTTCATTTCTGTTTTTCAAGGAGTAAAGCAATTCATTTTGGTTTATTCACTTGAATCCAAAGCTATTTTGATGTTGAATTTTGTAAATTTTTTTTTTTTTTTTTTTTTTTTTTTGAGACAGAGTCTCACTCTGTCCCCCTGGGTAGAGTGCCGTGACATCATCATAGCTCACAGCAACCTCAAAGTCTTGGGCTCAAGAGATCCCTTTGCCTCAGCCTCCTAAGTAGCTGAGACTACAGGCGCCTGCCACAATGCCTAGCTAGTTTTTCCACTTTAGGTAGAGACAGAGGTCTCACTCTTCTTCAGGCTGGTCTTGAATTCCTGAGCTCAAACAATCCACTGTCCTTAGCCTCCCAAAGTGGTAGGATTACAGGTGTGAGCTGCTGGGCCACACTTGAATTTTATACTGTTGAATACATAATTACTTTTACCAAAAGCTCCAATTGTTGCAGTTACTATCTTCCTTCCTTCCCTTGATGGCTGCTTCATTTGCTGTAAACAAATTCTTTCATTATTACTTTCTCCCTAGAATGTAAGCTTGGTGAGGGCAAATTTTTAGCTTACTTCTCACTGCATCCCCAGCACCTAGCAGAATATCTGACAGATACTGAGCTCTTGATAAATATTTGTTGAAGATGTGGATGGATAAACAGAAGTGAGGGGTCTTTAGTGCCCCTTGGACATAAATAGAATTTTTTGTGCTGAATGTCCTAGATAGAGATCTGAAAATGAATTATAGTTTTGTAACCTATATTGATTCTGTATCAAAAATTTTCTCATTCATTTAGAAAAGGGTTTTTTAAATGGACACACTGTAATTGTACATATTTATAGGGTACAAGCTGATATTTTGATATAGATGGAAGGTGACAAAAATGTGTGTGCATTTTAAGAAAGGAAAAAACTGTATTCAAATTATAATACTTAAGTCATGTTTGACTTCTGCAATTACAAGAGACACGTGATACAATATACAAGATAAATGTGATTGGTACGTATTGAGTATTAAAATGTGAATATAGTTTTATTTTCTTTCTTAAGAAGTGTATACATTTATTGGCACCCTCTGTATATACCCTGCATATATTATATCAATATAATGATCAAATCAGGTGTGATTATTATTTATCATTTCTTTGTGTTTGGAACATTCAAAATCCCCTCTTCTAGCTATCTTTAAAATTCAATGCCTAGTTTTAATCATGATCACCTGGTACAAAACCAGAACTTATTCATCCTAATTGTAACTTTGTGCCTGTTGACCAACATCTCTGTCTTTTCCTCCTCCCTTCCCAGCCCAGTCTTCGATAACCATTCCTCTATACTCTGCTTCTAACTTGTTCATTCCTTTATTCATTCATAAGTATATTTCACGGATAAGGCACTAGGTTAGGCATTGAGAACAACAAGGATTTCTAAGACATAAACCCCTGTTAAGAATTTAACTCACCGAAGAGTAAAAAGCCTATTCGACTTTAGGCAATACGATGATACTCATTATAGATTAGATTGGGACAGCCAAAGGAGAGGACAGCTGTTTTTCAGGGGTGGTCTTTTATGTGGCACCCCCATGACATCGTCTTTCGAACAGGTCTTGAAAAGCCAGAGACTCTCACAAAGTTTTGGAACTAGAATGGCAACTCCCTATGGGCAGAAACGATGTCAGAATGGCAACTCCCTACGGGCAGAAACGATGTTATTTCTTTTACATTTTATAGAAGGAGGAGACTTTCCTCTAATTGGAAATCAATTCATTATGTTGGCTGATTGAGTTTCACTGCTATCAGCACACTAACCAAGAGAAAACATTTAAAGTGGTAACGACAGGGTTTCCTAAAAGTCGCCCATGAAGTAGCCATAAATAGAGAAAATGGGAAATCATAGCTAAAGGTACTTTTATTTACAAAAGATTCATTCCAAATTCTACAAAATATGTACAGAATGTTCTCTACATGTCGGGTATCTCTTTGTACCTCTTTGTAAAATTTTGTAATGAATATTTTGTAAATAAAAGTACCTTTCCCTATAATTTCCCATTTTTTCCTATATATGGTGACTTTATGGGGGACATTAAGGATACCCTATAGTTGTCTTCCATCAAAAACAGGTAGAAATGGCTTGTCTGGCTCTACTGGGTACCCCTAAGATCTTTAGGGAAAGGGCCATATGCAGAGGTTCCCATAGTCTGAAAGTGAGGAAGTGTGGATGCTCCCATGGACACTCACGCAGCATGTATAAATTCACTTCTCTGGACTTGGATATAAATAAACTGTGCCTCACTTGCATTGTGAGACCACTTAAAAGGGCATTACCTTCCAGATAAAAGATGATGCGGAGAGGGCGATTTCCAAGGGGACTGAATTTTAAGTATTTGTCTTGCCTTATTTGAAGAAAGTAACACAGTCCTTCATCTATTTAATGCACCAGAGAAATTTGACAAGGGTGAGAGTGACAGCTGAATTTCACTGAGACTCGCCTTCCCCAACAGTAAATTTCTGATTAAATAATTGTTAGATTCAGGATAGACTGGAAGTCTGAAACAAGATAAAAGGAGACCCTTATAATAACAGAATGAGAAAAGTATTTTTAAATTGAATTAACACTGTTTGAAAAATGCGGCACACTTGATTCTGTCAAATCTGGGGCTCTCAGGAGGTGAAATTTTCATCCATACAAGCACAGATGTGCGCTGACTCAGAGAAGAGGGATAATCACTCTGGGGAAAAACATACATGGATGGGTCATGTAAATCTTGGGAATAATCATGAGCAAGTCAAGGCCAATTTTTACAAAGAATACATCTTAATAAAAATTTATGATTGACCCAGGTGCCTCAATCTTAAAAAATTGTACTGATTAGCAAGAAAGAGAGATGGATGATGGATGATGAGAATTCAGTTTTTTTCAAACCAAAAGAGAAACAAAAAAGGAGGGAGAGAGCCAGCTTCTGTAATTTCCTTACATCAGAATCTGGAAAAAACAACTTGCCTTCCCCCCAACCCCCACTTTAAGATCTCCAAAGACCATAAATTCTTAGAGACCTGATACTGGTCCTCTGTGTAGGTACCCTTGTCTCTACTACAGGTTGTAACAGACCACAAAGAGCCATGGGTCCAAAGAGAACAGGAGAATTCACGAGAGAAAGCAGAGCTACCCCACTGTGCTTGTTTAAATGTGGGCGACTCTGCACAGGGAAGTCACGGGGACCCAGGGTCATTCTGACTTCTTTATCTGTTTCCTCACCATGTGGCCTCCACGTGGTCATACCACACTTCAGCCAGCACGGTGGAGGGCACCCTCCTTTTTTATTAAAGGCCTATTATGAAAATTGTACACATTAATTTATCTCAGCCCTCACTGGCCTGCACCTGGTCATGTAGCCATACTTACCTGCAGGGAAGCCTGGGAAATGTAGTTTTTATCAGGATGACCAGAGTTTGGCTAACAACCACCACAAGGAGGCCCAGAAAAATACCAGGAGCAGCCAGTAGAGTCTGCCTCTCGGCTTGAGAGGTGAATGTGAGCAAAGTCCTGAAACTGAGACTGCGGGCTGAGCTTAGGGCTGGGGTATGTGAAGCAGAGCAGGGGCCACAGGGTAGAAAGCCAAACTGAGGTCAGTCGGTGAATTGATGATACTGAGTAAGGGGCAAGGTCAATATCCACAGAGAGCTCACTCAGGGCCAGGCACTATCCTAGGTGACTTGTGTGGACTTATTTATTTAGTCCATTTACCCTTTGAAATAAGCATAATAATTACTTCCTCTTAAGAGAGAGAGGAACAGAACAGTTTAAAAACTCACTCAAGGTCATTTACCTAAAAGCTGCCAGTGCAGAAAGACAAACTCAGGAAGAACAGACATTTGAACACTGGGGTCAGCACTGGGTCCGTAGGAAGGTGGAAAGGACAGGTCTCCCACTGTGCTTATTTTGGATAATCTCTCTAGATAATCCCTGCCACAGCTCACAATTTGGTCTTCCAAGGAAACAGTTGTGAATATGTCAACCCTATTCCTTATGACACTCCTGCCCTAAGATTATTCCGGTGATGTCCTCTGTCTGCTTCCCTTCTTATGTTAGCTCCAATAAACAAATCATCAACCCTAAGGCAGGGCCACCTCTCTATAGCCTCTGGCCACTTCCAGAGGGTGGGAGAGGGGACCTCTCACCATCTTTCCCTGGAACCATTGACCTCAGGGGCCTTTCTCAAACCAAAGGCTTCCCACTCCAGCTGAATCCCTGTGCTGAAGAGGTCAAGTATCTGTACAAATCGCATCCAATGTTTCTGGCCAGCTAGAGCAAAACTATCTAAATATAACTATTTTATTTAAATTTAATAATTTAATTTTTAATAAATAATTGCATTTATTTTAACTTAATGCATTGGTTATACATGGTAGAGCCTAGAAATATGAGAGAAAAACCTATAACCATAAAAGTCTCACAATCTATGCAGAGGAGTCCAATAAAAATAACACTATAAAAGGAAATAAAGTAAATGGCACAAGAAGTGAAAGGTTGTAGTGTCACATCTACTGAAGAAGCATTTTATTGATCCACTTTGAATGAATTACAAGAAATCATGTGAGTAATTTACATAAATTGAATTACACGTGCTCCAAATTGGAAGGAAGGAAGAAACAAATCAACTAATCAAGGGCAAAGCTACCTCCACGCGCCCTTCTGCCTCAAGAGGACACATTCTGGAGGCCACAGGAGATGGGACGTGACTCTGCTGTTGCCTCAAAACCTCCCTTCTCTTGGGCAATAAAGGTTTGCAATGACAAATCCAAGGACATTGAACTTTAAAGGTGATTTCAGGGATTTTAACAATCGATAATGACTAAATTGATGTATGCCTATGTACTGACTTTACAATCAAACTCCTGTGCTAGAAGTTACTCCACTTTGTGAGAGCTGACAAGCGTAGATGAGGAAAAGAACTTTCCTGGAGGAGAACACAGCAAAAACAAATGCACAGATGGGGCAAAGGAGAAAGCACAGGGAAGGGGTGGGAGAGAAACCTGGTGGAATGAATGGGAAGCTGAATATTTACGCATCAGGAAGCCAGTTTTTCCAAACCGGTCAGGGGTCATCGGAGCCGGGGTTCGTCTCACTTTCACATACCAAACATTGCAACAAGCAGGACTGTGAATTCGGCACCGATGGCTTTCCCCTTCGCCACATGTCATGTTCTTGCAGTTTTTGGCTGGGGTTGGGTTTGAACCCGCCACCTCCAGCATATGGGGCCGGCGCCCTACCGCTTTGAGCCACAGGCTCACGTGTTGTGTTCTACGCAACTACCTTTCTACTATTTCTGTGAGGAAGTGAAGTTGAATGTGTCTGACTGCTGCTGATGTAAAGTAGCTCTGTGAACTTGAGCCCGTCTGGGCTCATTTTCTCTTCTCTTCATTGGTGTGGTGGCCCCCAGCTCTCACGTTTTTGTCTTGAGCATGAAGTAGGCTAAGATAACATGTTTCAGAGCATCCGTGCTGGGCAAATAATTGACTCTGTCATTATCCCACACCTTTTGGTGGCCCTGCCAGAGACTTTCTCCTAGGCTGCCTCTTCCCTGCCAACAAAAAATACACAAGGGAGGGTAACCAGTTGCCCAAGAGGCTGTACTTCTCCCTCCACCCCAAGTCTCATGTCTTCCCCTCAGGACATTGTTCTCTGCTTGAGAAATTACCCTGCAGACAGGGACACACCTGCATTTTAAGAGAGCTTTCAGCATTCAGATTTTAGAAGGCAATGAGAAGGGGATTTCAGAGGGTGTGGCTATTTGTGGAGGGAATTTTTAGATCAGAGATACCTTCCTTTGTATCTTTCAAATCACACTTAAGAAGTTGTTAAGAAGTTGCCAAGTCGCTCCACCCATGGGCATGGAAGCTTGGTGGAAAGATAAATTGATATTTGTCGGTGAATAAAGAGGGTTAAAATTCTGAAGCTGAGCGATATGTTTGCTCTTTAATTGTCTTCTCTCTCTCTCTCTAGGAGTTTTGCACTCCAAGTGTTTTGTCAATAACATTTACAAAAGAGAGGAGCAAAAGAGAATCAGCAAAAACTATTGGAACAGCATGCAACGAATTTTATGAGATTACAGATTAATTATATAGAAGAGAGCAGACTTATCTGCAGATGTTATGTTAGGAGTTTGGAGAAATGAAAGTTCAGGCCTGCTGACATGAGTGTATTTCTTTTGGAAAAAATACATCATAACAACTTCAATGGCAATAACTGATTTATTCTTCATTTCTGGGTTGTAATGCAGATCTGATTGCAACGAAGTACATTGTCCAAGATTCTAAAATTGGTCAGCCTAACAAACTGAAGTAATTGCAATCAGATGTAGCATAGGATAAGGTCAGCAAGTTATCTGAATGGGGGAAAAATCTGTGTAGGATTTTGAAAGGCAATCCCAATATGTTCGAGTTATCACTTTACCCCACACCCCCTTCTCTTCTTCTTTCACTCCTACCCACCCCCCTTTCTCCACAAAAGCTCCATTATTTAGGTCTATGTCATAAAATATCTCATTAAATTGACAAACACTAGAACAATAAGAATCTGGCTCCCTGGGAAAGATAGCATCATAGTAGAAGACAGATCACCTGATCCAGGAGCAGGAAGTGACAGAGAAATGGAAACATTTAAAAATGACCTTCTAAAGCTCTAGGAAAAAACTTAAAAATCCCCCATTACTATGTCCATGAACAAAAAGAAAACTATTACAGAAAGTTTCTGGGACACCAGTGTATCCAATCATGCTGTGTTATCAGCCCCACAACATCTTTCTGCTGGTCTTTTCATTTGCCACATAGCTCACATGAAAACGTTCAAATAGATGGGTCTTGCTGTTAAATGGTCCCTATGCAAGACCATGAAAATAACAACCTTTAATAGATTGAAAGCAAATATTAGTCCCTTTTGCATTTTGAGGAGTGATAGTGAAAAGAGAGCAAATGAGTTGATGGTGTACAGAAAAATGTTTAGGATTTTAGAGAGATGACATTGAGCATTTGGGGAAAAGACCTATTTGCAGAAAATGGCCTAATCCTCATTCTGTCCTTGATCTCTGTGAACTTGAAGAAGATTTTCTGTTTAGGAAACATAACTTCTTTTTGGCCATTAATTTATTTTCCTTAAAAGAAACAGGTTGGAGTTTATAAATGATTATTCAACGTGCTCCAGAGAGCCCTAGCTGTTTGGTGGAGTTGCTTAGGGAACAAAGAAGTTCAAATGTCAGGAGGGGATGGTCTGCTGAGCAGAAGGCCAGGTATTTCCCAACCGATTCCATCAGAGCATCGCGACACATTGGTATTACTTCTTTACATTTCTAGTTAATCGTGCTTTGGAGCAAATGATTCCTTGTAATAAAAAGATAGATGAAGTTTGCAAAATTTGGACCGAAAAATTCTGTATTCTCCCTCCCACCCTCATCCCGCCCTGTACATCTTTCAAAGTCTTCAAAAAGCTACACTAACCTTTTTAAGGACAGGATTTATAAAATTACAGATTTATAGTCCTGTACAATTTCAAGAAACCCTAGAGATTTTTATCCCTTAGAAAACTGAATCCTGGAAAGGTCTAGATTTTCCGATGTCACATATCTGGCTATGGATGGAACGAAATGAGAACTCGGCCCTCCTTCGTCTCATTCCCCTTTGAATGCACCACATCCCCTCACATGGTGCTTGCACATTGCAGGCGCACAGTATGTACTTCTGGAATAATTCTTAGGTTTTGCACATGAAAGCTGAAAAGAGACAGGGCAAGTCTCTATTTCCTTGGCAATTATGGGTCTTCCTGTGTGTGTGTGTGTATCCCTTCTATTTTGGTACCTCCCTGTTAAAATGAGTCTATTTTCTGAAATCCACATCTCCTGTTTCTTTGACATCCTCTTTTAGCTCATAGAGAATTTATCCAAAGGCTGAAGACATTTTACAAACGACATCAAATCCCCCAGTCTGTGCTTCTGAAATTTCTTAACTTTCACCCCTAAATGGTTCCTTATTAATGAAAGCCCTAGATTTGTGCTCACCAGTACACTGTGGGACACCCCTCACCCCTGCCATGGGGCTTCCTTTTCAGTTTATGTAGGCCTGTATCTTGAGATATTCTTTCATCTCCATTTTGGTGTTATATTCCCATTTGTAATGTAGCAGTCAGAGGGAGGGGAAATTCTGCTATTTTGGTGGGAAGAATCATCTCCTGATTGGGGTTCATGCTAAAAATAATTGCTTCTTTTAGAGCTGTTAAAGAAAAAAAAATTCAAATATATGAAAATTAGAGGAAAAGAAAGCTATCATTCAGAGCATTTTCTAATGGGCCTATCCAAAAATTACTTACTTTTCTGTAGGAATATATATCTTTGACTTTCTATTTACTTTGATTAAGGCCCATACTCTGTGAAGATATGTGTTCACTTGTTGGTTTTTGTCTGGAAGAGATTAAAAGGAAAAGAACCCCGTAGGTTCCAGGTTTATTGCCCATTGGATATTATCAATTTAAAAATTTCTTCTAACTGCACATACTTATTTCAGTGTGCTGTCTCAGAGAGACTATGTTCCTGAAATACTTTCAGAAACAGTTTTAACTAAATCTGATTGATTCCCTCATCAGTGAGTAAATAAATCTTTAACATGTGTTAATTATATAATATATTTCTGTGAATCTTCGTTTATGATCTCAATGTTTGTGTGCCTCCCCAACCCCCAATTTCTGTGTTGAAATCCTAACCTCCAAGATGATTGCATTAAGAGATCCAGCCTTTGGGAGGTGGATTAGTTCTTGAGGGCCGAGCCATCAGGAATGGGATCAGGGGCACTTCCACCACGTGAAGAAGGTGATGTCTCTTTGAGGCAATGGGGCCCTCAGCAGACACTCAGTCTCTCAGCACTTTGATCTTGGACTTCTGAGCTTCCAGGACTATGAGAAATAAGTGTTTGTTGTTTATAAGCAGCCCCATTTATGGTATTTTGTAACAGCAGTCCAGGGGACTAAGACAATCAGACAATCATGGTTTTAACTTTTTGAAAATTATGCGATTAATTATTTTCTAACATTTTTTTGACATCATTCCACTAAGATGTCCTAATGAACTCGTCCTCACCAGAGCCAATGTGTTGCCAGAGAAGTGCACTTTTCTCCTGGCTTAGGACCAGACACATTTTTCTGGTCTCCCAGAGCAAATTCCAAGTGGTATGAATACCTTTCCTTTGATGAATCTTTTTGTTTGTTCATTTCTATTTTCTTTTAGTTTTTTTTTTTTGTAGAGACAGAGTCTCACTTTATGGCCCTCGGTAGAGTGCCGTGGCGTCACATGTCTCACAGCAACCTCCAACTCCTGGGCTTAAGCGATTCTCTTGCCTCAGCCTCCCGAGTAGCTGGGACTACAGGCACCAGCCACGACGCCCAGCTATTTTTTTGATTGCAGTTCAGCCAGGGCTGGGTTTGCCTGGGTTTGAACCCGCCACCCTCGGTATATGGGGCCGGCGCCTTACCGACTGAGCCACAGGCACCGCCCTGTTCATTTCTATTTTCTATTTCTGTATTCTTTCTGGTTCACGCTTAAGTTTGTTGTGCTATCAATGTCTGTCTATATCAATGTTAGGGCTGTATTCCTTTCTAACATTGAGACTAGGGATAAATAGTTATTAGATGACCAGAGTGATTATAACTGCATATGCAATGGAATAATTTTTTTATAAGAACTTATTGTTTGGACATTGTGTCTTTCCAAAACTTCCAGAGACTAGTGGTTATCACATCACTGGGTTGGACTCATCTGGATAGTCAGGAGAGTCTTTGTTCTTATGAGCCCAGCTGATAAATTATTCTCTGGGACAGTGATAACTGGAAATTTTGTTTTATTGTCTGATAATTGAATGATCTCTCTCAGGACAGGGGACAGCTATCTTTGATTTAGATACAAGAGAAAAAATGAAATTGTTAGTCTTTTGTTTATATGTTTTTAATTAACTTGAATAAGCTATGAAGATGTTTCATAACCTGGATAAGGGAGAATAGACTTTTGAGATTGGGAGGGGTAAGACTTTGTGTTCTGTTTAATTTTGACCCATCACTAAAGTTGTAGAACTGATGTTGCAATTTCTCCTTGTGCTTATGTGCTATTATTGAAATCCTTATCTCTCGCTATGTAAGTCTGAAATAGTTTCTACTTCCATAAAATTAAAAGAGCTCTCAAAGAGTTCTGTTATTATTGTCTTATACATCTTTTATTTAATTAAATCATAGATGTGTACATTAATGCGATCATGGGGCACCATACACTGGTTTTATAGACTGTTCGACACATTTTCATCACACTGGTTAACACAGGCATTTTCTTAGTTATTGTGTTAAGACATATATATTCTACATTTACTAAGTTTCACATGTACCCTTGTAAGATGCACCACAGGTGTAATCCCACCAATCACCCTCCCTCCGCCCATCCTATCCCCGCCCAGCCCTCCCTCACCCCTTCTCCATATTCTTAGGTTATAACCGGGTTATAGCTTTCATGTGAAAGCCATAAATTAGTTTCATAGTAGGGCTGAGTACATTGGATACTTTTTCTTCCATTCTTGAGATACTTTACTAAGAAGAATATGTTCCAGCTCCATCCATGTAAACATGAAAGAGGTTAAGTCTCCATCTTTCTTTAAGGCTGCATAATATTCCATGGTGTACATATACCACAACTTATTAATCAATTCGTGGATTGATGGGCACTTGGACTTTTTCCATGACTTAGCAATTATGAATTGGGCTGCAATAAGCATTCTGGTACAAATATCTTTGTTATAATGTGATTTTTGGTCTTCTGGGTATATGCCTAGTAGAGGAATTATAGGATTGAATGGCAGATCTATTTTTAGATCTCTAAGTGTTCTCCAAACATCTTTCCAAAAGGAATGTATTAATTTGCATTCCCACCAGCAGTGTAGAAGTGTTCCCTTTTCTCCACATCCACGCCAACATCTCTGGTCTTGAGATTTTGTGATATGGGCTAATCTTACTGAAGCTTGATGATATCTCAAAGTAGTTTTGATTTGCATTTCTCTGATGATTAAGGATGATGAGCATTTTTTCATATGTCTGTAGGCCATACACCTGTCTTCTTCAGAGAATTTTCTCTTCAGGTCTCTTGTCCAGCCTACGATGGGATCACTTGTTCTTTTCTTGCTTATATGTTTGAATTCTCTGTGGATTCTTGTTATTAAACCTTTGTCGGAGACATAACCTGCAAAAAACTTCTCCCCTTCTGAGGGCTATTTGCTTGCTTTACTTACTGTGTTCTTGGCTGTGCAGAAGCTTTTTAGTTTGATCAAGTCCCAGTAGTGTATTTTTGAAGCTGCTTCCATTGCCTGGGGGGGGTCCTCCTAATAAAATACATGCCCAGACTGATTTCTTCAAGGATTTTCCCTGCACTCTCTTCTAGTATTTTTATAGTTTCATGTCTTAAGTTTAAATCTTTAATCCAGTGAGAGTCTATCTTAGTTAATGGTGAAAGGTGTGGGTCCAGTTTCAGTCTTATACAGGATGCCAGCCAGTTCACCCAGCACCATTTGTTAAATAGGGAATCTTTTCCCCACTGAATGTTTTTAATTGGCTTGTCAAAGATCAAATAATGGTAAGTACCTGGGTTAATCTCTTGGTTCTCTATTCTGTTTCATACATCTATGTCTCTGTTTTTGTGCCAATACCATGCTGTTTTGATCACTATCAATTTATAGTATATAGTCTGAGGTACGGTAGCATGATTCCTCCTGCTTTGTTTTTATTTCTGAGTAATGTCCTGGCTATTCGAGTTTTTTTCTGATTCCACATAAAACAAAGTATTATTTTTTCAAGATCTTTAAAGTATGACAGTGGAGCTTTAATAGGTATTGCATTAAAATTGTATATTGCTTTGGGTAGAATGGACATTTTAACAATGTTGATACTTCCCAGCCATGAGCATGATATGTTTTTCCATTTGTTAACATTTTCAGCTATTTCTTTTCTTAGAGTTTCATAGTTCTCTTTATAGAGATCTTTCACATCCTTTGTTGGATAAACTCCCAAATATTTCATCTTCTTTGGCACTACTGTGAATGGAACAGAGTCCTTAACTGTTTTTTTCAGCTTGACTATTGTTGATATATATAAAGGCTACCGATTTATGAGTGTTGATTTTGTAACCTGAGATGCTGCTGTATTCCTTGATCACTTCTAAGAGTTTTGTAGTAGAATCCCTGGTGTTTTCAGATATACAATGATATCATCTGTGAAGAGCGAAAGTTTGATCTCTTCTGACCCTATATGGATACCTTTGATGGCCTTTTCTTCCCTAATTGCAATGGCTAAAACTTCCATTACAATGTTAAAGAGCAGTGGAGACAATCGGCACCCTGGTCTGGTTCCTGATCTGAGTGGAAATGATTTCAATTTAACTCCATTCAACACGATATTGGCTGTGGGTTTGCTGTAGATGGCCCCTATCAGTTGAAGAAATGTCCTTTCTATACCAATTTTCTTAAGTGTTCTGAACATGAAGAGATGAAGGATATTATCATAACCTTTTTCTGCATCAACTGAGAGAATCATATGGTCTTTGTTTTTTAATTTGTTTATATGCTGAATTATACTTATAGATTTATGTATATTGAACCAGCCTTGAGACCCTGGGATAAAACCGACTTGGTCATGATGTATAATTTGTTTGATGTGTTGTGGGATTCTGTTTGTTAGGATCTTGTTGAATATTTTTGCATCCATATTCATTAGTGACATTAGTCTATAATTTTCTTTTCTTGTTGGGTCTTTTCCTCGTTTGGGGACCAGGGTGATGTTTGCTTCAAAGAACGTGTTGGGTAGTCTTCCTTCTTTTTCTATATTTTGAAACAGGTTGAGTAATAGGTACTAGTTCCTGTTTAAAGGTTTGGTAGAATTCCGACATGAAGCCATCTGGTCCTGGGCTTTTCTTTTTAGGGAGATTTCGTATGGTTGATGCTATTTCAGAACTTGATATTGGCCTGTTTAAAATTTCCACTTGATTCTGGCTAAGTCTTGGAAGGTGATGTGCTTCCACGTATTGGTCAATTTCCTTCAGATTTTCATATTTCTGAGAATAAAGTTTCTTGTAATATTCATTAATGATTTTTTGAATTTCTGAGGAGTCTGTTGTTATTTCGTCTTTGTCATTTCTGATTGATGAAGTTAGAGATTTTACTCTTTTTTTCCTGGTTAGGTTAGCCAAAGGTTTATCTATTTTATTGACCTTTTCAAAAAACAACTTTTCGATTTATTGATCTGTTGTATAATGCTTTTGTTTTCAATTTCATTTATTTCTGCTCTAATTTTGGTTATTTCTTTTCTTCCACTGGGTTTAGGGTTGGAATGTTCTTCCATTTCCAGTTGCTTGAGATGTCCCATTAAGTTGTTAACTTCCTCTCTTTCCGTTCTCTGGAGGAAGGCTTGGAGTGCTATAAATTTTCCTCTTAGGACTGCTTTTCCGGTATCACAGAGTTTCTGATAATTTGTGTCTTCATTGTCGTTTTGTTCCAAAAATTTGGCATTTTCCTTCTTAATCTCATCTCTGACCCAGCTATCATTCAGCATAAAGTTATTTAACTTCCATGTTTTTGTATGAGTATGCACATTCCTGTTGTTACTGAGTTCAACTTTTATTCCATGGTGGTCTGAGAAGATGCAAGGAATAATCTCTATTCCTTTAAATTTACTGAGGTTAGACTTGTGACCTAAGATGTGATCGATTTTGGAGTATGTTCTATGGGCTGATGAGAAGTATGTGTATTCAGCTTTGTTGGGATTAAATTTTCTGCAGATGTCTGGTAAATCCAAATGTTGGATGGTTAGATTTAAATCTAAAATTTCTTTGCTCAGCTTCTTATTGGAGGATCTATCCAACACTGCTAAAGGAGTGTTGAAATCTCCGACTATTATGGAGCTGGAGGAAATCAAGTTGCACGTCTGCATGTCTGTTAGAGTTTCTCTTTTAAATTGAGGTGCATTCTGGTTGGGTGCATAAATATTAATAATTGAGATCTCATCATATTGAGTATTACCCTTAACAAATATGAAGTGACCATTCTTATCCTTCCAAACTTTTGTTGGTTTAACGCCCTTTGTGTCTGCAAATAGAATTGCAACACCTGCTTTTTTCTGATTACCATTTGCCTAAACTATGGACGACCATCCGTTCACCCTGAGTCTATATTTATCTTTTAAGGTAAGATGTGATTCTTGTATGCAGCAAATATCTGGCCTGAGTTTTTGTGTCCAGTCAGCCAACCTGTGCCTCTTTAGAGGACAGTTTAAGCCATTCACATTAATGGAGAATATTGATAAGTCTGGTAAAATTTGGGGTATTGAGTTCTTCAGAAGTCCAGTGGACATTTTTAATCCTTTCACCACTGTGGAAGTTGGAGTTTGATCAAAAGTTTCTGGGTGAGTTTACTTTTGTGGTAGAGGATTGGGCTGCTCATTATGGAGGATAGGTCTGAGAATATCCTGAAGAGCTGGTTTGGTTATGGCAAATTTCTTCAACTTATGAATGTCATTAAAGTATTCAATTTCTCCACCATAAAGGAAACTCAGTTTAGCTGGATACAGGATCTGGGGTTGAGAGTTATTTTGTTTCAGGAGATTAAAAGTCGATGACCACCCTCTTCTGGCTTGAAAAGTTTCAGCAGAGAGATCTGCAGTCATTCTAATATTCTTCCCTTTGTAGGTAATGGATTTCTTACATCTGGCTGCTTTCAGAATTTTCTCCTTCATATGAACTTTAGAGAAGTTAATTATGATGGGCCTGGGGGATGTCTTATTCAGGTTGTTTTGTGCTTGGGTTCTGAAACTGTCTGCTATCTGAATTTCAGAATCTCTTGGCATGTCTGGAAAATTCTCCTTCATAATTTCATGGAGAAGGGCCTCTGTGCCTTGCGAGGCCACTTCATCACTTTCAGGGATTCCAATGAGGTG
The DNA here is from genome assembly GCF_027406575.1 of Nycticebus coucang. Taxonomy (NCBI): domain Eukaryota; kingdom Metazoa; phylum Chordata; class Mammalia; order Primates; family Lorisidae; genus Nycticebus; species Nycticebus coucang. The sequence goes on along the minus strand of NC_069784.1, from coordinate 118,987,636 downwards.
GATATTAGCCTTCTTCGAATTATCCCAGAGCTCTCTGAGAGAATGATACGTTTTTGTTCTCCATTTCTCTTCCTCTTTGAGAGTTTGGGTGCATTCAAAAGCTTTGTCTTCAATGTCAGAAATCCTTTCTTCTGCTCACTTCACTCTGTTACTGAGGGATTCTACTGTATTTTTCAGATCTTTGAGGGCTGCAAATTCTTGCTTCAGTGATCAAAATATTTGGTGGTTTGTTTTTAAATTCTTTAAATTCTTGAGACAATCTTAAAATTTCTCCTCGAATTTCTAATTCCGACTTTTGAATTGCTCCTCGAATTTCTTATTCCAAATTTTCCTCCATTCTTAATCTTGTTTGCAATCCAAATTCTGAATTCGATTTCTGACATCTTGGCCTGGTGTTTATGGATGGGATCTTCAGTTACATCTGCCATGTCTTTCCTTGGTTATTCATGTTACCTGAGTTTTTGTGCTGATTCCACCACATGATTATTTTACACCACTTGACTTTTCCCCTGGAGCTTTGTTGAGGACCTGTGCAGTGCCACGGCCTGAGAAACTGGCAACCTGTTTGGTGTGGTGGGGCTAAGTGGCTCTGTCTTGATTTCAGCTGGTCTCTGTCCAAACCTAGTGAAACATTTACTCTGGGTTGAAGTCTCAGCTGTGGAGAAATACCAGCAATTAAGTCACCCTGCCCCCCACAGGTAATGATTGGAAAAGGAAACTCAAACCTTCCTACTACCACACACCCAGGGCACTGCTTGTATAGTCCTTGGGTGATTGGCTCAGTTCAAAAGGTCCAAATCAATTGTCTCAGTCAGCACCTGTCTCTGTTGGGAGAGTTTAAAAGGTCTCTGGCAACTAGATCACACGGGTTGCTGACTACTCAAATATGACTTGTTCCCGTGCTCTGTAAAGTCAGGAGGACCCACCCAGCAAATAGATTAGTCTGGGAAGGTTGTTGACTCATTCTCCACCTTTTATCTCTTTCACACTCAGTCACTGATAACCCCGCAGGGCTGTGACCTAGTTGCCTCCCATGAGCAGATACTCTAGGGGTTTGCACCTGCCTGAATCACAGGGAAATCTATGTCTGCTCTGCCAGGCCGCTGCTCTCTGCCTCTATCCAGCAGGGGGAGGTGAGGCCTGATAACCTCAGGTGCTTGATGGAGGCTAGGGTGTTCACTCAGTTCTAGCCCCACCCCTGATTGATGTGACCTGCAGAACAGAACAACTTTGTGGGAATTTGTTTCTGTCCCTGCTATATTCCCTTGCAGAAGAGAAGCTGTTTGAGTTCCCAGACCTTGAACCTCAGGCCCTGTCTTTGCGCCTGAGGTTTGTATTCGAAGCAAGGTTAGCTGTCAGTTTTAGCCTCCTGCATTCCTTTGTCTATAGGCTAATGATCCTCTGAGGGCTGGGTGCTTCTTAGGCTCAGTAAAGCCGTCCTCTGGGTCAGCTCCCATTGGAAATCTCCCAGCTCTGTGCGCGTGTTTTCTTCTCCCTGCACTCCAACCAGGCTGGTACCACCTCATGCCAACCCTTTACTCACTAGGCCTGCGTTTCCGTCCCAGATCTGTTCCATAGTGGTTGCCATCTGAGAAGATACCCAGCCTCTGGTTGCCCAGAGAGACAGGGGGTGTGACTTTGGAATATCTGGGAGTAAGCTCTATTGTTGCCAAAAACGGCTGCTGCTCTGCACGTCGGGGCCCTGCCGCTCTCACGTGGTTCCCTCTCAGCCGACCATCCTCTTCTCACTCCCGTGCTGCAGAATCAGCACTGACCAGCTGAAGTCCAGGCCCTGTCCACACCGTTTGAGAAATCATCCAAGAATCCAGACTTCTTGGGGACAGGCCTCCAGACCTCAGAGCAAGAGTGGAAGGGAGTGCTGGGAGCTCAGAATTGCAGGTACAGAATATATACAGTTTTATGCCTGGCAGGAGAAAATCATGGCACCCTAGTAGGGGAGGTAGGTCAGTTTTTAGAGGGTCTCTCCTGTGGAGTGGAGTGGGAGGACCTTTGAACTCTGGTCGTTTGTTTGTGGGGCACTCTGAGACATTCTCATGGGGGAGGGGACTCCCATCTGCTTGGCAATGGATTTTATACCTTTTGTTTATATCCTTGGGGTCGCAGCTCACCTCAGTGGGGTTGATGTGCGTTCTTCAACATTCTCTGTTGGTGCAGCTCTAATCAACCAGGTTACTTGCTAAATTTCTATTCTTTAACTCTCCTGGACAGGAGCTTCTGTGGAAAGCTGGCTATAGTCAGCCATCTTGTCTCTGCCCCAGCTGCTTTATACATCTTAATTCATTTTGTTCTTTTAAAATTTCTCTGTGCAGAAGTAAAACTCAGCAGAAATCAACAAGTGGGGAGTGGAGGGGCAAAGGGGAAAACACCTACCTAATGTGTACTATGAACACCATTTTAGTGATGAGCACACCCATAGCTAGAACTCAAGCATTACAAAAGGGACCCATATAACCTAAAACATTTGTACTCCCTTAATAGTTTGAAGTCAAAAGAATTTTCCTTCTGCAATGTTCTATAGTTTTCAGTATATAAATCATATGCAAGGTTTGTCAAATTTATCTCTAAATATTTTATATATTTTGGCGTTATTGTAAATGGTATTGCTAATTTAAATTTCTAATTATTTATGGTTACTATAAAGATTCAAATGATTTTCATATATTGATGATGTATCCTGTTTCCCCACCCCCCTCAATTAAATGCCCTTAAAATATTAAATAGTCTTTTTGTAGATTACATAGGATTTTATACAATACGCACGGCAAGTATGTCATAAATGAGTAAAACATGTACATGCTTTGTTTTAACTATTTGCATGTCTTATTTTTCATGCCTTATTTCCTTGTCTAATATCACTAACACAGTGTTTAATGGAGGTGATGAGAGCAGATATCATTGCCCAAGTTGTCCTTCCCTAGAAGGAGCACATTCATTATTTCATGACTAAGCATGGTGTTACATTATTGTAAGTTCCTAGTAGATGTCCTTTACCAAGTTAAGTCCTCCTTCTTCATCACTCAGGGTTTATATTTCTTGAGAAGATCATATGTTTTTACTTTCTGTTTTAGTTTGTTAATATGAGAAAATATATTGATTAATATTTTCTTTTCTTTTTTTTTTATTGTTGGAGATTCATTGAGGGTACAATAAGCCAGGTTACACTGATTGCAATTGTTAGGTAAAGTCCCTCTTGCAATCATGTCTTGCCCCCATAAAGTGTGACACACAACAAGGCCCAACCCCCTCCCTCTGTCCCTCTTTCTGCTTCCCCCCCATAACCTTAATTGTCATTAATTGTCCTCACATCAAAATTGAGTACATAGGATTCATGCTTCTCCATTCTTGTGATGCTTTACTAAGAATAATGTCTCCCACGTCCATCCAGGTTAATGCGAAGGATGTAAAGTCTCCATTTTTTTTAATGGCTGAATAGTATTCCATGGTATACATATACCACAGCTTGTTAATCCATTCCTGGGTTGGTGGGCATTTAGGCTGTTTCTACATTTTGGCGATTGTAAATTGAGCTGCAATAAACAGTCTAGTACAAGTGTCCTTATGATAAAAGGATTTCTTTCCTTCTGGGTAGATGCCCAGTAATGGGACTGCAGGATCAAATGGGAGGTCTAGCTTGAGTGCTTTGAGGTTTCTCCATACTTCCTTCCAGAAAGGTTGTACTAGTTTGCAGTCCCACCAGCAGTGTAAAAGTGTTCCCTTCTCTCCACATCCACGCCAGCATCTGCAGTTTTGAGATTTTGTGATGTGGGCCATTCTCACTGGGGTTAGATGATATCTCAGGGTTGTTTTGATTTGCATTTCTCTAATATATAGAGATGATGAACATTTTTTCATGTGTTTGTTAGCCATTCGTCTGTCGTCTTTAGAGAAAGTTCTATTCATGTCTCTTGCCCATGGATATAAGGGATTGTTGGCTTTTTTCCTGTGGATTAATTTGAGTTCTCTATAGATCCTAGTTATCAAGCTTTTGTCTGATTGAAAATATGCAAATATCCTTTCCCATTGTGTAGGTTGTCTCTTTGCTTTGGTTATTGTCTCCTTAGCTGTACAGAAGCTTTTCAGTTTAATGAAGTCCCATTTGTTTATTTTTGTTGTTGTTGCAATTGCCATGGCAGTCTTCTTCATGAAGTCTTTCCCCAGGCCAATATCTTCCAGTGTTTTTCCTATGCTTTCTTGGAGGATTTTTATTGTTTCATGCCTTAAATGTAAGTCCTTTATCCATCTTGAATCAATTTTTGTGAGTGGGGAAAGGTGTGGGTCCAGTTTCAGTCTTTTACATGTAGACATCCAGTTCTCCCAACACCATTTATTGAATAGGGAGTCTTTCCCCCAAGGTATGTTCTTGTTTGATTTATTGAAGATTAGGTGGTTGTAAGATGTTAGTTTCATTTCTTGGTTTTCAATTCGATTCCAAGTGTCTATGTCTCTATTTTTGTGCCAGTACCCTGCTGTCCTGACCACTATGGCTTTGATGTACAGACTAAAATCTGGTATGCTGATGCCCCCAGCTTTATTTTTATTACTAAGAAATGCCTTAGCTATACGGGTTTTTTCCGGTTCCATACAAAATGCAGAATCATTTTTTCCAAATCTTGAAAGTACGATGTTGGTATTTTGATAGGAATGGCATTGAATAGGTAGATTGCTTTGGGAAGTGTAGACATTTTAACAATGTTGATTCTTCCCATCCATGAGCATGGTATGTTCTTTGATTTGTTAATATGCTCTGCTATTTCCTTTCTGAGGATTTCATAGTTTCCTTTATAGAGGTCCTTCACCTCCTTGGTTAGGTATTTTCCTAGGTATTTCATTTTCTTTGAAACTGTGGTGAAGGGAGTTGTGTCCTTAATTAGCTTCTCATCTTGACTGTTATTGGTGTATACAAAGGCTACTGACTTGTGGACATTGATTTTAAATCCTGAAACATTATTGTATTTTTTGATGACTTCTAGGAGTCTTGTGGTTGAGTCTTTGGGGTTCTCTAAGTATAAGATCATGTCATCAGCAAAGAGGGAGAGTTTGACCTCCTCTGCTCCCATTTGGATTCCCTTTATTTCCTTGTCTTGCCTAATTGTTTTGGCTAGAAATTCCAGCACTATGTTGAATAGTAAAGGTGACAGAGGACAACCTTGTCTGGTTCCAGTTCTAAGAGGAAAAGCTTTCAGTTTTACTCCATTCAGTAAAATATTGGCTGTGGGTTTGTCATAGATAGCTTCAATCAGTTTTAGAAATGTGCCACCTATGCCTATACTCTTCAGTGTTCTAATTAGAAAAGGATGCTGGATTTTATCAAATGCTTTTTCTGCATCTATTGAGAGGATCATGTGATCTTTATTTTTGCCTCTGTTAATATGGTGGATAACGTTTATAGACTTGCGTATGTTAAACCAGCCTTGCATCCCTGGGATGAAGCCTACTTGATCATGATGAATGACTTTTTTGATGATAAGCTGTAATCTATTGGCTAGGATTTTGTTGAGAATTTTTGCATCTATATTCATGAGTGAGATTGGTCTGAAATTCTCCTTTTTGTTTGGGTCTTTTCCTGGTTTTGGTATCAGGTTGATGTTTGCTTCATAGAATGTGTTGGGGAAGATTCCTTCTTCCCCAGTTTTTTGGAATAATTTCTGCAGTACAGGAATAAGCTCTTCTTTGAAGTTTTGATAGAATTCTGGTGTGACGCCATCTGGACCAGGGCATTTTATGGTTGGAAGATTTTTTATTGTATCTTTGATCTCAGTGCTTGAAATTGGTCTGTACAGGAGCTCTATTTCTTTCTGGCTGAGTCTAGGGAGAGGGTGTGATTCCAAATATTTATCCATTTCCCTCACATTGTCAAATCTTTGGGCATAGAGTTTCTGGTAGTATTCAGAGATGATCTCTTCTATCTCTATGGGATCAGTTGTTATTTCCCCTTTATCATTTCTGATTGAGGTTACTAGAGATTTTACTTTTCTATTCCTCATTAGTCTGGCCAATGGTTTATCTATTTTATTTATTTTTTCAAAAAACCAACTCCTTGTTTCATTAATTTTCTGAATGATCATTTGTTTTCAATTTCATTAATCTCTGATTTGATTTTGGATATTTCCTTTCTTCCACTGAGTTTAGGCTTAGATTGTTCTTCTTTTTCCAATTCCATAAGATCTCTTGTGAGATTGTTGATGCACTCTCTTTCTGTTTTTTGAATGTAGGCATCTAAAGCAATGGATTTTCCTCTCAAAACTGCTTTTGCAGTATCCCACAGGTTTTGGTAGCTTGTGTCTTCATTGTTGTTATGTTCAAGGAAGTTAATGATTTCCTGTTTTATTTCTTCCTGCACCCATCTGTTATTCAACAGAAGATTGTTTAATTTTCATGCCTTTGGTTGGCGTCGAGCATTTTTGTTAGAGTTGAGTTCCACCTTTAGTGCCTTATGGTCTGAGAAGATACAAGGTAAAATTTCAATTCTTTTGATTCTGTGGATATTTGTTTTGTGTCCCAGGATATGATCAATTTTGGAGAATGTTCCATGGGGTGATGAGAAGAATGTATATTCTTTATCTTTGGGGTGGAGTGTTTTATATGCGTCTATCAAGCACAGTTGTTCTAGGGTCTCATTTAAATCTCTTATGTCTTTGTTTAATTTCTGTTTAGAGGATCTGTCCAGCTCTGTAAGAGGAGTGTTAAAGTCCTCTGTTATTATGGTATTATCAGATATCATATTGCTCAGACTGAATAATGTCTGTTTTAAGAATCTGGGAGCATTTAAATTGGGTGCATAAATATTTAGAATTTAAACATCTTCTTGTTGCATTTTTCCCTTGACCAATATAAAGTGACCATCTTTGTCTTTTTTTACTTTAGTTGCTTTAAATCCACATGTATCTGAAAATAAGATTGCAACTCCTCTTTACTTCTGAATTCCATTTGCCTGAAAAATTGTCTTCCAACCCTTGACTCGGAGCTTTAATTTGTCTTTTGAAGCCAGGTGTGTTTCTTGCAGACAGCAAATGGATGGCTTGTGTTTTTTAATCCAGGCAGCCAATCTATGTCTCTTCAGTGGGGAATTCAAGCCATTAACATTTATTGAGATAATTGATAAGTGTGGTAGTATTCTGTTTGTCTTATTTTGTGAGAGTCCATTGCTTAGTTTTATCTTTTGCATCAGTTTGGAGGTTAGGTTCTGTCCTTTAATTTCTCAGTTCTTACTTTGCTGCTGATACATTGTGGTGGTCAGTGTGCAGAACAGGTTGTAGTATTTCCTGTAGAGCTGGTCTTGTTGTGGCAAATTTCCTCAATATTTGTATATCCGTAAATGATTTGATTTCTCTGTCAATTTTGAAGCTTAGCTTAGCAGGGTACAGAATTCTGGGCTGGAAATTGTTCTGTTTAAGTAGATTAAAGGTAGATGACCATTGTCTTCTTGCTTGGAAAGTTTCACTAGAGAAGTCTGCGGTCACTCTGATGGATTTGCCCCTGTAGGTCAACTGGCGCTTACTCCTGGCAGCTTGCAGAATCTTTTCTTTTGTCTTGACTTTGGACAGGTTCATCACAATGTGTCTTGGAGAAGCTCGGTTAGAGTTGAGGCAACCTGGGGTCCGATATCCCTCTGAAAGCAGTGTGTCAGAATCTTTGGTGATATTTGGGAAATTTTCTTTTATAATATTCTCTAGTATGGCTTCCATTCCTCTGGGGCATTCTTCTTCCCCTTCTGGAATTCCTATAACTCGTATGTTGGAACGCTTCATAAAGTCCCATAATTCTGACAGTGAACGTTCTGCTTCCTCTGTCTTATTTTCTGCCTCATTTACTATCTGAGTTATCTCAAGAACTTTGTCTTGTACCTCTGAAATTCTTTCTTCTGCATGGTCTACCCTGTTCCTGATCCTTTCCCTTGCATCTTTAAGTTCCCTAATTGACTGTTTTAGTTCCTTCAGCTCTGCTATATCCTTTTTATATTCTTCATATTGTTCATCTCTTATTTGATTCTGTTTTTGGATTTCCTTTTGGTTATTTTCCACTTTATTAGCAGTTTCCTTCATTGTTTCCATCATTTCTTTCATTGTTTTCAACATGTGTATTCTAAATTCCCTTTCTGTCATTCCTAACATTTCTTTATAGGTGGAATCCTCTGCAGTAGCTACCTCATGGTCCCTTGGCCGGGTTGTTCTGGACTGGTTCTTCATGTTGCCTGGAGTTTTCTGCTGATTCTTCCTCATGAGTGATTTCTTTAATCTGTTTCCTTGCCCTAATTTTCCTTTCACTTCCTCTTGCTCTTTAAGTTCTCGTGCCTGTTTAAGTTGCAGGCGGGTTTAGACAGATTGAACACACGCGAGCACTTGCCATTTTTCCACTGTTTTAGTCCTCCTCTTGGGGTCCAGAAGTCTCTTGCTGACTCCCTGTATCCTCACAGGGGTGATGATAGGCAGATCCCACCAGCCAGAGATGCCTGGAGTCCTATCTCCCCAGACTCACAGTGCCCAGATGCAAGGAAGCTGTTACTTGCCTGCCATCTTGCTCCGCCTCTGAGGGCTGCAAATTCTTGTTTCACTGTGTCTAAGTCTTTGGTGGTTTTGTCTTCAAATTCGTTAAATTCTTGAGACAGCTTGAATTTCTCCACGAATTCCTAATTCCATTTTGTTAATCTTGTTTGCCATCCAAATTCTGAATTCGATTTCTGACATCTCAGCCAGTTGTTTGTGAATGGGATCTTCAATTACATCTGCCATATCTTTCCTTGGGGGGGTTGATCTATTCTGGTTATTCATGTTACCAGAGTTTTTCCGCTGATTCTGCCCCATGATTGTTTTACTCCCTTTGATTTTCCTCTGGTGTTTTGTCGAGGACCCGTACAGTGCTGTGGCCTGAGAAACTGGGGCCCTGTTTGGTGTAGAGGGGCTAAGTGGTTCTGTCTTGTTTTCAGCTTGTTTCTATGTGACCCTAGTGAAACAGTTACTCTGGGTTGAAGTCTCAGCTGTGGAGAAATACCAGCAATTAAGTCACCCCGCCCACCACAGGCAACAAATGGAAAAGGAAAATCAAACCTTCCTACAACCACACACCCAGGGCACCACCTGGATAGTCCCCAGGTGAGTGACTCAGTTCAAAAGGTCCAAGTCAATTGTCTCAGTCAGCAGCTGCCTCAGGTGGGAGAGTTCAAGATGTCCCGGGGAACTAGATCACAGGGGTCTGGTGACTGCTTTAAAATGGCTTGCTCCAGTGCTGCGTGGAGTCAGGAAGAGCCACCAGTAAATAGATCAGTCTGGGAAGATTGATGCCTCCTTCCCCACCTTTCAGCTCTGTCACACCCAGTCGCTGCTAGTCCCACCGGGCTATGACCCAGTCAGTTGTCTGCAGTAAGCAGATACTCCAGGGGTTTGCACCTGCCTAAGTCATAGGGTAGTCTGTGTCTGCTCGACTAGGTCGCTATTCTCTGTCTTTATCCAGCATGGGGTGGTGTGCCCTGTCAACCTCGGGCACTTGATGGAGGCTGGAGGTGTTCACTCAGTTCCAGCCCCACCCTTAGTTTATGTTACTGGGTGAAGGGAACAACCCTGTGGGAGTTTGTTTCTGACCTTGCCAGATTCCTCTGCAGAGGAGAGGCTGATTTGAGTTCCCAGAACCTGTGCCTCAGGCCCTGTCTTTAGTCTTGCGGGTTTGTATTCGCAGCACAATCAGTTGTTGGCTGTAGCCTCTTGGCCTCCTTTGTCTATAGGCTGGTGATCCCCTAAAGGCCAGGTGTGTCTTAGGCTCAGTAGAGCGGTCCTCTGCATCAGCCCCACCCTGGGAATTTCCTGGCTCTGCGGGTGTTTTCTAGTCCCCGTGTTCCATCCAGGTTGGTACCGTCTCAGGAAAACCCTTTACTTACGGGGCCTGTGTTTCAGTCCCAGGTCTGTTCCATGGTGGTTGCCATCTGAGAAGATGCTCGGCCTCATCTGGTTGCCCAGGACGACAGGAGGAGAGGCTATGGGATATCTGGGGGTGGGCCTTGTTATTGCTGAAGACGGCTGTTGCTCTGCACCTCGGGGCACCACCGCTCCAGTGTAATTCCCTCTCAGCCAACCGTCGTCTTCTCGCTCCTTTGTTACAGAGTCAGCACTGGCCAGCTGCAGTCCAGGTCCTGTCTACATGTCTTGAGAGTTTGCCCAAGAATCTGGACTCCTGGGGGGGCAGGTCTCCAGATCACGGAGTGAGAGTGGAGGGGAGAGTTAGGAGCTCAGAGTTGCAGGTCATAACACCAAGCTCATTGAGACCAAATGAACAAATAAACAGATACAAAGGTTACCAGGCACGTGGGCCCATAGATACAGAGACAGATGGAAAAACATAGACATACAGGCAACAGCCACGACAACAGTAATATAAGAACAACTGCAATAAAAATAGTGATAATCGTAAAATAATTGAAAGAAAGGAAAAAAAAGAGAGAAAAAAGTGGTGTTAGAAGGAATGTTAAATGAGAAGAAAGAATAAATTAAAATTAGAAGACATAGAAATAAAAGATATATCTATATAAAAAGTAATAATAAAAAATTATTGAAATCCCCTCTAAGAAAATGGTGAGGAAAAAACAGACAAAAACAAAACAAACAAACAAAAAAACCCCACGAAAACCTCAAAACAAAACAAAACAAAAAGGCACCAACTACAAAAATATTCTTGTGTGTAGAAATATACCTATAAATATCTGTATGTCTTGCTGTAGGGATCAACTTTCATAGGAATATATTCATACTGCAATATACTTTCTGGACACCAGGTGGCGCTGTGAGTGGTTCTGAGACTTATACCTGATTTACAGTTTATAGCATTACCATGGTAACCACCTTCCATGGCCGATGGCCATTTTGGAGTTTCTGTAAAAGATTGTCGCCTAAGAATTGTGCAACCTCGGCTATTCTTTTCCAGACAGCACTTGCGACCGACTTTCCCACTCAGTGCAGGTGTCCACACTTCCTAAGTCCTTCCACTCTGTTCCCAGGTTCCCCTGTAAACTGGCAACTGCAATCGGCCATAAGGGGAGCGGTGTTGAGTTAGTGCGGTCATTGGCGGGCTCATGGCTCCATCTCCTGCAGCTGGTTCCCGCGGTTTCAGCAGCCAAAACCTGTCTGCGGGTTCAGTAGCTTCGCGGCTCCAGAAGCCAAAGCTGGGTCCTAGGCTTCATGCCGGTTCCTGTGGTTGGAGCGCTCAGGGGACTTATTCTGAGTTTTATGTTTCAGAGTTTCCCTCTTGGATGGGCACCCGCCAGTTCGCCGCACAGCCTGAACCGCCAGCCCCCTCCAACGCCTGGGGGAAAGGTGCCCACCCTTTTGGGTAGTTCAAAATGTCTGTTTCCTGGGCAGGATCCCTTCCCTTCAATTGTCCAACAGTTTGCCCAGCTCCCTGTGGTTTTGAGTGGCTCTCCTTTTGGAAGCCTCCCTCAGTTCAGGATTAATTATTTGTCAATTGGATTTTGTCAGCATTTACAAGCTGCTGACCTCCGTAGGGGAGGGGCCTGCTGGCCGGCACAGCCGAGCAGGGAAAAATCTCTACAACAGAGTCTGTGATTTTAAATTACCCCTCATATACAGCAAATCGCCATTTCGCTGGGCGTCTTCAGCTGTCTGTCCACCCCAATAATCCACATACAGGGAAGGTCCAGACTGCCTTTCCTCTCACCTGGTGGCTTGGGAGAGGTGGGCTACATGTCTGTCCTATCTGCCACCATGCTCCACCTCCCCCGTTTGGTTTTATTATTAGGTTAAGATTGGCTTCATAAAATGAGTTAGGAAGTGTCTTCTTCAGTTTTCTAACATCACTTGTGTAGAATTGATATTATTTGTTTTTTAGATGTTTGGAAAGAATTCGCCAATGAAAACATATTGTCCTGAAAATTACTTTGTTGGAATGTTTTAAGTATAAATTCAACTATTTCTGAGCAATAAGCTGGGATGATCATAGAGCCATCTCATTTGTTTTCCTTCTTTCAGAGATAATGTTGTTGTGCCTCTTATTGTCCTATGTCTCAAAAATCATTTCTTTGTATATTTCTTTTATAGTGTTCTTGTTGTTTAAAGTGAACTTTAAAATCCTGCCTCTGTTACTGTAGTTATTTGAACATGGTCAGAAGCGAAAGAATTTTGTTCTCAAGACTTTGGTTTTGAGGTGTTTATTTATAGAAATCCTTTGTGTTAAAACAAGAGTAGATACTCAAGTAAAATTTTATGTATTGAATATCTAGTATGCTCATCAGAAGAACTAATAAAAGAATATTCTGTACTCATTTGATAAGCTTCCCAGAAAGCAGGGTTTTATGTCAGCAAAATAACTTTTTGTACTTTATTGTGACTTTGTTATATCCAAATACAAAAATTTCTCCCCTCTAAATTGTTATGATTTCTTCCAATGGTATTTTCTTACTTCATGTATACTTTACAGTATTGTAGTTAGTGTCACTTTAATTAACATGTAGTTAAACTCAGTCCATTTCAGCTCAATCATTCATTATTCATGTGTACTTTTATGCTAATCTTTATTAAATGATCATCTTTCCCCTAACATCATCTTTTGTTTTCCCTTCACAAGATTATGTCTTAAATCTAAAAAACATTTAAAACTATCTTTTAGATTTCCTAGATGGATATTAGAAAATAATGAAGACTTTTTTCTTATGTCTTACAGAGAGAAGGGCAATAAAAATGATCAGGCTTTTGGTTGTTCTTAATTAGCTCAACATTGTTGTATGAGTTTTATGAGTAAAGTTCTCATATAAAAGAAGCAGCTTAGTTTTCTCTAGGTTAATTTTGTGCAGGGAACAGTTATTAATACAAATATGTTTTATAGATTGTATACTTTTCAAGATGCACTGGAAGGCCTTGGGAATTTGTCAGTCCATAATATGTTCTTACCCTGAGTGGAAACATTGATTTAATCCTTATAAGAGTTATGTATTTTATGTACTTCAATAGCAAAGTTTCCCCTTCTCATAATATTATTGATTACTATAACAAATTAACAGTCATTCAGCCTTAACTTTGGCAAGTTGTTTCTACTTTCCAGTCATAATTGCCTGAAGTCATAAATCTGGTTGTCAACAAAAGAAAGCTTGAGCACTTCTTATAAAAGACTAAAGCAGATATACTTAATATTACAGGCTGAAATGTGTCCATTCTTCCCTCCTAATTGATGTGTTGAAATCCTAATCCTGGTACCTCACAATGTGCTTATTTGGAGACAGGGTCTTTAAAGAAATAATTAAGGTAAAATAAGGTCATATTGTGGGCCCTGAACTAATATTATAATCCTTATCAGAAGAGGAGATTAGGAACAAAGCAGCTGGGGGCGTAGACAAGATGGCTGACTAAAGCCAGCTTTCCACAGAGGCTCCCATCCAGAAGGAGAGTTAAAGGACAGAAATTTAGCAGTAACCTGGAGGATTAGAGCTGCGCCAAGAGACAAGGTGGAAGAATGCACATCAACCCTGCTGAGGAGAGCTGTGACACAAAGAATACAAACAAAAGGTACCAAGCAGACGGGAGTCCCCTCCCCCATGAGAATGGCTTGGAGTACCCCATAAAGAAAGGAGCAGAGTTCAAAAGTCTTTCCATTATACTCGATGTGAGAGACCCTCTAAAAACCGGACCTACTTCCCCTACTAGGGTGCCCTGGTGATCTCCTGCGACATAAAACTGTATATATTCTCTACCTGCAATTCTGAGCTCCCAGCACTCCCCTCCACTCTCGCTCTGAGGTCTGGAGGCCTGTCCCCAAGGAGTCTGGATTCTTGGGTGATTTCTCGAGGGGTGTGAACAAGGCCTGCACTGCAGCTGGTCAGTGCTGATTCTGCGGCACAGCAGTCAGGAGAGGACGGTCGGCTGAGAGGGAACCACGTGCGAGCGGCGGTGCCCCGAGACACAGAGCAGCAGCTGTTTTTGGCAACAATAGGGCTCTACCCCAGATATTAGTCACACCCCCTGTCTCTCTGGGCAACCGGAGGCCGGGCATCTTCTCAGGTGGCAACCACCGTGGAACAGATCTAGGATGGAAACACAAGCCCCGTGAGTAAAGGGTTTGCCTGAGGCGGTACCGACCTGGGTGGAGCATGGAGACTAGAAAACACACACGCAGTGCTGGCTGACTCCCAGGGCAGGGCTGACCCAGAGGACCGCTTAACTGAGCCTAAGATGCATCCGGCGCCCAGGACATCATCAGCCTAGACAAAGGACAGCAGGAGGCTAGAACTGACAGCTAATCATGCTGCGAATACAAACCTGCAGCAGTAAAGACAGGGCCTGAGGCGCATGTTCTGTGAACTCAAAACAGCTTCTCTTCTGCAGGGGAATTTAGCTGGGACAGACACAAATTCTGCAAAGTTGTTCTGTTCAGTCAGTAACATCAATAAGGGGGCGGGGCTGGAACTGAGTTTAATCAAGTGCCCGAGGTTGTCAGGCCTCACCTCCCCCTGCCAGATAAAGGCAGAGAGCAGAAGCCTGGCCGAGGAGACATAGATCTCCTTGTGATTCAAGCAGGTGCAAACCCATGGAGAATCTGCTCATTGGAGGCATCTAGGTCACAGCCCTGCAGAATTATCAGTGACTGGGGGTGACAAGGTGCAAGGTGGGGGAAGGAGGCATCAACCTTCCCAGACTAATCTATTTTCTGGGTGGGTCCTCCTGACTTCACAGAGCACTGGAGCAGTCATATTTGAGATGTCAGCAGCCCCCTGTGATCTAGTTGCCAGAGACCTTTTAAACTCTCCCACCTTAGACAGGTGCTGACTGATACAATTGATTTGGACCTTTTGAACTGAGCCAATCACCTGAGGACTATCCAAGTTGTGCCCTGGGTGTGTGGTTGTAGGAAGGTTTTATTTTCCTTTTCCAATTGTTGCCTGTAGGGGTGACTTAATTGCTGGTATTTCTCCACAGCTGAAATTTCAACCCAGAGTACTGTTTCACTAGGTTTGGACAGAGACCAGCTGAAATCAAGACAGAGCCACGTAGCCCCACTACACCAAATAGATCCCCAGTTTCTTAGGCCGTGCCACTATACAGATCCTCGGCAAACCTCCAGGAGAAAAGTCCAATGGTGTAAAATAATCATGAAACAGAATCAGTGGAAAAACTCTGGTAACATGAATAACCAGAGTAGATCAACCCCCCCCAAGGAAAGATATGGCAGATGTAACCAAAGATCCAATTCATAAACACCTAGCCATGATGTCAGAAATCAAAATCAGAATTTGGATCGCAAACAAGATTAATAGAATGGAGGAAAATTTGGAATAAGAAATTCGAGGAGCAATTCAAAAGTCGGAATTAGAAATTCGAGGAGAAATTCAAAGATTGTCTCAAGAATTTAATGAATTTAAAAACAAACCACCAAATATTTTGATCACTGAAGCAAGAATTTGCAGCCCTCAAAGATCTGAAAAATACAGTAGAATCCCTCAGTAACAGAGTGAAGTGAGCAGAAGAAAGGATTTCTGACATTGAAGACAAAGCTTTTGAATGCACCCAAACTCTCAAAGAGGAAGAGAAATGGAGAACAAAAACGTATCATTCTCTCAGAGAGCTCTGGGATAATTCGAAGAAGGCTAATATCCACCTCATTGGAATCCCTGAAAGTGATGAAGTGGCCTCGCAAGGCACAGAGGCCCTTCTCCATGAAATTATGAAGGAGAATTTTCCAGACATGCCAAGAGATTCTGAAATTCAGATAGCAGACAGTTTCAGAACCCAAGCACAAAACAACCTGAATAAGACATCCCCCAGGCCCATCATAATTAACTTCTCTAAAGTTCATATGAAGGAGAAAATTCTGAAAGCAGCCAGATGTAAGAAATCCATTACCTACAAAGGGAAGAATATTAGAATGACTGCAGATCTCTCTGCTGAAACTTTTCAAGCCAGAAGAGGGTGGTCATCGACTTTTAATCTCCTGAAACAAAATAACTCTCAACCCCAGATCCTGTATCCAGCTAAACTGAGTTTCCTTTATGGTGGAGAAATTGAATACTTTAATGACATTCATAAGTTGAAGAAATTTGCCATAACCAAACCAGCTCTTCAGGATATTCTCAGACCTATCCTCCATAATGAGCAGCCCAATCCTCTACCACAAAAGTAAACTCACCCAGAAACTTTTGATCAAACTCCAACTTCCACAGTGGTGAAAGGATTAAAAATGTCCACTGGACTTCTGAAGAACTCAATACCCCAAATTTTACCAGACTTATCAATATTCTCCATTAATGTGAATGGCTTAAACTGTCCTCTAAAGAGGCACAGGTTGGCTGACTGGACACAAAAACTCAGGCCAGATATTTGCTGCATACAAGAATCACATCTTACCTTAAAAGATAAATATAGACTCAGGGTGAACGGATGGTCGTCCATAGTTTAGGCAAATGGTAATCAGAAAAAAGCAGGTGTTGCAATTCTATTTGCAGACACAAAGGGTGTTAAACCAACAAAAGTTTGGAAGGATAAGAATGGTCACTTCATATTTGTTAAGGGTAATACTCAATATGATGAGATCTCAATTATTAATATTTATGCACCCAACCAGAATGCACCTCAATTTAAAAGAGAAACTCTAACAGACATGCAGACGTGCAACTTGATTTCCTCCAGCTCCATAATAGTCGGAGATTTCAACACTCCTTTAGCAGTGTTGGATAGATCCTCCAATAAGAAGCTGAGCAAAGAAATTTTAGATTTAAATCTAACCATCCAACATTTGGATTTACCAGACATCTGCAGAAAATTTAATCCCAACAAAACTGAATACACATACTTCTCATCAGCCCATAGAACATACTCCAAAATCGATCACATCTTAGGTCACAAGTCTAACCTCAGTAAATTTAAAGGAATAGAGATTATTCCTTGCATCTTCTCAGACCACCATGGAATAAAAGTTGAACTCAGTAACAACAGGAATGTGCATACTCATACAAAAACATGGAAGTTAAATAACCTTATGCTGAATGATAGCTGGGTCAGAGATGAGATTAAGAAGAAAATTGCCAAATTTTTGGAACAAAATGACAATGAAGACATGAATTATCAGAACCTCTATGATACCGCAAAGGCAGTCCTAAGAGGGAAATTTATAGTACTGCAAGCCTTGCTCAAGAGAACGGAAAGAGAGGAAGTTAACAACTTAATGGGACATCTCAAGCAACTGGAAAAGAAAGAACATTCCAACCCCAAACACAGTAGAAGAAAAGAAATAACCAAAATTAGAGCTGAAATAAATGAAATTGAAAACAAAAGCATTATACAACAGATCAATAAATCAAAAAGTTGTTTTTTGAAAAGGTCAATAAAATAGATAAACCTTTGGCTAACCTAACCAGGAAAAAAAGAGTAAAATCTCTAACTTCATCAATCAGAAATGACAAAGACGAAATAACAACAGACTCCTCAGAAATTCGAAAACCCCTTAATGAATGTTATGAGAAACTTTATTCTCAGAAATATGAAAATCTGAAGGAAATTGACCAATACGTGGAAGCACATCACCTTCCAAGACTTAGCCAGAATCAAGTGGAAATTTTAAACAGGCCAATATCAAGTTCTGAAATAGCATCAACCATACAAAATCTCCCTAAAAAGAAAAGTCCAGGACCAGATGGCTTCACGTCAGAATTCTACCAAACCTTTAAAGAGGAATTAGTACCTGTATTACTCAACCTGTTCCAAAATGTAGAAAAAGAAGGAAGACTACCCAACACATTGTATGAAACAAACATCACCCTAATTCCCAAATGAGGAAAAGACCCAACAAGAAAAGAAAATTATAGACCGATGTTACTAATGAATATAGACGCAAAAATATTCAACTAGATCCTAACAGAATCCAGCAACACATCAAACAAATTATACATCATGACCAAGTCAGTTTTATCCCAGGGTCTCAAGGCTGGTTCAATATCTGTAAATCTATAAATATAATTCAGCACATAAACAAATTAATAACCAAAGACCATACGATTCTCTCAATTGACGCAGAAAAAGCTTTTGATAATATCCAGCATCCCTTCATGATCAGAACACTTAAGAAAATTGGTATAGAAGGGACATTTCTTAAACTGATAGAGGCCATCTACAGCAAACCCACAGCCAGTATCATATTGACTGGAGTGAAATTGAAATCATTTCCACTCAGATCAGGAACCAGACAAGGTTGCCCATTGTCTCCACTGCTCTTTAACATTGTAGTGGAAGTTTTAGCCATCGCAATTAGGGAAGAAAAGGCGATCAAGTGTATCCATATAGGGTCAGAAGAGATCAAACTTCCACTTTTTGCAGATGATATGATCGTATATCTGGAAAACACCAGGGATTCTACTACAAAACTCTTAGAAGTGATCAAGGAATATAGCAGCATCTCAGGTTACAAAGTCAACACTCAGAAATCAGTAGCCTTTATATATACCAACAATAGTCAAGTTGAAAAAACAGTTAAGGACTTTAATGCCAAAAAAGATGAAATATTTCGGAGTTTATCTAACAAAGGATGCAAATGATCTCTATAAAGAGAACTATGAACCTCTAAGAAAAGAAATAGCTGAAAATGTTAACAAATGGAAAAACATACTGTGCTCGTGGCTGGGAAGAATCAACATTGTTAAAACATCCATATTACCCAAAGCAATATACAATTTTAGTGCAATCCCTATTAAAGCTCCATTGTCATACTTCAAAGATCTTGAAAAAATAATACTTTGTTTTATATGGAATCAGAAAAAACCTCGAATAGCCAAGACATTACTCCGAAATAAAAACAAAGCAGGAGGAATCACGCTACGGGACCTCAGACTACTATAAATCTATAGTGATCAAAACAGCATGGTACTGGCACAAAAACAGAGAGGTAGATGTGTGGAACAGAATAGAGAACCAAAATATTAACCCAGCTACTCACTGTTATTTGATCTTTAACAAGCCAATTTAAAACATTCAGTGGGGAAAAGATTCCCTATTTAACAGGTGGTGCTGGGTGAACTGGCTGGCAACCTGTAGAAGACTGAAACTGGACCCACACCTTTCACCATTAACTAAGATAGACTCTCACTGTATAAAAGATTTAAACTTAAGACGTGAAACTATAAAAATACTAGAAGAGAGGGCAGGCAAAACTCTTGAAGAAATCGGTCTAGGTGAGTATTTTATGAGGAGGTCCCCCTGGGCAATGGAAGCAGCTTCAAAAATACACTACTGGGATCTGATGAAACTAAAAAGCTTCTGCACAACCAAGAACACAGCAAGTAAACAAGCAGATAGCCCTCAGAATAGGAGAAGATATTTGCAGGTTATGTCTCTGACAAAGGTTTAATAACCAGAATCCACAGAGAACTCAAACGTATAAGCAAGAAAAGAACAAGTGATCCCATTGCAGGCTGGGCAAGGGACTTGAAGAGAAACTTCTCTGAAGAAGACAGGCGCATGGCCTACAGACATATGAAAAAATTCTCATCATCCTTAATCATCAGAGAAATGCAAATCAAAACTACTTGGAGATATCATTTAACTCCAGTAAAATTAGCCCATATCACAAAATCCCAGGACCAGAGATGTTGGCATGGATGTGGAGAAAAGGGAACACTTCTACACTGCTGGTGGGAATGCAAATTAATGCATTCCTTTTGGAAAGATGTTTGGAGAATACTTAGAGATCTATTTTTAGAGATCCATTCAATCCTATAATTACCCTACTTGGTATATACCCAGAAAACCAAAAATCACATTATAACAAAGATATTTGTACCAGAATTTTATTGCAGCCCAATTCATAATTGCTAAGTCATGGAAAAAGCCCAAGTGCTCATCGATCCACAAATGGATTAATAAAATATGGTATATGTACACCATGGAATTTTATGCAGCCTTAAAGAAAGATGGAGACTTTACCTTTTTCAGGTTTACATGTTTGGAGGTGCAACATATTATTCTTAGTAAATTATCTCAAGAATGGAGGAAAAAGTATCCAATGTACTCAGCCCTACTATGAAACTAATTTATGGCTTTCGTATGAAAGCTATAACCCAGTTATAACCTAAGAATATGAGGAAGAGGGAGAGGGAGAGGCAGGGGAGGGAGGGGGGAGGATAGGCAGAAGGAGGGAGGGTGATTGGTGGGATTACACCTACGGTGCATCTTACAAGGGTACATGTGAAACTTAGTAAATATAGAATATAAATGTCTGAACATAATAACTAAGAAATGCCAGGAATGCTATGTTAACCAGCGTGAGGAAAATATGTCAAATAGTCTATAAAACTAGTGTGTGGTGCCCCATGATCACACTAATGTACACAGCTATAATTTAATAATTAAAAAAAAAAAGCAAAGAGGAGATTAGAATGCAGATAAAAAGGAAAACAGTGTGAAGACCAAGGGAGAAGAGGCCTGGGAATGGAACCGACCCTCTCAATGCTTTTGATCTTGGACTTCCAGCCTCCAGAACTGTGAGGCAATAAATTTGAATTGTGTAAGCCACTGCTCTACAGCACTTTGTTATGGCAGCCATATCAAACCATGCTGTTACTATTGATAATTTATAGGATAGGCTTTCACACTGACATGACTTATGTAACTCTGACTATATTTGGTGACTAAATGAAGATTTCCAGAACTCATCTCAGTCTGGAATGAGATGATTTTATAATGGCAACTGCTGTACTGAGATCCAACAGAAGAAAACATTAATCAATTAACTAGAATTTATATGGAAGAAAGTAGCATTATGATTGTTTGGATACATGTTCATTCTGTATTTATATCAGTATCAAGTTCTTGACATGTTGAAAATTATACTTTGATGTGGCAGAAACATTGAGGGCATAGTATTTTCACTGCATGATAATCAGATATTCATCTAGATTAGTGTTATGGGTTGAATTATGTGCTCCCCAAATTTGTACTTTGGGGTCTTATCTGGGGTACTTCAGAATATGAGCAGTTGGAGATAGTGTGTTCTGAGATGTAATTCATTAAGATAAGGTGATTGGGATGGGCCCCTATTGAGAATGAGTGATATACTCATAAGGGGTGGAAATTTGACCGCAGATCCTAATGCAGAAGGATGCCTTGTGAAGAAGAAGGTAGAGACCATGGTTCTGCTTCTACAAGCCAAGGAATGTCAAAGACGACTGCCGGAAAGTCACCAGAAGCTAGGAGAGGGTTAGTGGCAGAGTCTCCCTCACAGCCCTCTGAAGGAACCAACCAGCAATGCTCACACTTTGATCTTGAATTTCTAACTTCCAGTGAAATAATAAATTTTGACTTTTAAGCCACTCAGGGATGATGTGTTGTTAAGATAGGCCTGAACAACTAAGGCACAGATTAACTACCTTATACCTGGTACTGTGTGGATAACAGAAAGCTAAATGCTTAAATCCATGAATGATGCAGCGGTTTAAGTGTGATCCTGCCCCCCTGAAAGGCCTGTGGTGTATAAAGTGAGATACAATGTGGTTTTGAAAAATTAACAGAATCCAAGTGAGGCTGGGGTGAGGAATGATTCACTAACTTTCTAAAGCTAATAATTTAAAGATAATCTACAAATTATCTAACAGCTGGATCAGATTAAACACAGAAAATTCACTGGCAGTCCTGCCCTGGAGATAATAAATATGGTGGAAATATTAAGGAAAGAACAGAAAGTCCCATCTTTCACTGCAAAACAAGAACAAATTCACAATCATAAGGGAAGTAAGGAAGGATAAAATAAAAAGGGAAATAAAATATTTATACGGAGGGTTGGGGAAACAGAAATCAATATATACCGAGTGAGTACCTATTACTTGCTAGAAATTGTACTTTTGTTTTGTCTTTTCCCCATTGCATCTCTTTTAATCCTTCCAGTAGCTGTGTTAAATATTCATTTAGCAGTAACAAAACTGAGGCTCAGACAGTATGTTGTCTAAGGCCGCACAGGCTCAGCTAACAAGTGTCAGACCAGAGTTTTGAACCTAGACTGTTTGGCGTCAAAATGTATATTTGTTTTACATCTTTCCAGTTACTCTCATCACGTTATGAAGAGATTGCATAAATATAACAGAGGTGGCCAAACATAGTCTTCCTTGTGGTAGTTACTAGTGCTACTTATCCATTTTAGCACCTCCCCTCTTTTTTTTTTTTGAGACAGAGTCTCACTCTGTCACTGTGGATAGAGTGCTGTGGTATCAAAATTTACAGCAATCCCAAATTCTTGGGCTCAAGAGATCCTCTCGTCTCAGCCTCTGTGGTAGCTGGGACTACAGGCGCCCACCACAATGCCTGGCTAATTTTTCTATTTTAGTAGAGATGAGGTCTTATTCTTGCTCAGACTGGTCTTGAACTCTTTAGCTCAAGTAATCCTGTCCCAGCCTCCCAGATTGCTGGGATTACAGGTGTGAGCCACTACGCCTGGCCACTTTAGCACTTTCTAGTGCACGGAAGAGTGAACTTGCTGGCTCCCTTGTGGTTGGATGAGTCATGGATTTTTTTCTAACAAATGGTTCTGGCTTCTGTGAAGAAAAGCAACAGACATCATTTCTGAGCCAGAAGTTTGTCACTAGGGAAAGACAACCCCCACCTCCACCTCCAGAGCTCTGATTTCTCTGCCTCAGCAGTAGGAGAAACGTATATTATGACACAGATGTTCCTACCAGAGTCCTGAGAGACTACTCTGAGCAAAGCTGTCCCACTGACATACCCTGGATATGTAATGTTAGCAAAAAGCAAAGTTTTGCTGGTTTAAAATTATACTAACGGATCAAATAACACTTTTTTTTTTTAATTAAGGAGTGTAAGAAGTGAAGTTCCTCCATCACAAGTTCTATGAATTAGACAAGTTTAATAATTTAAGAAACATTTAAAAAATTTATTAGCAATCTATTTTACAATTATGAAAAACATTTTTTGGTGTATAGATGAAGTGATTACATTACTATTTTGAATGACTTCTGGTGTCGGTTTTCTGTTACTCATCATTTGTGTGATGGCAATGACACACCTGTCATTTGGGTTCGAGGTGTTTGCTTGTCCCTTCTAAGGTTCACTCTCATCCCCCATAGTGAGGATGAGGAAGATGGGCTCACACAACCAGGGGCTCCTGCATGGTCCTAAACAATGACAGCAAGAGATTTGAAAAGCCGAGGGAGTGAATGGAAATTTTCACAGAGGTTGTCACAGCTAGGACATGATTTATTTGTGAACATCTGGCAGAGATGATAAATGCTATGGGTATGAAGCCTGAGAAAACACTTTGGGCTGGTATGCCTAAAGATATTTCATGAAAAAGATAGGACATGAACAGAGACTTAACAACTTTGACAGAACTAGACTACCCTGTTTCCCCAAAAATAAGACAGTGTCTTATATTAATTTTTGCTCCCAAAGATGCGCTATTCTTATTTTCAGGGGATGTCTTATTTTTCCATGAAGAAGAATATGGTACACATTTATTGTTAAATGAAAATAAAGGAAATTTATTACCTGTATACAGTGTGGTAGTATGGTAGTTGTCAACACAAACCAGACAAACTGTGAATCCTACCTTCAGTCATCATGAGGGTGGCGGCGAGCATCAGGCAGTGTCACCAGAGACGTCCAGCACTCACCACCTTCGCGGTGTCCCGAGGGCTCTGATCCTCCTGTTCTTCTACACGCATCTGCGAAAGTCTCCTCCTCTCTCCCGCCCCCGCTCACCGCTCACTCCGACCTCCGCTCCGCCTCCACACAGCAGTGGCGTAAGGACTCCGCCTATAGTCACTGGTTGCTAGACGCCGGGGACCTTATTTTCGGGGTTATGCCTTATATTTCCCCCAGAAGGAAACCTGTAAGTAGGTCTTATTTTGGAGGATGTTTTATTTTTGGGGAAACACGGTAGATGGTCTGTGGGTAGGAGAAAGTTGGGCAAAGTGACGGGTCAGCCCCTAGACTTGGTGCAAACAAGGAGTAGTCAAGGGTAGTGTGTGTGGGGAGGGGTCAGAAGGAGAACGTGGCCGTTGACTTCAGTTTCGAGTTTTAGTCCTCAACGAAAGGCAGAACTCTGAGTGTAGGCGATAGTCTGCACATTTGCCATGACATTAGTGTGTAACGGGATCCCTGCTGGCCTGTGGTCTCCAGGGGAGCAGTGTTCACAGCTACGGGGGTGCTTGGTGAGTGCCTCCATGTGCAGGGGTACTTTGCACATGGCAAGAGAGGCCGAGTCTGGGAGAAGCAGTGGGAAACGAGGAGCTGGCTGTTCTGACCCCCTAGACACATGGCTTGGGGAGCAGAGGACTAGGAAGCCTCCTCTTGGAGAAGCCTTCTGGAGGTGTGCAATGCCCAGGAAAGTGCTGGTGTTCAGTAAAGGTTGAGCAGTGAAAGAAATATTGGTGGAATTAGGAGACTTGGATAACCCTGGAGATAGAGTTCTGGGAGGCACCAAGGAAAGGTTAGGAAAGAAGGAAAATCGCAGAAGGCTGGGTAAGGAAAGAGGCTCCTGGAGCCCCATAAGGATAAAATGTCTTATCCAGAGTGTTGTTGGAATTTCCCTCTGTGAAGAATTTTTTTGATCTCAGAGTTCAAAGAATGAAACCATGGACCACGTGGATTAGTGACAGGACAGAGAGGAGGAGAGATAATCAGAACCAAAGAGGCAAGGGAAGTGTTAGAAAGGAAGGGGCCACAAAGAACCAAGCTCAGTACAGTGAATGGCAGGGATTTATCTGGCGTTAGCCCTGAGTTAGGGTAAGGGGGTTCTTTCATATGCAGCTGAGTCCTGTCCAAGGAACGTTGAGGTGCCACCCAGGATTTCATGTATGTGCAGTTCAGGGCATGGCCCGTGTGCTAGTCATAACCCAGTAACCTGCAATGTTGTGTAAAAGACCAAGGTCATCTGCTGGAGGTCTTGTAAAAGGTTGGAGGTGTTATCCGCTGTAAATTTTCTACAAACTGGGAAGAATGTTTAACAGAACCAGAAGAAACAAGGCAAGTCCTATTCTTTAACGAATGAATACCCAGACCCATTGGAGGTAGAGAAAGACTAACTCATTCTATTCTTTACTTAATGAGCTATTTAAATCTCCCAGAGGTAGAGACTTGATGAGTAGTGTTTAGACCCCCCCAGGGATAGAGAAGACTAACAGGAGGTGAGGCATGGTGGTCTAGCTGGCCACTGGATGCCCAGGGGAGAGCCAGCAGTCTCCCACATCTGCACAAAGCATGGCCTTGAGGCCTGTAAGAGCCTGCTGTGCTGGGGTTGCCTATCCTTTCCAGGAAAGAAGGTTTATTGGGGGTAGGAAAGGTATTTATTGGGGGGATATTCTCCTCTTTGCAGTGAGTCATCCGAGGCAGGTTAGACTGTGCATATTTCAATAATACAGGGTTCTTCTGTGCTGGGTGGGGTGGAGGCCTCTATTTTCTAGGCCTGCATGAGCTCAGAAATCAGTTTTATCACAGACCCACATCTCTAGGCACAAACAGGCTGCCTTTTCCAGGCTGCATTCAAGCAAGGTCATGAAAACTGCCTGAACAGTTCCTCCTGGAGTAAGGAGAACATTCCCTAATGCCTGACACAAAAACTGCAAGGGCCGCATTCCTGTGCTGACTTTAGGATCATTTTCAGCCTGCAGACCTCTGGCCAATTGTGACATACTTCCCACAAACCCCCTGCCCACAGGATGGGATTTAAACCCCTAGACTGGAGACGGAAGGGTGGGGCGGGGGCGGGGGGGCAGTCTTCTCACTTGGATTACCCCCTCCACAGCTACGGTTCTGTCCTTCCTCTCCTGCTTTCCCCTCTTTTGCGTATCAATCTTTCTATCAATCTTTCCATCAATAAACTCTGTCTTGTCATTGATCTGCGTGAGCCATAGTTTCATTCTTTTATCCTGAGATCAAAAGAACTCGTCATAGATGGAAATTCCAGCAGCACCAAGGATACCATACCTGGGATTTTTCATATTTTCCAGAAGCAGAATAAGAATCCCTACACCGCTCTGAGCAGGACACGTAATCCAGCACCTGCTGCTCGAGGCCATTGCCAAGACCATACATGAAGCAAAGACGGAAGTAACATCTTTGCAAGAAGCCTCTTGGCACCTCAGACAACTTCCTGTAAGTCTGGAAGGCCTCATCTTCAAGAACCATCGTCTGGAGAAATAATTGTAATTCCTGGGAATATCATATCAATAATGACTAACTACAACAGAAATAATTTAGGCTTAAAAATGATCTTTGGGGCTATTTTAAGTTTGTTTCCTTTTCACTATTCTGGGGAATGGCTGCCATCTCAAAATTGTTAAATTATAAAAAGGCAAATACGTATTAAAACTATTTCTTCCATTCTCTGTCCCATCTTACGCAGTGGGTGCTGCTCTGCTTTCTCTTGGGTTCTGGGCTGAGTGGAGCAGAGGCAGCTCTTGCTGCAGGGCCTGGCTGCAGAGGCTGTGCTGTTTCTTCCACCCTGGGCACAATACCAGAGTCTCCCTGAAATGCTGCTCAACATGTACTTGTATTCTTGAATTTAACATTGAGAACATTATCTGAGAGGCTGCTATTCCAGTTTTCCAGTGACCCTAGAAGCGGAGATGATAACTCAAGTGCCATAGGATGCCTGTGGAGTCTGATATCAGAGATGCTTTAGTCATCTGTTGTTGCCATGGACTTGCTTTGTGCTCACTCCCAAAACTTATTTAAAATCTCTCTCTGCTCTCTTTCATATGGCCCATGATTAAGTTATCCAAGTTAAGCAGCCAAAAGCAATCAAAGATGATGGGAATAAAGACAAGAGATGGTTCTATTTACAATGCAAATGATCTGGTTCACTTTCAAATAAAAGAACAAATCAAATTAGCTGCTCTCCAAATCGAGAGGAAGGCACTGCACAGACCCATCGGCAGCTATCAGAGGAGGTTCTCCAGCGATCTTGGCTCTGGGGAGGGCTTCAAACAAATTTCACTGTAGCAAGGGTTGAATTCTCTACATGTAATTGGAGTGGAAAAAAATATTGAATATATTGAATGCAATGGAAATGTGCTTCATTACAACATGACAAAATGCAAGTGCCAAGTGGCTGTCAGGATGCCTCAGTGCGCAAATGACAAATGCCCTGGGGAAATGATTCAAAGTAACAAGGACAGCATTTATTAGCACTTCTACAACCTTGGATGCTCAAAGAATGGCTGTTGTACTTAATTCAAAGTTTCCTCTTCAAGTGGGAAGATGGGCACAGCAGGAATTGCTCATAGGAGGAGGGCTGGGGCGGGGAGGGGCAAGGGGTAGAGGTACTCTGAACACTGGGTTATTTTCCCAACTCATTGCCAAGTGTCTCTCCCCCTAGAATTTCTCAGAAATGCTAACTATCACTCAGCGCTTCATCTTGCTTGTAATAAGCTCTGTCTGTGTTATTTTAAGTCTCTTGTACAGTATAACAGCCTGCCTTGCTAGCTGGACAGGCTGTCTTGATGTAAGAATATAAATATACAGTTCTCTGATAGCCAGACTATTATCCCCCTCCAAAGGATCTTGTGAGTTCATGGAAGAATAGTGGGTGGAGAGAAGATAAAAATCCATCTTCTTAGTAAAACAATTTCTTTAAAAAAATGGCCCTCTTTTACACCCCAGGAATGTCTTCCAGTTCACCGAAATCACTTTTCTCTCTTATCAATGTAGCAAGCACATCAGACAGAGTATAAGTTGCTGTGTCTTTCTTTAAAAAAATTTATTTTATTGTTTTTTAACTGGCAAATAATAATTATACATATTTGTAAGTGGAGGAGCTAATGAAATTTCACCCCAAAGTATGATGACTTGGTATAGAGAATACTTTGAATAAAAGACCATTTGAGATTAGAAAGCATTTGGAAGGTGCTTCCCTCTATCTGCATAAAACTGGACTGACCTGATCAGAAGATCAAAGAGAGCAACTGACTTCTTCTCCTCTCCTGGTCACCCCAATGTACTGCAAGAAAGAAGATCAAGAATGCTAGCAAATCTGGCCCAAATCATTTAATATGGGCTCTCAGGTTAATGTACAAGTCAATACGTCTCCCCAGCTATTCATCCTCCTTAGCAACCACTTGTTGGTCCTGAACTCCACATTTGCCCCTCTCTTCTAAGGCATATATACAAATATCTGAACTGCGTTGAGTGATTGGGTAATCACTCTTGTGATCCTCTCCATGCTGATGGTGTTCTCTTATTAACCTGCCTTAACTGTGAGTTGATCTTTCAGCAAACTTTCAAGGATAAAAGCGCAAGTTTCCCCTCACCCCTGCAGAGGGTACAGTTCTGAGTTTCAATACATCCTTGCCTCAAACATTCATTGCTTTTCTTGTGGTCAGAACATTAAAAATCTTCTTTTCTAGCCATTTTGAAATAAAACATACACTGTTGTTAACTCCATCTGCATGATGTAATCACCTTTCTGTGCCAAGCACACCAGCACTATTCCTCCTATTGAACTATGACTCTGTACCTGTCCACCAATCTCTCCCCATCCCTTCTTCCTTCTCTCTTCCCAGCCTCTGTTAACTCTACTTTCTATTTCTATGAGATCAGTATTTTTAGATTCCACATATGACAGATGTTCACAGAAAAGAAGCCATAGTCTGTAAAACAATTTTAAAAGGTTTATTCTAAGCCAAATTTGAGGACCATGGCCCTGGGCTGTGCCTAAAAAGCCTTGAGAAAGTGGACTCACTGTGGTTAGGTTACAGTTTGGTTTTATACATTTCAGGCAGACAGGAGTTACAGGTAAAGTCATAAATCCGTACATGGAAGATATACATTGGTTTGGCTGAACAAGGTGGAACGTCTCAAAGCCGGGCTTACAGGTTAGAAGTTATATTTCACAGGAGTAGCATGTACTTGGTTAACTAGGTCACACTCACCCAAAATTTCTTGTTTTGCTTCAGGGCCCTTTCCAACTATCTTGTTCAGCAGGCTGTAATTCTCTCCTACCTCTCT
This sequence comes from Nycticebus coucang, assembly GCF_027406575.1. Classification (NCBI taxonomy): domain Eukaryota; kingdom Metazoa; phylum Chordata; class Mammalia; order Primates; family Lorisidae; genus Nycticebus; species Nycticebus coucang. The sequence goes on along the minus strand of NC_069784.1, from coordinate 118,958,687 downwards.
TTAACCTCCTTTCATCCCTAAATATAATTTACTTCAATCCTGGTTGTATTTGGAAATTCCTAGTAAGGATTGTTTTTTGATAAACTCTTGCATTAACATTATTATTAATGATCAAACACCTTACAGTACACCTAATTATCATTATTGAATGGGAGTTCTTCTTGTGGTCGAGGATATGTTTATTTTAAGATTCAGTCCACCACCCCACCCCAGTCTTGTATGAGAGTAGTGGGGGAGATGTAGGAGTGTGGTTCATTGTCAAGATGAGGAAGCCAAGGCCAAAACTCTGTTCCCAAAACAGCAAGTGGAACACAGGAAGTTTCATGAAAAGTAGGAGTAACTGAAGATATGGCTAGAACACGATAAATGGTGATGGATTCCTTAGGGAGTTGACAGAAACTTAGTTATGAATTGTTTGAAAAACCCTAGGATGGGATGGGGAACCTATAGACTGAAGGCCACAGGTGGCCTCCTAGACCCTTCATAGTAGCCTTTGGACTAAATCCAAATTTTATAGAACAAAGGCTGCCCTGAAGGATCTAGAAGGTCATCTGTGGCCTGAAGGCCATAAGTTCCCCTTCCCAGCCCTAGGGAGATGCTCAGAAATAGCTGGGAAATTTTTGAATAGTGGATGTGTTTTTATTAATTAATCAAAAATTAATTTTTATTTTTCTTATTGGGATCCTATGTGGTCTGGGAAAGAAAAGGTAAAAAAAGGATTCATAGCACAGAAAGGAAAATTTAAGATTACCAAGCTTAATGCTCTCCTTTAAAAAGCAATAAAATAGAATTTTTAGAAAAGTCTCTTGAAGATCAGCTGATCATATTCTCTCATCTATTTTACAGGTGAAAAACCGGAAGCAGGAATGCAGCAGGGCTGGACTTCCTGTGGCTATATTGTCGGTTGTTCTGGAAGCCTCCCCACCAGCCTGGTAAGGAATGCTGTCTACTTCACAGGATTCAAAGACACATGGCTATAGGGCCCTGTCAGAGCAAAAGAATAAGACTTTTGAGCAATAAACTTTATTTATTTTATTTTATTTTATTTATTTATTTTAAAATGTGGAACGCTTCATGAGTTTGTGTGTCATCCTTGTACAAGGGCCCTGCTAATTTTCTCTGTAGCTTTCCAATTTTAGTATATGTGCTGCTGAGCGAGCACTGAGCAATATACTTTTTCATCTTCACTTCAACTATTGTGTTGTGACTTCAGGATGAAACAATTACTAAACTGAAATATTTAAATTCCAAAGTTTAACAAAACGGTAAAATAAAAAGTAACTTCTGTTTCTATTCAACCAATAATGCAAAGCAAAATAGGGGACTCTTGAGATATTCATTTGACACGCCTTCAAGAAGTATTTTACAGGAATAAAAACATTTTGTTTCCTGTCCTCCAGAGGCTATCATTCCAAATCGGAAGGTGGGATTTGGGCAAAAAGAAACTACAGCGCGACATAGGGAGTGTCCAGCATGTGCCAGGCGCAGGACTAGACGTTACAGAGAACACACACTTGAGAAAGAAATTCCATGCACTAGGGGGAATGCCAAGGAATGACATATGAAAAGTAGGAGCAAGGATCTATTTTCTGGCAGAAAAACATAATAAAGAGAGGAAAAGAATAACAACAGTGCTGAAAACAACTACCATTTGTTGAGCACCTACTGTGTTGCATGTTTTAGCTAATTAATTTCTCATGATAATCCTGTTAGGGCAGCATGGTGATGGCTGGAGGCAGTCACTGACATAATTGAGGAAAATAAGAACAAGCAAAGTTTTACAAGACAGGAAATGTTCAGTTTAACTGTTTGGACAGCAAACTGGGCCTCACCTTAGAGATTGCAGGCCTTGAAGAAAGCACAGGCTCTAGATTTTATATACAACTTTTGATGGGTGTCAGCTGTTGTCCTATACCATGTTCCCATAACAATTCCTATCTATCTGTCCACATCAGAAAGTCCCAGAGACATTAATCACTTCCTCTGCACAACAAGCTCCCCCAAACAACTCACCAGTAAGATCTTGTACCTGCAAGGTCTCAGTTTGAGATTAGCCCCGTTCCTGCAACAACCCAAGTCAGCCTGACTCAAGCCAGTCCAAAACTACCTATCTGCATTCACCATCCACCCTGCTTATGGCTAGCTAACTGCCTAACCCAGGGGTCCTCAAACTGCGGCCCGCGGGCCAGATGAGGCGGTGTGATTGTATTTGTTCCCGTTTTGTTTTTTTAGTTCAAAATAAGATATGAGCAGTGTGCATAGGAATTAGTTCATAGTTATTTTTGTTTTGTTTTGTTTTGTTTTTTAACTATAGTCCAGCCCTCCAATGGTCTGGGGGACAGTGAATTGGCCCCCTGTTTAAAAAGTTTGAGGATGCTGGCCTAACCTAACAATCTTACCAAGAATTTACTATTATCTCTACTTAAAAGCTGGGGAAACTGAGGGAGTTAAAGGAACTTGTTCAAGTACATACAGTAAGTAGTTTAAGCTCAGTTCTATTTGATTCCAAAGTTTCAGCTGTTACCACAAATGATTTCTAACAAAGCAGGGAAAATGCAATTGGCATTCAAGACTCCTGAAGGATTCAGAATGGTGCTAGTTGGATGTCAGTGGGAACTCAGAGGTACGTGTCCCCTTGTACAGCTGGCATGAACAAGCTGGGCAAAGGTTCTGTCTATTAAATATTTCTCTCCTGTTACAACCTGAGAAAGTTAGAAAAATATAAGAGGTTGATGCATAATACATTTCCTTTAATAAACATGTATTTAGAATCACTAAGTTTAAAAAAGAGCTTAGAATCATTACATGATGACTTTTAAGTCATTATGGATGTGTGGAAACGCTTAGCACTATTTAAGTAGTATTTTTTAATTAAATATGTGTGAAATCTGGCTTCTGTTTTTTAATGGCCTCCCACAATATCCATCCAAAAAATATTGGAAGTGATTTTATTAGTCTCATTCTTGTGTAATGAGACATGTTTGCCATCCATGTGCCCAAGGGATCGGGTGAAGCACTCAACATCCTGTTAGGGAAACTGCCGTCCACCTTCCGAGAAGAAACCTCAGCGCTGCCTGGTACAGGTCCAGCTCGGAGGCCGTCGGAACGGTGGAACCGGAGCACCGCAGGCAGGACCGCTTCCATTCTTCATTTCTTGAATCCTGTCTCTGCCAGTACCTTTGCTTGAGATGAAAGGCCAGATTGCTATCTGGAATCCCTATGTTAAAGCTAATAATTATCCTTTCTATTTCTCTTTTTCTTTTACTGCTGTTGCCATCTGGGGTAAAACTTCCTAACTGGCCAGGAGGAATCTTGAATGGAATTTGTTCCTTATGTGACTGCCAAGGAACAGGCAGACAGTGATCTTTCTGGTTTGGTTGAAGAGCAGCGTTTCCCAGAGACAGGAGGTCCCTCCAGCTGTCTATGGTTGAGTGGCTTCTTCAGGCCTGGGAGCAGAGAAACCCAGAGTTGTGTCCCCCATGGAAGGACAGCGTTAGCTAACGGCAGGGAAGCACCCGGAAAACATGTGCTCAGATGTGCGTGGATGGCAGTGAAAATGTGTGTGCAATCAGCTTCCTGAAGAGAATATTGCTGTTGGGAATGACCTGGGTTTCTGTCTTAAGTAAATCCTGCTTGCACGCACCCTCGGTCAGTAGGAACTGCCCTTGTGTCTTTCAAGGGCAAGTTTCAGCAAGTGTGGAGCAGCAGAGGGAGCTGGGGGATCCAGCCCTTCCTTGTCAAGTGAGCCTAGGAAAGCCCCGCATCCCCAGATGAACGTCAGTTCAAGTAAAAAGTCGGGGTAAGACCTAGGCTCCTGGGGGATTTGGTGGGTTAAACGGGCTCGAGATTAGAATAGTTAGACCCTCCTTGTTTTAACTCATTTACAGAGGTACATTGCAAACACTTCTGTGTCTTTCCTCTTTATCCAGAAGAGATTTTACCCCCAATGTACCCTTTATTGAGAGCCGCAGCTGACTAGACTTTCCCATGGGGGAGAATCTTCTTCTCTTTTCCTTTCTCAGATTTTGGTGTCTTCACCACCATCAGTGCCATGAATATCAACATCGTTATCTCTAAGACGTTTATCACGAAACTGGCAAAACCCACACCGTCACATCATCACAAACACCGATTGAATTGGTTTTTGAGGGAATGTTTCCAGGTCTCTAGAACGTTGATGTAAGGAGAACCGTGTCTTCACTCGAGAGACTTGGGGTGGCGGTGTCCCTTCTGGCTCTGCACCAGCTCACGGGAAGGGCTCCCGGGTGTGGCTCTGCTGAGCCGCCCCTTCAGTCCCAGACTCCGCAGCGGGGCTGCGGCGGCTTCCTGCAGGTGCCTGGCGCTGGCGCTGAGCTGAGCGTGGAAACCAAGTCTTAGGCAGGAGCTGAAAGAGACTGGCAGGGGGAGGGCACATCAAAGGGCTTCCCCGGAGGAGGCTGACAACGCTGACTGTGCCTTCCCGTCGCTCCGCCCCACTCCAGCCATCGTCCAGTTCTCCTTCCTCAGGATGGCTGGGGCGGATTCTTTCTGGATTCTTCTGTCAAGGCGGATTCTTTCACCTTTGGGCTCCGCACGTCACAGACACTTGAAATTCGTTTCTACCCGAGACAAAAGCCAACTGGATTAGAGCCTGAGAACAAATCACGGAATAAAAGTGATTTGTTGACAAAAAAGCCTCCATAACTCCTAAAAGAAAAAAATGCTAGACCGGGGCCTGCTCGTGCCGCCTTCCCTCGGTCTTTGTATTAATCTCTATTTTCATTTCACTTGAAGAAAAGCTGATGCGTCGCTCACAAGGTGAGGCGTCAAGGGACTAAGCATTAACGTTCCAAAAGTCAGCTGCCGGAGGAAGGGTCAACTCTGTCCGACGCAGAGGAATGCCCTGCATGAATCTTTCCACACCGCGAGGAGTTTGTTCAGCTTTTCAGAAGGGAAGGAGTCACTTTTTGCACTGGATGCATTAGAAAGTGTCCACCTGTGGCTGCGACAGAGAAGCATTCTGAGGTACCGGGGTGACAAGAACCATGCAGGACGCACAGGTGACAGCCAGACCTCACGCTGACTAAGGGTTTTGCCACTTCCTTGGTGAGCAAGGAACCAGGAACTATTATTGGGATCCAGAGACAGTTCTTGAGAATTTGTTGGTTTTTGCTATTTGTTTGCTTGTTTGTTTGTCTGTTTTTGAGACAGTCTCTGTTGCCAGGCTAGAGTGCATGGCATCAGCCCAGCTCACAGCCACCTGAAAGTCCTGGGTCAAGTGATGCTCCTGCCTCAGCTTCCCAAACAGTAAAATTTATTGTTTATTTAGCCCCTCATACTAACCCTGTCCTTCCCACCACAGGACCTTTGCGCATGTTATTTCCCTTGTCTGGAATGAGTTCTACTATCTTCTTTTCCCCTTAATTTCTAATCATGCTTTACCTCCTAACATCACTTCTGCAAGAAATCTGGCCCCTGAAGGGCCTTCCCTAAGGGGAGTGGGACTCCAGAAAACACATTTTTGAAGGCCACTGTTAATATAAACATTTTAATTTAAAAAATATGTTACAGAATTTAAGTGCAAAGTCCATGTAAATCTTAGAATAATAGGAGAGAAGTTTTAGGTATTTGTGTAATTTCTCAGCAGAACGTGTGAAAGTCTTTAGAATGTCCACGCACCATCTCACTCCGTTTGGGTTTAGGAATCATCTGTCCACAATGGGGGTAAATGTGCCCCTGGCTAATTTCATACATCCCAAGGTGAGAAAAATGTAGCAACTCACAGCACCATAACTCTTCAGAATGTTTGATTGAAATAATACAGATCTTCTTGCCACCGTGCTTCCTTAATATTATTCATTAAATGCTGGTAACATCATTGCCTGGACATCACATCACCCATTGGCAGTGTTGGAGTACTGGCTACTAACAGCTCTTTCAAAGGGCGTCAAGGTGCTTTGTTGGTGGTGACTACAAATATAGGACTTCCCCAGAGCACACAGGAAAAATGCGAATGGTATCTTTATTTTCTTCCTACATTAAATTTACCGTTGGGAATAGAACAACACATCTTCTAACCATGACCTCTCTGGAATTTGTTAGGCTGTAATTACCGTGTTTCTGGAATGTGTTCTTATAGTAGCCACCATGCCTCTGGCTTCCACATATCACTACGAGGGGAGAACAGGAGGGGGTGGGTGGCGTGGTCCTGCTCAAAAGGAATGTGTGCAGAGCAAGGGACTTGAGAGCCCTGGAGGAGGTAACTGCAGCTGCTCCCCATGGAGGACTACCCAACAAGTGACATGGAGCCTGTGTAGGAGGTGAGGCGACAATTCTGGGCACCAGCAGTGAGGGTGCGCAGGATACAGTATGTGTTACACTCCGCTCTCTGGTCTTATAGTCTGGGAGGTAGCACCACGGTTGGAACATGTACATGTGACAGCCAGTACAGGACCCCAGACCCACACATGGGGCTCACGGCCAAGGAAACTTGCCCTATGTGTAGGGTGAGTGAGAGTCATCAAACCCAGCACCACCTCAGCACTACTCTGATCGTGTGGAAGCAGAGGACAGAGGAAGGCAGCCCCTGACAGCTAGGAGCCAATCTGGTGCACTCGGTGAGGCTTTGACGTCTTGTCACTGAACGTGAACAATTTCAGAAACATTAACATCAAACAAGGCCACTCTGTCATCATGCCTGAATGTGGTAACGTCAGACAAAATACCAACATACCCTCTGCCTGCAGAGCTGTCACCATGGCTGGCCACATGGCAAGGAATGTGGGTGGCCTCTAACAGATGAGCCAGCCCTGTTTGACCTTCAGCAAGGAAATGGGGCCCTAGGCCCTACACTTTCAAGGAACTGAATTTGGATAGCTGATAACCTGAATGAGCTGCTAACCTGAATGGGATTCTTCCCATATCTTCCAGAGAGAAGTACAGTCTGGCTGACACCTTAATTTCATTCTAGTTAAGACACTGACTAGATAATCCAGTCACACTGTCCTAGGACTTCCAACCTATAGAATTGTGAACTAATACAGAGATGTTGTTTGAAGCCTCTAAAGCATATGGTAGCTTGTTATTCAACAACAGAAAACTGATACAGTCTAGAGTTCATGCTCTTGTTTAAGATTCTTCATTTATTTCTGTTTCTACAGTGTATCACACTGTAGCATCCGGTTACAAATAATTTTTGGCAACAATGTCCAGGTCACTGGTCCACTAAATGACCAGACTTCACCCCTATACAGTATAACAGAAATCATGTAACAGAATTCAACTTGTCTGAAATCTATTGAAAGAAGAACAATTAAAAATAAAAATAAATATGCCGAGGGTGGTGGGTTCAAAACCAGCCCCGGCCAAACTGCAACAAAAAAAAAAAAAAAAAAAAGCCGGGCGTTGTGGCGGGTGCCTGTAGTCCCAGCTGCTCGGGAGGCTGAGGCAAGAGAATCGCGTAAGCCCAAGAGTTAGAGGTTGCTGTGAGCCATGTGACGCCACGGCACTCTACCCGAGGGAGGTACAGTGACACTGTCTCTACAAAATAAAATAAAATAAAATAAAAAAAAATAATAAAAATAAAAAAATCTTCTGGAGTTATTCTTTCAATAGTGAATTTGTATGCAGTGTGCTCTGTCTGTTCATATCCTATGAATAACAATGATTTCTTCAAATAAACCAACCTCTGTTTCTCTCCCTTTCATCCAGGCCTCAGTGCCACAGTTTCTCACACCCCCATCCATGCCACGCCTGCACAGACGCCCCAGGTTTTACGTGTGGCCTCATATTTGTTTGCAAATTATCTAACCCTCCTGAGGGTAATGCTTTTGTTTTTACTTTCATAAAGTTCTGTCTGAGAAGTGTGTTGTGTGCACCTGAGTGTATGCTTGTGTGTGACTTCAAACTGTAGATCGTTTTCAATTTATTAAACTTAAATATCTGAATTAAGAAATGGATTTTTTATCTTTGCAATTTTGTCTTTTCATAGCATATTTTTGACTATCCAGTTGCTAAGTATTTAGAAAACCGAAATAAATAAATACATGGCGTTTTTGTTCCAAAGACGGTTCGGATAGGTAGGCAGGACTGCCCGAATCAATGCTTAAAATATTGGAGAAGAGGTATCATTTCTAAGTTTAAATCGGAGCACATGCTTTCTTTTTTTTGAAATAAGCATAAAATGTACCTTTCAAGGTGGATGTTTGCACATGTTTGAGCAGTTAATCTAGTTCCAATGTCTGTCGTGGTACGCGACCTCCTCCTGTTTGCCTGTCTCACAGCCAGATGAGTGTTCGGCTTTCCACATTGCCCTGGACATTTCTAGCTGTGTCTCATCTCTGACTGGAACCAAAGACCATTGGCTGAAACACCAAAGTCATCTTCCTTATCACCTGAACCACTCATTTGTAGTAAAAAAATGAGAAAACCAAACCAAACAAACAGACAAAACAAACAAAAAACTCAGGCCAGTTTCGTTTAAAAATGTCCTTGTAGAAGCTGTAAAAATGTTATTTTTGTTAAAGCCTGATCCTTGAATACATTTCTTTTTGGTGTTCAGTGTGATGAAACGGGAGGCGTGCACAGAGCATTTCTGCTGCTGACCTAAGTGTAAAGGTTGACACCAGCAACAGCACCTGTGAGATTGTTTTAATTGCAAGCTGAACTGGCCACTTTTTTCATAGAATATTTTTTTTTTTTCTCAAAAGAACTACTGACGGATGAGCTGCTGTTATTCAGGTTTGGGTAAAGGGCAGACATTTTCTTAATAATTAATGACATCAGACTGACAGTTCTGGAAAACAATTATCACTCTTTGTTGCTAATGATAAAATTAAAGCTTTCAAGGGGAAATTAGAACTTTGGAAAATGTAATCTGCCACTCTTAATGTGACAGTTTCCCAGTACTTAAAATGTTTCTGATGAGCTTGGTGATGATATTAATAAATGTCATTTTTGATATTGCTTAATAAAATTTGTCAACGTTTGGACAGTCTAACTCAGAGAACTAATATAAGTTTATGCATGGGCAAAAAAATTGATTCAATGTTTGTTCGTTCTTTACGAGGTTTTTGTTTCTAGTCCTTATCTTAAACATGGTTATTGTTATTAAATTCTAAGCCTTTTTAATTTTATGAAGGCAAAAAAATGGAAACCTAATAAACACATGTATATGTAAAAATAAAAATAAAAAAATTGATTCAAAGTAAAAGTTAGAGCTAAAGGTATATAAAATTTTATTGGTAAGGTTTACAATTTTATGTCACAACTAAACTTTAAGGAACCACCACTTGTCTACTTTTGAATTGTATCAAAGAATATTCACAGATACCTAAAAAAATTAAAATATTCTTCCTCTTCCAAAGATATGTCTGTATAAGGCTGGGATTTTCTTCATATATTTAAACCAAAGAAATGAACTTCAACAGATTAAAAGCAGAAGAGGGCAAGAGGATATGGCTAGTTTTTATTAGGCCAGACATAAAGCAACGGCAACACATTTTAAATCCACTCTTCTCGTTGTTTTCGTTTTGGAAAATATGGTACATTTTTTATCAAAATGCATAATTTATGTTAACATGTAATTGGTTTTATTGATATTTTAAAATTAATTGGTAGCTAAATATTTAAAACTTCTTCATTTTTATATTAAAAATCATAAATATTGATAGATCTAACCCATCTATAGAAGTTGCAATGATCAAAGTTTTGAAAACTTTAAAGGGGACCTGAGAACCAAACATTTGAGAACCACTTCTATTGGGTTTACTCCATTTGAAAAAATACAACCACATACAGAAAAGTGCATGACACAGATATACAATTCAACAAATGATTTAAAGCAAACGTGTGCAGAATCTCCAGCGTGATCAAGAACAACATTGAGAGCACCCAGAAAGCCCCATCCGCCTTCCCCAATCACATTTGCCTCTCTCTCATTTATTGTTTATTCTTAAATAATTTAAAATTTTAATTTATTTGAATTTATAAATAGACCACTATGTGCTAGATACTCCTCTAAATATTTTAGTTTATTTAATCCTTATGTCAACCCTACGTGGCATTATTATCACCCCATTCTATAGCTTGAGAAAATTAAGGTAGAGAGAAGGTACATGTGTTGCCCAAAGTCAAGTGGAGACTTAGTATTTAAACCCAGGCAATCTGGTCTAGCAGCGAGCTAGTGGGTTATTTTTATCTGTAATACATAATCTGTCTAAAACTTTAAATTCTTGGCTTGAGGTTTAGGGAGCACTCAGGTAATATGATGCTGGATATTGTGGGCAGCCCCCTGTACAGACAGGATTTCCTCTGAGACTCTCCATCCCGGGCTGTTTTAGGCTTTGCCTTCTGTCCTTCACTTCCTACAGAATCATCAACATAAGAGCTCAAGCTTTTGGGGACTGGCAAATACTCTCAGGGCAAAAGTGGCCCTAGTGTTTGCTTTCCTCTTCGGCTTTCTGCTTCCATTTGCTATCTTCCAGAAATATTTTAAAATATGTTTTCAGGCAACTTTAGATGCTTTCAGTGAGAAGTTTGGTCTGATTACTTGTCGTTCCATATTACATATTAATAGAAGATTCCATTCTGTATTAATATGGAGCCTCTGGAAATATAATAAATATTAATAGACGTGCTTGGAGGTTGAGGGCTTTGATGATATTGAGTATATTTCTGGGCTTTGAAAACAACAACTGAATTGGTCAATATCTTTAGGGTATTAATTCATTTATTCATTCTCTGCTGTTAAAAGAACTTTAGGCATCTTCTCTTCAAACTGTCCTCCGTAACTTCCCCAAACTGTTCCACTGGCTATAAATCATAGCTCAGTGCCTGTCAGTTTCTATCTAAAATTGCAGTATTTTGCACTTGCCCACAAAGAAGCTCATCTGCAACTTTGTCTCCATTTATTAGAGCAAGTTAAATCTCCAGTACTCGTCATTGACATGATTTTTTCATTATTCCAAAGAGTTTAATGTCATCTTCACACTCCAGCATTGCCCCCTGAGTCCTCCTTGACACTCACTGATTGCAGGACTCTGGTGAACATACTGATCTTCCAGGGTTTAAAACCTTTCATCCTTTAGCTGCTCATTTGTTCTTACACCAGGCATTTCTCTCTCCTTGACAAATCAACCTCTTTTCCAGCCACCAGGGCCTGTATGAATACTCACACTGGAACTCAATTTCCCTGCTAGACTTTTGAGTAAACCTTATGAAGGATTTAAAATTTTTTTTTCGGTTAACAGGAGGGTACATTGTTTGCATTTTTTAGGTAAAGTCCTTGTTGTAGTTATGTCCCGCACCCAGGTGTGCCATATACCCTTACATTGTTCCCATTAGGTGGGAGCACACCCATCCCCTCTTTCCTCCCCCATCCCCATAACTTGAATTGATTGAATTTTTCTCTTGTGTAAGCATGTGCTTGCTCATCTACTGGCTTCAGATTAGTATTGAGTACATTGTATATTTGCTTTTCCATTCTTGTGATACTTTACTAAGAAGAATGTGTTTCAACTCCATCCTGGTTAATACAAAAGATGTAATGTCTTCATCTTTTTAATGGCTGAATATGATTCCATGGTATACATACACCACAGCTTGTTACTCCATTCTGGGTTGGTGGGCATTTAGGCTGTTTCTGCATTTTGGCAATTATACCTTGAGCTGCAATAAAGAGTCTAGTGCAAGTGTCCTTATGGTAAAAGGATTTTTTTTTTCTTCTGAGTAGATGCCTAGTAATGGAATTGCAGGATCAAATGAGAGGTCTAATTTGAGTTCTTTGAGGGTTCTCTTTCCAGAGAGGCTGTGTTAGTTTGCAGTCTCACAACAAAGTAAAATTTTTCCCTTCTCTCCACATTCATGCCAATAACTGCAGCTTGGCACTTTTTGATGTGGGCTAATCTTACTGGGGTTTGGTAATATCTCAGCGTGGTTTTGATTTGCATTTCTCTGATGATTAGGGATGATGAGCATTTTTCCACATGTTTGTTGGCCATTCATCTTTCTCAGAGAAGGTTCTGTTCATGTCTCTTGCCCAGCAAAAAATTGTTTGCTCTTTTGTTGTTGTTGATTAATTTGAGTCCTCTGTAGATTCTAATTATCAATCCTTTGTTAGATTCGTAACATGCAAATACCTTTTCCTATTCAGAAGGATGTCTGTTTGTTTTAATTGCTGTATCCTTAGCTGTTCAGAAGCTTTTTATCTATTTATTTGTTTTTGTTGTTGCAATCACTAATGGAGCCTTCTTCATAAAATCTTTCCCTAGGCCGAGATCATCTAGAGTTTTTCCTATGCCTTCTTCTAGGATTTTATTTTTTATCATTTTGTGTCTTAGATTTAACTCTTTTATTGATCATGAGTCAGTTTTTCTAAGTGGTGAGAGATGCGGGTCCAGTTTCAGGCTTTTACTGATGTGGTTATCCAGTTCTCTAAGCACCATTTATTGAATAGAGATTCTTTTCCCCGTTGTTTGCTTTTGTCTGGTTTATTGAAGATGAGATGGCAATAAGAGGCTGGTTTCATCTCCATGTTTTCTATTCTGTTCCATAAGTCTATGTCTCTATTTTTGTGCCAGTGTCACACTATTTTGATCACTGCGGACTTGTAGTATAACCTGACATCCTTATGAAGGAATTTGGATGGTTAGGTCATATTTACTGAGTTCCCTTTACTATGAATTTATTTTGTCTCAAAGAACTCTCTTTGTATTTGTTAGGAAACTGTGTTCTTTTCCATTGGTGAAGCTTTTGCAAATACCATTTATTATAGATTCCACTAAAGGTGGGAAATAGCTTAGTGCTCGTAGTGCAGAATGGTCTCCAAAATTTACATCAAGAAAGTCCATTAAGACTGAGGCATATTCCCTGAAAACAAGTGTGTTGCCTCAGTGAAAGTCTCTAGATACCAGGGCTCTTTATTGTTTTCTTTTGTTCACATCTTAATATTATCAAGAAGTAACTATGTCACCATACAGCTACTACCATTTAAACTTTTTTTAAAGGAAGCTAGTTTGATCAACATTTTTTTTTTTTTGTCTTTTTCTACATCAATCTAGCAGAAACAAGCAGAGGTTAAGAATCACAATTAACCAGTGACTCTTTGAATGGGGCTTGCCCAAGTCAATTCTTTTAGTTAACAGAAGTTTGGCTGAGCCCCCACACTCAGAGGCCCCAGATTAAACAGCCCCTAGAAATCTGCATTTCAATGTGCAAGGTAGGACTGAGACAGGGCCCCCAGGCGATCTGGAATGTCAGGGGATTTCAGCCCTGACACTTTCACATTGGCACATATCTGCAGTTGCAAGAAATTAAATGGTTCTTTTTAAATATATATATATATGTATATGTATTACACTGTAAGTTTCCAGGATAGTCATCCAGGTTTGGCTCTCAGGAATGCCAACATCAGTATCTGTGATGGAAGAGGTCACTTATTTGCAGGTCCAAAGTGTGGGAACTCTCAGCTGGGAACAGGTATTCCATTAACCAGTATTTCCCCAAATATCTTATTTCTCACAAAGAAAATATTATGGTGATTTTCCTTTTCTCTGCTTAAGTGGTAAATAAAAAAAAATAATTTTGCTACAAGTGGCCAGGCTTTTATGCAGAGTGTAGGGCAATATACTGTTCTGCACATAAGAGTATCTCTTGAATTTTTATTGGAGGAATCAAGTAAATGGATAGTAAAAAAATTATCCTCTCAAATTTTGAAAATAAATAGAAAGTTTCTGCGCTGGTGAATTTTATATGTCAACTTGACTGTACCATGGGTGCCCAGACATTTGATCAAAGGTTATTCTGGGATGTGTCTATGAGGGTGTTTCTTGGTGACATCAACATTTGAATCAGTAGACTGAGTGAAGCTTCCTGTTCCCCTATTGTGGATGGTTCTTACCCAGTTACTCAAAGGCCTGAATAACAAAAGGCTGATCCTCCCATGAATAAGGAGAAACTTCTCCTACCTCACTGCTTTGTGCTGGGATGTCAGTTCTTTTCTGCTTTTGAACTTGAACTGAAATATGCAGTTTTTCTGGGTCTTAAATCCTCATGCATTTGATCTAGAACTGCACCAACTGTCTTGGGTCTCCAGCTTGCCAATTATACATCTTGGGACTTGTCAGCTGCCATAATGATGCAACCCAATTTTTACGATAACACCCTATTTCTATATGACTATCTCTGCACCTGTCCATCCTCTTGATTCAGTTTCTCTGGATTGCCTTTAATAATGTAGATTTTGGTATTAAGACGTGGGATGCTATAGGAAAATACACCTAAAAACATGGATGTAGCTTTAGAACTAGGTGATGAGTAGAGTCTGGAAGACATTTGAGGTGCTTGCTTCAAAAAGCAAAGATTGCCATGAAGACATTATTTGTACAAATAATGGACATTAAGGGTAATTCTGGTGAGGGTCAGATTTTCTTTTCAGAAAGAAAAAAGAAGAGCTAGAGAGCAAGCTTTTATGTCCTTAGAGAACATAAAAACAATCATTAACAGAATCTTAGTAGAAATACAAACATTAAAGGCCATTCTAGGGAGGTTTCAGATGGAAATGAGGATCATATTACAGGAAACCTAGGAAAGGTGATCCCTGTAATAAAGTGGCAAAGAACTGGGCTGAACTGTATTGAAGTGCTTTACAGAAGGTAGAGCTTTGTAGGCAAGAAAATTGGATGTATAGCTAAAGAGATTTCTAAGCAGAGTTTTGAAGGAGTGGCTTGGTTTCTCCTGACTGCTTATAGTCAAATACGTGAGAAGATAGATGAATCAAAGAAGAAATTGATATGTAAAAAGAAACTGTGGAATTAAATATTTGGAAAATCCTCAGCCTATTTATATTGAAAGGAACAAAAAAAGTGTGAAAAGAACAACAAAGTTATGGCTGACTAAAGAGTTGATGGGATTCTATCAGCAGAAGCGCTGCCAGGTTAAACTGAATGGGATGAAGCTGGAACAAAATAAAGGAAGGCTGTCAGACTTCTGGGATTCTACAAAACAGGACCCCATAATGCTTTTTGGCTATGAAGGTATGCTATTCTTCAAGAAAAGGGAAGAATGACTCTGATTCAGAAGGGCAGGACTACACTCCTACCACAGGCCCAGGGGGAAAGGCTGTTTTCTCCCTGGCATATAACAGAGGGCCTTGGGGTGGGGCCTCTCAGACCCCTGTGGGGACAGACCATCAAAGGGGCAGGCCTGCTGTGCAGAGCTGTGGAGGTGATTCTGCCAGTTCAGTGGACTTGGAAGGTGGAATGTCAGGCCAGAGAAGAATATTCTCAAACCTTAAGGTCTAATGGATTTGCCTTCCTAGGCTTAGACTTGCTTGGGAATCATCACCTTTTTCTTCCAATTTCTTTCTTTGCAAGTGGGAATGTCTATCCTATGCTTGTTCCACCACTGCATTACGGAAACACATAGCTTGTCAGGAGCTCACAGCTGGAGAGGAATTTTGCCTCAGGACGGATCATACCTCAAGTCTCACCCATATCGGACTTAGATGATGTTTTAGATGAGACTTTGGACTTTATTAGGCTTTAAGGTTGATGGTGGAATAAATGAAAACTTTTGGGGTTGTGATTGTTGGGATGAAATGAATGTATTTACATGCAAAAAAGAAGTGAATTTTGTGGGATGAGGAGTAGAATGTTATAGTCGGAGTGTTTGTGCCTCTCTACCACGTTCATATGTTGAAGCCCTAATTTCCAATGTGACTATATTTGGAGATAGGGCCTGAGAGTAGATGATAAAGGATAAATGAGGTTAAAAAAAAATAGGGCTACTCCAACAGGACTGGTGCTCCCATAAAGAAGGAAGAAACTCCTGAACATTCTCTCTTTGCCCTGGAGGAAGTAGTGAGAAGGCTCCATCTACACACCAGAAAGAGGGTCCTCACCAGAAACTAAATTGTTCAGAAACATGATCGTGGACTTCCCAGCCTCCAGAACTGTAAGAAATAAATTTCTGTAGTTTAAGCCACTAGGCTATGGTATTTTACTATGGTGGCCTGAGCAGACTAAGGCAGTATCCACTGCATTTCTTCTGAGAAGCTCTAACTAGTCTGGAGGTACCTGCAGAGCAAGTCATATAATCACTGTCTCATGTGGGGTCCCTGTAAGCACTGTGTTCACTTTTCACCTTCAGTAATGCCAGTGGGATATGTGACCTGAACATGGTACTGACAGTAGAAAGTGTTTTAGTGTGGCCTGCTGAATAATTCTTATTCCAGATTTCTTGACAAACAAAATGTAACTACCTCAAGAAAGTGGACTGTCCTTTTGCTTGCTGTGATTAAAAAAAATCAATTTGCCTTTTAAGGGCTCTTTACAGAGTGTTTACATCATAACTGCAGCTTAAGGTGTTAAGACAAAATGAATGATCAAGTGAACTGTAGGACTGGACAGCAGCCAAGGGATGCGGACTTCTTGTCTAGAACACAGTTAGTGTCTTGTTCTAAAGGCATCCACAGTGAATATAACAAGCAAGTTATGCAGCACAAACATCCTCTACAAATCCTTAAATTGTTAAGTTCAAACCAAGTCCTATATCCAAATTTCCTAGAGCCTAAGAAATATGAAAAGAATTTCCCAAGATTTTATATGAAGGGAAAGAATGACCAAAGGCCTAGAAAATAAAAGAGGATTGGTGTGGTGAATGAAATCAGAATCAATTAAGCAAAGTTGAGGGGCCATAAAATGTCTCCATTTATACAAAGGCCTATTCTTAGCAAGGTGCTATTAAGTCTGTTCCTTATTGTACCTGAAAAAAAAGAAGATGGAATTGTTGAATATTTATGGAAATTATCTTACGAGAAGTGATGGTAATATTTACCCATGATATAAATTTTTTGTTTCGGTTTTCAAGAAATGTTAGTAACAAAAAAAAAAAAAAAAAAAAAAAAAAAAAGAAATGTTAGTAACAGATACATAGGCCTAAATTTTCTGCATTATTTAAGTCATCTAAATAATGATGGATCTATAAACTGAGTCCAACCTAGTGCTAAACAATGCCAAGGGTGGTTAGTGAGTCTATGTGAGAACACTTCACACAAAGAGAGAGGATGGACTTTGGTCTGAAAGGAGTTAGACAAAGTGTGCCTAGAGACAGAAAACTGGAGCAAGTGACCTCTGCAATTTCTAGCAGCCTTATGATTCATAGTTTGTATGTTGGTCTCAAGCACAAGTAATAAACAATAGTTTTTTGAAGAGAATAAATTAAAAGGAGAGATTTTATGCTCCTTAATAGTGGGTGTTAAGAAATGTTCTATTTTCAGCAATTTTCATCATAAGCAAATAACAGAGACTTGATTTACGTGAGAGACAAAAATAAAGAAAATAGAGATTTCAAAGTTTAATATTCAAAACTATACTATATATTTTAAAGAAAACCTTAACATTAGTTAATTTACTTGTATGTTATGATGGTTTCATAACGTGTCAGTCTAGCTAGGCCAAACTTCTGAACTTCGTTTCCAAGATTTCCCTTTCTTGTAGGTTTCCAGCTGGTGAGCCACAGGGCGTATGGTTGTTAGACCTGGAGAGCAGAAGGGAAGTGGCAGCATTTTGTAGCTCAGGTGCATTGCTGTGGGTGTGCTGGTTCTCTTTGTTGTCTTGAAGCAGCATCTGGGTCTGTATCTGCTTTCTCTCTCCCTGGGTCCTTCTTCTTTTTCTCACTGATTCCTGGGCCAGATATCTGTCTTTACCTCTGTGAGGATACGCCCTGGCTTCCACAGGATATCAATACTACCTATGCCACAGGGAGACCAGTGGACAGTCTATGGTTATGCTCTTCCTGCCCAGCTCTGAGGACTTACACTCCGGCTTGTTTTTTTTGCTCTTCCCCACTTTTGTAACTGTCTTAGGCCATTCTGGATGCCGTAACAAACTGCCATACACGGGGAAGCTTATGAACAACAGAAATGTATTTCTCACAGTTCTGGAGGCTGGTTAAGTCCAAGAATGAAGCACCAGCAGATTTGGGGTCTAGTGAAATGTGGTCTTCTGCCTGTGTCCTCACATGGTGATGGGGAGAGGGAGCTCTTAGGGGTCTCTTTTATAAGGTCACTAATGGCATTTATGTCACCACACTCACGACCTAATCACCTCCCAAAGTCCCCACATCCTAGTACTATCATATTGGGGGTTAGGATGTTAATAAATGAATTTAGAGGGCTGAAAACATTCACTCTAAGGCAATAAAATTCCTTCCTGAAGACCTTTCCTCTGGATTTTAAGCACCAGCATCAGACTTGGAGACAACAACCTTGCAGAAACTGTGTAACCAGTTCCCACAATTGTAAAACTCCTTTAAACATACTCACACTTACGCATCTGTCTCATAATGGTTCTGCTCCTCTGATTGAACCTTGGCTAGTACACATGATAAAACACATCCAAGAAGGTTGAGACAACAGGTGAACATTTCACAAAGTAAGTAAATGCCTTCACTAAGATTAGAAATGCATGGTCAGTAGAATCTTAGATCTTTCTATAATCAAATCACTTCCTTAAACTTCACTGGAGCCAAACCAAAAGAGATGAACTGATACAGAAAACTATTTGACCATATTAAAAGTCATCTGGTACTAGCTTTTAAATATGGAGAGAGAAATACTCCCATCTCATACATAAGGAAAACAGAAGATCAAAAGCTTAAATAAACTTGAGCCCTTGGCTGTGTTAAAGGAAGTTCAAGGTTGAGATTTTATAATATCCAGATGGTTCCAGTTAGAGTTGAATGGATGGAGGAAAGCTACGATATTTATCAGACTGACTTCCTGGACTCAGATAGAAGGAAGGGTACATATATGGTGTATGCTAGATACTTGCTAATTTCATTCTGTAAGCTGCAGTGTCTTCCCACAGAATTTATAACAGAAAAAAAACCCCCACAAAATAATGTCACATATAGGTCAGTTTGTGTGTACACACACACAGACATAATAACGGCTAACACTTCAACAATGCCTTGGTTGTGGTAACTCTATTAGTCTTCAAGATAAGCTGTGACCAGGTAATATTATTACAACTATTTATCAGAGAGGACAACAAGGCACAATGGGACGAAGTGTCTTGATAGGGTCACACTGAGGTATCTGGTAGAGTTAGAGCCTGGTAACCAATGTAATCCTGCTCCAGGATGTCTGTGCCCGTCAACTCCACTAAGCTCTCTCTCTTGCAAATGCTTAATTTATGTGGGAATAAGGATGTGCAAATTTGACATTCCAAGTTCTTCATAAGCTGGCTAGAAATTGCTTTTTTAACTTCACCTTTCACTCTCTTTTGGATGTTCTAGCATTTAAAATTTCCATAACATTGCTATGTTTCTGAAAATCTTTGCGTGTACTTGTAATAACTGTTTTAAACTCCTTGTTAACTTCGTTTTTCTCTTGTTTCTGGGTCTATGCTTATTGACTGATTTTTTTATGGTCATGGATTGATTTTTTTATGTGTCTCCACATGTCCAGAGATTTTTAAATAGATGCTGGACATTGTGATGTCCCAGTGTTGCAAGTACATATATATCCTTTGTTTTGTTATTCCTTAAGTAGCATTAAATTTTGATTTAGCGGGTAGTTAAATTACTTACATGTGAGCCTCTCTTTTAAAGCATAGGTCCCCAACCTTTTTGGCACCAGTGACGAGTTTCATGTATGACAATTTTTCCATGGATTTGGGGGAGGGGTCTAGAGGTGGAGGCAGTAATGTGAGTGATGACGAGAGGCTGTAAATACAGAAGCTTCCCTTGCTTGAACCACTCATGTCCTGCTTTGTAGTCTAATTCTTAACAGGCCACTGTCTGGAATCTTTGGGGCAGCAGGTTTCATGGGATAAAATGTTTCCATTGACTAGGGTGGAGGAGGGAATGGAGGCAAAGCTAATAGGCCATGGATTGGCACCAGTCTGTGGCCCAGGGATTGGGGATTGGCACCAGTCTGTGGCCCAGGGATTGGGGATTAGCACCAGTCTGTGGCCCAGTTTTAAAGGCTTATTTTAAAACTTGTTAGGAAGGTTTTAGACTGATCTTTATTCTTGAACTATTAGCCTTATTACCAAGATTAGAATCTCTGGAGTCCCTGCTGAATATCCCAGTGTTTAAAAAATACAGTCTACTCTACCTGGATGGACCTTAAAGATTTCACAGTCCTATCTATAAGTTTTGGGAATTATGCCACACACAGCGTTCTGCTTTTTGTTTTTCTTGTTATTATTTTTCACCTGAAGTTGTGTTTTGTTGTTGTTGTTTTTGTTTTTGGCCTAGCCTTGTGGATTTTCACCATATGCCCATGTTATTTAGGCAAAGACTCCCGAGATTCCATGCAGCCCTTGGAGACATCTCATCTGCATAGCATCCTCCTCTAGTAACTTGCCTTGCACTTACACTTATTCTATAAGTTAAACCCAGTAATTTTGTTATGAATGAATTATAAATAGATATTAGTAGTGAAAATATGACTGCAGATGGATTGATAGAAAACTACTTTGATTAAGATTTGTATTTATAAGTTAAAAAAAAGCACATTTCAATGTGTATGGCTTAATTTTCTTTTCTAAGTTCTCAGCAGGATCATGGTAATTTTCATGTTTTAGCCATCTTTTCCTGGATATCCGTCACCAAAGGCCCCTGGCACATGGCTTTTCAAGGCACATCTGTGGATTTTTACAGATATTTAAACTGTATTAGTGAGCGCTATTTTATGCTTAGATCAACTATGCACACACACAATGAAAATTTGCTATATTTTTCTCTCAGTTCAACCTTCCCAGGGGATTGATGAAAAATGAAGTAAATCTAATCCGCATTTTTACAACTCTTAGGGCAAAAACCATTACACTTTTAAAGAAAATAGGAAATGCATTTTAGTGGCCAAGGGACCAGAAGAGATAGCGGCACCTCAGGAACTTCACAAACCACAGGGCACAAGTGTCCTGGCTGCGCAGCACTTCCAAGCACTGCTTATCCCTCATGGGTGGTGGACATCAGAAGGGAGTTCTCTCGCAAGGTGACAGAACTTAAGACTCATAAGAGAAGGCTCTGAAACGAAGTCATGTGTCCGTGAAAATTTGGACCAGCTTGTGCATCTGACGCCTACCTTGAATGGGAGTCCTCTTTGTTTGGCAAGTACTTGTCTGTCATCTTTGAGTGCCCAGTAGGTACCCAGTTTCTGCTTGTGAAATAAATCATAGAGGATGGTGAGTTTAGGACTTTGTAGTTTTCTCTCAACCCAGTATTCACCCTTCTTCAGCGTATAAAAAGAGGTTATGTTTTTTCTCTGAACAAGAGAAACAAGTGCAGAGGGCTTTTATCAAAGTGTCATTTCCTGAAAAATACTCAGAAATTAAGTGCACAATTGATGCTTTATTCAGTACACTAATATTTCATAAGATTGTGGGGCTGGGGGTCTTTCTATTCCAAAGTCAAGTTGTATCTGTCTGTTCTGTCACCTGGACTAAAGAACAGCCATTGCGTGTACCATGTGGCAGCTAGTGCCTGTATCCACTGTGCTTTGGGTACCTCAGGACACCTTTGTAAGCAGTGTGCCTGCCCGGGTCTGAATCACTAGCTCTTCTGCTGTTCCCTGGAGGTTGGGGGTGGTGGTGAGGAGTCAGTCAGGTACAAAGCCCTTCAGAGCTCCTTGGAGATAGCAATAAAATGAGACATGCCATATAAAAAATATAATTATATAGCTCCCAGTATTGTTGTTTTGAGAGACAAGAAGCCATTTATTATTTGGAAATGACTTGCCCAGACAACATTCTTCGGAACATCTTCTGCTTTCCTTGACCTCAGTCTCCAAGGTCTTCCAGGTTTTAAAAAAATTCCATCATTCTTTGGACTTCCTGAGGAAAAGAGCTAGGAAGTCTCATTGTTAAAATGGGCTTTGCTCAGAATTTCAGATCAGTGGTGTCAAAGCGCAACCAAACAAAATGGCTTGTGCTTGTTCTCCACTGGTGGCGTCTTATCACTCCACCTTTTCTTTACACGACGCCTTATTCAAAGCATGGATGTAGACCCAGCTGGAGTGGGCTATTTGTTAACTTATGTCCTTTTCCCTGGAAACATGACGATAAAACCCTACTACTATGATAATGGCCTACTAGTGCGAACACGTCACAGTTACCTGACCGATGTTGATAAATTAGTTGAGAAATAGGATTTGAATAAAGTAGGAATGTATGGTAACATAAAAAAATAAAGTTGCAGTCAGAAGGCCTGGGTCCAACCCCTGGAATTAGTGTTTCTTTCATCATGGAAGGTGCTTCCTTAACTTGTCTAACCTTGGTCCCCTCCTTTATGCTATGGGCAGACTATTTCCTGCTTTACCTACTTCACAGGATTAATAGATAAAATATGAATTTGCATATTTTCTCCACACACCTGCATAAAGGTGTCCATATTTCTTATTCAGATTAGCTAGGCAATGGAATTGAATTTCTCCAGGAATTTTACAAAAGCAATTTTTAATACAAGTAATTCATTGGTAGTGAAGTGGATAAAATAATGATGAATAACAACTATACTTTGTGGTACCTCCTTTATACTTTTTTGCTTACATTATCTCATTTAATTTGGCTTCTATCCAATTGCGGAAACTAATCCTGAGAGTTTACTTTGCCCCAGTCACACAGTGAGTCCCAGCAGAAGCTCACATCCAGGTCAGTTTGGGGACCACATCTGTGGTCTGTATTACTATGTCCCTGTCTTGTTCCCTGCCTGGTAGAATCACAGGGATGAGCAGCAAAGTAAAGAAAAGAAGTGAGAGGCTTAGATTTAAAAATAAATGAACATTTCCTCAATAATAGAAAAACCTGTAAGAACAGGTAACATGGGAAGGATTTCTTGCCAGATCATTAAAAGCTTAGTTCAGGCAACTTATAGTTTATAGTTTAGAAACCCAGTATGCATGTACCTCATGTGCGGATATATAGTAAAGGGACTTTTCGGGGTCTTGCTCTCATATTAGGGCAAATTGAGTAGGGGAAGGCTTGAAAGGCAAAAGAGTTGCCACCCTCCCCCCATGTCCCACTCCCAGAGGCAGGCCGAGCCTGATTGCTGTCTTCTGAACACTCATCCTTACTGACCCTGAGAGGCCAGTCACAAGATTTTGGAGGAAAGTTACAAGAACCCAAGGGAACAGAATATTCAGACAAATAATTCAATAAATAAAAATTTGCCTTGGCAATAACATGGTTAAAACTTGCCGTAAAGATTTAACCTCAGAGGCAACCATAGAATAAATAAAATTGCTTTGACTGATGGGCTCATTAAATGAGAACTTTTAAGCTAATGGTCAAGAAAAAATTTAATGAATTTTTCAATTGCTTTACTTAAGTAGAAATTAAGTGCAAGGCATGAAATTGAATAAGCGCCCATTTCTTGGCATGCATTTTAGAAAAACACTTGTAAAGACCTGATTTTATGTTAGATTTTAAATTAATTTTACATGTAAATTAAATTTTACAAGGAGAAAAAGTTTCCTTTTTGGCTTGTGCCATTGAAAAGAGACTTACTTTTAAAGTGAGTTCCAAGGACAGTGGTAAAATCCTCAAGATGAGGGACAAGTAAGCACTTTCTTTGGACTAAAACAAATGAAACAATTGGGCTTCCTTGTCCAGTGGAAAAAAACATTTTGGTTCAGTTTGGTTTGGTTTTAAATATTTTGTTAGAAAATAGTACAGGGTCTTGATCTATAGGAGCAGACTGTCATTATCAAAAATTTATAATTTTCCGATTCTGATACAAATTTTTTGAATATGTATATTCAAAAAATACCTTTTTCTATATCTGTATGTGCATAGAAACTCACACTTTCATATATGTAGACATATACATGCAAAATTTTCATTTATATATATTTAGTATGTAAAATTCCAATATAATAGTACCTGATCATAAAGGTTCCACCAAGTATTTGTGAATTACCTAGATAATTGATGAGCACAGAATTTATACCTAAATTACAGGTACTTAAAAAGGTGACATCGTTTATCTTTTAAAAGTTGTAGTCTTTATTTCGGAGCTGTTACATATTCAAGGTGAACTTCACAAATCAGAGGAACAGACATTAACTTGCTAATATGGTCTGAGTGATCCTAGGTATCACAGAAACTGAAATTAAATTAATGGATAGAGCATTGCAGTTCTCTGCCCAGAGCTTCTTTAAAAGAAAGTTGTTTAGGAAAACAACTCCCTCTTATTATGAATAATTATTTATCAGAGGCTTTCTATTGTATTAGACAATTTGGGGTTGCAAAAGAGAGACCGTGTAAAGTCTCCAGGAAGGACGTGGTGGGAGAGACCCACACTTATTACATCAGCAGGCTCTGGCTTGGTGACGCTCCTTGGAACGCTGGCCCTGAGAGAGAGATCCCAAACTGCCAAGAAGCCATGGAGCTATGGGTGACTTGAAATCACCAAAATCATCTCTTTTATGTCTCTCCAGATGGTCTAAAGCAGGGATCATTAACTCAAATATTTAGAGGAGACTCTGCAGGTGACATTAATGAGGGAAGCAGGCCTAATAGGGCAGTAAAAAACTTGACAGTATGTCCAACCCTACTGCAGATGAAGTGTCGTTTTGTGTAGATTTTGTAAAAATAGCTGGCATTCTGTATTCTAATGAGAAATCCCCCAAATGAAAGATGTTGGCCCTACTTTTGTATTAATTGCATAGGTCATAAAACTACATTCTTAGGTCAGTATTGGCTTTTAGCTTCAATATACCATGTTTCCAAAGTGCTTGATCCTAGATCTTACTTGGATAGAGTGTGGAAGATTAGGCAGCATGGTGGGGAGGGTATGTTTATCACTCCTTAACTTATTACATGTTTATAGAGGACCTGTTATGTTCATTGCAGATAAAGTGGTGAACACATCTCTACTATTATAGAATGTATATTGTGAGCAGGAATGGGTGAGATTGCTCAAAAACTTGATTAGTAAAAATTGGAAGGAAATGTCTCGAAAAGGACAGATTCATAGAATTTTTCAGTGGGATGAGGTTTGTTCCCTCTTATTCACAGACATGGAAATTAACTCCCGTAGAGGTTGGTGAATTACTTGAGGATGTGGTAAGTTACTGGGAGAATGGAGGCAAGAACCAGGGTTGTGTTTGTGCACACGCCGACTGCACAGTTTCACTGGGCACCAACCTAGGTTATTAAGTGCAAAATGTGTGATTTCCTTAAGTACTAAGTCTGACGGCTGATATCACTGACACTTCAGTTTGACACATCTTGTTCTATTTTTATTGTGAAGGTACATCTTCAGTTTTTAAAAAACACACATTTGGCTTGTGATTATCTTTCAATTTTTTTTTTCTTTAGCCTTACAACTCAAAATCAAACTTTACATGGGTTTCCAGTTTCCTTTCCTTTCCTATGCGTCCCTTCCTTCTGTGCCTGTGCTCTTGTGACAAGGGTCACTCTTGCGTGTGCGTACAGACTTGTAACAATTTGAACTCTGTAATTAGTGACTGGGTTTTGCTGCAGTATGCAAAGAAAGAGTACCATTTAACCTGGGACGATTACTTAATCTCTTGGAGCTAGGTGATCTAATTCTTTTTTTGTGTGTGATTTTTTTGGCCAGGGCTGGGTTTGAACCCGCCACCTCCGGCATATGGGACCGGCGCCCTACTCCTTGAGCCACAGGCGGTGCCCTAGGTGTCTAATTCTTAACAGTAAGGGTAGGACCTGTACGTTTTTGTGGTAAAATGAGTAAAAGGAATATCTCCAGAGCCGCTAGGGGGGAGGTGGATAATGGGGAAAGGCCTTTTCAGCTGGGATGCTGACCCCTGACCTGAGTTCACCAGGTTCTTAGTAATTAGTAACTAGTGTTATTATTTATGATATTACTAAAAAGAATACACACAACAACTTTCCATTTGCCAGGGTATGTACAACACTAATTGCTACAGTGAAGCAGGAAAAGGACATATAGGAGAGAGAGAGAAACTTCCATTTCAGTTTATTTATTTTTTAGAGACAGAGTCTCACTTTGTTGCTCTTGGTAGAGTGCCATGGCGTCACAGCTTGCAGCAATCTCCAGCTCTTGGGCTTAGGCGATTCTCCTGCCTCAGCAGCAAATTTTGACCTCAGGTGCCTGCCACAACGCCCAGCTATTTTTTTGCTGCAGTTTGGTTGGGGCCGGGTTTGAACCTGCCACCCTCGGTATATGGAGCCAGCTATCTTTCAAAAAATTTTAAGAGCAATTTTTGTGAAACCATGGTTAAGTAAAAAATTGGTGTTATTTTCTCAGATGCATGCAAAGTTGCATCTTGGAACTAGTGCAGCACAGACAACACAAAGTGTCCACAGAGTATTTTGGGAAGGATGTGGCTAATGAATGCAAGGTACGTTGGTGGTTTGAGATGCTCCACTCTGGTGATTTTAATCTTGAAAATGAGCCACATGGGCAACTTGAGACCGAGGTGGATAATGATGAGCTGAAAACAGTGGTGGAAGTGAATCCATCTCAACTTAGTGTGAATAGGCAACAGGATTTGATGTTACTATTCCAATAATACTGGGCCATTTGAAACAAATTGGCAAAGGAAAGAATCTGGATAGATGGGTTTTGCACGAATTTTTTAAACAAGTGTCAGAAGAGAAATTGTCTTGAAGCTTGCCTTTCTCTGTTGTTATGACATAAAGGCAAACCATTTCTACCCTGCATTGTTATATGTGATGAAAAATAGATTTCTTTTGACAATTGCAAGCTTTTGGCACAGTGGTTGGTAAAGGATGAAGTGCTGAAACACAGTCAAAAACCAAATACTCCCCCTCAAAAGCTAATGGTGTCTGTTTGGTGGTTCAGTGCGGGTATTATCCACTATAGATTCACGAAACCTGGTGATGCTTACAGTGGATGTCTACTGCAAACAATTGGATGACAGGATGTGGATGCTTGAGATTAAGCAGCCAAGACTGTTCAGTAGAAACAGGTCAATCCTCTTGCAAGATGATGCCCAACCACACCTTGCACAAACAACACTGGTGAAACTACAGAAGCTGCACTTAGAAACTCTGTCATCCACTGTCTGCACCAGACTTTGCACCAAATAACTACCCCTTCTTTCAGGCTTTGGACCACTTCTTCCAAGGAAAAATATTCAATTCTTAACAAGCTATGGAAATCTCTTTACACAATTTCATAGCCAATAGCTCTCCAAGCTTCTTTGCTGCTGGCATAAACAAGCTGCTGTTAAGATGGCGAAATTATGTCAATAGTTTAGATACATACTTTAATTAATCGTACTGCTTCTTTTTTGACATTTCACAAACTACACTTTTGATCTGAAATTATACCTTTCATGTTTGATAACAAAATAGTCAGTTACTGGAAGCATCCAGGGCTGTGTTTGGTTGGGGACATGCTGGGTCCTATGCTTGGTTTAAGGCTCTGCTGTCACTGTTAAAAATTCTTAATAATTTATCTGTAAACCTGTGATTTGTAAGAGATGTCCAGTGAAACAATGGAGAGTGGGCTGCTCATTGCCACCTCATTTGCATGTAGTGTGTGGTGTTCTGAGCTCAGAATTCTAGTGTCCCTTGATGCATGGAGTTCAAGGAGACTCAAAGTGCCCACAAGGTAATCATGTTGGGCCCATGCTGAGTAACTGGGAGTGGTGGTGGTGAGGTTCTGACAGCCCAAGGGAAACTACATTTTCCATTCCAATGCGCATGTGCTAGGAATGCAGAGAGAAGGGGACGGTAGTCCTAAAAATGCAACCGTCACATCCTTTCTTACTTGTCTTACTTCCTTGCATCAGCCAAAAACACAAATGGAACATGAGGACACCTCAGGAAAAGGAAAGATAGGGCAAACTGTAGTTCTTTTTCCATTTAATCCTTCATTACTAGTAACCCAAAGGTTGAGAGTGTTTATAGAATATGTGTGCATCAAGAATTGAGATAAAATGGTTGAGTTCCGACTGTCCTGAACATATACGTATAAACACTATAGAATTAAGAGTTGTATAATTTCAGTGATTCTGTACATAAATGAAATGACCTTATATTTGCATTTATGGCTGTCATTTTAAAAAAAAGTCTGAATGGCGAAGTTTACTCTAATCATTGAAATTTTTTAATTTTTTTAGCATGATGCAGAAGAAAGGAAGCTTTATATTTTAGTGCCTTCAATGACTTTTTCCCTGCTTTTTGCCAAAGAGCGCCCACATTTTCATTTTGCACCAGCCCTTTAAACTATGTAGCTGGCTCTGCTAAACCTAGGTGAGAATGCGTTCTCTTCACGTTTAAGTCACAGCGCCTCACTGTGCTCTGGTTTGGCATTCTGGATTTCACTGGTGATGATGGTAAGTCTAGTAGAACAAGGCAACAAGGAAGCCTTCTCTAAATAGTTTTCACATTACCCAGATTGTCATAATCTTAATTTCATAGTAAAACATGGCCACCCAAGCTTACCCATTTTTGGTCTTTTCTGGTTTTTAATTCATTAGTGCCTGGCTCAGAGAAAAAATGAAGTGGTTGCCTAAGCAGCTCCTAGGCCAATTTATGTTAATTACTGCTCTTTTGGCTTGATCTGTTGAATCATGGTTATTTGCCATTGAAATAAAAGAGGAGTTCTTGTCTTACCTGGATACAAATGATTAGGATATAGGATGCCTTTTCCAAAGAGAAAAGCTTTTCGAATAGAATAGCACAACTCTCATTGTTTTGGGAGAATCATTCTGAAGAGAAAATATTTGCTGTTTTTTCTTTGCATTTCCAAATCTCTTAAGAGAAACATGAAAAGATTTTGACAGGCATTACATCTTTTATGTGGCTGCAAATGAACCTGGATATAATTCAGTTTCCTAAACAATTTGAAGCATTAGCCTTGAAGTATTAGTACCACAAACTGTGAGCCTTCAACAACAGAAATTTGTTGTCTCACAGTTCTGGAGGCTGGAAGTCTGAGATTAATGTGTTAGCGGGGTTGATTGCTTCTGAGGTCTGTGAGGAAGAATCTGTCCCTGGCTTCTGGTGGTATTCTGGCAAGTTGTAGCATTCCTTGGCATGTAAAAACATCACCTGAATCTGTGCCTTCATCTTTATGTGCCTTTGTCCAAACTTTCCACCTTTTTTTTTTAGTGACAGGTCTCACTATGTTGTCCAGAATGGTCTCAAACTCCATAACTCAAGCAATCCTCCCACCTCAGCCTCTCAGTAGCTGGAAATATAGGTACTTTGTATTAAATACGAGTCATAATGGAATAAGGTCCATCCTAATGACTTGGTTTTAACACGATTAACTCTGTAGAGATCCTATCTCCAAATAAGGTCACATTCTGAAGTACTGGGGGTTAGGACTTTAATATATCTTTGCAGGGAAATACAAATTTTCAGCAATATTGAACTTGGTCAGGAAAATGGACCCAAATACTCTGTTTCCAGGCTCCATCCGGCTCCCACTTAACATTTAACTCTTTAGCGGAGGTCAGCTTATACAGACCTCGCAAGGCTGGCACCAATGATCTCCGGGTGAGGGAGACTAGCCCAAGGGCATGTTGCCTCTGCTCCTCAGTTTTCTGAGTAGAAGGCCACACCCACTTCTTCCCACCACATCAGCAGTTTCAGATATGTATATGCCAGGCACCATCATACATAAGAAAAGTGGTCAATAAGAGACCTTGTATACTCAGGATCACAGTTGTACATTTGTTGCTCCAGCTTGTCACATTGGGTTCTGAAAGGCTTATATCACTGGTGACTTTATTCTTCAAGGTTTGATTGACATGCTTAAGTTATTAGGTTAGAGTTATAAAAAAAAAAAATTCTGAGATTGTTCTTTCCTTACCATATCAATAGCATCTATTCCAGACCATTGCCATATTAAAGTTTCCAACCCCTGTCACTGTTCCTGTACACCCACGAGTGAGAATCATGGCATCTTCCATGAGAAGTGCAGATTGCCAGTATAATCACCTTTTCAGCTCCACCCATATCCATGCTAGGACTTATCTTAAGGGCTACTCATCCTTCTAGCTTTCCTACATTTTTTCAAGGAAGAAATGTACCTGCCCATTTCCAAGGCTTGCCCTTCCTAAAAATATCAGATAAGACTATGATAGGTTTTTCAATAAAAATGATAAAAACAATGTGTCAGTTCAAAGGAAGTTCAAAAGGAGATTTAGTGACTCCGTTGAAGGTGTCATATTTGTATCCATATTCTCAACAGAGGCTCTGGCATGCAGTAAATATCCAATGAGTACTTTCTGAAATAAATTGGAGAAAGATGGAGGATCTTCCTGAGACAAATTGGAGTAAGTTGGAGGGTAGATTTCTAGCTTAGAGAATTGTCTAAAGAGAACAGGTTGAGTAACACAGCCAGAAAATCTAGGCAGTTGAAAGGATGCTGGAAATCCAAGGCTTTAGATGGAAATGGAGAGAGAAAGGCCTGAGAATCAGTGCCTACTTCTTTAAGTTTCGTCTTTAGTAGGTTTGGCATCGATGTTTCCATGGTTGCTGAACGAGCCTCTGTTCTTGTTCAAATTTATTATTTTTTTGGAGGGGAGTGTCCTGAGAAATTCTAAGATGCCATCACACTTATGGTAAAAGGAAAGGTGAAAGATAATTAATGCATCTTAATCATTTCAAGTACCTCCTAAGAACTCTTCAATTTTCAAACTTACATAAATATTTGGGACTTTTGACACGTATGTTTATCTCAGCACTTGGAAATACTTCTCTGCATGTATTGGAAAAGTAGTGAGAAACGATAGTTTTTTGAAGGAATTAAAGAAAAAGTGTGTTTCTGAGAGACAAACTGAATCCAGAAATCATTATTCTGTAGCATAGCCCAATCCAGAATGCAGACAGAAGTAAAAAGATGGCTCAATTGATCCCAGATAGGGGATTTGCTAGGTTATGGGGGGTGAGCACATGAAGCCTCTGATGGGAAAGCAGAGGACCAGCTTGGCCCATGTTGGATGGGGAGGTAAATAAAGGAGAAGAGCCAGTATGAAAGAATCAGAGGATTGAAGTTGACACTAAGAGAAGATTTGGTGACAAGGGTGGGTAGACTAGAGACTAGGTTTAGAAAGTTCTAGTCTCAGAATTGATTTTTAAATGGAAGACTTCAGAATATTGATGAAGGGCAAATGTAGCTCTGTATTGTTTGAGGATGTGGAATTATCAAAGGCAGTTGTAAGAGCTTTTGAACTCTCCTTGAAGTTTCTGTCTTCATCACAGTTAAAGAATATAAGTGGCTTAGGGAGACACGCCTCTCTCTCTTTGACTTTAGTCCATCTTAAGGCAGGACACCTAAAAGCAAGAAAGAACAAGCTGTCCTAGGCTCAGAACTCATGTTCTGAAGTCCCTCTCATGGAAATATGTCCATTTGTGCTGGGCTCTGCACTGACTGCTCTCAGAGAGCCTATACTTATCAACACGGACTGGTCTTTTCTGGACTGTACTGATCTTGGAAGATGTCATTGGCCCATGCTCTTGGAATCTGGGACATCTTTAGTGCTTACATGCTGCATTTAGTCTCTATTTAGAATCTACCCACCTTGTCCTCCTCCATATTTTGGCCTTAATTCTTCTTTATGACCTTTGGGTGTTTTTGCTCCCTTCCCTACAATGGGTGACCTCACAGCTGTAGCCCCCACCTTTACAGAACTATATGGCCCACCAAATGCTTTTGGTTTAGTCGGACAGTAGGCCTTCCTTACTTTGAATCAACACCACTTAGTTGTTTTCCAATACCTTATTCAGTATCTCTCATGAATTCTTTTCCAAAAATATCTGTTTTTTTAAACTCTTAGTTGAGAAGGTCTAGGAAATGAATCAATACTTACAGTATTTGATCTCATCTTATTCATTATTTACCACAGATGGGCTTGAGGGAATATATCTACCTGTAATTATGACAGCAACAGCACCACTCAAAAAGTAGAGTGGATGTCTTAGGGCAGAAAATCTTTCTTTGCATCTTTAAGTCAGAACAGCTGGTAATTCTACGGGTTAGAAAGCAAGCCACATAAGCCTCTTCTTCAGCGATTCCAGGGCAAGACTAGACTAGCCCAGACAAAAGAATTAGTCTAGGGGATACTATTTCTTAGAAAATACAGTAGCTCAGAATTCTAATGAGGAAGTTCATGGATTATTTCTCTTCCTTGAAAATTGCTGCTTTCATCTTGTTAACCTTTCTTCAACACTTGAATGAAACGTGTCCGGTAGTGGGAATCCCTTGTAGTGTTTCAATGTGTGTCCCCCCTGTGGATAGGATGCTGGTATCTACTGAAAGGGGGAACAAGGGGGCTCTGCTGTCAGAGAGAGACTGACACTCCCAGCAGGGTCTCAGGAACCCAGAGTTAGCAGCTCTATCTGTGTTTTAAGAGACAGCTTATTTAATGAAGTGAGAAGCATTTTGTTCTGTAAGTGAAAGGCTTCAGGGTATGGAAGTTTAGGAATCCATGAGGTTGCTTTGCACATTCAGAATTAGTTGCTTTTACTTTCACAGGAATTAATTTGTTATTCTGTCACAATCTGTCTGTCTTGCAGAGGATGTCTTTTTCTAAAGGCTTTCTTTCTTTTTGGTTGTTGTTGTTAGGTTCTGATCTAAAATTGTTTTTATTCTGAACCAAATAAACATCTTTGATTTTCCAACTTCTCCCGTGCTATTGGGAGGAAAGTGCTTCAGATTTATGGATATTTGGCTAACCTCCACACCAGTTTTTCTCTAAACAGATACACGTACTGGTAGCTATTCCTTAAGGGTGAAACTCAACCTTTTGGTCTCATGTAATCAGAAAAATGCAATGTGCTCTGACACGGAGTCCAGGCAAAATTAGCCCTCCCTTTCATACAAGTGAGTGAATGCTAGAAATGAGATTTCTTTTTTCTTTTCTTTTTTTTTTGAGACAGAGTCTCAAGCTGTCACCCTGGGTACAGTTGCTGCTCACAGTAACCTCAAACTCCCGGGCTCAAGCAATTCTTCTGGCTCAGCCTCCGTAGTAGCTGGGACTACAGGCGCCTGCCACAATGACCGGCTATTTTTTTATTGTAGGTGTCATTGTTGTTTGGAAAGGCCCGGGCTGGATTCGAACCCGCCAGCTCTCTTCATCAGTGACACTTTTTCTTTCCTCAGTGAAACCTTTATCCCATTTGGACACTGCCGTTTTCTTCAAGGCATTATCCCCATAAGTTTTGAGTAATATGTCCCTGCTATCATGTCCACCTTTGACAAATTTAACAAGAAATTTATGAGTGTTTGTCCATTGCTCTGATTCTAGCTCTGACATTCTCAAATGATACACAAAAACACACAATAATGAATGCCATTCAGCAAGACACCACCACATGTTGTTTCACGACAGGACTGTGAGACACTGATTCACCAAGGTTATGAAAGCTTACCAGGCTGTTTGTACAGGCACAGAGCAGCAAGTTCATGGTGCTACAATTTACATGGTGCTGCAACTTAATGCTCCTCAAATTTTTATAGTCTCTTTTCTTTCTATGTTTCATTTATATGTATTCTTTTGCTATGTCTTCAAGTTCAGTAATCTTTCATTTTGCAATTTCTAATGTCTTGTTGATAATGTATATTGTACTTTTTATCTCTAGAAGTTTGACCAAAGTCTTTAAAATATATCATTTTGTCTATACTTTATATGGGGAATTTTCCCTCTATTTTTTCGAATATAATGAATATCATGCATACTAAATTTTTGTGTCCCTTGAAATTCAGATGTTGAAGCCTTAATCCCCAATGTAATGGTATTTGGAAGTGGACCCTTTAGGAGGTCATTAAGTTGGTATGAGGTCATGAGAGTGAAGCCACCATGATGAGACTGGTGACAATATAAGAGGATTTTCACTCTTTCACTCTTTTCTCTCTCTGCTGTGAGGACATAGAGAAAGCAGCCATCTGCAAGCCAGAAAAAGGGCCCTCACTGGAACCTGATCATGCTGACATCTTAATTTGATACTTTTCAGCCTCCAAAACTGTGATAAATTTTTGTTGTTTAAGCCACCTATGGTACTCCTATAGCAACCCCACCTTATTGAGCAGAATCTGATTGCAATAATTGCTTTAATGTCGTTGCCTACTAATTCTGCCTACTTTGTAATGTTTGGTTCTTATCCATGGATTTTTTTTTCCCTCCTCATTATAGGTTGTATTTCCAGCATCTTTGTATGCTGAGTGATTTCTTATTAGATGCTGAACCTTATGCATTTTGCCTTGTTTGGTGCTAGATATTTTTGAGTTCTTATAAATATTCTTGAATTTTACTCTTGGATAAAGTTAAATTATTTGGCAATAGTTTTATTCTTTTAAGAGCTACTTTTAAGCTTTATTGTATAAATTAAAGCAGGCTTAGTTTAGGGCTAATTTCTTTCCACTATGAGCCTTTTATGTTCTCTACTCAATGTCCTGTGAATTATGAGTTGCTTTTTTTCTCTTGCTGGAATGAACACAAACTATTCCCAACTCTGTGTGAGTTCCACAGATCATTTTTTCTAATATTTTAGGGTATTTTGCTTTTCTTCAGCCTCAGATCTTTTTCTTACAGTACTCAGCTATAGATCCACACAGGATGCTCTAAGCAGGGGTGTCCAACTTCTAGCCCACAGGCCTCATGCCCTCATTCAGTGTTTCCAAACGTTTTTTCTCTATTTTCATCCTCATTCCTGCTACATTCTGGCCAATTTTTTCTTCAACATGTTCCCCATTTTTCTACCTTTTCTGAAAGGTTCTATCTACTGGTAAAAATAAAAAAGTGTTCTTCATTTTCAAGAACCTAGCCCATACCCAACTTCCCAGTAGCCAAATATAGTAGAATTTCCATATTTGACCACTTCCCTACATTGGGCACCTCCTTACATTGACTGGACATGCACCACATGTATCAGTACAGTAGGCCTAGTTCCTTATGTTGACCATCTCCATATCTTGACCAGTTTATTACAGTCCCCTGAATGGTCAACTTACAGAGGTTCTATGGTATTACCTGTTCTTTGTTTTTTTTAATTGTTGGGGATTCACTGAGGGTACAATAAGCCAGGTTACACTGATTGCAATTGTTAGGTAAAGTCCCTCTTGCAATCATGTCTTGCCCCCAGAAAGTGTGGCACACACCAGGGCACCACCCCCCTCCCTCCGTCCCTCTTTCTGCTTTTCCTCCCACCCCATAACCTTAATTGTCATTAATTGTCCTCATATCAAAATTGGGTACATAGGATTTATGCTTCTCCATTCTTGTGATGCTTTACGTATTACCTGTTCTTAAAGGTAAGTTTCAAAGCCACTTCTGGGAGGTTTGCAATCTTCTCAAACCTACGGAGATTCTCCCTTCCTAAGTTAAACAAAATAGCTACCTCTTCTTTCCTTTAATTTCATTTCTACCTCGTATTTATATTCTACCATGTTTTTTATATCAGTGCACTTGTTTTACCCTTTTAGTAAATTATACATTTCTGGGAAAAAAGTATTGAAGTCTAATTTATCTTGTTATCTCCTAAGAAATAGGAAAGAGGGAACTAATATGTTTCAACCATACTACCCCAGGTCTTTTACACCCTCTATTCTGGTGCCTTTATTCCTACCCCAGTATCCTCACAGTTCTTCTTCTCACTTTAAGCCTTTTCTCAATTGTGACCTCTCAGAGAAACCTTATTCCTGTTCTTATCCTAGGACTTTATTTTTCATCTAGCTTATTCTTACCAGATAAAGCATGTATGCATATATAATACATATATTTCAAGTAACTTGAATTAAAATTATTTATTGAATGAATGAATAATGCATTTAACTTCTAAAGCCTAAACCACTGCGTCTTTGATGTATGGGCAATTAGGCCTACCTATAAGAAGTATGGGAGAATAAATGAGGTGGGAGAAATGCATCTATATTACAGCATCTCTCACAATGCAGCAAAAAGTAACTGGAAACGATTACTAACAACATTATTATTTTATTAATATATTAATATATTGTTTGGGGGCTCCTGCCTTTTCTCCCTATTGGACCTTAAGATATCTGAGGGCAATGACTTTGGATGATTAACTTTTGTATATCAGAAAGTGATATCCCCTAAATAATTGCCAAACGCATGACCTCAGCACATCACGTAGCACATGTGGATTGCAGTTTCCTGATGTGTAAAACAACAAAGTCAGCCTCCCAAGCCCCTTTGGGCAGTGCCTTTTCACTAAATAATCTATTAAAAACTCCACGATCTGATAGTTTGGTGACAGAGATTAGTGTATTCAGACTGCTCCTTTTAGTAGTATATTCTTACTTCAAATCTTTACATTATGCTCAGTGAAAGATGGACGCATTCCTCTTGGATTTAATGTTTACCAAAGGCCCTTAAATATCCTCTCTTTCCTTTCTCTATAAAAATACATATGCATAATTTTCTCCATTTCCTCTTGATTGAGCACAGTTTTTTCTGCCTTTCTGGATTCCACCCCCAGTGCATTCTTATGGTAAAGTCAACCAACTTTTTATAAACCACTGAAATCTGGTGTCATTTGGTGTGGATTGTGCTGCAGTGTTTCTGAGAAGCTGTGTGACAATTGAGGTTCATTACAACAATCTAAATTAGGTATCCCGAGTATGAGGACATAAACAATTGTTCTCAGAGCTGGGCTAGAATTCTGTCTTTGCTGGATCTAAATCTCCTTTAGCAAACATGTGCTCTTCTTTGCTATAATTTTAGTGGAATTTTTGCCTGTTCTTGCAGATTCTACATTCTTCCTGGATGACTAATGATACTGTCCTTTTTTTTCTTGAGCCATTCTATGATTTCATCACATAAATGGTAGCTTGGTTTCTTTCCTTGAATACTTGGAATGTTACCTTTTATTTGGATTGCCACAAATACCAGTAGAATGGGATCTGAGTTGTCATTGGTTTGATTTGTATAAGGATGGAAAAGCAGAAAGGCACATTTCTGATGAGAAGGAGGTTTTGCTTCTTGGAAAATAAGTTATTCTAAGCACAAATATCATCACTGCTTCAGAATGACACAAAGGGTCAGGGAAGAACATCAAATGCCTCTTTAGGTTAGACAAGTAACAGGAAACTAAAGAAGAGGGCTGAGAGGAGATGGTGAAAAGGGGTGGCCATGTCCAGCTTTGGATAATTATTGCCATGCTGAGTCATACAGACTTGTCTTGCTAACACTTTTGATTTTTCAAGAGAAAGTTGAACTGTGGATTTGAATATGAATTTTTCTGATTTTCAAAAACTGACAATTAAGTTGAAAATAGCAATATTTTAGTGCTAAACAAAATAAGTCTGTGGCCAAGAGATATATGTTTATAATCTCTGGTTTGTATTTTAATAGTTTTTGAAATGAAGTTACAGTACAGAATATTGCCATTTTCTCTTAAGTGTTCACAGAGAAGTGCATCTCTCAGGATGAAAGAATGTTCTCCAAAAATATTTCCATTTCCTTCACAATCTAAAAGGCTTGCATCACTTGCCTCCTATGTTCAAAACAGGATGGAAGATGCAAAAGCTAAGACATTACCTTCCTCTTTTTTCTCATTATTTAGTTGACAGAAAGACAGTAATAGACAGCATGCTTGCCTCCTGAAAAAGTGCCTTCAAAACATGACAAATGAAAATAGCAGGGAAGTATTTGTAAACAGGATAATAATTTTTAGGAACTCAAAGGAGGGTGTGGGAAATAAACATAATTCTTAGACAACAATAATTCTCAGAGAAGATCTTATAAAGCAAGAAGCATAGATGAGACCTGGGTAAGAGGACAGGAGAGGAGAATTCCAGATGGGTAGCTAAACTGCAAAGATGGGATTGCTTATGATGATATTTGTGAGTAAATAAGAAAACCAGCCTGTTGGTAGTTATAAGTTCACACTGAAAATTAAGGTGTTGAAAATTTGCATTCTAATTCTGGCAAGCAGAAAAAATTAAAAAAAAACTTTAGTAAATTTGAAATACAAAACCTAAGAATTTGGCCTATCTTAGACCATTACTATTTAATACTTTAATTTGAATTTAGTCTTTTTGTTCAGACTCTGTGCTCACCAAGCAATTTTTTGACTTTTGCTTGACGTTTCAACAATTAGGTATGTAGCACTTTATCTAGGATGAGTTAGTAAACTTAATTGTCTGACTTCATATATAATTATATATATAATACATAAAATACATGTGTGTATATACTTATACATAGCTAATGATAAACATTTGCCTAAATACTATTTTCCAGATAAAAATCCATTAATTTAATTTCTCTTTTTGTTCGATTCTCTCTAGAGAGTAGTCAAACTGGTTTGAATTCTTATCTTTTTCCAGATAAATTTTTGTCTTACTAAAATTATTTTCAGTAGAATCAATTAATTTTGCTGTGGATTTTTTGATCACTTTTGACATCCAAAATAAGTTTTATGGGACATAAATTCTTCCATTTAGAATTTTCTCTTTGATAGTTATTATTGCTACCAAGTCCGATTTTCTGAGGTCAAAATTTGCCGCTTTGAATTTCAAGATGTTTTATTTTTCTATACATCTTTCAGTAATAACAAAATTTACAGGCTGGTCTGTTTATATTCTTATTTTATGTTATCTCCATTAAGTCTGTTTTGGATTCAATACTACTTATTACAAAAATAAAGAACAAATAATGCAGTCAACGTAGTAGGATTGAAGGGTATTGCCCTATGTCCAGGCCTGGACATGGACTTCCTGATGACTTTCTGTTTTTTTGTGATTGACTTTCAAGCTTGGGGTCATTTGTTCAGCAAGTATTTACAGAGAACTGATATATGTCAGACACAACACTTAGCAAATATAGGGGTGAGCATGTTCCCACAAGCCCTATGTTTATACAGATCCAAGTCTGGTGGAAAAGTCCGTACAGTGATTAATTACCATAATGCACGGAAATAATTGTGATAAGAAAAAATGCTAGTCGGGATGGCAGTGCATAACCTAATCTAACTGAGGGTTAGGAAGTGCCTTCTAAAAGAGTGATACGGGAGCTGAGGCCTGAAGGATGAATAGCTTCCAGCCAGAAGCAAAGAAGAAGGGATGTAGGAGAGGGAAATAGCATTCTAGGAAGTTCAGCCTCTAGAGGATAGAGTGGGAGGAGAGTGTGTCAGAAGTTGAGGTAAGAGAGAGGGAGAAATCAGATCAGAGAGCTCTGTAAGCTATTTGGGAGTTTGCAATTCATCTAAAAAATACTATGAATCCATTAAAATATTTTTATTAGAAGAGTGACATGAGGAACTCCTGGAACAGTACGGGGACTTGGTTAAAGGACACAGGCTAGAAGCAGAAACTAAGAAAGTTGGCTATCATTGTGACAGGGTAAGAAATGACATTAGCATGATAAGGACAGTGATGGTGAGGATGGAGGGAGAGTGATTGACTTGAATAGTACTTAAAAGGTATACTTGATTTGGGAGTTGATTGGATGCAATGGAGAATGAGTGAAGGCAGAAACAAGGTAAGAGTTGACTTCCAGGCATATGCCTTTATGATGGAAATTGAGTGGAGTATTTTCTGATGTAGAAACCTCTGGAAATACCAGATTCAGGGAATAATATAATATGTTCATATTTAGAGATGCTTAGTTTTGAGTTTCCATGAGATAAGAGTACACATTTTGTAGATACTGAAAATAAGGCTGTAGAACTCTTGAGGGAGAACTAGGCATTGAGAGGCTTCCATGGGAGTGATATTTACAGCCACAGGCATAGGTAAAGACACCCTCAAACAGTGAGCAGAGCAGGAAATGCAGGTCCCATGGCAGAACTCTGAGGATTACCAGTACCTGAAGTTCAGGAAGATGAAAATGACCCTACAAAGGATAAAAGTGTGAACAGAGGTAGAAAGAAACCTAGAAAAGAGAGATGTCTTGGAAACCAACAAATCATGAAAATATCCAATTCTACTGAGAGGTCAAGCAAAATTGAAGTCTGAGACAAGATGTTCCTTGGAATTAATGATATGTTGTTGATAATGGATTCGGACAGAGCTGGAAACCAGACTGAGGAATGAATGGAATAGGTGGGAGTAACAACTATAGATTACAAAAATGTTTGTTTGACAAGAAGCAGGCAAGAAATAGTGCTTCAGCTGACGGACAGCTGTAGGGCAAAGACAAAGATGTTTGTTGATGAAAGACATGTGAATTTTTTTTTTTATTATTAAATCATAGCTGTGTACATTGATATGACCATGGGGCATCATTCACTAGCTTTACAGACCGTTTACCAAGTTTCACATATACCCTTGTAAGATGCACCGCTGGTGTAATCCCACCAATCCCCTTCTCTCTACCCCCTCCCCCCTCCCTCCCTTTTCTTTCCCCCTCCCCCCTATTCTTAGGTTGTAACTGAGGTTATAGCTTTCATGTGCAAACCCTAAATTAGTTTCATAGTAGGGCTGAGTACATTGGGTACTTTTTCTTCCATTCTTGAGATACTTTACTAAGAAGAATATGTTCCAGCTCCATCCATGTAAACAGGAAAGAGGTAAAGTCTCCATCTTTCTTTAAGGCTGCGTAGTATTCCATGGTGTACATATACCACAATTTATTAATCCATTCGTGGATCGATGGACACTTGGGCTTTTTCCATGACTTAGCAATTATGAATTGGGCTGCAATAAACATTCTGGTACAAATATCTTTGTTATGTTGTGATTTTTGGTCTTCTGGGTATATGCCCAGCAGAGGGATTACAGGATTGAATGGCAGATCTATTTTTAGATCTCTGAGTGTTCTCCATATATCTTTCCAAAAGGAATGTATTAATTTGCATTCCCACCAGCAGTGCAGAAGTGTTCCCTTTTCTCCACATCCGCGCCAACATCTCTGGTCTTGAGATTTTGTGATATAGGCTAGTCTCACTGGAGTTAGATGATATCTCAAAGTAGTTTTGATTTGCATTTCTCTGATGATTAAAGATGATGAGCATTTTTTCATATGTCTGAAGGCCTTGCGCCTGTCTTCTTCAGAGAAGTTTCTCTTCAAATCCCTTGCCCAGCCTGCGATGGGATCCCTTGTTTTTTTCTTGCTGATGCGTTTGAGCTCTCTGTGGATTCTGGTTATTAAACCTTTCTCAGAGATATACCCCAACTAAAAACATTCAGTGGGGAAAAGATTCCCTATTTAACAAATGGTGCTGGGTGAACTGGCTGGCAACCTGCAGAAGACTGAAATTGGACCCACACCTTTCACCATTAACTAAGATAAACTCTCATTGGATTAAAGATTTAAACTTAAGACATGAAACTATAAAAATACTAGAGGAGAATGCAGGGAAAACCCTTGAAGAAATTGGTCTGGGTGAGTATTTCATGAGGAGAACCCCCCGGACAATTGAAGCAGCTTCAAAAATACACTACTGGGACTTGATCAAACTAAAAAGCTTCTGCACAGCTAAGAACACTGTAAGTAAAGCAAGCAAACAGCCCTCAGAATGGGAGAAGATATTTGCAGGGTATATCTCGAGGTTTTTTCTGATTTCATATGAAACGAAGTTTTGTTTTTTCAAGATCTTTAAAGTATGACAGTGGAGCTTTAATAGGGATTGCATTGAAATTATATATTGCTTTGGGTAGTATAGACATTTTAACAATATTGATTCTTCCCAGCCATGAGCATGGTATGTTTTTCCATTTGTTAATATTTTCAGCTATTTCTTTTCTTAGAATTTCATAGTTCTCTTTATCGAGATCTTTCACGTCCTTTGTTAGATAAATTCCCAAATATTTCATCTTCTTTGGCACTACTGTGAATGGGATAGAGTCCTTAACTGTTTTTTCAACTTGACTGTTGTTCATATATATAAAGGCTACCGATTTATGAATGTTGATTTTGTAACCTGAGACGCTGCTGTATTCCTTGATCACTTCTAAAAGTTTTGTAGTAGAGTCCCTGGTGTTTTCCAGATATACTATCATATCATCTGCGAAGAGTGAAAGTTTGATCTCTTCTGACCCTATATAGATATCCTTGATCGCCTTTTCTTCCCTAATTGCAGTGGCTAAAACTTCCATTACAATGTTAAAAAGCAATGGAGACAATGGGCAGCCTTGTCTGGTTCCTGATCTGAGTGGAAATGATTCCAATTTAACTCCATTCAATATGATATTGGCTGTGGGTTTGCTGTAGATGGCCTCTATCAGTTTAAGAAATGTCCCTTCTATACCGATTTTCTTAAGTGTTCTGATCATGAGGGGATGTTGGATATTATCAAAAGCTTTTTCTGCATCGATTGAGAGAATCATATGGTCTTTGTTTTTTAATTTGTTTATGTGCTGGATTACATTTATAGATTTACGTATATTGAACCAGCCTTGAGATCCTGGGATAAAACCGACTTGGTCATGATGTATAATTTGTTTGATGTGTTGCTGGATTCTGTTTGTTAGGATCTTGTTGAATATTTTTGCATCTATATTCATTAGTGATATCGGTCTATAATTTTCTTTTCTTGTTGGGTCTTCTCCTGGTTTGGGGATCAGGGTGATGTTTGCTTCATAGAACGTGTTGGGTAGTCTTCCTTCTTTTTCTACCTTTTGGAACAGGTTGAGTAATATAGGTACTAATTCCTCTTTAAAGGTTTGGTAGAATTCAGACGTGAAACCACCTGGTCCTGGGCTTTTCTTTTTAGGGAGGTTTTGTATGGTTGATGCTATTTCAGATCTTGATATGGGCCTGTTCAACATTTCCACTTGATTCTGGCTAAGTCTTGGAAGGTGATCTGCTTCCAAGTATTGGTCAATTTCCTTCAGATTTTCATATTTCTGAGAATAAAGTTTCTTGTAATATTCATTAAGGATTTTTTGGATTTCTGAGGAGTCTGTTGTTATTTCATCTTTGTTGTTTCTGATTGATGAGACTAGAGATTTTACTCTTTTTTTCCTGATTAGGTTGGCCAAAGGTTTATCTATTTTATTGACCTTTTCGAAAAACCAGCTTTTTGATTTATTGATCTGTTGTATTATTCTTTTGTTTTCAATTTCATTTAATTCTGCTCTAATTTTGGTTATTTCTTTTCTTCTACTGGGTTTGGGGTTGGAATGTTCTTCCTTTTCCAGTTGCTTGAGATATCCCATTAAGTTGTTAACTTCCTCTCTTTCCATTCTCTTGAGGAAGGCTTGGAGTGCTATAAATTTCCCTCTTAGAACTGCCTTTGCGGTGTCCCAGAGGTTCTGATAGTTCGTGTCCTCATTGTTGTTTTGTTCCAAAAAATTGGCGATTTCTTTCTTAATCTCATCTCTGACCCAGCTATCATTCAGTATAAGGTTATTTAACTTCCATGTTTTTGTATGAGTATGCAGATTCCTGTTGTTACTCAGTTCAAGTTTTATTCCATGATGGTCCGAAAAGATGCATGGAATAATTTCTATTCCTTTACATTTACTAAGGTTAGACTTGTGACCTAAGATGTGATCGATTTTGGAGTAAGTTCCATGGGCTGATGAGAAGTATGTGTATTCAGTTTTATTGGGATGAAATGTTCTATAGATGTCTGCTAAATCCAAATGTTGGATGGTTAGGTTTAAAACTAAGATTTCTTTGCTCAGCTTCTTGTTGGAGGATCGATCCAACACTGCCAAAGGAGTGTTGAAATCTCCGATGATTATGGAGCTGGAGGAAATCAAGTTGCTCATGTCTCTTAGAGTTTCTCTTATAAATTGAGGTGCATTCTGGTTGGGTGCATAGATATTAATAATGGAGATCTCATCATATTGAGTATTACCCTTAACAAATATGGGTTCTTGTCCTTCCTTACTTTTGTTGGTTTAAAGCCTATTGTATCTGCAAATAAAATTGCAACACTTGCTTTTTTCTGATTACCATTTGCCTGAAATACAGACGACCATCCTTTCACCCTGAGTCTGTATTTGTCTTTTTAAGTTAAGATGTGACTCTTGTATGCAACAAATATCTGGCCTGAGTTTGTATCCAATCAGCTAACCTATGCCTCTTTAGAGGACAGTTTAAGC
The DNA here is from genome assembly GCF_027406575.1 of Nycticebus coucang. NCBI lineage: Eukaryota > Metazoa > Chordata > Mammalia > Primates > Lorisidae > Nycticebus > Nycticebus coucang. Next base: position 118,914,758 of record NC_069784.1, on the reverse strand, counting down.
CGTTCACATTAATGGAGAATATTGATAAGTCTGGTGAAGTTTTGGGTATTGAGTTTTTCAAAAGTCCAGTGGGCATTTTTAATCCTTTCACCAGTGTGGAAATTGGAGTTTGATCTGAAGTTTCTGAGTGAGTTTACTTTTGTGGTATAGGATTGGGTTGGTCATTATGGAGGATAGTTCTGAGAATATCCTGAAGAGCTGGTTTTGTTATGGCAAATTTCTTCAACATATGAATGTCATTAAAGTATTTAATTTCTCCATCATAAATGAAACTCAGTTTAGCTGGATACAAGATCCAGGGTTGAAAGTTATTTTGCTTTAGGAGATTAAAAGTCGGTGACCACCCTCTTCTGGCTTGAAAAGTTTCAGCAGAGAGATCTGCAGTCATTCTAATATTTTTGCCTTTGAAGGTAATGGTTTTCTTTCTCCTGGCAGCTTTGAGGATTTTCTCCTTCATATTAACTTTAGTGAAGTTAACTATGATATGCCTGGGGGACATCTTATTGGGGTTGAGTCATGCTGGGGTTCTAAAGCTGTCTGCTATCTGAATTTCAGAATCTCTAGGCATGTCTGGAAAATTCTCTTTCATAATTTCATGCAGAAGGGCCTCTGTGCCCAGCGAGGCCACTTCATCTGTTTCTGGAACCCCTATGATTCGGATATTCGCCTTCTTCGAATTATCCCAGAGCTCTCGGAGAGAATGATCCGTTTTTGCTCTCCATTTCTCTTCCTCTTTGAGAGTTTGGGAGCGTTCAAAAGCTTTATCTTCGATGTCAGAAATCCTTTCTTCTGCTTGCTCCATTCTGTTGCTGAGGGATTCTACTGTATTTTTCATATCTTTGAGGGCTGCAAATTCTTGCTTCAGTGTGTCTAAGTCTTTGGTGGTTTTGTCTTTAAGTTCGTTAAATTCTTGAGACAACTTTTGAATTTCTCCTCGAATTCCTAATTCCACTTTGTTAATCTTGTCTGCAATCCAAATTCTGAATTTGATTTCTAACATCTCAGCCAGTTGTTTATGAATGGGATCGTCAATTGCATCTGCCATGGGGGGGATGATCTATTTCCTTGGGGGGGTTGATCTATTCTGGTTATTCATGTTACCAGAGTTTTTCCGCTGATTCCACCCCATGGTTGTTTTACTGCCTCTGATTTTTTTCCCCTGGGGCTTTGTCGAGGGCCTGTACAGTGTTATGGCCTGAGAAACTGGGGCCCTGTCTGGTGTGGTGGGGCTAAGTTGTTCTGTCTTATTTTCAGCTGGTTCTGTTCCACCCTAGTGAAACAGATACTTTGGATTGAAGTCTCAGCTGTGGAGAAATATCAGCAATTAAGTCACCCCACCCCCACCGGCAAACAATTGGAAAAGAAAAATCAAACCTTCCTACCACTGTGCACCCAGGGCACCACCTGATTTGTCCTCAGGCGATTGGTTCAGTTCAAAAAGGTCCAAATCAATTGTCTCAGTCTGCACCTGTCTCGGGTGAGAGAGTTTAAGAGGTCTCTGGGAACTGGATCACAGGGGTCTGGGGACTACTCTGGTGTGGCTTGCTCCAGTGCTGTGTGGAGTCAGGAGAAGCCATCCAGCTAATAAATCAGTCTGGGAAGGTTGCTGCCTCCTTCCCCACCTTGCACCACTTCACATCCAGTCACTGATAGCCCTGCAGTTGGCTGACCCAGTTGCCTGTAGTGAATCGGTACTCCAAGAGTTTGTACCTGCCTGAATCACAAGGAAGTCTGCCAGGCCGCTGTGCTCTGCCTCTCTCCAGCAGGAGGAGGTGAGGCCTGACAACCTCGGGTGATTGATGAAGGTTGAGGGGTTTTCACTCAGGTCCAGTCTCGCCCCTGATTAATGTTACTGACAGAACAGAACAGAACAACTCTGCGGTTCCCCTGCAGAAGAGAAGCTGAATTGAGCTTCAAATCAGCTTGTCTTTGCTCTTGTATTGTGTATAGGCTGACAATTCCCTGAGGGCCAGGTGCGTCTTAGGTTTAGTAAAGCGGACCTCTGGGTCAGCCCCACCCTGGGAGTTTCCCTGGTTTGCAAGTTGGAGTTGCCTTAGGCAAACTCAGAGTCTCTGGTTGCCCAGGGAGACAGGGGGTGTGGCTTCAGAATATTCTGTAGTGAGCTGTATTGCTAGCAAAAGAGGGCTGCTGCTTTATGGCTCAGGCAACGGCTGCTCCGGTATAGCTCCCCTCCTCCGCTCCCGTACCCCAGAGTCTGCACCAATAGGCTGCAGCCCAGCACTGTCTACACCCCTCGAGCAATCGCCCAAGAGTCTGGACCCCTGGGGAACAGGCCTCCAGACCTTGGAGCAACAGCAGAGGGGAGTGTGGGGAGCGCTGGGAGCCTGGGGTTGCGGGCAGAGAACACACAGAGCTTTACACAGTTTTATGCCTGGCCGTATTGTCACCAAAAGACGGCTGTCACACTGTGCTTCAGGGAACTGCCACTCCGGTGCAGTCCCCTCTCCGCCCACCGACCGGGACTGGCCTCCAGACCCCAGTGTGAGCGAAGGGGAGCGCTGGGAGCTCAGAATTCCAGGTAGAGACTATATACATTTTATACAGTTTTATGCCTGGCAGGAGGACGCCGTGGCACCCTAGTAGGGGAGGTAGGTCCAGTTTTTAGAGGGTCTCTCCTGTGGAGTGTAGTGGGTGGACCTTTGAACTCTGACTGGTTGTTTCTGGGGCACTCTGAGCCGTTCTCATGGGGGAGGGGACTCCCGTCTGCTTGGTGATGGATTTTGTACCTTTTGTTTGTATCCTTGTGGTCGCAGCTCGCCTCAGTGGGGTTGACGTGTGTTCTACAACCTTCTCTCTTAGTGCAGCTCAAATCCACCAGGTTACTTGCTGAATTTTTGTCCTTTAACTCTCCTTCTGGATAGGAGCCTCTGTGGAATCTGGCTTCAGTGAGCCATCTTGTCTCCTCCCCCGGAACCTAGGGTAGTTTTTGAGATATCCTCCAGGTCCTGCATTCCAGTGACCCACCCACACCAAGAACTGCATTCCAGTAGATTGGCTTACCGACCCAGGTGGTGGCCTATACCAAAGGACTGATGGTTCCACCCCCAAACCAACCAATTAGCAGACCCCAATTGCCTAATCTTCTGCCCACCAAACTGTCTTTAAAAACCCTGTCTACCCAATTCTCAAGATGGCAGATTTAAGAAATTTCTCCCATCTCCTTACTCAGCCCTATGCAGAATAAACTCTTTCTCTGCTATAAACCCTGCTGTCTCTGGGTGTCGACTTCCTCTTAGTAGTGGGCAGATGAACCTAGTTGGGTGGCAACATGACTACATTGTTGGGGACCATCAAAATGCTGTAGAGCCTTCTCTCTGAGCCTTTTATGAAGGGGAGTAACTAGTCTGACTCAAGATAAATATGTATAAAATCAGAGATGGTAGGGAGAAATTAAACCCTGGAAATCAGAAAAGCAAATGTAGGAAAAGAAGCTGCAGTGCATGACACCACGGAGTGCATCAAGCTGTTTTTGTTTTAAATAACACACAAAATGCAACTTAAAAAAAATATGTAGGTGTTGAGAAGCATTTCCTTTTTGGGGTGGGGGTGGTTGGCTTGTATTCACTCCCTCCAGAGCTGTGAACTCTCTCTAACTTGGAGACTAGTCTCCTCTCACTACATCTCATTTCCAAACTTCATGAAAAATGAGGTGTCAGACACTGAAGTGATTTCAATTTGGCGAACAGTTCAGGAAACCAAACTACCGATTGCTTTGTAAGTCTCTGTCATGAATCGAGTGACTGAACGCTGAACCACTGTTTATTTCAAAATAGAAAAGTCAGTCAGTGGCTTTAAAAGTAATGGCAAAATCCATAGTGTCAAGACAGCATGGTACTGGCACAAAAATAGAGACATAGACACTTGGAATCGAATTGAAAACCAAGAAATGAAACTAACATCTTACAACCACCTAATCTTTGATAAACCAAATAAGAACATACCTTGGGGGAAAGACTCCCTATTCAATAAATGGTGTTGGGAGAACTGGATGTCTACATGTAAAAGACTGAAACTGGACCCACACCTTTCCCCACTCACAAAAATTGATTCAAAATGGATAAAGGACTTAAATTTAAGGCATGAAACAATAAAAATCCTCACAGAAAGCATAGGAAAAACACTGGAAGATATTGGCCTGGGGAAACACTTCATGAAGAAGACTGCCATGGCAATTGCAACAACAACAAAAATAAACAAATGGGACTTCATTAAACTGAAAAGCTTCTGTACAGCTAAGGAGACAACAACCAAAGCAAAGAGACAACCTACACAATGGGAAAGGATATTTACATATTTTTAATCAGACAAAAGCTTGATAACTAGGATCTATAGAGAACTCAAATTAATCCACATGAAAAAAGCCAACAATCCCATATATCAATGGGCAAGAGACATGAATAGAACCTTCTCTAAAGATGACAGATGAATGGCTAACAAACATATGAAAAAATGTTCATCATCTCTATATATTAGAGAAATGTAAATCAAAACAACCCTGAGATATCATCTAACCCCAGTGAGAATGGCCCACATCACAAAATCTCAAAACAGCAGATGCTGGCGTGGATGTGGAGAGAAGGGAACACTTTTACACTGCTGGTGGGACTGCAAGCTAGTACAACCTTTCTGGAAGGAAGTATGGAGAAACCTCAAAGCACTCAAGCTAGACCTCCCATTTGATCCTGCAATCCCATTACTGGGCATCTACCCAGAAGGAAAAAAATCCTTTTATCATAAGGACACTTGTACTAGACTGTTTATTGCAGCTCAATTTACAACGCCAAAATGGTGGAAACAGCCTAAATGCCCACCCACCCAGGAATGGATTAATAAGCTGTGGTATATGTATACCATGCAATACTATTCAGCTATTAAAAAAAAATGGAGACTTTACATCCTTTGTATTAACCTGGATGGAAGTGGAGGACATTATTCTTATTAAAGCATCACAAGAATGGAGAAGCATGAATCCTATGTACTCAATTTTGATATGAGGACAATTAATGACAATTAAGGTTATGGGAGGGGGAGGAAAAGCAGAAAGAGGGATTGGGGGGGGGCCTTGGTGTGTGTCACATGTTATGGGGGCAAGACATGATTGCAAGAGGGACTTTGCCGAACAATTGCAATCAGTGTAACCTGGCTTATTGTACCCTCAATGAATCCCCAACAATAAAAAAAAAAGTAATGGCAAAATCCTTACATGGGCCAAACTTCAGTACTGGTTACCTTTCTTATTGTCTTGCACACACTGGCTTCTGAGATTGTTTCAGGGGTCCCCAAGCTCTATTTCCCATCTCAGCTCTGATATATACTTGTAAACATGTTCTCTCTTTTCCTCTCATTTTTTTTTTCACATTTATTTACTTGGAGCACCATCAATTCCTTCTGCATTAGAATGTTGGAAAAGTGATCTTAGTGAGACAAAGAAGCTGCAAAGGGGATGAGAAAATGTGCAATGCTACTGAAAGCAGGTATTCTTAAAAAACACGGTTTGAGGGGAAGAGGGCAGACTCGTGGTCCAGATGTCAGCTTAGGATTTTCAGCTTTAAAGGTCTGGATAAATTTGTCTCGAATGTCTTTCCAAGATTTCTGTAAGTTTCTGAGAGGGAATTTGTGTCACCTCATGGTGACTCTCTCATTTGCCTCTCTCGCTCTCTTTTAGCCTCCATTGAATTATGATCCTCACCTTGACATTGTGCAGTTTTTGTTTATCTCTATTTTGGTGTCTCCCACAGGTGCATGCAGCCATTGTTCTTGGTTTCTACAACAGGTCTATTTACAAAGGGCCTTCTTGTACATATCAAACTTTGCCAAAATTTAGAGATTTAAAGTTTAGAAGCAGCAGGAAAATGCAACGTAGACTATTAGACATCTTTGTTTTTAAAGATCCCACTGTGAATTTCCCTTGTTCCTTGATCATCTTTTCTTCTGTCTTGCCACCCTCTCCTCTCCTTTTGACTCTTTTTCTGCTCCTTTTCTCTAAGGAGAAAAAAAAAATCCTCCCATTTTAGGTATTTCTAGCCTTTATTCCTACATGCTAACGATCTTTTGAATATCTAGATATTCAGCTGAAGATTTAAAATTTCCAATTGGTTTTTAGACCAGATATCATCCTTTCTTCAGGTACTTAATGGGAAACAGGATAGAAAGTAGGTTTGGGAGAATGGAGATCTGATCATCTTGTCTCTAATAACTGAGGACGTTGTGCTGTTAGTGATAAGGTGTTTGCCTCTCTAGGGTAGTCTTTTGTCACTCTTCCCCAAACCATCGGACTCCAGCCATACCAGCTTTCTTTGTGCCCTTTATACTCACTGTGGTAGGCAGAGTAATGGCCCCCAAAGGTGCCCACATTCCAATCCCCAAAATGTGTGAATGTGTTGGGTTACATGGCAAAGGGGAATGAAGTGAGATTAATTTGGATTATGCAGACAATATAAGGATCAGCATAATCACAAGGATCTTTGAAATGGAGGAGAGTATGCAGAAGAACAGATCAGAGTGATATGGTTTGATAAGGATTTGGCTCACCAGTGCTGACCTGAAAAAACGGAGGAAGCGAAAAGTGGGCAGTCGCTAGCAACTGGAAAAGGAAAGGCAATTGATTCTCCCATAGAGCTTCCAGGAGGGAAAAAAGTGCTGGCAGCACTGTGATTTCAGCTCAGAGTGACCCATTCCAGGCTTCTGATCTTGAGAACAGTAAGATAATAAATCTGTGCTATTTAAAGTCACTAAATTTGTGGCAATTTTTTTTTTATGGCAGAAAACAGAAAAGTAATGCACTCATCATATTCCCTGATAACACATGATCTTTGCACTATTTCATCTTCCCAGAAGAACTTTTCCTTCTTCCTTGCTCTAGCTATATGAGGTCTGACAATTAAATTAGTAAACTTGCCACCATGTACTTACACTGTCAGCACTATACAAACAGCTCAATGAGGTTTCTTTTTTTCTTTTGCAGTTTTTGGCTGAAGCTGGGTTTGAACCCACCACCTCTGGCATATGGGGCCAGCGTCCTCCTCCTTTGAGCCACAGGCGCCGCCCACTCAGGTTTCATAACGTTGGTATCTCAGTGTCTCACAATTGTGTTCATGTTGACACGTGGCAGTGTCTTGCTGAGTGGTGTTCACTATTGTTGTTGTGTGCTATTGTGTGCCATTGCAAGAAGGTCAGAACTTGAATTAGAGCAATGAACAAACATTTGTAAATTTCTTGTTAAACTTGGCAAGAGTGTAAATGAAATCAGGGACCTGTTAGTCAAAGTTTATGGGCATGATAACATGAAAAAAATGGCAATGTGCAAGTAGATTAAACTTTTTTTTTTTTTTTTTTTTGAGAGGAGAGAAAGTGTCACTGATAAAGAGAGGTCAGAGTGGCCAGTGATGAGTGGAACTGATGAAAACATTGCAAATATTCATGGAATAGTGTGTCAAAATCGTCAGCTGACTGCAAGAAGCATAGAAGACCAAGAAAACATCACCAAGAAACAGGAAAATCTTAACTGAAAATAGTGGCCAACAACTCAAGGCTCTGACATCACAACAAGGCACCAATTCGCACAGCACTGTCTGTGAGGGAGTTTTTAGCTGATAAACAAATAACTGCATTGAGACATCTTCCCAGTGACTTTTTTCTTTACCCAAAGCCTAAGGAAATATTGAACGGAAGACATTTTGATGACATTTAGGACTGCAAGGGTAATGGGATGATATCTCTGATGATCATTCCAGAACGAGTTCCAAAATTTCTTTGAAGGGTGTGCTAGACACTGCGTTGCTGCATAGTATCCCAAGGAGAGTACTTTGAAAGTGATTGTAGTGATATTCTGCAATGAACATATAGATATATAGCACTTCTTCTGGGTTGAGTTCACAAACTTAATTGTCAGAGCTTGAAGAAATTCAAGTTTTTATGTTAGTCTCATTTTTACACTTGGCTTCTCATTTGTAATATTGGAGTCATTCTTTTGAAGATATTATCTGGGAAATGTATACTTTGTTGCTTTATCAGTCAAAGACACAACTACAGAATTTGCGTATATCAATTAAACAAATTTATTTTCACAATTTCTGCTTTTGTACTAATTATACTGTTCTTTTGTTAATTAATGTGGACTTGTTATTTTAATATTTTTATAATAGTTTTTTATTTTGATATAATTTCAAACATACATAAAATGTTCAACTATTGTATAAAGATCTCATGTATGTTGTTTATACCAGATTTACCAATTGTTGCATTTTATCTCATATGCTTTACCACCATTGTGTGTGTAAACATATGTAATGAATTTGTTCTGTGTTATTTAAGATCAGATTTGGGACTCGGAGCCCTTTTACCCCTAAATCTTCATTTATTCTTTTACAATAATCAAAATCAGAATATTTAATATTGATACCTTCTTACTTAGTCCACCATCTATATTAAGCTTTGTTATTTGTCACAGTTCTGTTCTTTATAGCTAGTTTTTATCCTGAATTCAAGACTCAATGCAGGATCAGATATTACATTTATTCATTATGTGTTGTAGTCTACTAAAAGACTAAGGAATAGTTCCTCATTATGTAATTCATTATAGTCTTTTAAGGAATAGTTCCTCAGTTTTACCTTTTCTTTCTTGATCTAGTCATTCTATAAAATTGCAGGGCAGTTATTTTATAGAATGCCTAACAATTTGGCATTTGTCTGAAGATTCTTCATTAATAGATTTAGGCTATGCATTGTTGGCCACACCAAAGAGATTATGTTGGGTCCTTCTCAGTGCATCATATCAGGAGGCACATGACATTGAGTGGTCACAATATTGATGATGTTCACTTCAATTGCTAAGTGAATGTGGGGTCTGATAGAGCTCTCCTCTCTGAAGCAATTTTGAGGAAGTACTTTCAGGTTACATAAATGTCCTATTCCTCAGTGAACTTCAACAACCACTTTTAGTATAAATTCATGATTTTCTAACTCTGTGGCTCCTTACATGTTGATTAGTTGACTTTCCATTATAAAGAAGAGTTTTTAATTCTCATCTGTCTCTCTTTCTTTCCATTGGTTTGTCTATCTACCTACCTATTTTATCCATCCATCTATACTATATATCCCTATTAGCTATAATGCATTAATGCTGACATTTCTAATTCCAGTCTAACACCAAAGGCTACTTTCTAGTTTCATTGCTTTCCATATTTACATTGGCTTTATTAAAGAATTGAGAAAGTCAGCAACCATCATTCTCAGTTTATTATTCATTTGCTCACTAGTAAATACATGTAGTTTGAAATTTCTGATTCAAAACTCTGCAAAAAGAAAGAATACTTTAATAGAGTACAATATTGTTCAAGTTTTACTTTTGATGCAGGATAAAATTTATTCATATTGAAATGAACATATCTTAATTATGCAATTTGAGGAATTTTGATAAACACGTGCACCCTTATTATCTAAATCCCATGTAAAGATAAACAATACATCTGTATCTTGAGAAAGCTTCCTGTCTCCTTTCCCAGATAATATCCCCCAACAAAAGACAACTGCTTTTTGATTTTATATCATAGACTAATTTTACCTATACTAGAACATCATATCAATGAAATAATAAAGACTGTATTCTTTTACTCAGCACAGTATCAGTGAAATTCATCCATGCTGTTGTATTGATAGTTCATTCCTTTTTATTAAGCAGTATTGTATTTTGTGAATATGCCACAAAATTTTAATACATTTTCTTGTTGATTAACTTTTTTATTATTTCCAGTTTTCCAGTTTGGGGTGATGATAAAAAAAATTCCATAAACATTTGTGTACCAGGCTTTAAAACACACACACATTTTTGTTTCTCTTGGATATTTTTAGTGTAATTGTGTATCATAGGCTAGATGTATGTGTAAGTCAACTAAAACCAGCCAAACCATTTTCAAAGGCCTCATACACACCCATCAGCTATGTATGAGAATTCTAGTTGTTCTGTTTTCTCAATTAGAGTAGTTTTGTCTGTCCTATTAATTTTAGCCATTCTAACAGATGCTAAATGGTGTCTTATTGTTTTTCATTTCTATGATAACTAACGATATATGGAAAACTTCCAATAATATCGGCTATTTATGTAGCATCAGTTTTGACAAGTCCTTCCAATCTTTTGCCAATAATTTATTGAGTTGTTTGTATAAGTTCTCTCTATATTTGTGGTACAAGTTGCCTGTATTGAAAATATTTTCTTCCACTCTGTGGCTTGCCTCTTCATATTCTTAACATTGTCTTTCACTGAAAAAAATTTTGAGTTTCATAAAATCTTAGTTATCAATATTTTGCTTTCATTATTATTATTATTATTATTTCTGTGTTTTAAGAAATTTTTAGCTATACTCAGTTCATGAAGGTATTCTATTTTTTTGTACAAGATTTGTGGTTTTAAGATTTGATCTACAATCCAGCTTGATTTAATTTGTGTGGGGAGTGGGGGCAGGAATCAAGGAATTATGTGTGTGTGTGTTTGTTTCCATTTGGGTATTTGCTTGTTCCCATACCATTTGTTAAAAAAAACTGTACAAACCAATTGATTGAACAAATATAAGCCTATTTCTGGGTGCTACATTTTCTTGTTTTAAACTGAGTCTATCCTCATTCGTATATCCTGACTGTATGTACCTGTTTTGATTGTGGTGGTGATTTAATTTTCTTTTGAGACAGGGTCTAGTACTATCTCCTGGACTATAGAGCAGGTCATCATAGCTGCAATCTCAAACTCGTGGGCTTGATCAATCCTGCTGCCTCAGCCTCCTAAGTAACTGGGACTACAGACATGCCACCATTCCTGGATAATTTTTCTATTTTTTATAGAGACAGGGTTTTTCTCTTGCTCAGATTGGCAAATGACCTCTTGCCTCAAGTGATCCTCCTGTCTTGGCCTCCTAAAGTGCTAAGATTATAGGTGTGAGTCACCAGGCCTGGCCTATGATGGTAAGTTTTAAATTAAAGTAAGTCTTCTAATTTTGTTCTTTCTCAAGATTATTGTTGCTCGTCTAAGTCTTTTGCCTTTCTATATGAATTTCCAAATCACTACCTCAAATTCTTCTTTTTTCCCTGAGATTGATATTAGGATTTCTTTGACTCTATAAAGAAATTTGAGAAGAATTGACACCTTACAAGTTTTACATTCCAAGCTATTGAAAATGGTATATATATATATATTTTTTTTTTGTCTCTTAGTAATGTTTTATCATTTTTAGGGTAGAAATTTTATGAGTGTATCGTTGAATTTAGTCCTAAATATTTTGATTTTGATGGCATTTTGAAATGGTTTTTTTAATGTGCTGTCTTTTCTATTGTTTGAAGCTAGTGTATAGAAGGACAAATATTTTTCTCTGTTGACTTTATATTTTGTGACCTTGTCAAATTCTCTTATTTATTTTCATATTTACATTATAGATGTCTTCACTATATTTCATGTACATAATCAAGTTGTCTGTAAATAAAAAGCTGTTTATCTCTTCCTTTTTAATCTTTATGCATTTATTTCTTTTTCTTGCAGTGTTGAACAATAAAATTTCCAGTACAATATCGAATAGTAAACTGTGAGAACCAAATTTTACCTTTTTAAATTTTTTTTATTGCTTTATGTTCTTCATTGATTTCTTCTTTTTATTCATTTTGGATTTAATTTGATTGTATTTTTTTTTTACCTTTTTATGTTGCTAGGTTGAATTGTTGAATTTAAATGTCTATTTTTAAAAAGACATAAAAAACGTTTAATTTAAAGCTATGAATTCCCTTCTATGCACTGCTTTTACCTAAATCCCACCTATTAGATATTGCAATTTTATTATCATTCAGTTGAAATGTTTTATAATAGTCCTTTGATTTCTTATTTGACTGCTGAATATGTAGCAGTGTGTTAATTAATTTTCAAACATTTGTGATGTTTCTAAGAATTTTATTATTGATTTTTTAATTCTTATGGTCAGAAAACATACTTGGTAAATTTTTAAACTTTGGGGTATATTAACAATTGTTTTACTTCATCACATGTGGTCCTTCTTGGTAAATATTCAATGTACAGTTAAAAGAAAGATTCATTTTATACTGAAATTTTTATACTGAATGATTTGGCATACAAATATCAATTTGATCATGATAATTAATCAAATTATTTAAATCTTCCATATCCTTACTAGTTCCTTGTCAAGTTGCTCTAGCAATTGCTGGGACAGAGTTGCTAAAATCTACATTTATGACAGTGAATTTGGCTGTTTCTCCCTTTACCATTGTCAGTTTTTTCCTTCATGTATTTTGAATTTTTGTTGTTAGACACCAAATAATCATGATGGCTGTTTTTTCCTAATGAACCGACTGGCTTATAATTTTGAAATACCTCTGCTTATTGCTGATAATATTTCTTATCTGGAAGCCTGTATTTTGCCTGATGTTAATATAGCCACTTTAGCTTACTTATCTTACTGTTTTTATGATATATATTTTTCTATTCTCTTATTTTCAACTTCTCTGTGTCTTTATACTTAATATTCTCCTCCTATATAACAAAGAATTGAATCCTTTTAAAGTTTGAATTCACCTACCTTATCTATCTTGTAATTGGAGGGTTTTAATTTCATTCAAGCTAATTATTCATCCAGCTGGATTTATGTCCACTGTTTTTTTCATATTTTTTGCTGTTTTTTTAAATGTATTTTCTAGTCTCATCTTCTGTAAAAGATTGCCTCTTTTCTTTATTTTTTTTGAATAAATGTTGTATTTTGTGGGATTCTATTTTAGTTTCCTTATTGGGTTTTCAGTGTATTTCTTTGCTCCTTTAGATATTTTATATGTGAAATTTTTACAATTACAACATGACTTTCTAACTTATTAAATATACTTAACATTAGTATAGTACTATTTCATGTGAAATGTAAAAACCTTGCAACAGTGTAGTTTATTTTACCACTATCACTTTGGGGAGTTTTTCATATTATGGGCCCCACAATATGGTGTTATAGTTCATTCTATAAAAAAATCATATGCCTTTTAAAGAAAATAAGAGAAGAAAAAAATAGAGCCTTTTATATCTATCCACAAATTTACCATTTCCAGAACTTTACCATTTCCACTCATATATAGACTCGTTTCCATCTGTTGTCATTTTCCTTCAGCTAAAGAATTTCCTTTTTGCCTTTCCTCTTCTTCTTTTTCTTCTTTTTTTTTTTTTTATTGTTGGGGATTCATTGAAGGTACAATAAACCAGATTACACTGATTGCACTTGTTAGGCAAAGTCCCTCTTGCAATCGTGTCTTTGCATTTCTTCTTATTAAGGTCTGCTGCAATGACTTCTACTTTTGTATTATATATAAAAATTTTTATTTTGTATTAACTTTTGCATCATTTTTTGAATGTAGAATTCTGGGCTGACAGTTTTTTTTTTCTTTAAGCAATTTGAAGGAGCCATTTGTCTTCTGACCTCTATTGTGGCTAATGAGACAGATAGATGTAAACCATCATTCCTATGTTGATTCCTATGATGCAATGTGCCATTTTTTTCTGACTTGTTTTAAGATTTTTTATCTCTGGTTTTGAGCAGTTTGACTATGATGTGCTGAGGGATATGTGTATGTATATGTGTTTGTCTGTAATTTTCCCATCCTCTCTTTCTTCTTTCTCCTGGATCTCTTATTACATATATTTTTATATTACCCAACAGGTTCCAAAAGCTCTCAACATTTTTTCCTTGCTAAACCTCTACTTACATCCTTTTCTTGAGAGTTGATAATTTCTATTATTCTGTTTTCGAGTTAAGTTGCTCTTTCCTTTACTATCTCTAATCTGCTATTAAGGCCATCCAATGAATTTTTTTATTTCTGATATTATAGCTTCCAGTTGTAGAATTTCCATTGTTTGTCTTATATTTTTCATTTCATTGATGAAATTCCCTGTAAGTTCATTTATTATGGTCCTATAATTGCTTTTAGGTCCTTGAATACATGGTAATTATTCCCTTAAGGTTCTTTTCTATTCAGTAGAAAATATTAGTTACCTGAGGGTTTGTTTCAGTTGACTGCTTTTTCCTCTCTTATGGCTCACGTTTTCCTGTTTCTTTACATGCCTAGGAAGCGTTACTGAATAATGTTTTATTAGTTTGCTAAGGCTTCCATAACACAATAGCACAGAGTGGGTGGCTTAAACAACAGAAATTTATTTTCTCACAATTCTGGAGGCTAGAAGTGCGAGATGAAGGTGTGAACCAGTCTGGTTTCTTTTGAAGCCTCTGTACTTGGTTTGAGGATGACTGTTTTCTCACTGTGTCCTCACTTGGTCATTTTCCATGTCCTAACTTCCTCTTTTTATTCCTTATAAGGACACCAGCAGATTATATTGGGTCCCACCTTAATGACTCTATTCTAACTTAATTACTTCTTTAAATGCCCTCTCTCCAAATATAGTCACATTTTGAGGTATGACGGGTTAGAGGTTCAACATATGAATTTTGGGGGGGGCAAAATTCAGCTCATAAGCATGGATATAATGAAACATTCTAGACCTCCAATTCTGTTATCATCTTCTGAAAAGAGTAGGCTTTGATTTGAAAAGGTACTAATCTTGGCTGAAAACAAATCCAAACTCTGTCTTTCCTGAAGTGGACAGGAAATAAAATCTCTCAAAAAAAATTTTTTTTTTTGTCTTTCTGCTGTTGCTTTTGCTGAACTTTTTGACGTCTCCCTTGAACATGCATAAGTAGTGGTTCAGCCAAGGAATTGAAGGGTGCTTATGCTTAGATTGTTTGATCCCTTTTTATGTTTCCCTCCTTCTGGAACTTAACCTCATATTTTCCAGCGGCTCTGGCATTCCTGAACCCTGAACGTTCTCCCTTTAAGCCAGGAAAACTGAAGCTTTATGCCTTAGTTTCCCCTGTCCCTGCACTCTGGAGAGAGAGAATCCGCTCAGGTGAAAAGCCGTATAAACACAATCTCATCAAGGCCAATGCCCTTCTTTCATGATTAAACTCTGCTTTAGTTTCTGTCTGATTTTGTTGTTGTTCTACAGTATTTTCGGTAATTTTAAAAATGTTTTATCCACAGTATATAATTTTTTTTTCTATTGAAGGGTTAGTCTGACACAAGTTACTAGTCTGTTACCAAAATTTTAAAACAAGTTTTTAATTTCTTGAATTGTTTGCATGATCCTTAATACAAAGATAAGACATGAGATAAGCAGATACGATTTAAAAATCTCATGAAATTAATCTGTATGCCATGTTAGAAAAGCTATATTAAAGTGATATATGTTTAGTGTCCTCAGAAAAAGCAAGAGCGCACGGCAACTAAAATAGGAAAATAAGGAGCAATAAAGAGAAAATGATTTCAAAAGATGAGATCAAGGCAAAGATATTTATTTATTTTCAAATGAAATAAGGAAGGCAAGGACATTTCAAATGCAATGAAAAACTATAGTGTACGCATTTGAATAAGTACAGAGCAAGATTGTGTGTGGGCATATAACACAGTGTATCAGTAGTGGAACATTCACAGGTGTTCTGCTATGTTGAAAATAGTGAAAGGAGATTATACTCATGGAGGAAGGAAATAGTAGTCCATAGTTAGAATTCTGTTTGTTCTAAGGGAAGAAAGGTAGATGATTAAAATAGAAGGAATAATCAAAACTATAAGAGAAATAACCTTTCCTGCATAGAATAACTCTAGTCTATAAAACAAAAAAGAGATTTCCATTTAATACATGTGTGGCAATGCTGTGGGCCCTCTGCTCCCAGCAATGAACCATTCAGGCAGGGTTCCTCCAATGGCTGATCGTCTGTTCTCATAGAGGTGGAGGTGTAATTATCAATAACAAAGTTAATAACATACATGATTTTAGCTATTGATAATTGTCATAAAGAAACATGTTTCTAAAGAAGCATTATTCTTTAGGATAGTGATTTCCTGTCTTCACATATAGTGGCACTCTGGAAAGAAAAACATTTCTATGGAGTACTAGGGTAAACTTGAGGGACATGGTATACCACGTATGGTCTATTTTCTATTACTTATAACAGGGTACCTGAAGCTGAATGATTAGTAAACAAAAGGAATGTATTTATTACAGTTATTGAAGGTGAAAAGTGCAAGGTCAATGGGCCACCTCTGGTCAGAGTCTTCTTTTTGGTGGAGACCCTCTGAAGAGTCCCAAGGTGGCACAGGGCATTACATGGCAAGGGGGCTGAGCATGCTTACGTGGTCATTCTCTCTTCCTCTTCTTACAAAGCCACTAGTCCCATTTCTATGATAATCCACAAATAAATTAATCCATTAATCCATAAAAGGATCAACCCCTTCATGAAGGCAGAGCTCTCATGACCCAATCACCTCTTAAAAACCCCATCTCTTAATATTGCCGCATCGGGGATTAAATTTCAGGTGAGTTTTGGAGGAGACAAATATTCAAATCTTAGTGTGTATATATATATATATATACTTGTGTGTGTGTGTGTGTGTGTGTCTTGGTAAAAAACAAATTATATTTTTCTGTATCTTATATATTTTTGATAATTAAGACAGAATACCAAGATTGCAAAATAAAACAAATTCTGATTTGGTATAACATTTCTAAACTTAAAGTATTTCCAAAATATTTTTTTTAACTATTTTTTTTTTTTTTTTTTTTGTAGAGACAGAGTCTCACTTTATGGCCCTCGGTAGAGTGCCGTGGCCTCACACAGCTCACAGCAACCTCCAACTCCTGGGCTTAAGCGATTCTCTTGCCTCAGCCTCCCGAGTAGCTGGGACTATAGGCGCCCGCCACAACGCCCGGCTATTTTTTGGTTTTGCAGTTTGGCCGGGGCCGGGTTTGAACCCGCCACCCTCGGTATATGGGGCCGGCGCCCAACCGACTGAGCCACAGGCGCCGCCCAAACAAACTCTTTTTTTTTTTTTTTTTTTTGTGGTTTTTGGCTGGGGCTGGGTTTGAACCCGCCACCTCCAGTGTATGGGACCGGCGCCCTACTCCTTGAGCCACAGGCGCCGCCCCCAAAATATTTTTAATGAGCATTTGAACTTACTTAACTTTTGTTCTCTGGTTATATGTACATACAATTCTAACCAAGCTTTTAAAAGGATATTTTCTTCAAATAAGTTACCCTTACAATTGACCAATGAACTTTGTTTATGCAAACGGATAAAACAAATTTAGTTTTCAAAGTAACCACTCAAAATTTTACAACAGTTATAATTATATTTAATGAAAGTAATAATTCTTTCTATTATCTCCCAGACAAATGGGTTCTTATTTGTTCTTGAAATAAATTGTGATGAAGCAAATGTGTTTATATGTAATTTAAGTTATTCTATCCATACTTAAAACAACAATAAAGCTCTAATTTGCAGTTCATATATGCCTGTCTAGAATGGCCACGTTGCTGCTAGCCACTGGCTTGAAAGGCACATCAACCTCAAAGGCATGAAATCTCCAAAACATATAATAACAGAGATTGAAGGCTGCATCCTAGGCATATTCCTGCTCATTTTCCTTAACTTTCAGCCACAGTGTTAGCGGCACGGTTTTCTCCTTGGACACCACCACATGAACTCCTTGGCAGCTGCACACATGGGCCTTTGCCAATGACAGGTAACCACGGACCTCTTGTCAGGTGCCTACTGAATGAGATGTCCAAGCAGGAGAGCATTTTTTGGACCATGCTTGGTGAATTACAGCAGAGAGAAGTATTCACTGGTGTCAAGAAGTATGGGCCATGCTGCCAGATATCCTCCTTCTGGCTATTTTCCAAGAAGTCTCATAAAAAGTTGCTTAGGGCTGAGGTAGCCAACCTGAATGTTCCAGCAACCCCCATCTTCATGATTGATCCCAGGCTTAGGAGTCCTAGGGCTCGAGTGTGCTTATTGGTTGGGAAACTATTCTAAAGTACAGAAGTCAGTAGATGATTGTTACTTCTTTGGTATAGCATTGGCAAAAACTTGTGTTTTGGATTATGTACATTTTTCTCTAATTGTCTAAAATTTCTGCTTTCTATATTTTGATGCTATATCTTTGGGCATGTAAATGTTCTTTTTGCTTTCGTTTTGATATTGATTGTAACTTTTATCAATTTATGAAAAGATTCTATTTGGTAATAAGATGACTTTATGTGGACAGAAATACTATAAACTCAGTCTCTTTTATGTTTAACTTTTGCTTAATATTCCTTATTTATATTTTTATATTTAATATTTCTTTGGGAATTTGATTTATACATTAGAATGGTCCAGGTAGTTGTATGTTTATTCTGGGTATTTGCCCTTTAGAAAGGAATTTTTTTCCTGTTTACTTTCCTTACTGTCTTAACTAAATTGCTTGCTTTTTCTTCTGCTATTTTGTTTTATCCTATTCCTCTTTGACCTTTCCTGATATTTATCTTGTTTTATTAAATCTTTGGTTTCTCTTTTATTCCTGTCAGTCACATATCTTTTTCTGGAACATCTGTTATTTTATGACTCACTTTCCTTGGCCCTCCATGTCGATCATCCATCATCTTCACTCCCAATAATTGAAACTTTTTCATATTTTACTTGATATTTGGGGAGATACTTAAGGTGATACTCCACTGGGCCAATTCGTTTTGTGCTTTGTTAGTTCTATTCATTAATGCCTCCGATTCACATATTAATGCAGAAGCATTTTTGTATTTTTTTTTAATTTAAGTATGCTTCTTTTTTATCTGTCTTCAACTTAATGAATTTTCTCCTTGCAATTTCCTGCTCTCTGTCCTACTTGCCATGCAGTCCTGCTTCTCTTAATGACATTAAGTAAATGTCATGTTCAATTTTTTTTCTTTCTGGTTTCTTTATTTTTCAAAGACAAATGTTTTCACTGAATCCTTGGAGTTGCATTTACATGCTCTTATAACTCAATATCATTTCTCTAGATTTTTTTTTTCATATTCTTACATGTGTTCTGTCCATATTTGATCTATCCCAAATTCAGGATTTGCCCACAGACATGAAGCAGGTGTTTGTAGCCCTCCCTAGAGCTCACCTGAGAGGTGACAGTTTACCAATTTTATTTAATTTGAATGGCAGATCTCTCTCTCTAAAAAACATTCGAAAACTCAAATAACAGGCATTAATCAGGGAAAGTTCACTAATGTAAATATCCGAGGTTGAGGGAATGACGTACCTAGGCTTTGACTCGAGAACTCTTCCATCCCCCAAATTCCTTAAACCTTCCTCCTTGCTTTAATTGACCAATGACTTGTCCCCTATCTAACACCCACCTGGTGAGTTCCAGGCACATAGAACAGCATGTGCCTTTGACTAGCAGCTCTGTGGAAAAATGCTGTTTGTTTGAACTGGATGACATCATTTCCTGGAGCATTTAAAGAGTCAGTTTTTTTGTTTTTTAATTTTTTTCTCCGACACTTTCAAAATGAGCAAGAATTTTTTTTTCATTAATCTTTGCTTTGGGATTAGCACTGCTAAAACAGCTGCACTAGCAACAAAAATTTAAACCCTAACAAACCACAAAGTTAAATACCAGCATTCTGCTTTTCAAAACCCAGAGGAAAACTATGCGCAAGTCACAGCTTGCCATGGGCTTGGGCAAGTGGAATGTAGTGAGGTGAATTTCAGGTAAGCGTCTCACTGAAACCAGGTCAGATTTGAGGCTTCCATTGATATGTTTAGTTTAAATGAAGATCCGTGGGCTTGGCATTGTAAGGTAATTCGCTTTTGGAGGGAGAGGGGACTAGAATCAGGAACCTGATAAAATAGACTCTGTATTTTAAAAGGTCTTTACAATTTCCTTGGAAAGAGACCCCTCCCAGTTTAATTGTCCTCTCTTTGCTGTGTGAGGCTCTACACTCCTGCCTGAGATAAGGTGTTTCTATGGAGGGCCAACTGTGAGAAGCTTGGATGTGGTTTGGGAAAAGAATAGGATATGAATTTCAGAACAGCAAAAATGACGTCTAAATCCACTTCAGAGAGAAGAAAGTGGCTGAGTGACAAATATCTCGGTGTGGGAAGTGAGCTGAAATGCCTTTGATTCTGTAGTGTGAAGAGAACAAAAGCGTTCTTTGCTTATCATCCAGCTGCTCAAACTCCACCCTTTCCCTCTTCCTGCCTCCCTCTCCTGTGCTGTAAGCTGGGTCCTTTGCAAAGTGAAACCCTTGCCGCTCTAGCCTTTAAAGCCATGCTCTTGCACCGCGGACCAGGCCCACAACCAGGTTCAGAAAAATATCTCATCCGCAGTTCAGATATCAATCACAGGTTTTTGAAATTTAACTAGATACTTAAACTCCATGGCAAATCTTGAGTAATAAATAAAAATAATTGAGTAAATAAAAATGTACACTAGGAGTTTTGGTTGTTGTTCAAACACTCCCCTGTATTTGGTCTCTGAGGTGGTGCAGCCCATAAAGAAGGAATTCTTTGCATGTAGAATAGTTCTGGGTGAAAGGCAGGTTGTGGGGACTATGTAAGGTAACACCTCATTATGCAGCTTCTGTGAATGTCAGGAAAATGCAATGTTGGAGGTTTGATCAGTTTTTATCTCTTTCCTTCTGTAATTCTAGTTCACAGCCATTGAAGAGTCAGAAGCAGACTCTCAGAAAGGAGAAATTAGCCCAGAAGTTTTAATGTTGTCTGTTACTCTTCTTAAAGAGACCATAGAGGAATTTCTGAACTAACAGGAAGACTACAATGGCGTTGGCTAGAAATGAAGATAAAAGTTTCTCCAGAAGGCAAGAGGCAAGTACACAGCTTTTCCTCACCGTTGCTAAGTTATATAAGGAAGATCATAATCAGAGTGTTTCTTTGGTGAGCACAGAGCTTAATTTAAAAAGGAATTTAGATGATCTCATAAAGAGTCCTTTAACTGAAAGAGAAATAGCCTTCCCCGCGGATAAGGCATTTACAGTTCCCACGAACAAGGGTCCTCTCACTTGCGCCTAATACACTCCAACAAGGTCCTCCGTGCTATGCAGGTTAACTGCTGGTTATAAATGCTAGACTCTTTTTAAACCCAAGATTTTATAGGATCTTGAGCACAGACATACTTCTACAATTTGATTTTATTAGGTGAAGAAACACTTCCTGAAACCAAACCACACACACACACACACACACACACACACACAATCTTTTCAGAAAAGATTTTTGGAGGTTAACCGTACTCAGCATTGGATGCATGAGTTTTAATCAGGTATCCAAGGATTCAGTAATGATGTGGGAAGAGGTTGAGAATGATGCCAGGTAACAGAATGATTCACAGGGAAGGATAACTTGTAGAAATCCACAATAATTGAGAGAGGTGCCCTCCAGGCTCCCCAACATACACAGAGCTATGCTGCTGTTTCCCCACTGGCATATTGCTCTCGAAATACCCAGCAAAAGACCCCTAACGGCCTCTAACTGTCTCAGCCTGAGTCCCCACAGGTCTCAAACCTCCTTCCTCCAACCCCGGGCAAAATCCGGGAATAGGTTTCAGAATAGAATAAGGAAGTTCCCCAAGTTCCCAAAGACTCCTAGCCATAGGTAAAACAATGGTAAAAGCTTACCCAAGCTAAGTTTCCCTAGCCGTCCCCATGCCAACTGCCACAATGTAACCCCTAAGCCAACTATCACACTGTGACCCTGCCCCAAGCTAACCGCCGCCTTCCGCTTCTGTACTTGCTTGCTTGCCTGCCATGAAGCACAAAGAGGGGTATAAAAATCATCCTGCTCCTCACTTCGGGGCCGCCTGAACTTTTGGGCAGCAGCCCCCTGTGCAGGTGTAATAAATCACCATCTGATTTATACCTGAAGTGGGGTCCGAGTTTTTCTTACAGGTGGCAATGGGTACAACACTCTGATACCTGGGCCCTGTGAGCAAGAGGGATCTTCCATGTGTGGTCTTTTCAATAGTGGAGATGGATTTGAGCTAAGGTCTCATCCAGACCCTCTTGCTTGGTTCCCCTTGTGGCCTTTCAGTAATAGAATTTCTGAACATATAGGTGGTTCTCAACCTGTGGGTCGCAACCCACAGGAACTGTATTAAAGGACTGTGGCATTAGGAAGGTTGAGAACCACGGATCTAGGGCATGGCCATAGAGCAGTATTAGGCTATGAAATGTCCAAAGTCTTGTTCTTGGCCTCCCTGGTAAGGGAATGTATCCAGCTGAGATAAACCTATAAATAAAGTATGTTCAGCAAGTAGGAGCTGGGAGTATTCAGAGTACAGAAAGCTCGACCCTTCTCCTTGAGATTCTGATTTAGAAAGTTGGATGCTGGGCCCAGAACTTTGCATATTTAACCAGCAAACCAAGTGATACTGAAGCAAGTGGTCCTTTCTGAAAGACTCTGGAAGTTCAGTTGATTTTTGCCTCTCTTCCTTGACTAGAGTCCTTTGAATTAGGCTCATTTGTGTTGTTTTATTTGCCTGTATTTTGATGTAGCCAATTTTAGAATCCTAATTCACTTCTAGAATGCTCTTACAGATATTCAAAATAGTATCCTTTGGCAGAGTGCAAATGATTTGGAGAAGAAGGAACATCAAAAGCCTTCGAAAAGAAAATCAGATCATAAGATGGCCTATTAGGCAGCAAGAACTGATTCAACTTTGAAGCCGCAGAGAATTTCAGCAAATGGTCTCGGCAAGGAAATGACTAATTGTGATGTTTGGGGGCCAAAGGAAATGGAGAGAGTGCTGTACTCCTGTCAGTGGTTGGATCAAGAATGTTTGTTCTGCTAGAAGACCTTGTGACACAGGGAGCATCAGGTGACTGGGAGTTTAGTGTTCACATCACAGACTTTTATTCACTTATGTGGAAACCATTCCAGCTGAATTCTAGTTTCCAAGGCCGTGAAGAACATCCAGGAAAAATGTTGCCTGGATTTATAGGAAGTCTAAAAACCTTGGCAGCAGCATGAATATTTGGATCTCAGGTTAGAACAGCTGAGAGATCAATTTGTGTTCCCCATTTTTAGAAGAGCCTGGAGTGGTTAATTATCGAATATGCATCACAGATGGAAATGGGCTTAGGTGAGTAATTTGCAAAGAGTAACATCCAGGTTCAGAGGCATTTGCCCTTCTTTCTCCATGGTGATCATTTTCATGAAAACAAACAAAACACACACAAATTGACAGTTGACCAAGTTATGCCAAGAGGCCCAGTGACTAGCAGCAAAGGCAGTGGAAAAAGCTCTGGTGTCTTTTCTCCCCACAGTTGAATTCAGACAGTCACCATAGAGAGTGAGGACTAATACATAATAATAAAATTAAGAAAAAAAATGACTGAGGCAGGCAACCTGTGCCAGCCATTGGTAACATCTGGAAAGAGGAAATTTCCCTTTTGGTAACCAGGGCATCAGCCTCCTGTGTCTCTAGCCTGCCCTCCTGTGGTGACTGCCCACACTACATGGCCTTTTCCAGGCCTCTCAGCAGAAGGTTCCTCTGGGTCCTGGGAAAACTGACTACTTTGTGTCCATTACTTTCCTGCCCTGCTCTCTTCTGTTAAATCTGACAAAGCTAGTGATTTCCCAATACTGTTAGCCACGGATTCCTTTCTTCAAATAGCATCTCACGCAGAAGCCAAATACATAAAACAGAAGACAGAGAGCTGTTTAGTGTGCAGGGCAGGCACCTGCAGCCACATTCCTTTGAGCCACACACAATAGGGTAACCAGTGTGATAAGCTCACTGTGCCTGTGGACTCCTGTTAGTCATATTAAGGGATATGTTTGCCCTTACACAGAGCCATCTTGAAAATAATAGACATTCATCAGAACCCTTTAGGTTAGAAGTGTTCTTCTGGAAGACCTTGCCTCTGACAGAAACCTAACTCAAGCTAATTAAAGCAAAACTGAGGCTTCTTTACTTATGAATCTTGAAGACACAAGGATATGATCTGAAATAGGACCAGATGCAGATGCTCAGAGGATGTAAACAGGAATTGTCTTTTCCCCCCATCTCTTATTATAATTTGTGGGCTTCATCTCCTGTAAGATCTCCCCACAAAGGTGGGAAAGATGACAGACACCCAAGTCGGTATGGTAGACATAGCTGGACTCTCATAAAAAGAGAAGAATGTGTCCTCTCAACTTTGGCTGCATCTCTGACCCTTCCCACAGCCCCTCCTGACCCAAGTAAAAGGACACTCAATGGCTCTGTTGGGACTTGGACCCAACATGGCCTCAGGTGCTCTGTGTATTTATTTACCCCCCAGAGGACTGAGTCCCATGTGAAATGAGTGTGTCAGTAATGCTCTTGATTGTAGACCATTCAACTCTTTTTCTTCTTTTTTTCTTGAAAAGATCTTATCATCTAAAATGAAAGCCAAGGGGGGACCCGGAGACCACATTGTCTTAAAGAGCTGCAGCTCCATTTCTCTGGTGTTGGCTCTGCTCTCTTTTCCGATTGACTTCACCCATGCCAGCACTATGACTGCGAGGAACCCCCAGGGCTATGTGCTCTTTTATTTATAGTATCCATCAAAAGACCTGGCTTCTCTCTGACTAGATAAGTTTAGCAAAAATGCACAGCCCTGAGTTGATCACTGCTGCAAGGGGCTAGGAAATCCCTGACTGACGTAACTCAGTCACTGTTCACTCCTGTAGCCAGGGATGGCAACAGGTGGGATAGTTCAGGCTTGGGAATACAGAGCTAAAGGGAAATGGATGCTCTGCCCCACACTTGAGTGAAGTCAACTCCCCTTAAAGAACTGTTTCCATACATGGGTCACCAGAAGAGCAGCTACTAGAATTAGATATTAAGAGGATAGCCTGCCTGCCTTCCTTCCTTCCTCCTTCCTTTCTCTCTCTCTCTCCTTCCTCCCTCCCTCCCTCCCTTCCTTCCTTCCTTCCTTCCTCCCTCTCTCCCTTTCCTTCCTTCCTCCTTCCTTCCTTCCTTCCTTCCTTCCTTCCTTCCTTTCTCCTTCTCTCTCCTTCCTTCCTTCCTTCCTTTCTTTCTCCCTCTCTCTCCTTCCTTCCTTCCTTCCTTTCTCCCTCTCTCTCCTTCCTTCCTTTCTTTCTTCCTCTCCTTCCTTCCTTCCTTCCATCCTTCCTTGCTTCCTTCCTTCCTTCCTTCCTATCCTTCCTTTCTTTTTTTTCTTCTTACTGAGTCCTCACTCTGTTGCCCAGGCTACAGTGCCATGGCGTCAGCCTAGCTCCTGCCTCAGCCTCCTGTGAATAGCTGGTACTACAGGTGCCCACCATGATACCTGGCTGATTTCTCTGTTTTTAGTAGACACGGGGTCTCGTTCTTGCTCAGGCTGGTCTCAAACTCCTGAGATCAAGCAATCTTCCTGCCTCTGCCTCTTACAGTGCTACAATTACAGGCATGAGCCAGGCCAGGATAGGTTTTCTTTCTTTCTTTTTTTTTTTTTTTTTTGTAGAGACAGAGTCTCATTTTATCACCCTTGGTAGAGTGCTGTGGCATCACACAGCTCACAGCAACCTCCAACTCCTGGGCTTAGGTGATTCATTTGCCTCAGCCTCCTGAGTAGCTGGAACTACAGGCGCCCAGCTATTTTGTTGCTGTTGTTGCTGCAGTTTGGCCAGGGCTGGGTTTGAACCTGCCATCCCCGGTATATGGGGCCAGCACTCTACCCACTGAGCCTCAGGCACTGCCCCAGGATAGGTTTTCTTATTCCCATTTTGAGAATAAGGAAACTGAGTTTAGATGAATTGAGTCCTTTACTCAAGGTATCTAGAAAACAAACGAGGAAAGATTCCAACTCAGATCTCTTTGGTTGCAAACTCCACGAGAGCCCCATCCATGAAGCCACAGAGCCACACCCTACAGTTCTCTTCCCATCACAGTGGCGCCACAGCAAAGGCCCCTCATCTCATGCCCTTCTGCACACAGTCATAATCAAGCCCCACCATCCTCTCAGTGCTTTGACAAATACCAAGTCCTGAGTTCCCTACATAGGAGACAATTTTAAGTACAATTTTATAATTGTTATGCCAACTTTTGAGAAGTATCCATTAGCCTAGAATTCCCTGGGCACCTTGACCAGGTTTTGAAGGGAGGAGCCAGGTAATGAATCTGTGAGTTTAGGAGCAAACTTTCCCTGTGATTTTTCCCTCAGATCAGAGCAGGGAGCATTACCAGAGGGAAGAGGACAGACAAGACTGATGTAAAATATTAGCAAGATATACGAATATTTAAGAGGGGTACCTGGATTAACAAGTGAGCGAGAGGCATGTGCAGGTGAGACAGCAGCTCCCAGGCTTGACAGAGAGCTATGACTCCCCAAGCTGCATCCTCCCCATGCCAGGTAGCTCGCCAGTGCACCTGTGGCTGCCTTAGCTTCTCCACTCTGTCCTTCATTATTGGATTTGCCCTTCAGGTGGTTCCCCAGTTTCCTGGGGATTATTTCTGCATAATTACTTGGTGATCCAAGTTGTTGATTAGAGACCATGCAGTCAGTCCTTTCTTTGTCCACATGTTATCCTCGCTGCTGCCAAATACAACAGATTGTTTAAATTAAAATGTTTGCCATGGTAGCATCTAAAATAAATTTCAAGGCTGTATAGTCAGATAATGAGAAAGGCATGTTTCTACATGGAAGAGTGTTACCCCATTGACAGCCCCTTGGTCCCCAGAGACTCTTTTATAGTCAGTGTTCTGAGTGTGAAACTGCAAAAATGACCTTGAAGGATACTGGGGACTGATGAGAGTGAATATACGTGTGTGTGCCCGCGCACGGGTGTGTGTGCACGGGTGTGTGTTTGTGTGTGGAGATCAACTGTCCTATGTCCCTCTCTCTATATATATATCCATTATCCTTCATCAACTCCAGAGACTCATCAAATGCAGAGTCAGCACAACCATGCTATGATCTGAAACTTATACGGTGAAATTCTTGCCCCACAAGGTGATGGTGTTAGGACAGGAGGCCTTTGGAAGGTGATTAGATCATGGGGTTATAACTCTTACGAAGGAGATTGGTGTCCTTGTGAAAGATACCCCCGAGAGAGACCTCATTGCATGTGAGGTGAGAGTGAGAAGACAGCTGTCTGTGAGGAACCTGGCTGTCACCAGATACCAAATCTTGGGTCTTAATTTTGGACTTCACAGCCTCCAGACTGTGAAAAATAAATTTCTGTTATTTAAAAGCTACCCAATCTATGGTATTTTGGTATGGTATTTTGAAGCACCCTGAATGGGCTAAGACAGCACATATTACCTCTATCAGACACCTTTCTAAGTAACTCTTAGGTATTTGAGAGAACTCATGTTGTCATCCATATGAGCAATTCCATAGGGCTATGGTAAACATTTCTAATTATGTAAAGAATCACAGAGAGACTACCTAAAGAAAACTAAACAGAAAAAGAGGCTATTTCTCATCTTAAAAAAATGTTTTTTTTTTCGTGCCAAAAGAAATCTCAGCCAAAGTAAGTTGATGCACAGACAAGACTCTTATCTTTTCCATATCTTATGCGCTCCACCTGGAGACAAAAACTAATGACTGGTCATAAATGGTTAGCTGATGCTTCTGTATTGACTTGTGGTTTGCAGCAGACTTACTTCCTTTGCTTTGTGATATCATTTTCCTGTTCATTTCCCACAGTTGCATATGTGGGTTTATGTGATGCACACTAACCCAACAAATGGAAGAAATTATGTACTATGTCAGAGAGCTTTCAGGAATAGGATTTGGAACAACAGGGTCAATAATGGAAGCATCCATAAAGTAAAAAGGGTGATGAGGTAACTGAAAAAGAAGGAGGCGTACTGAGGGTTTTGAATGATTGGGATGGGGGTCTCTGAGTCTCCCAGGGTCTTCCTGCTTCGCTGTGCACACTTCCGGGCTACTGAGACTCATGGACTACTGGACAGAAGTTTATCCCACAATGCCCAAAGTGTTGATCAAGATTGAATAGCCACCAGGGAAAGTCATTCCCATCAGCAGGAGAAAAAGAGAGCTTCTTTGAGGTAATGCTATTAGAGCCATAAGAAATCCAGGAACTTGAGGACGCTGGTGCAATTCCCATGGAAGGATAAAAGAAGGGTTGGGATGTTCCATTCAGCCAAAATGCCTTCACACGGGAAGGTGCTTCTCTAATCACAAACCCTAATGAAGCTTCCTCCCCCATGAGTGTAAGTACAACTTGGAATTTCAAGGGAATGTCAGAAGTGCTCCTTGAGTGATAGCTCTTACCCTGAAGGTACATATCATGTGCTGTCCTTTGGCAGAATTGTTCTCTTATGAGAGGCACCTCTGGTAGTTGATTGCTAAAATTCTCTGCCATATTTTTTGTGTTTCTACTTGACAGTTAAAAATAAGGCACTCAGCAATGTTTTTCTGCTGTTTGGTGTCTATTCATTTTGTGTGTTCTTCATGAATGAGACATGGCGCTTGTAGCAGGAGACACTGACATGTTGAGCTGATGGCTTACACCAAGTAATTATCCAAACAATTTCCACTCAGAGTTTGCCTGACTGTAGAAAAGGGGAACCTCTTTTCAGGAATCTGAATTGCATTCTCAAAATGGCATCCAAAGTAAGTCATTTTGCTATTATATGGCATTCACAGAGACCCTGGGAAACCAGGTATCCTCAAACTTTTTAAACAGGGGGCCAGTTCACTGTCCCTTAGACCATTGAGGGCCAGACTATAGATTAAAAAAAAACAACTATAAACACATTTCTATGCACACTGCACATATCTTATTTTGAAGCAAAAAAACAAAACGGGAACAAATACAATCACACCGCCTCAAGTGGCCCACAGGGAAACAGTAGAGTCACATGGACCGCAGTGATGTTTGATTATAGAACAATTCCAGTTGTCATCAAAACCACCATGTCAGGCACAGTGGCTCACGTTGTGATCCTACCACTCTACGAGCCCAAGGCGGGTGGATTGCTTAAACCCAGGAGCTCGAGACCAGCCTGAGCAATAATCTCTAAAAATAGCTGGGCGTTGTGGCAGGTACCTGTAGTCCCAGCTACTCTGGAGGCTGAGGATTGTTTGAGCCCAAGAGTTTGAGGTTGCTGTGAGCTATGGTGCCATGGTACTCTACTGAGGGTGATGAAGCTTCTGTCTCAAAAAAAAAAAAAAAAAAAGAAGTCAAGTAACAACAAGCATTTATAATTCACTGACGTCATTTTTCTCTTAAGTAAATTTCTATTTTAGCTTTTCTTTGAAGTATTAATACAATTGAATTTCTTTTTGCATTATTTTCTTTTAAGTTTGCTGGTCTTTTTTATTTTTCCAGAGGAACCCCTTGTCATTTTTTAGGGTTGAATGAATCATCTGTGCATAAATATACAGCAAGATAGAAGGAATAAATTTTAGTGTTGTATGGCACTGTAGGGTAACTTTGACTCACATCAATTTATAGCACTTTTTCAAATATACAGTGTGTATAGACAGAAATTAAAGGGCTTATTTCTATGACTCTCTTCCTCTTGTAGAGGAA
Organism: Nycticebus coucang; assembly: GCF_027406575.1. Classification (NCBI taxonomy): domain Eukaryota; kingdom Metazoa; phylum Chordata; class Mammalia; order Primates; family Lorisidae; genus Nycticebus; species Nycticebus coucang. Next base: position 118,885,361 of record NC_069784.1, on the reverse strand, counting down.
ATGACCACAGGTTTTTTTTGTGTGTGTGTGTTTATCATCTACACATACATATATTCATTAGTTAGGGTACTTCAGAGAAACAGAGCCAATAAGATACATACACACACAGAGGGTTCAAAAAATGTATACACACTTTAAGAAAGGAAAAAACTGTATTAAATTTGTAGTATTCAAGTCATGTTTGACTTCTGCAATTACAAAAGGCAATCAACATGACTTGTATTCATCTTTTGTTATTGGTATGTATCAAGCATAATGTGTATCATGTATATATATCATATACATATAATTTCTATATATATGTGGAGAGAAAGAGAGAGAGCCCTGTATTATAAGAAATTAGCTCACATCTCTCATGATTATGGAGACCAAGAAGGTCTGTGATCTGCTGTCTGAAGCAGGAGAACCAGGAAAGCCCCTAATGTTTCAGTCTGAGGTCAAAGGATACTGATGCTGCAACTTCCAGGACCAGTCTGAGTGCCTGGGAACCAGAGCACTGATGTCCAAGGGCGGGAGGAGATGGATGTTCCAATTCGAACAGGGAGTGTGAATTCTCCTTTCCTCTGCCTTTTTGTTCTATGCAGACCTTCAACAGATGATGTGATGTCTGCCCATATTCGCTAGAGCAGGTATTCTTTGCTCAGTCTACCAATTCAAATACTTACCTCTCCTAGAAACACCCACACAGACATACCCAGAAGTAGTGGGGTTTTTGCTTTCATTATTTTTAACAGATGCATAATGGGCCCCTATTTATGGGGTCCATGTGATATTTACTTACATACAATGTACAATGATCAATCATGGTAATTAGCCTATCTAACACCTCAAAAACACCATTTCTTTGTGTTGGAAACATCACAGATCCACTTAAAAGAGGTATTTGAAAACATAATAAATTGGTGTAAGTCAAAATTACCCTGGAGTGACTCCTATGTTGCTGTAATTTTGTATCCTTGAACCAACCTCTGGCTATCCCCACTCATCCACCCTTCTCAGCCTCTAGTAACTACTATTCTACTCTCTGCTTTTATGAGATCAACTTTCCTAGATTCCACATGTGAGAGAGAACATGTGGTACGAATCTTCTGTGCCTGGTTTGTTGCATTTAATGTTATGTCTTCCAGATTCATCTGTGATACTACAAATGATAGGATTTCATTCTTTTTATGGCTAAATAGTATTCCATTGTGTATACATACCACATTTTCTGTACCCATTCATCTCTTGATGGAAATTTAGCTTGATTACATATCCTGCCTGTTGTAAATAATGTGCAATAAACAGAAAGGCAGAAATTTATTTGACGTACTGATTTCCTTTAGGAAATATGTAGGTCATGATGAAAGTTTTGAGATACACAAAAATCAAGAAACACAAAATCCGTGGGGTGGAAATAAATGAAGCCCTCCTAGCAACAGCCATAAGCCAAGCAAGTTGAAACTTGCCAGGGTGAATCATAAAGGACGCTGTCGACTGTTTCTTGGAAGTGAAATAATGGACCATCACACAGTCTGTCTCAAAACTGGGTAGTAGTGAGATTGCTAGATTATAATATAATTCTGTCTTTGGCTTTTTGGGGAACCTCCATGTTGTTTTCCGTAATAGCTGAACTGATTTATATTCCCACCAACAGTGAAAGAGTTCCTCTTTCTCCATATCCACAGCAGCATTTGTTACTTTTTGTCATTTTTTTTAAATTAAATCATAGCTGTGTACATCAATATGATCATGGGGCACCATACACTTGGTTCATAGAATATTTGACACATAGAGTTGATAATAGCCACTCTAACAGAAATCAGCTGATATCTCATTGTGGTTTTGATTTGCATTACTGCGATGATTAGCAATGTTGGGCATCATCTTTTTGTTATGCCTATTGGCTACTTGTATGTCTTCTTTTGAGAAATGTCTGTTAACATTCCTTACTCATTTAAAATGGAATTATTATTTTTTTGTCATTGAGTTATTTGAGTTCCTCATATATTCAGGATATTAATCCCTTGTGGAATGAATAGTTTGCAAGTATTTTCTCCCATTCTTCTGGTTGTCTCCTCACTGTGTGGTTTGTTTCCCTTGCTGGGGAGAAGCTTCTTAGTGTGATATAATCCTGGTTGTGTATTTTTTCTTCTGTTGCCTGTACTTTTGAGATAAAAATCTTTGCACAGCGTGATATCCTGAAGTGTTTTCTCTGTGTTTTCTTGTAGCAGTTTCATAGTTTCAGGTCTTAACATTTAAGGGTTTAATCCATTTTGAGCTGAGTTTTGTTTATAGGAAGGGATAGACATCTTGTTTTATTTTCCAGATATGATATCTGTTTTCCCCAGCACCATTTATTAAAGAGAACTTCCTTTCCCCAATGAATGTGTATGGCAGATACTTTTGTCAAAAATCAATTGGCTCTAAGCATATGGATTTCTAGGTTCCCAGAAATGATGTTTTACCAGCCATCTGAACATCCCTTAGCCCAGTTCAATTGACATAAAAAGTCAACTATCACAGTACATACATGTACATACACGTATTATATGTATGTAAGTCAAGTATGTGTATGTGCACATATATCATACATATGATATAGTAGATTATTTTCACATGTCCTACATATGCACACTCTATATGCATTGTCAACAGGATTAATGAGATGCAAAGGATTATTTTTAAAACTTTTATTTGCCTCTTGTGGTTTCAGCCACTCATGTGACCATCTAACATAGTGTTTTTCTTTTCATTCTGTTTCAAAATGTACACCAGTATTATTTAGAATAAATATGCATGAACACTTCCTGAGAAATTGCTTTTAAGTGTCAACTGTCATCTTTCAACATAGACTTCAACCACAGAAAAATTCCTATATCTTGTTACCTTTAAAGACCTAGGAATTGTGGGCAAGAGACTTGAACAGAAGCTTCTCTAAAGAAGATAGGCACATGGCCTACAAACACATGAAAAAATGCTCATTATGTTTAATCATCAGAGAAATGCAAATCAAAACCACTTTGAAATATTATCTAACTCCAGTAAGATTAGCCTATATCACAAAATCCCAAAACTATACATGTTGGCGTGGATGCGGAGAGAAGGGAACACTTCCACACTGCTGGTGGGAATGCAAACTAATATGGCCCTTTGGAATGAAGTTTGGAGAATACTCAAGGAACTAAAAATAGACCTACTGCTTGATCCTGCAATTCCTCTACTAGATATATACCCAGATGATAAAAAATCATTTTACAACAAAGGCCCTTGTACCAGAATGTTTATTGCAGCCCAATTCATAATTGTCAAGTCATGGAAGCAGCCCAAGTGCCCATTGACTCATAATCAGATGAACAAATTGTGGTATATGTGTATACCACAATACTATGCAGCCATAAAAAAAGTTGGAGACTTTACCTCTTTTATGTTTACCTGGATGGAGCTGGAACATATTCTTCTTAGTAAAGTATCTCAAGAATGGAAGGAAAAGTATCCAACATAGTCAATACTACTAGGAAATCAACATATAATCACCTACACAGTCATACGCATGATAAAACATAACTAAAGTCCATAAACAAAAGGGAAGGAGAGCAAGAGGGATGGGAAGGGGGAAGGCCAGGAGGAGGGAGGGTATTTGGTGGGACTTCACCTAAGGTGCATAATACAATGGAACATTTCAAAACTATTAAGAGTAGAGTATAAATGTTTTACCACAACAAATAAGCAAGCGAGGTGATGTTTACATGAATGAGTTCGATGTAAGTATTCCATATTGTTTATCAATTCAGCACATTGTACCCCATAAACACATAATGTACACAGTTATGATTTAATAAAGAAAAAAGAAAATAAAGAAATGTAATTTGAAATTACAATAAAAAAAAAGACCTAGGAAAATACTCTCTGTAACTTTAGAGCTTTATAGTATACAAATCTTTATCTTTTAAATTAACACCACCTCTGTCTCCAGGCAATATGTCACCAAACTGCTGAGCCAGGGTTCCTGATAGCAGGTCTATTGTCATGACTCTGTGTTCTGGGTCAGTTGACTCCTAATTTCAGAGACAGGACAAGTTCTGCTAAACAAGCTGAGGAAGAGAACTGCTAGCTCTGATCTATATGACTGGGTGCAACCCTTCAGCCTAAACTGAAGAGATCAGGTGAGTAAAGATTGGCATAAAATGGCTAAGGCGAGGTAGCTTCTGTGTGCCCGTATCTGTGTGCCATATCCTCTGTTCCTCATAACTGTGGCCTCTCTAGCAAATGAATGCCAGATGTCCAGAGCTTCAGTGTAAGAAAGGGAGGTGACAATTGTGAAATGCCATGAGTGGTATTTGGGATTGGTCAGTGGGCCTTCTACTCTCTGTCAAGGACGCTGGAGCCTGCCAAAGGGGCATGTTCACCACTGCTGTCATCTGACTACTCTGCACAGTACACTGTTTTTCCTCACTGGCCCTCATTCACTATCATCTCTGGGAGGATTTAAAAAGGGATTTTCTCACTGGATCATTAAACCTGAACTTTGACACTACGTTGGCCTCAAGTTTATATGAACATTACCTCTCCATACTTTGTATATTTTTCTAACTTTCTTTTTTTTTATTGTTAAATCATAGCTGTGTACATTAACGCAATCATGGGGCACCATACGCTGGTTTTATAGACAGTTTGACACATTTTCATCACACTGGTTAACATACCCTTCCTGGCATTTTCTTAGTTATTGTGTTAAGACATTTATATTCTACATTTACTAAGTTTCACATATACCCTTGTAAGATGCACTGCAGGTGTAATCCCACCAATCACCCTCCCTCCGCCCAACTTCCTCCTCCCCTCCCTCTCCCCCTTCCCCCTATTCTTAGGCTCTCATATGAAAGCCATAAACTAGTTTCATAGTAGGGCTGAGTACATTGGATACTTTTTCTTCCATTCTTGAGATACTTTACTAAGAAGATGTTCCAGCTCCATCCATGTAAACATGAAAGAGGTAAAGTCTCCATCTTTCTTTAAGGCTGCATAATATTCCATGGTGTACATATACCACAATTTATTAATCCATTTGTGGATCGATGGGCAATTGGGCTTTTTCCACGACTTAGCAATTATGAATTGGGCTGCAATAAACATTCTGGTACAAATATCTTTGTTATGATGTGATTTTTGGTCTTCTGGGTATATGCCTAGTAGAGGAATTATAGGATTGAATGACAGATCTATTTTTAGATCTCTAAGTGTTCTCCAAACATCTTTCCAAAAAGAATGTATTAATTTGCATTCCCACAAGCAGTGTAGAAGTGTTCCCTTTTCTTTACATCCACGCCAACATCTCTTGTCTTGGAATTTTGTGATATGGGCTAATCTTACTGGAGTTATATGATATCTCAAAGTAGTTTTGATTTGCATTTCTATGATGATTAAAGATGATGAGCATTTTTTCATATGTCTGTAGGCCATGCGCCTGTCTTCTTCAGAGAAGTTTCTCTTCAAATCCCTTGCCCAGCCTGCGATGGGATCACTTGTTCTTTTCTTGCTTATACATTTGAGTTCTCTGTGGATTCTGGTTATTAAACCTTTGTCGGAGACATAACCTGCAAATATCTTCTCCCATTCTGAGAGCTGTTTGCTTGCTTTACTTACCGTGTTCTTGGCTGTGCAGAAGCTTTTTAGTTTGGTCAGGTTCCAGTAGTGTATTTTTGAAGCTGCTTCAATTGCCCAGGGGGTCCTCCTCATAAAATACTCACCCAGAGCGATTTCTTCAAGGGTTTTCCCTGCACTCTCTTCTAATATTTTTATAGTTTCATGTCTTAAGATTAAATCTTTAATCCAGTGAGAGTCTATCTTAGTTAAAGGTGTGGGTCCAGTTTCAGTCTTCTACAGGTTGCCAGCCAGTTCACCCAGCACCATTTGTTAAATAGAGAATCTTTTTCCCCACTGAATGTTTTTAATTGGCTTGTGAAAAATCAAATAATGGTAAGTAGCTGGATTCATCTCTTGGTTCTCTATTCTGTTGCAGACATCTACTTCTTTGTTTTTGTGCCAGTACCATGCTGTTTTGCGAAAGATCTCTATAAAGAGAACTATGAAACTCTAAGAAAATAAATAGCTGAAAATGTTGACAAATGGAAAAACATACCATGCTCATGGCTGAGAAGAATCAGTATTGTTAAAATGTCCATACTACCCAAAGCAATATACAATTTTAATGCAATCCCTATTAAAGCTCCACTGTCATACTTTAAAGATCTTGAAAAAATAATACTTCATTTTATATGGAATCAGACAAAACCTCGAATACTCAAAGGCATTACTCAGAAATAAAAACAAAGCAGGAGGAGTCATGCTACCGGACCTCAAACTATACTATAAATCAATAGTGATGTAAATTTTTTATCTATTATTCATGAGTCAAAATAAACCAAAGTTGTTTACTTACAGCAGGAATTTTTATACAGTTGTTTCTGCTAGAAATAGAGCAAGTTGAGGTGATTTTGAAATGCATGGAATAGTAAGGACTAAACTGGATCTGATTCAACTCCTCTATCCAGATGAGTACGTGAGTCTCAGTGTGAAGTATAGACTTCACATCGTTGTCATCAGACACATTTTTTTGCTACTGTTTGCATATGGTTGGAATGAGTTACCACAGGCTTAGCTCAGTGCTTCTGAGAGTTATTTTGAATCATGAAAGGTAGCATGCATCTTGTCTTAGGTCCAGCATAATGCAAGGTGAAAGACAGGTCAGGTGCATTAAGAATCTTATAGTACACAGTGAAGCTTCCCAAAGTTTTTCAAATTGTGCAAACTTAGAAAATAAAATATTATGGCATTTGGATAAATAGATAAAGTTTCTGTAAGCATGAAGCCACTGGCCCAGAACTATGGCGACTCTGGGTTCCACAAAGCTGTTATAAGGGCTGAAGGAAACACACTTGTGGCACACTCATGGCACAATATTACATCATTTCTTTTCAGTTGAGAAACACTAGTCCAAATCCTTCATATTAATAAACTACAAATGTACCTGCTGAAAAAATTCTATACCTATACAAGGTTTGAAATATTTCTTAAATTAATGAATGTATTTAAATATTCAACTAATGCTAAATTCTATTGCTTATTCCTCTGTGAGTTCTAGCAGCTCAGTTGAACCTAAAGACACATAGACACTACAGGGAAGTGGGGAATCTGTCCCAAAACATGTCAAGATTTATGAGTACCAGTGTTGGGCGGCCTAGCACAGCCACGCATGAACCCTTCCCCTTTTTCTTTCTCCTTCTCTTCTCCAAAGACAAAGATGCAAAGGATTTAACCAGCCCCACCCGTCCCCCAGCCCCTGAGAAATTTGTGCCCAAGACTAACTTTCTGAGCAAGCTGTGGAATTTGCTCAACCTCTTAGGCCCCATATAAAAGGGGTCTCTAAGTGCCCCTGGGTACAGACGCCATCTTTGCATTGCTCAGGTGGGTCATCCTTTCCTTTCAATAAACCTGGACCAGGCCACCTCTGGAAGCACCTTGTCATCTGTGGGTGCCACCATTTACACCTTTCAACCAAATGTCTCAAAATCATGGACCCATTTTTTTCAGAGTAACCAGAAATTTTGTAAGACTCTTTCTACTTAAGTTACCTCCAGTGAGATAAATCCGGGCAAAGTCGAAAAGTAAATCAAATAGTCCACTGGACCTGGTGGGTTGCTAAGAGATTTGGGGAAAGGTAGCTAGATAGTGTTGACCAGGAAGTGTTCAGATTATAGCAGCACTTAGTAATTATTTTAAGGTAAATGGCTATTAAATAATAGACTCAAGTCCCACCCTGTAAGAGAGTATTATACAAGGATTTTCCTCAGAAGTATACTATCTCAGTCAATTGGTGCTTCTATAACAAAATACCATTAACTGAGTGGCTTATTAACAACAGCAATTTATTTTTCACACTTCTATAGGCTGGAGAGTCCAAGGTCAGGACACAGCCTGCATGGGTTCTGGGGAGGGCCTTCTTTTGGTTTGTAGAGTGCCAACTTCTTGCTGTGTCCTCATATAGTAGAAGGGGCACATAAGCTCCCTCTTTACTAAGGGCACTAACCGCATATAAGAGCTCTGTCCTCATGACCTAATTATCTCCCAAAGGCCCTGCTTCTTCACGCCAGCATATTGTGGGGTAGAATTTCAGCCTAGGCATTTTGCAGGGCATACAAACATTCAAATCATATCCCCTGATGTACTTGTCCTTCAAGATACAAATCTGGAGCCACTTTCCCCTACAATTTTGCTGTTATGCTTCCTCCTTCTCAAGAAAATGTCTTGTTCTTCCCTTTATTCCAGGCCTTCATTCATCATATGGCAGTCGCTAGGCTTCAGAATATGGACTCCTCAAGAGGTGGGACGACATCTTATTCACTTCTGAATTCACAGCATCTTGGAAGTACCCAATAAGCTATCAAATAAATGACTAACAGATGATGTTGAATATGAAATCTGGGGGATGTTTCCGTTTGATTGCATATATTTTATTCACTACAGGTGATAAGTTGATATGTTATACTAGATATAGGCTATCTGCAACTTATAAACATTGCTTCCCCAAAGTTTATTTTATTCAGTAGCTCATAGAAAACTTGACAAGGGTTTCTTGGAGAAACACTCCTATATGTGGTGAGTGGGTTCCCAGCCAGCCATAAAAGTTAATGTAACTGAGAATGTTACCGCATTGTAAGATTCACATGGTAAGCCTAAAATCTGCACCTGGGGATTAGGAATCTCAGAATGTAGAAATGAAGGCAAAGTGTCTTTCTGTCTCTGACTGTGCAGGGTTGGCCCTTGGCAGTATTTTGGCAGAAGAAATATTTGAAATGTTCCATTTATCTTATTATTTTCCCTCATCCTAAATATGTCCTATTTCCTAAATTGCTGTGCTTAAAAAAAATCCCCTTTAACCTCCGTCAAAATACAGATTTTCTTACTGAACAAGATCTCAAGTATGCACAAGACAAGTTGATCAAAATGAATCCCACAAAAGTGAATAACTTATTCATGAGATGCTGGCTTTAAGTGGTGACTGAGGTTAATCTTCTAAGCTGGTCTGCATTTCCACAGATTTTGCCCGGCTTTGAGGACCTACAGATTCTCTCCATGTTCTGTTATTTCATTCTGACTTTCCTGGAAACAGAAACACGAGTGCTGCCTTTAGCCTGGCAGAAGGGGCCCTCCGTGTCACTCCCGGATCATTTATTTATAAGCTGGGAATGGGCAAGTCTGGTACTGTCCGTGCTCAAGAAGGCTGCCTGAGTTCCCTCCCCTGGAATGCAAATTCTCAGAAGGCAGCTCCTGCAGCCTGCGGACAGCCCCAGGGGACCTCGGAGCCACCCTGAGGTTTGGAGGCTTGAGTTAATGACACACAAGCCCCTGGCTGCAGTTACCGGCTGCTTTGCCAAGGTTGTACAGCTGGTTGCCTGTGTGTTGGAAGAGGCCGATGTCTCCTGCTGTACCCTGGGTTGCCAAGGGGAGCAGCTCCAGTGGGTTTTAAAGAGAGCACAATTTATCTTTTCTCTAAGGCACCCTTGTTACTTTGCTCCTGGCAGGTCCTGCTCAGCTCAGGTTGTGGTTACGTAAGTGTTACATACTGAGCCGTCTGTCTTCCTGAGGGGCAGGGCTGGTTTACAAGGGAGGCTATAGACAGTGCTTGGCGCTGTCATAGCTTGGATTTTGCTTCAGACTCAAACCTCCAGAATATTCTGTACTGTTTTTACTTCCTTGCATGGGGCAAGCATTCTGCATATTTTTTTCCCTTTCCTTATTCCCTGGAGTGTTTGTTTACTATAGAGTTGTATAATACCATAGGCATTTCCTTAACTCTCTTAATCTCCCCAAATGAAGATTGTGTTTGCCTTCTATTCAGCTTTTCTCTCTCTCTCTACAGCTGCCAGTAGTTCTTCAGATTTATGCTTTTATTAAATATTTAAGCATGTATTTTCAGGGATGGAATATATTCACTGTTCAGAGCTGTGCCAGCAGATGGATCTCTTCCACCAGTGGGGAGCTGAGTTTGTGGCCGGCTTGTGAAGAGACCTCATGTAGTCACTAAAAGACAGAGATGTGCAAGGCTTGATGGTATCTGAGGCTTCAGACTGGCCCTCACTGCTGGAAGACACCTGGCACACAGCAGCATTGCAAGGTAATGCAACTCCAGGGTCAGCACCACAGAATTAAAGTAACATGAATAATGCATGGTGATTTAAAGTAAAACGTGTACTTCCTGAGAGAAAAAGGTTACCTTTAAATTCATGCAACTGTGGCAAAACTATCTGTTATTCAGTGAACAGGTTCCTGCAATTGGAGTTTGCAAATTGAGGGCACCTTTAACATTGGTTAAAGGCTGACCCCTCCTACGTATTTGTGAACACCTGCCACATGCTCAGCCTGGCAGAGAAGGTTCTGCTGGTTTCAGAAATAGCAGTGAGAATGACCTCTCTGATTTTGCCACAGCATTGAGGGCTGAACCCGAGCCTGTTAGGGCATCATAGCTGTTCTTCTAAATGCTGCCTTTTCTCCATCCACAATTGGTATGATTTAAAAAGAAAAGTACAGCAAAGAAAATGTATTAGTCAGGGTTTTCCAGTGACATAGAATCAAAAGGCAATTCTATCTACATGCACGTATGCACACCCACACATATGCACACACATACACAGAGTTACTCTTTTATTTCAGGTTAACATGAGGGTACAAGCAACCAGGTGACAATATCTGAATTTGTTAGGTAGAGTCCCTTTTGTAGTTGTATCCCACACCTAAAAGTCTTCCATAAACCCTACATTGTGTCCTTTAAGTGACAGCACACCCACACCCCTACCCCTCTACCCCTTCCTTCAATCCCCCTCCCCTCAATTTAAATTAAAATGACTTTTACTCCTATGTGAGCATGAATTAGATCATCTATTGGCTTCATATTAGTATTGAGTACATTGGATATTTTCTTTTCCATTCTTGCAATACTCTACTAAGAAGAACATTATTCAAGTCCATTGAAATTAATACAAAAAATGTAAAGTCTCCATCTTTTTTATGGATAAATAGTATTCCAATGCATACATATACCACAGTTTGTTAATCCATTCCTGAGTTGATGGGCACTTTGGTTGTTTCCACATCTTGGAGATTGTAAATTGAGCTGTAATAAACAATCTAGTGCATATATCCTTATGATAAAATGACTTATTTTCTTTTGAGTAGATTCTTAGTAGTGAGATTGTGGGGTAAAAGGGGAGTCTAATTTGTGTTCTTTGAGGATTTTCTGTACTTCTTTCCAAAGAGGCTGAGTTAGTTTGTAGTCCCACTAACAGTGTAAAATTCCCCTCTCTCGACATCCATGCCAGCATCTGCAACTTTGGGGCTTTGTGATGTGGGCTAATCTTACCGGGTTTAGGTGATATCTTAGTGTGGTTTTGATTGCATTTTTCTGATGATTATGAATGATGAGCACTTTTTCATATGTTTTTTAACTAGTTATCTGTCTTCCATAGAGAAGCTTCTGTTCATGTCTCTTGCCCAGTGATAGATGGGATTTTTTGCTCTTCTTTGTTGATTAATTTATAGTTCCTAGTTATAGAACTAGTTCCTAGTTATAAAATCTTTGTCAGATTTATAATATGCAAATATCTTCCCCCATTCTGAGGATTGTCTGGTTGCTTTGATTATTGTGTCCTTAGCTGTGCAGAAGCCTTTCAGTTTAATTAAGTCCCATTTGTTTATTTTTGTTGTTGCAATTGCCACAGAGGTCTTCTTCATAAAATCTTCCCCCAGGCTGACATCTTCAAGAGTTCTTCTCAGGGATGTGAATGCTTCGTGACATCCCATAATTCTCTAAGTAAATGTTCTGCTTTCTCTCTGTTTCTTTTTTGCCTCTTTAACTACCTGACTTAGCTCAAGAACCTTGTCCACTAGCCTTGTCCATTCTTTCTTCCTCATGGTCTAATCTGTTACTGATACTTTCTACTGCATCTTTAAGGTCTCTTATTGATTCCTTTGTTTCCTTAAGTGCCAACATATCTTTTCTATATTCTTCATATCTTTCATCCATTTTTTGGTTCTGTTATTCCACTTACTTGTCAATTTCCTTTATTGCCTTTGCCATCCATAATAGCCTGGCTCTCTCTCTCTCTCTCTCTCTATATATATATAGAGAGAGAGAGCCTGGACACCAGGTGGTGCTGTGGTGTTAGGATATGGAGCACACAGTAGTTTTGCTCTGAAAAAAATGACTGCTGGAAACCACTCTCTAGTGGCAGAGGAGATCTGGTCTTCCTGACTTAGTTGCCCTCATTTAGGGCCTGGTCAATTCATCAGCATTTAGTCTCTGCAGGGTTGGGGTCCTAAAGCTCTCACCAGATTCCTTAGGAGGCATGTCAAAACAGTGCCCCTGACAACACAGTGGCCTTCTCAGGGCTGCAGGGGCTGCTCAGCTCACCCCAGGGAGCTCAGAAGGTGAACCAGAGCCAGCTGTGCACTAGGACACTGTGAACCATTTCTCTCACATGGCCTTCTTATAATGGTGGTGCTAAGGTGTAGCCAAATTGATGGGAGACCCACCATGCCTGGTATTCAGTCTCTCAATGATGTTTAAGTTACTCACTCATTTAAACCTTCCAAGACAGCAACAGTGAGCAGTTTAGTCCAAAATAAAAAATCTGCAGGACAGCCCTTTTCTGTCCCCAATTCAGTGTGGGTGGGTTTGTCAGTTGGCCCCTGCCCATTCCCAAGCACTTGCCTTCTGTGCTGGTTTTCCTCATCTCCAGACTTCCTTGCTGGCTCCTGGAGTCCACTGCTTCACTGATGTCTCTGGGTAGGTTCCCTGAGCCAGAATTGGCTGGCGTTTTCTTTCCTCTGCCTCACAGGAAGTGGCTAGTAAGGAGATGTTTTTAGTCTGCCATCTTACTCCACACACGCACTCCCCCACCCACATCATCCCCCTCACCCCCATAGAGTTGACTCTTTACTAATATGGGTTTGAACTGAATGGGTTTTTTATATGCATTTTTTTCAATAAACATATTAGAATTTTTTTTGAGATTTGTGACAATTTGTAAAAGCTTGCAGACCTACCTTGTAGACTATAGATGCCAAAAAGTTAAGAAAAAATTTGGAATATCATGAATGCACAAAATATATATTTAGTCTATTAGTCTATGTATGTGCTAATAGATTGTGTTATTGGTCAGCCTTCGAGTCATGATAGGCTAATTCAGGTTTGGGGGAGTCAAAAATAATATGAAGATTTTTTACTCTGCAGGGTATTGTCATCCTTAACCCATGTGTTGCTCAAAAATCAACTGTATGTGTTTGTGTATATGAAATACATATATTAAGGTATTTATCATATATTGAGCTATCTCACAATCAAGTATTTGCTCACATGATTACAGAGGCTGAGAAGTCCCATAATCTATTTCATATAAGTAGGAGACCTAGAAAAGCTGGTGACTAATTGGAAGGCCTAGGAGCCAGAGCTATATGGCATAGGTTCCAATCAAACTCTGAAGCCCTCAGAACCAGGAGTGCTCAGGGCAGGCTCAGCTGGCAGGCCCAGAGCAAATTCAACCTGCCTCTGTCTTTTTGTTTTAGTCATGTCCACATACACTGGGGATCCCCTCTGCTTTATTCATTCCACCAAACCATGTGCTAATCTCTTCTGAAAAGACCCTCCCAGGGACACTCAGAATTGATGTTTAACCAGCTATCTGGGCATCTTGTGGCTCAGTTGAGTTTGACACTTAAAATTACCCAGCACAGAAGGAAAGACAGGTGCCTTAGTGTCAAATGAGTAAGAACCCCCTGAGGAAATGCCAGGTTACACACAGCAAGAAAAAAAATCTTAAACATAAAACAATTTGTTCAATTAATCTTAAATGGATCGTGCATTAATACCATCTAAAGACAAATCAGAAAAGTGGTCATGCTAATTATCTTTGCAGCCTCCCTGTCCTGTGCTGGGTCACTCTGTCATTCCCTGAAGGTTTTTTGTTCTTCCTTGTCTGTGCATTGTGTTGGCCATTAGCCAGTGGATCAGTCCTTCAGTGACAGCTCTAAGTCCTACCTTGTTAGCCAAAAAAAGAGGAAGCAGATACCTCCCTTGATTCTTATACCAGAATGTCTCTGGAACCAGCTTTCTGCATGCCCCTTCCTGACCCTTGAAAGGCTAGGCCTTACCTCTTACCTCCTCTCCTATAAACAGGTAACTGAGACTTGCCACCATACCTTCCTCAAGTTGCCTCTCATCCACTTATCTTCCACTTTCCCCCACCATTATACTTTTTTTTGTTGTTGTTGTTGAGTCAGGGTCTCACTTTGTCACCCTGGGAAGCTTCAGTGCCATGACACCACGGCATACAGCAACCTCAAACTCTTGGGCTCAAACAATCCTCTTGCCTCAGCCTCCCAATTAGCTGAGCTGGGACTACAGGTGCTCACCACAATGCCCAGCTAGTTTTTTCTATTTATTTATTAGTAGAGATAGGATCTTGCTCTTGGTCTGGCTAATTTCAAACTCCTGAGCGCAAGCAATTCTCCCACCTCAGCCTTGTAGACATTACACTTCTTCGTACCTCCTTTATTTTCTCCCATTTTCTACCACTTGGATTTCACTCTCAGGGCCTGCATCATCTGCTTCCCCCCAAACTGGACCTGCCATATATATCTCTTTGTAAGCTATGTGATAACTTACTTTTGACCTAATTCCCTCTTGGCCTTTGGCTATCATGTTACCTTACTATTTTTTTCAGTCTTCTGTTGTAAATGATTAAAATCTCTATGAAGTTACAAATTAATGCTGCCTAGAATTCAAATACCTTCTATCCCACTGTTTGGCCTATTTCTTGTTTTTCAAAGCAGTCAGTTGCCTCTTCCTAAAAGAATCTGAAAAAAAAAAACTTTTAAATCAAAACTGATACTCTAAAGTTACAATTTCTCTTCCTGGAGCAGCCTTCCTTGCTCTAAGTTTATTGCTCTTGCATGTGGCCATACCCTTCAAAATTCTGAGAGTTTTATGTACCCCATACTTATGCTGACCAGCTTCTTGTGACTTCAGACTTGTAAATCTTCAGGTTTGATACTAGGTGAATGATTTAATCACTTGTCATCTTGTGGAAAGACCATAATTAGTTTTATGCACACCATATGTTTAACAAATTTTATCTCACATGTAGCTCCCTCTCTCTACATAAATCATTGATAAATGTCTGTATGGTCACCTTCAAAGCACTCCCTTTAGGAAGGTGTGCACCAATGTCAGTGCCTAGTCCAACCTTCAAACCACTTTTTATTTTTCTTTTTTTCAAAGCACTTTTTCTAGGATGAATTCATGAACTTCATTGTCTGACCTCATGTGTAGCTCTGTGTGTATGTGTGTGCGTATGTGTGTCTACACATGTAAAACTCTCTTCACAGTCCTGATGACAGCCTACACAGGGAGAAAAGACTAGTTACACCCATATTAATTCTGGAACAGTGTAAAGGTGCTAAGCTAGGTGCTAATTCACATGGTACTGTCAATATGAAACCAAGGACTGCAAGGAAGTATTAGAAGAAGAAAGAAGATTAACTGGAGTCTTCAGAAGCTGGTCAGCTTAGGCATGGGGTATGTAGGGCTACCCTAGAATTTTCTGAGTCCTTCACTAGGTCAAAGGATGGTCTTTGGTGACTAGAAGCATTTAATTAGGAGAAGGAAAGAGTAGGGGGCAGGTAGGGAGAGAAAACAATCAAATAGTGGCAAAAACGAAAAGCAGGGATGTGTTTTTGTTTAAGGGTAGAGAGACATTTAGGAGATTGGCAGAAAGTGGTGAAGGTGATTAAATAAGTAGGGTGAGTCCCAGTTATGAAGGGCCTTGAACAACATATATAAGGACTTGACTTTTAGATGCTAGGGCAGAGGTATAATGTGCTAAAAATGTTTATGAAAAACTGAGTCTAAAGAACCTGGTACCGCTGAGAGGTCATTTTAATTGCAGATTTACAAGACAATGAAGCTCTTGTTCAATGATTTTTTTTTCCTTAATAAAAAAATTTGAGAATATTTTTCATCCTATAATTCCTCTTAATTGATATTAGCCTTGGAGTATAGATACAATTTGAATAACCTTTTTTTAAAAAGAGAGAGTAATAAGGGGTAATTCTGCACAGGTAGAATATTAAAATCCTGCTTCCTCCTCCTGTTCCTTCTTCCTACATTTCCCTAGTAGAATGGACCATAAAATGAGCTGACCTCACAAATGAGCTGAAAGAAGTGAAATGAAGTTGTAGAATGACTTATGAGAAACCGTTGTCAAGCATACAATTCTTCAGAATATGTAAAGAAGCATAAAGCCTCAATAAATACTCACTTGAAATTATTTTATTTTATCAATATGTCACATGCATATTATTATTCTGGCAGCTGGTATTTATTTTGAAAAAGTTCTGAAATGCTGTTCTTGACAGTTTTCAAAGTGTCATTCTACCTCAGCGCCTCTTAAAAACAGCATGTCTTCCTGTGACATCACACTTTCGTTAGCAATAATATGGTAGGTATTATGAAGAATGTTGTGTCAATTAGAATGCAAGGGCCAATTATTAGATATATGGTTGAAAAGCAGGAATATGAAAGAGGCAACACATCTTGGATGATGAGGGCAACAAAGACTTCTATGGGAATAAGGAAATTGGGGAGAGAAATTATACTATGAATGATGGATTTAATCTTGGTTACATGGAGTCAGCAGCAATGTCAGGAAACTCAAGCAAAAGTGTTCAGGAGGCATAGTCAGGACCCTAGAGAGACCATTTTTGATTTGCACCCTACTATTCTTGAGTGTGAAAGGATCTCTGTTCCCATGTTGGACTGTTCTTAGGAAGTAAGCTATGAACTCTATTAACTTGAGTGATAAATGTAATGAGATATCTGGACTGGCCACTAGGACATATATTTGTATTTATTTGTTTATTAATTTATTTATGAGGGAATATACCATATTAAAAATAACTGGCTAACTTACTTGCTTTACCTTTGTCAATAGTGAGTATAAATACAATCAACATTTTTAGAACTACCCCAGTAAGCCAGCAAGAGTTTTGTACCATGTTATCCATAAATCTTGATTCAATGGGAATGGTACTGGTGTCAAACAGAAAATTTTATTCCTGAAATTCCTCATGGATCATGTAAGTAATATCAAGGAGACAGCCAGTTAGCAGTGACAGGATACCAGAGTCCTCCCCACCCCTACTGAGTTGGATTTAACTGTCATAGAATATTGAAACTTCTGAGAATTTTGTCAGAGTGCAATGTGGAAATGTAGAAGGAATCAAGGATAAGAAGTTGGGGATCCATATTTTCAAACAGTAAGGGGAATGAGTAACATGGTGGGCTTAAGTTTAGCCTTCTCTAAAAGAGCCCTTTTCAATGTGTTATATGAAAAAAATAATACCAAAAATATAAAGATTGAAGGACACTTGACCTGGCGAAAATAATACATTACATTAAATACCAGTATGAGAAAATTGTGGTTTAGCTATCTTAAAAATTAGAAATGTTCCTAAGAATATGGGGAAAGAGGAAAGGGAGGGGAGGGAAGGGGGGAGGCTGGGTGGAAGAAGGGTAATTGGTGGGACCACACCTACAGTGCATCTTACAAGGGTACATGTGAAACTTACTAAATGTAAGAATATAAATGTCTTAACACAATAGCTAAGAAAATGCCAGGAAGGCTACGTTAACCAGTTTCATGAAAATTTAAATTGTATATAAAACCAGCACGTGGTGCCCCATGATTGCATTAATGTATACAGCTAAGATTTAATAAAAAAAATTGAAAAATTGAAAAAAATTAAATCAACAGTAATCAAAAAAAAGAATTAGAAATGTTAAATTAATAAATTTATATTTGGCATAATGCTTAGGTGGATCTGGGGCTTATAATTTGGAGATGATTCCTGTCCATTCAAGAAATAATTTACAGACTAGGAATTTAAGGCTGAGGCAGGAGAATCACTTAAGCCCAAGAGTTTGAGGCTGCTGTGAGCTATGATGACATCACAAACTCTACCCAGGGTGACAGAGGGAGACTTTGTCTCAAAAAAAAAAAGACTAAGAATTTAGCCTATTCTAGAAAAATATGCAAATGTTTATTATCTGTTTAAGTATGTTTAATTACAGAGATCACAACATGTGTTTTAGTAACTATGAGGTAGAGCGGGAAACCTAATGATTAAGAAAACAGTCTTTGAACGAGGGGAATAGTATTCTCAGCAGAATATAGGACCCCAGCATTATATCATAGAAACCTACCTTCTAATCTCTCTAAAACTAATTTGCTCAAGGCGGCTATTAAGAGTGGGACCTAGACCCAGATTTTCTAATTCTGAAACATCAATATTAATTTTAGGGCTCTTGCTTGTACTTTGCTTCCATCTGTAGATCATGTTGAAACAATCAGCTTCTCAACTATTCTATCATTTCTTGATCATCTTTCAAAGCACAACTCGAGGTGTTTAATATTCCCTGCATATATCTGTTTATGTCATTCGGAACGAATTTGTAACTTCAGATTCAGTGATGTGTACCTTCCTTAAATTAATAATTATTCTTTTAATCTTCTTAGAAGGCATGCTAATGCAGACAGACAAATAATAGGCTTTATTCCCAGTGCCTGGGGCTAAGAGAAAATTGAGAAATAGCATTATAGGAAGTGCATCAGCTAGCCATAGGCACCATAGGCAGGTTAAATGAAATACCTTACGTTTGCCCTCACCTTTTTTTTACATCTGAGTGGGTTTCTAGCATGTTCTCTATCCATAAATAACTCGTAAATTTAGTTTCCACTGAGTGGTATATCCTACATTCTAGATTCTGGGAAGATATATGTAAGGAAACAGGCCTTAGGTAACACTCAGGTACCAATGCTTGTCCCAGTTGGACACAGTTCATTCAAAATGGGAATTCAAGTAAGTTTTATAAATGAATTGGCTGGATTCATGAGAAACAGAAACTTGTGAAGTATCCTGGCATGATCTCTCCAACCCTAGGCCTAAGGGGCAAAGGGTGTAAGAGAAAAGTTCACTACAGAAGATGTTGTGTTGTAACTGAGGTCTGGCTGGCAGGAGCTGCAGCCTTCAGTAAACAAACTGAAATGAAAAAGAAAAGAAAAAAGAAAACAAAAACCCAGCAACCCTAGCGATGACCCAGCAGTGACAGAGCCAGGCAAACATGCCCTGACCTTACTCTCCTTCCTCACTCTGATCTCCTGCCCGTCTCCCCAAGGCTAAACCCAACCAGAAGCCAGGTGACAGGGAGCCTCTGATGCAGACTTGAAGGTCAGTCTCTCACGGCCCCCAGAGCAGGCGAGGAGAGTGGACCTAAGAGGCAAGCACAAAGGGCCAGAGCAGAGGGTGCTTGTGAGTGGGTTAAGACAAAGTAATCTTTTAGTGGACCAAGGCCAGTTATATCTGACAAATATTTGATAATTATTCCCTGAAGTGAAGGCTCTTGGGTGGAGAGATCTGCTATTCATAACACACTCAGAACCTAAATAGTGAAAACATCACCAGCTTGGAGTTTGGGTTGGGACTATTCTGATCATAGCTAGGACAGGAACAACCCTGGGCCAAAACTGGTATGATGCTCAGAGGGGAAGCCGACAGGTCTGCAGCTTCCACTTTCGTAGAGAAACACGGAAGAGGAGGAGGGTGAAATAGGTGAAATGAGGGAAGAAAGAGAGGTCCTTTAACATGGAAGCTTCTTCTCTAGGTGTGGGAAATAAAAGTGAGCACAGGGTTTTTTCTTTTTGCAAGTGAGCTGGCAAAGTTTCTTTAAAGCCAATTAAACCTACCTCAGATTGAAAATGATGGTGAACAGTGTTTTCTCATTTCAAATCAGTGGTTTAAGGTTCATTTGTGAGAAATCAATGTAACCACATTTATCCTTGGCCTAGTATTGAAAAAAAAAATAGAGTTACAGTAGAATGATTTTAGTCTCTTGAAACTGTGGATAACATGAGTGATTCTGACAGAATGGAAATTTCAGGTTAAGTGTATGAAATTGCAATTCAATAATGAGGTGGAATTTTTTTTGGGGGGGGAAAGGTGAGTTTAATCTAAGGACGTGTAGGTAATTTATGTGCAAAGAAAAGGTGAATGTGTTCCAGTAAATGATATGACCCTGAAATTTTCAGGGGGTGGGCTTGATCATATTTTCACAACCCAGAACATTTTCAGCACTAGTTAAACATGTAAAGGGACAAGGACCCTGTTGTTGACACCAAACCCTGCAGAAAGCAGCCCCAGCCAAGCGTTCCCCTTCTGTTTTCCTCCTTTAGAGAAAGGGTGGGCAGGCGTTCATTTGAAATTTGTCTCTTAATCTGTTTTCCATTGATGGAAGCCACTGAGAAAAATTTTCAGCTGGGAAAAGTCAAGTTAAGTCAAACCAGTTTTGTGTGCAACAAGCATAGAAATTGGCTATTTTTTAAAAATCAGAACTTAAACATCTGCTTTGAATTTAGAAGTGGGATCACATACTAAAGGGCTGTATTATCCTTAAATCACCCCTGGGGGGTGGGGGAGAGAAACTATTCTCTCAGCACCCTGCCTCTCAGATGACTCTTACAGGGACAGCAGTGTGACAATTACCACAGACTCCTCTACAATTTCCCACAGATATCATCTCTTAAGGACATACAGTGTAAATATGCTCTGAGAGAATGTGTGCAGGGTCCTATAAAGTATCCTTAATAAGTAACACTTGAATGAATACGTTCCTTTAAAATAAAATATGAAGTTAGAATGGTATATCTTGAAGCTTAAGAAATTCACCAGCAACTGCTATGCTTGAGAAAAGGGTTCTACAGATTAGAAATAAATGCAAGAAACAAAATGAAAGGGAGACCTTCCCACAGACACCTCTTAAACCGGTTATAAGGTTGCCTGAATTCAAAATAGCTCTACAAGTAACTGCTTTGTAATCTCAACCCCAGGAAGATTGATCCCAAGCTGAAATTTTACCCCACCCACACCCCCATCCCCAGCAGACTGTGTATATATCCGGCAGGAGCCCTAGTGTTCCCCCTGGCGTTGGACCCCAGAGGCATGTGGCTATTCTGATCATCTCAGTGAACTCTGACTCTACCAAGAGGTAAGAGTGTTGCTGCCCTTTCCATGTACTTTTTTTCAGAAGACAGAAGCGAGGCATGTATAGGACACATCCATTGGGATGTTGAAGGTGCCAGTTAACTGGAGATCTTACCTTATCTTGTAACCTGGATTGTGGTAAGGAGAAGTGGTGTGCCATCTGACACCCCCCTCCCCAATTCTACCTTGTTTTAGGGAAGCCACTTCTCAGTACTTACAGACCCTGGGAACCATCACTCATTACCCTTAAAACTCAGGCATGCCCTTGGGCGGCGCCTGTGGCTCAAGGAGTAGGGCGCTGGTCCCATATGCCGGAGGTGGCGGGTTCAAACCCAGCCTTGGCCAAAAACCACACACACAAAAAAAAAAAAAACTCAGGCGTGCCCTTTGCTCAATTTGTACATGTTATAGGTAAGCAAATTATCTATAACCTGTCCTGAACTTGTTTTTTAACCTTGAGGCAGAAACATGTGCAGCAAAGTCTTCACATCTTGGTAATTTTTCCTATTATCCTATCACATTTCATAAATATTGTATCAGTGGTAGGAGACTGGCACTGCCTTATTTGTTTACTTATTTATTATGTATGTATGCATGTATTTCAATAGATTTAGGGGATATAAGAGCTTTTTGCTCCATGGATGAACTGAACAATGCTGATAGGATTCTACATAGGCAAATTGATAAATGTGATTGACATAAACACATAACAGTGTACATTGTACCCAATGGGTAGATTTTTATTCTTCACACACCTCCTACTCTCCCCATTTCTTAGTTTTCAATGTCTATTACATCAATTTATGATCATATATACTCCTCATTTAGGTCCCACTTATAAATGAAAACATGTATTTTTTTCCATTCCTGAGATCCTTAACTTAGAATAATGATCTCCAGTTCTATCCAAGTTGATGCAAAAGACACTATTTTTTTTTATGTCTCAGTAGTATTTCATAGTATATGTGTGTGTGTATCACATTTTCTTTATCCACTCAGCAGCTGATGGACACTTAGGTTGATTCTATATTTTTGCAATTGTGAATTGTACTGTGATAAACATTCCGGTGCAGGTATCTTTTTGACACAATGACTTATTTTCCTTTGGGTAGATACTTATTTTCCTTTGAATCCAGATTCAATTCTGAATTGAATAGTAGATCTACTTCTAGGTCTCTGAGTAATCTCCATACTGTTTTCAATGGAGGTATCAAGTTGACACATAAAATAGACCATCACCAGCTTCAAGACAATTCCAGAATTTTGAAACAAGATGCTGCTAATAAGAAGGCAGAAAAGGGGTCCTTATGTTGACCCCCCATATAATGCTATACCTAGATATTCATGTTTGTGATGGGAAGCAGAGAGGGAACTTGCTTCACCTTCTCTGCTCCAAATCTCAGGCAGTGAGACCATTTTCTTCTCATAGGCAGAGCAAATATCCAGGGCTTTATCTAGTATTTACTTAATCCAACATCTACGGTGGCCAAGGTCTATTGAGTCCACCCTCAAAATGGCTTTTAATCTTTCCATTTCTTCCATTTGCAATGAGCAGTGTTGTCTTTCAAAAAGTGCAAAAAGAAAAAAGAAATAATGAAGGGAAGGGGGAGAGGAGGAGAGAAAAAAAAGTGGGGAACAAAGAAAGATGCCTGAAACCCTTCATTGGCTTCCTACTGAACTTGGGATAGACTCCAGGCCTATTATCACCTGCACTTGCAAACCTGTGTCATGCCTCTGCAACTCTTCCCTCTCTCCCCTTCACCTACCACAGCTTACACGTTCCACCTGATGTTATTCCTAAGCACCCTTCAGATCTCAATGTAAATGTCAAGTCAGTGAGGTCATCCTTACCCTTGCAGTAGACTGGGACAAGTGCCCTGACACCTGCTTTCCTATGCCTCCTTACTGCTCTGATCATCACAAGTATGATACACTATTATATTTGGACTCAGACATGTTGTGTTGCTCAACCACATATGCTAAGAAGCTAACACTTTGTGAGGCATTCACCCAAAAGTTATTAAGAATATAAAGTTATAGGGCAGTGCCTGTGGCTCAGTGGGTAGGGTGCCAGCCCCATATACTGAGGGTGGTGGGTTCGAACCTAGCCCTGGCCAGCTAAAACAGCAGTTGCAACGGCAACAACAACAAAAAAAGCTGGGCATTGTGGTGAGCATCTGTAGTCCCAGCTACTCGGGAGGCTGAGGCAAGAGAATCGCTTAAGCCCAAGAATTGGAGGTTGCTGTGAGCTATGACGCCCCAGCACCCTACTGAGGGTGACAGTGAGAGTGTCTAAAAAAAAGAATATATAGTTATAAATGACTGAGAAGTCATTAAAATTTTATTTCCACTGTAAAAAGTGTTCGCTTTATAGCATGGATCAAAGCTTTGATTTATATAATGAAGTTATGAGTTGCACTGGGAAAAGCTGAAAATGCCATTGTAGAGAGAACCTTGAGTTGCTGGAAGTGCTTGCATCTGGGAAGGATGGGGAATTCTCTGCATCCTGCTTCCTATAAAATGTGAGCTGAAGAGGAATAGTGAAGATGTGTCTGGCATGGTGGAAGTCCTAAACATTCCCTGGGTAGTCCCCTATCTTCCTCCTCCTCTCTGAATTAGCATTTTACAAAAAACAAGGAAGCTTTCTTTTTTTCTTCCCTGAATTCATGTACATTTATTTGGAATTACTTACTTGATTTCAAAAGCTGTTTCTTATCTGCCTGATTTTCATTTGCTGCAAATTTTAAAAAAGATGATTGGTGGATATTTTGTCAAATAATTTATATTTGTAGTAACTTAAATACCAAATATCCAAATCTGAATATTTCAGATTTAAAACAGAATATTTATCTTTAGAGTCTTCAGAGACTTTAGTGGGAACTACATGAGTATGTACAGTTCTCACCTGCCACAGCATTCTGATTGCTGAAGTGTTCTTGTGAAATGACTAACCAGTAGTTCAACATTTATCTCTTCTTTCTTCCTCACTTTCTCCCTTTTTTTCTCTGTCCCTTTCTCCTCTCCATATGAGAATATATAGAGACTCATGGACAAGCGGGGCTTAGCCAGTTTGTCAAGGAAAATTGGGAAATCAGGATTAAGGAGGCCTGGGTTAGAGAGCTGTGAATGGATTTGTGGGAGTGGGAAGAAGTGTTGAGATCTTCATATGATGTATTCACAATCATTAGTGAACATCCATTACAAAAGATGTCCCCACTAAACCACCAGTTGACAGGAGGGAATCATTTGGCCACTGTACAGTAGCCAGCCTCTCTTATTAGATGCCAGTGTTCAAACACTTACTATCAATATATGAATGAAGTTGCCCTGGGAGCAGGAAGGGAGACTATGCATGGATCCAACATGCTTGCAATCCCTCTCTCAACACTGATCAGCCACTGGTGCTGACTGATATCCAACCGGCCAGCAACAGGGACCAATGGAGACCTTCCGCCCTACCCAAGTATGGTATTAACCCTTGAGGCTAGTCAATCACTTGGTGGAAAGTTAACTATATGGCATATCTTCCTTCCTGAAAAGATCACTCATCAGTTTTGTGGGGAACTGGTTCATGTTTCTGGTGTGGAATTTCCTTTCCTATCTGCAGGGCCTCAGCTGGCATCACTATCTGCAGGCTTAGAGAGTGACTGATCCATCATTGTGGCATCTCACATAGCATTCCAGGTGACTCACATTGCAGGAAACGAGGTGCAAGAGTGAGATAGTGAACTTATGCTCCACTGGTCCTATCACATATATATTGCACCATCCAGAAGCTCTCCCACAAATGGAGTGATGGAAGGGCCTGTTGAAGGCACAGCCAAGGGGACAGCTTGGGGACATTACTTTGGAAGGATGAGACACCATCCTTTCAGATGTGATATACACATAAAATAAACAAGTATTTATATGATGCTGGGCTCCCAAGAGATAAAATATAGTGGACACAAGAGGTAGAAGCAGTAATAGCCTTCTTAGCATCAATACAGTTTACCCACTTCAGAAATATGTGCTTAAGCTCTGTGGGTTTAGAGGTGCTAGTGCCTAAATACTTCCATCAGGAAATATGTGTACAACATGCATCCAGTTAAATATGAGGCTGAGGCTACCATCTGGAAGCATTAGGCTTCTCATGCCAACAGATCAGCAGGCAAGAAGAAGAATCTCCATCCCATGATGGGTAATCAACCATGATATCAGAAGGAGCTGGGACTCCTTCTGCATGCCAGTGAAGAGGAATGTGTTTGGCATCCAGCTAAGTTGCTTAGAATTCCCTTGCCCAAGTTTGATAATAAATGGACAAATGTAACAGCCTCTGCCTACCAAAGGCATGATGATGAGGGGCTTAGTCTCCTCACAAGAGAGAATCTAGTCACCCTAAAAGACAACTAGACCAGCAGAGGTGCTGACGGAGATAGGGGCATCCAGAATGTAAAGGCGAAAGATGATAAGTAACAGTTGTGAGCCCAAGACCAGCTAAATTGAAGGTGCATACCCACTGGATTTCTCCTTAAAATTCTTCCTGGGCAGAAAGGACAATGGGAGTCTTGGTGAGGCTGCTTTCTAACATACTGGAAGACATGGCCCCCAGCAGCACCAGAAGTGAGCACAGTGGAAGCTGCCCTGCAGTTGCCAAGCTCCTCATCAGAACTGAATGTCCCAGTCCCCATGGGTTGAAGAGAGTTGCCTCACCAAGAGAAAGAAGAGAAAGAAGAACTTCTTTCTTATTGGAGCAGCCTGCATCCATAGCTTGTCAGCAGAGGAAATGAAGATGTCATCCATTGCTTCAGTGAGGCAACTCTAAAGGCACATCCCTGCTTCAGAGCTCCCAGGCACTTCAAAATAATCCAGTCTCTTCCTCTGCCTATCTTGCTTCCTTTCCTTCCTTCCTGCAAGTTTTGATCCCAAGAGCACTCCCTGATGAACTTCAGGATCCAAACCTGGACAGGTCAATTTACAAAGGCAAAGTGTTTAGGAAAGTCAAAGAGTTTCTCTTGGGGCTTCAAGACTTAAAGAGACAAGAAGAAGAACTTGGAACAATAGCTATATAGAAAAAACAACCCAACAGTTTATAGAGATAGGGCGAAACTTGTTTTTTAAATTTTTTTAAGACAGGGTCTTGCTCTGACACCCAGGCTGTGTTCAGGTAATAGGAAAGTGTAGTGGCACTATCATAACTCATTGCAGCCTCAAAGTCTTGGCCTCAAGTGATTCCCCATCTCGGCCTTCCGACATGCTGGGATTACAGGTGTGAGCCAATGCACCTGACAGAGGGTGCCACTTCTACTTTGAGTTATCGGTGTTATTTAATTAATATACAAATAAAATGAGAAAAAAGGAAATGATTATTTGAACACAAAGAACAAATACTTAGGTCTTAGCAAAGCCAACTCTAAAGATTTCAAGCATTTGCATTTATAAGGGAAAGCAACCGCTGTCTAAGCATGGAAAATAATGCTCCTGTTGAAGTCCAGGAAGAGGGCTTGTTTCCCTACAGCATTCCAACCTTTCCCAGCCCATATGCCAAATGCCTCGCCATGGGTCTTCTCTTCTGAAGACTTGATCTTTTTCCAGGCAAGGATTGGTCCACATGTAAGACATTTAAACAGCTCATGTGCCACGTTTAGTAGAATTTAGCATTAAATTACATTCCAAAACTCAGAATCTGGAGGATCCAGTGATGACCAATAGGGTCTTTAATTCATCCCAGGGTCTTGTTGGCAGAGAAGCAGAATGAGTATTCAACTGCTGTCTGACAGCTCTCCCGGCCCCAAGTGATCCAGCTCCCTTTTTCATTAAGTGCCATCTTATTTCCCAGGAGGTGGAATCTTTCCTCACAGCCCATTCCCATCATGAAAGCTCTGTGTCCACATGACAGACCTCTGAGTCCTGCTGTGCCACCATGCTGAGCTTGAAATCCCGTTGCTAAGCATAGCCTACATCATGATTGTTATTCTTGCCAAAATCCTCTCCCATTACCAGAACACAGCTTGGTCCTGATCCTCTTTAGTGGGTGGGACTCTCTGCAATTTTTCAAGCTCTTTTACCCTCTTTTCTTGCTTTGAGTTTTCATGGACAGGATAGTCAAGAAAAAGAAAGGGAAAAGGGAATATATAGAAAATGCATCAAGAAATGATGGTTATATAATTTTATATTTTATTATATAATTAAGGGGTTAGTTTATTTTACATATAAGAGGGTATCAAAAATATATGCACATTTTAGGAAAGGAAAATGCTGTATTAAATTTGTAATACTCAAATTATGTTTGACTTCTGCAATTATAAGAAGTGCTCAACGTGACTTGTATTCACCTTTTGTTATTGGTATATATTGAATATTACAATGTTAATATGGGTTTTTCTCTCCTAAAATGTGTACACACTTGGGGGCACCCTCTTATGTATGTACTCTTTATTTTAACAACTATATATTAAGCATCTCTATGGCTTGGACTACTATTAAGATGTGCTAGGACTGGGTAATTGGTATAAAGGAGACATATAAGATAATGTTCTTATTTTCACAAGAATTTACTTTCTTGAAGTATGCTGATCTAGAAGAAAGTAAGTTAAGAGTTATAGGTGCTAATAAAAAATTCTGTATATGTAGAATGACAAAATAATTTACCATCTGAAATGTAATACCTTTCTCATTATTTTAAGTGAAACAATCTACGCATAAAAAGGAGGCAAATATCACATGTTCTCACTCGTACATCGAAGCTAAAAAATTTGAACACATGAAGGTAGAGAGTAGAAAAGTAGAGACTGGGAAGGGTGAGAAAGAGGAGGGAGAGGCTAAGGAGAGGGAGGTTGAAGGGTACAAGCATATAGTAAGATAAAGGGAAAGATAAAAGGCCTAAGTTCAATGACTGATAGCAGAGTAGGATGACTATACTTAGCAAAAATATATTGTACTTGGGTGATGAACACTCCGAAGCCCTGACCTGATCACTATGCATTATATACATGTAACAGATTTTCTCAAATATCCCATACATTTGCACAGATAAAAGTCAGTTGATAAATAAAATGTCACTGGCAATGAAAGGGGCAGCTGGTATGGGGTATTGAGGGTATTGAGACAACAGCATGAAACAGGACTATCCAAGACCAGGACATAGATCCACTCTACGATTAAGGTACAAGAAGGGCACAAAGAAAAAAGCTGATATCATGAATGACTTCACTGAAGATATCTTTGAGCTGGGTCATAAAAGATGGGTGGGTATTGCAGGTGGATAGGGAGGAAACCATGAAAGGCAAGTGGAGAAAAGGTCCAAGTTATGGAAGTGAAGTGAATAGCCAGCACGTGGCTCTTCCTGGGTGGACTGGGGCCCTGAAGAGAAGAGGTAGGGACTGGTTTTGGAGGGTAAGCCAAGGGTAAGACCATGCAGGAAGGATCTGGTATGCCACATTCAGAGACCGGACTTCTTCTAGCAGGAACTTAATGCCATAGAAGAAATGTACGCAGGGAAATAATGTGGTTACTTTTGAATTGTAGATGGATTGGCATGGAGTGAAACATAAGGCTGTAACTATATTTCAGATCAAAAGATCGATTTTGGGAGCCATTTCAGATTAATGTCATACAAAGGCAATGTTTGTTAGTTATCTGCCATGGCTTTTTTAATGGCTACCTTTCCATTTAGTTTTGAGAGCAGCTATTGGAAGTAAGTATTAACCATGATGGGTTGAATTGTGTCCCTCTAAAATTCATATGTTGAAGTCCTAATTCCCAGTATTTCTGAATATGAACTTTTTTGAAAATAGGTCGTGGCAGATATAATTGATTAGTTAAGAAGCACTCACTCTGGAATAGGGCAGACCTTAAAGCCAATCTGACTGGCATCCCTATAAAAAGGGGGATTGTGGATGGAGGCA
Source organism: Nycticebus coucang (assembly GCF_027406575.1). Taxonomy (NCBI): domain Eukaryota; kingdom Metazoa; phylum Chordata; class Mammalia; order Primates; family Lorisidae; genus Nycticebus; species Nycticebus coucang. The sequence goes on along the minus strand of NC_069784.1, from coordinate 118,856,343 downwards.
TGCACACAGAGAGACAGCCCTGTGAAAATGAAGGCAGAGATCAGGGTGATGGAGCAGAAGCCAAGGAATGCCAGAGATCACCATCGAAACTACCATGACCTCAGAGAGAGATGTGGAACAGATTCTCCCTCATGTCTCAACTTACTGACGCCTGATCTTGGACTTCTACCCTCCAGAACTATGAGATAATAAATTCCTATTGTTATAAGCCACCATGTTTGTGTTACTTTGCTGTGGCAGTCCTAGAAAACTAATACAATTATATTCTCCATCTTACAGATGAGAAATTTTAAGTTCAGATAGACTAAAGTAGCAGGCTCATCAGATAAGAAAGCAGAGTCAAGATTTGAACTCACCTCTGACTTAGCCGCAGCCAATGTCCTTCCACCAACCACATATCATTAATTCTTGATGTTGCACCACCGGGTAACATATTACATCACAGAAAAGTTCTTGCTCCATGGAATATTGTCTGAGCAGCTCAATTGTGGACTCTGGGCTATGAATTCTGGTTTCCCATTAAGCAGTTGCAGAGTTTTTAGGAAATATTTTTTTCTCTTTAGTATAGAAAATAATTCTGGGTTTCTCAGGGGAGCATTTGTAACATGAAAGTTTATTCTTGCCAGGAGAGTAAGGAAAACCTCTTATTTTGTTGATATATCAGCATCAGAATATTTATAAGCTGTAAAGACAAAAAGATGTACCTGTGAAAGCCAGGGTGGCATTAGAATATCTTGTCCAGTCTTCCAAGAGAATGACCTTTCTGGCTGGAAATCTGAAAATGAAATTCTGCAACCCTTTTACTCAGAAGACAGGTTACAAGTGAAAACTATGGACATTGCAGATGGGTCTTTCTTGGTCTTTAACGTGTCTTCTAAAATAGTTTCACGTACTTGGCATCTTTTAAAAATCATTTGAGATGGATATTCAGCTCTACACTTTGCCGTAGTCCTTACCATTCCCCAGTGTTTACATTGGCCTTGCAACACTCATTGAAGAGCTGTAGAAATTTGATTTTATAATCCCTTGCCCTATGTATTTTCTGTAGTATTTCTTACAATGTTCTGAGTTTCGTGATTCCATAGCTTGAGTGCTTAATATCCAAGTGATCCAAATGAAAAAGCTCTTTTATTTTCTTTCTTTTAAAAAACAAGAATGAAGACAGTCAAGGCTTCAGCCTATACTGTATTTACACTTAACGCAAATGGGTTAATAATATTGCAGACTAAGAAGGTATCTGGAGAAGAAAAACAGTTTTGTGATTAACTAGCATGCAAATTGTACGTAGTAAAAGGTTTTTGATATTTATCCTCAGGGAACACCTATCTCTCTGCCCGAGTGGTGCTATATGCCACTCAAACTGAAGGATGCAGATGTGAGGATATTTAATTCATTCTCCTCATTTCCACGTCTTTGGGGTTTTTGCACTAACACTTAGCTGTGATGCCAACAAATAAGACTTGAAAGTGTTTTTTTCCTCTCGTCTCTCTCCCTCTCTCTTTCTTCAAAACATCCCTCTTTCTTTTGCACATTTAAAAAGTAAACCTGAGCTGACACTTCAGTCTTCAGTTAGCAAGAGCCTATTTCTTTTCTAGTAATGTGGCTTGTTTTAACTAAGCCTCCAGAGCCTGCCAGCTGTCTTCCTTTACTGGATTTGAGGTGGGAGGGAAGGGCATTCAGCAAATTGGTGATTGATGAGATCTTTTGGGGATGGCAGGAAATATTTCCAATTTTAATTTATTAGGTTCATATTGACAAAGAAACCATAACCTCTTAAAAGCTTACTTCATTCACATATTTTTTGGCCAACAAAAAGTTTCGCTGTTGCCAAGTAAAAATGCTTCCTTTATTTCTCTCACTTTTGCTGACATATAAATTTTTTGGAAAGACTTAATTAGAATCAGCAAACAGCTGGTCCTGCCAGAACTGTTGATGGAGACAAGGGGTTTGGTAGCTGGATCTTGCTTCCCCCCCCCCCCTTAATATATTTCCCTGGTTTTGCTATCGACAGGAGTAAGGAGGCATAGTCTTCTGGCATCAAAGAACTCCCCTCACACTGGAGCCTTTCACTATCAGGGAAAAAGGAAAACTATTCCTGCCAATATGGATACTGCTGACCTTGGAGGTTCCAAAAGAATAACCTTGTTTTATGATTTCTGGAATAGCTGCTGCAGTGAAAAAAAGCTTTGAGTTCCCAATTACGCCTTTAGAAAGGATTTTGCAATCTGTTCAGCTCTGCACTTGTATCCAGAAGTGAAAGAGTTAAAGATGCTGAGAAAATAAATACCTTCTATAATCATGAGTTTGGGGGAAGAAGTGGGTGTATCTATTTGGCGCTTGCCAACTCTTGCCTGTCTGTTTACTTCCCTCTTGTGTAATCGTTCTTCATCAGGCTCTTGTTGATGTTAACATTTAATGAGTGCCAAAAATATGCTAAGCCCTCCGTGGTGCACAGAATGAACAAAGCCCTTTCTCTGAGGATTCACATTAAAACACAAAAGGGATAGAAAAATAGTAGATTAAAATAGAAGACATAACAGAATTCCAAACTGAAGTCCACCAACAATTCTCAAAACAACACAAAATACCAGCCCTCCCCAAATACACAACAAAATGCCACCCTCAGTGAGGCTCATTAATTGGCATTCAGGCCAAAGATATAGAAAATATATATTGTAACAGGTTATATATACATTCATTAATTTAGTCTTCTGTCCCCGCATTCAACAAATACTTAGGCTTTCCTGTTAAGTCCTGGGATAGACCTTGTATATAATAAAGATTGGTTTCCGTGATGTCACTGATCTCAAGGAATTTCTGATATGGTAAGAAATTAAAGATGCAAATATGCCCAAGATATCTGCCGACTAGACAATCCTCACAGACATAATCACAGGAGCTCGGTGACTCCTCCTACCCAGGTACATTTTTTCTCTTCCTCCCCTGCCCTGAGTTTGGTCCCTGTCACTTCCTTGCGGTTTCCAGCTTTCCTGTTTACTTTCACTGGTTGTTTAGTCCCTGGTGGGGGCTATTCTCATCCCGGGAAAGGTTGAAGAACATGCAGGATTCCAACACCAGAAAGGAACTAGGAATGTTCTGGAAATTCACACGTCAGGCAAGAAAGTGAAAGAAACAACAGTGCATTGGAAGGAAGAAAATATGTTTCTGGGGCTGGGTCATGGGTTATGGAAAGGAGTGGTGTGACAGATGGGATGGGATGAAAGCCTGGGCTGACAGGTTATGCTAAGGAGCTTCTGCTTTCTCTGATATGGAAATAATGAAAGGCCCAGAAGAGTGTGTGTATGGGGGGGGCACAGGGCGTGTCTCTGGGATTCCCACTGTCCACCTCTCTCTGCCTTTTAGTGCCCATAGGACGCTGACCTGTCTGCTCACAGCAAGCTATTGTCATTTCCTGTCCATGGCTGTAAATGAGAATGAGATTTTAAGGCCTAGAAATACTGTAGTTTGAATTAATGCAGATTTCTTTCCTTTTAGATACATGGGTCTGTGCTGGATAAAATATTTAAAACAAAATTACAAATTATACTGTTAAAAGGCAGCCTTAGGGAAACAGGAAATCCTCAAGGGCCAGGAATAAAGTGGGATTTCAGAATCAAAGCAGTGAGCATCTAAGCCATGCCGAGGGGTATCTAACCTAGATAAAAGCTCTAAAGGCTAACAAATGAAAATTTAATGTCCTCACAGGAAGCTCCCGCGCCAGGGTATCACAACAAAGCACCACAAACTGAGTAGCTTAAAACAACAGAAATTTATTCTGTCAAGGATCTGGAGGCCAAAAGTCTGAAGTCAGAGTGTTGGCAGGCATCTTTCCTGCTGAGGAGCTAAGGGAGAAGCCTCTCTCCTGGCCTCTGGTGGCGGCTGGAGATCTTTGGTGTTCCCTGGCTTGTGGCCACATCACTCCAGTTCCCACCTCCATTGTCACATGGCCTTCTTCACTCTGTCTCTCTGTATCTCCTTATGAAAATCTCCCTCTTCCTCCTCCTCTAAAAACATCAGTCATTAACATGTGGACCCATGCTTATCCAATATGACCTTATTTTAACTTGATTACATCTGCAAAGACCGTATGTCCAAATAAGGTCTCATCCACAAATGCTCGGTGTTATGAATTTGACATATCATTTTTGAGGACACAATTCAACCCACAACTTTGGTCGCCAGAACACTAAAATATCTAAAGTAGGACATAAAAGAAAATATAAAATCTTTCACTACAAAAATCTCTGCCAATCAAGGCACATGGGACTTGAATAAAAATACACACACAGAGACATACATACATTCTTCTGAAGACAAGTTATCAGTAAAAAATTTACAGAGTATACGGGAAAATGATCCATCAAGAGAAAGAAATAGCATGTTTACAATAAAAAATAGTAATTTGAAACAATAAAAAACATCCTAAGGGTCTGAGATTATTAAAATAGCCCTGTAAAGTTGTAATTATATTATTTAATGCAAAAAAAAGAAGCAGCAGAGAATAAAAGGAATGATGGGAAGAAAAATATGGACTTGGAAAATAGAAAATAGATATTCTATAAATAAAAATATAGTTAATAAAGCTAACATACTTAATAAGCTGGTTAAGCAATGAATTAAACACAGCTAAAGAAAAACAGCAGTTATGTTGGAAGATGAATCTGGTGCAAATACTCACACGCCATCAAAAATAGACAAAGAGATAAAACATATGTACAAGACATCACGAGGAGCATGGAAGACTGAAGAAGAATATACAATATATATCCAGAATGATTGCAGAGAATAAGAAAAGAATTCATCTCAGTGAGGCAATATTTCAAAAGATAACAGCTGATAATTTTCTAGAATTAAGAAGGTCATGATCCCCCATTTGGTCCCTGACCATCTCAAGTGCATTGTAGGGAGACTGCAGAACATTAAAGACAAAGAAGAAATCTTAAAAAACAACAACTTGAGAAAAGGAATAGATTACCTGTAAAGGACAGCAATTAGATTGGCAGCAAAATTTCTCACCAGTGAAAGTAAAGGCCAGAAGGCAATAGTGTTTCAAAATGTTAAAGCAGCAGTAGAGGAAATAACAGTCAAGTTGAAGTACACACAGGTGATACAACATTCAAGAGTGAGGGTGAAAGACAAATTTCAACAAAGGTAAGAGAAAGAGTCAGTTCTCTTTTTCAGTAGAAAAGCTATGTAGGAAGAAAAATGAAACCCAGAAAAAAAGGGTAGGGAGGCAAAGCAGTGAAGATCATAGAAAAAAAAAATCACTAGCAATCTTACCTGACGAACATAGATACTAAAAAATGAATTAAACATTAGTTCACCAAATCTAGCAATGTATCTTAAAAATACATATGACAAAGATGGGGTTTATCTGAGAGCTATTAAGGATGTCCTATTATTAGAAAAGGTAGCAAAGTAATCTAACACATTTATAAATTAACAGGGAAAGGGAAAAAACAAAAGTACTGTATCTGAACTTCTCCATTGATACAGAAAAATTACTGGATCAAATTCAACCTCCCCCTACCCAGACCTACACACACACATACTTAGCCAACTATAAATAAAATGAGAAACTCTTAACCAGGTGAATAATATCTACCTAAGACTTATAGCAAACAGCATACTCTATGAGTGAATTACTGAAAATACTTCTGCAAAATCCCACATAACAAAAGGATGTTGATTTACAAACTTATGTTTTTTAACTTTTTATGGTGAGCTAATTTTAACTTACATAAGTAAAATAGAAAAAATAGTACATAGAAATTTTTCTTCTTTTCTTCTTTCTTTCTTTCTTTCTTCTTCCCTCCTCCTCCTCCTCTTCTTCCTCCTCCTCCTCCTCCTCCTCTTCTTCTTCTTCCTCTTCTTCTTCTTGTTTTTTTTCTGTAGCCCTGGATAGGGTGCTGTGGCATCATAGCTCATAGCAACCTAAATTCTTGGACTCAAGTGATCCTCTTGCCTCAGCTCCCCAAGTAGCTGGGACCACAGGTGCCTGCACCAATGTCCGGCTAATTTTTCTGTTTTTAGTAGAGATAGGGTCTTGCTGTTGCTCAGGCTGGTTTTGAACTCCTGAGCTCAGGAGATCCGACTACCTCGGCTTCCCAGAGTGCTAGGATTACATGTGTGAGCCACTGTGCCTGGCCGGCACATAGAATTTATTATATCCCTTACTCTCTTACCCAGATGTTAACATCTTATAATATGATCATAATATGATCAAAATCAGGACATTAACGATGGTATACTATTATCAACTCAAGACTTTATTAGATTTTCTCCAGTTTCTGCCCTCATATCCTTTCCCTGTTGCCTGTAGAGGATTTTACAATACACTTTGTTGTTTAAACATGACTGCCTCCACTGGATTGTGATCGTTCCTCGGTTTTCTCACTGCTCATGATTGTGACATGTCTGCGAGTGTTGATCAGTTATTTTCTTGAGTGTCCCTCAGCTTGGATTTGGTTGATATCTTCTTTTGAGTGAACTGATGATGTACATTTTTGGTGAGACTAACTCAGAAATAAGGCTTTGTTCTTGGGGCTTCATAAAGTGGGGTTCAGTGTGTCATGTGGGCAACATGTACAATCCATATAAGTTATTATTTGTAATGGAGACTGAGTCAGAGCAATGATACAACTAGAAACAACACATTCTTTTTTTTTTTTTTGAGACAAGAGTCTCACTATGTCGCCCTCAGTACAGTACCATGGTGTCACAGCTCACAGCAATCTCTAACTCTTGGGCTTAAGCAATTCTCTTACCTCAACCTCCCAAGTAGCTGGGACTACAGGCACCCACCACAATACCTGGCTATTTTTTTTGTTGCAGTTGTCATTATTGTTTAGCTGGGCCTGCGGGATCAGGTTTGAACCCTCCAGCCTGGGTGTATTTGGCCAGCACCATAACTACCGTGCTACAGGTGCCGAGCTGAGTAATGCTGGTTTACATAGAAAATCCAAGATAATACTCAGAACAACTATTAAATCAATACTATAAATCAGCAAGTTTTCTAGACAAAATATCAAAATACAAAAATCCATAGTGTTTTTATTTACCTGAATCAATCAATTTGAAAATGTAACAATAACAGAAGATCATTTTAAATCATGTAACACTACCCCAGGTACCTAGTAGTTAATCTAACAAAGATACTTAAGACTTATCGAGAAATTCATCAAAACTTCATTACTAACATAACAAATGAATAAATACATAAGGAGGTACACTTCATACATGGCTTGAAAGAATAACGGTTATAATTGAGAAGTCTCCCTAAATTAATATATAAATTCAAGGTAATTTCAATCAAATTCATGGAATTAGACAAGCTGATTCTAAAAAACTATGAGAAAATAGATCATCAAGATGAGCCAACACAATTCCACAGCCCATTTCTTAAATAAAGTTTTAGTAAATAACATTGTGATGTCGATACAAAGATAAATAAGTCAACTGGAAAAAATGGAATTCGCCAAAACAAACTTACATATTTTGAGTTCTTGATATAAGACAGAGATGGCATTAAAAACCCAATGGAAGGAATCAATCACTTGAATTTTGATAATTAAGAATTCATGAACCCCTGTCTCACATCATAACAAAATATCAGTTGATGTTTTAAAGGATGGATTGACGGTCTAAAATTAAAAATATAAAAACCGCAAAATTTTCAGAAAAAGATGTAGGAGATTGTCTTTTTGACATCAGGAATACTTTAAAGGCTAAATAAGCCATTGAGAAAAAATGTACATATTTCACTATTATAAATTAAAAACTTACACATGATAGAATATAAAGAAATTGAAAGGAAAAATATAGACATCTTATAAATGTATATAATAAAGAGATAGCATCCAGAACATTTCATAGCTAGACTGCAAAATACACATTTTTTGCATTTTAGCATCTCTATGATGGATATATCTTACTATTGAAAGAGAGCAATTTGACAAGATCTAATGAAGTTGAAGATAACCTCTAACCCAGCAATTCTGTTCCCTATTAGATACATTAAGTATTGGCCAGACAATCAAAGGGCTTGGAGAATCTTGGTACCATTAGAGAGCTTGCTGGAAGCAGATCTCAAGCATAAAATGCCCCTAGCGAGTAAGGCCCATAGGGGTAAGCGGGGTGGGTAGGGCCGGCAGGGGGCAAAGTTAGCAGTGGCTCAGTTCATTCCAAGGTACTCTACAGGAAAGCAACAGGAGGGTTCCAACATCCCAGACAATGTATTCCTGATGAAGATGACAAGTCTGGTGAAAAATAACGCTACCCTTCCTTAAGAGAGAGAGGTCAGCAGTAGAAAGGCATGTTCAGTTGCCACATGCTTTTCGTCATAGTCAATAATTTCCAGAAGGATATCTTGATCCCAAGAATGTGGGTGAAAGGAAAGCCTTAGGACAGTAGGGGGCGCACCCAGTGTGCCTCAGATTGATGCGGAGCTGGAGATTGAGAGAAAAGAGAGCGTCGAGTGTGAAGAGGGAGGCCAAAAGGGTCTCTTGGGCTCAGGGAAATGGCTAAAGCCCTGCCCTGACCAAGAGTGGCTCTGTAAATCCCTCTGCTTTTCTCCTGGTGCTAGCAGGCCAGGCAGCTGTTTGTACTCAGGACACATCCCTCTCCAGGCTGCAGCTGTGATGGATTCTTGCTCTTGGGGATAGGACAGAAATAGGCGCATGGAGGCAGACAATTGCCTGATTTAGAGAGAGAGAGATATAGAGATATGACAGGGAGAGGAGAGATAGTAGACGCCCATTCTTCCCTGTCTGAGATGTTGGAGTGGAGAATATGCAGGTCTCGGCAGTCTGAGGTGGATCAGAAGTGCAAACAAATGTCTGTAGCAGCTGAGAATGGCTCTGGAATCAATTTGCTCCAAATTATTTTTTTGTGCATGCTGTAAAAAACCCCTGCTATTTGATTGATTAGGGAGGGGTGGGGGAAGCTTAGTTTATTAGGTATGATTTTATAATCTTCCTAGGTTGTCATCTTTTAGGAGAGAAATCTAATTTGTTTTGACAAGGAAGAAGAGGAATTTTCTGTTGTCCTTCTCTTGGGAGTAGATTTGTGGGGTTAAGGGGTAGAGAAAGGGGTTCGTTTGGAGAGGTGTGGCTGCTGGGTACTAGACAGGCTGCAGGCTGCACAGAGCACGTCCAGGGCTGCAAGGGAGGAACTGAAGGAGAAAAGAATTAAGGAAGAGGGATAGAAAAACATAATAATGCCTAAAAGTAATTTAGCGTTTACAGTAGATTGACCACTGTTTGTAGCATCCTGTATTTATTAGTTGATGTAACCTTCCAACAACCTGAAGAGTTAATTGCAGTAGACTTTTTACAAATGAGGAAAATGAGGTACCGGAAGTTAAATCACTTGCCTGTGCTCTGCTGGCATGACCACGCTCCCCTCTCTGAGCATACTGCAGGACAAGCCCAGCTCCCTGCAGGTTGTAGTTGGGTATTGCCAGTTGGTTTGCTTTATTCAATAAAATATGAGAGAAGGTGATATATGCCACTTCTGGACAGAAGCCTGAGGAAACTGTGCTTCCTCTGTCCTTATTCCCTTCCCCTTGCCATGGCAAACTCCCCTTGCGGAGTTGCCAACATCCTGGGTCCTATGGTCAGGAGATACGATGCACTTCTGTACTGATCAGAAGGCCCAGCCCAGAACCTATTGCTTCAACCTTTCTAACAATTTTGTAAGCAGCTCATTCAATGAATTTAATACCTTTTTCTTAAAACACTTCCAGTGGTTTCTGTTTCCTTCCCTAATGAACACACTTAAGTAAGGACCCCTGAGAATCTGACAGTAAACCTCTTTGTCCTTCCCGACCGTCTCGCATTGCCTTTGATGGGACCATTCCTTTATGAGGTCTTTTATTCCTTCCCACTGCTCTTTACAGGTTCAGCACTCTCGGCTCATCCCTAAAATAATGGTGCAGTTGAGAGGCGATCCTTGGAACAGAATGAGCAAGAACACAGAGTCTAGAAAGATCGTAACATGTACATTCAGTGCCAGTCATCTAGTCTAGGAAGGACATGGGGTGAATGTGTGAGTTTACGTTTATTTTATAAATATTTATGGGAATTAAGATAAAGTCTAATCTCTTTGACATAGGGTATAAGAATCTTGGTGACCAAGGACTAAATTGTGCTTTATTTCCCATTATCCTCACACATTCACCCCATGTCCCTCCTAGACTAGATGACTGGCACTGAATGTACATGTTACGATCTTTCTAGACTCTGTGTTTTTGCTCATTCTGTTCCTTATAGCCAGAATAGATTTTCCTTGGCTCCTAATGGACTCCAGCCCTTCTTTTAAGAGTCAACTCATTTGGCAACATCTATCAGTCATTTATAATTTTTCAGGCACTGTTTTAGGTGCTCATGACTCAATATTTTAAGAGATTGTATCTGTTCAGAAGATCCTTACAGTTTAATGAGAAAGGCAGCCAGTAAGTCAGTCATCACTATAGAAAGTGATGAAAGCCATGAAACATAGCGTTCAAGAGTAAGAGGAACACAACAGAAGATAATGTAGACTCTGAGAGTCCTAGAAGGTACCTGGGTTGAGGGGATGTCTGAGCTGAGATTTAAAAGATGAGATGAGGAGAGGAATTGGAAAGTCAATGCTTTTGAAGAATTTTTCTGTATAGAAGAACAGAGAAATAGGGTGTGAACTCTAGGGTCAAGAGGAGGTTTTTTTTTTAAGGTAGAAAATACAAAAATATGTTTGCATGCTAGTAGAAATGATCCAATAGAGAAGCAATCACTGACGGTGAAGTGAGAGGTGAGAGCTACTAACGTGCTGCCTTTGAGAGGACAAGAAAAGACAGAGCCCAACACACAAGTGGAGAGCTCAGTAGAGAGTGAAGCATGGTGAAGGGCTGCTAATCTACAGTAACCTCATGCTTTCCTTCCCCTCAGGTATACTCTTTTTCAACCTTCAAATTTTCCTTATTACTGTTTTCCTAGCAGAGTTAGCACTAGATAGAAAGGTCGCAAAAATATATGTGTAGAATGATAAATGACCTCCTAGAGACTGTAAACCTAAAACACAAAACATGTTGTCCAAAGGACAGAATAACTGAATTACAAATTATTTTTTGGAATAAGGTGAAAACTACTTTTATGCTCAAGATCGCCTTTGGTATTTGGTATCTTTTTGCAATTCCATATAAATTTTAGGATTGTTTTTCTATATCTGCGAAAAATGTCCTTGAAATTTTGATAGGGATTGCATTGAATCTGTAGAATGCTTGGGTAGTGTGAATATTTTAACATTAACTCTTCCAATCCATGAACATGGGGTACCTTTCTATTTATTTGCATCTTCTTGCTTTCACTGATGTTTTATATCTTTCTGTATACAGATCTTTCAGCTCCTTGGGTAAATTCATTCCTAAATATTTTATTTTATTTTGTTGATAACAAAGCTAGAGGCATCACACTCTTTGATTTCAAAATACAAAGCTGTAGTGATTGAAACAGTATAGTACTAGCATAGCAGCTAGTACAGACCAATGTAACACAATAAAGAGTGAAGAAGTAAATCTACGTATTTATGTTCAATTGACTTTTGATAAAAATGACAAATGTGTAGATTTATACACAAGGAGGGGAGAAGGACCTCTTCAATGAATGGGGGTGAAAAAATTGGATATCTGAATGGAGAAGAATAAAATTAGGGCCTTTTTCACACCACATACAAAAATCAAAATACCATATAGAATTTTAAAAAATGGATTATATACTTAACTCTAAGATCTGAAACTAATGCTACTAGAAGAAAATGTAAGAAAAACCTCCATGGCATTGGCATAGGCAATGATTTTTTTTGAATATGGCTCCAAAAGCATAGGCAACATAAGCAAAAATAGACAAATGGATAGCATTAAACTAAAAAAATCTCTGCACAACAAAGGAAATAATCAGCAGAGAAAAAAGATAAGCCACAGATTGGGAGAAGGTATTTGCAAACCATACATCTGACAAGTGGTTATTTTCCAAGATATTTAAGGAATTTTACTCAGTAGCCAGAAAACAAATTACCCAATTAAAAAATGGGCTAAGAACTTGAGCAGACATTTCTAAAAAAAAAAGACGTACAAACAGCTAAGAGGTATATGAAAAAATTATCAACGTCATTAATCATCACGAAAATGCAAATGAAAGCCACAGTGAAAAAGGACCTCATACTTTTTAGAATGGCTATTATTAAAAAGGAAAAGATAACAAGATTTGGTGAGGATGTGGGAAAAAGAGAACCCTTGTAGACTGTTGATGGGAATGTAATTAGTACAGCCATTTTGGAAAACATCATGGAGGTTCTTTAAAAAATTAAAAATGGAATTACCATCTGATCTAGCAATCCCACAACTGGGTGTATATCCAAAGTAAAAGTATTTAGTATGTCAAAGAGGTATCCACATTTCCATGTTTATTGTAGCACGATTCACAAGAGACAAGTTATGGAATCAACCTAAGTATCCTATCAGTGGATAAATGACACAGGAAAGGTGGTATATATGCAACAGAATCCAATCTGCCTTAAAAAGAAAAAAAAAAAAAAAACAAGGGAAAGCCTGTTTATCTGCAACAACAGGGATTAACCAAAAGGACATTATGTTAAGTGAAATAAGTCAAGTACAAGCAGACAAATACCATATGGTTTCATTATATGTGGAATCTAACAAAGTTAAATTCCCAGGAGTAGAGAATAGAATGGTGGTTACCAGGGGCTGGTGGAGCTCAGGGAGGAATGAAGGAAGAGATGTTGGTTAAAGGATACAAAATTATAGTCACAGAAATAAGTTCAAGAGATCTATTGTATAGCATAGTGATTACAGCTAACCAAAATGTACACGTATACATAAAAATTTCTAAGGGAATAGACTTTAGAGTTCTCACCAACTTGTTTTTAAAAGGGGAGCATATGAAGTAATACATAGGTTACCAGGCTTGATTTAGCCATTCCACAGTGTATACATATTTCAAAACATGTTCTACACCATAGATAACACAATTTTTGCCAATTAAAAATTTCTTTTAATTGTATATAAAACCAGCACATTGTACCCATGATTGCATTAATGTACACAGCTATGATGTAATAAAAATAAATAAATAAACAAATAAATTACTACGTACAAATGTTTTTTCTTTAGGTACTCAAGGCTGTGAGCACTACAGGCACACCTGCTACTTCACCTTCAAGTAGGAGAAGCAGATGATATGGAGCAGGTACTGACACTGCCCATGCTCTGTCCTACAGAGGGGGCCCCAAATGAGCAGCATGTGATAGAAGGTGTGACCCGGAAGCACAACCACCAGGAGGCTGCAGTTCCTGTGGCCAACCTCAAGTTGTCCCAGCCCATGATGTTTCTGAGGAAGAGGAGAGTGAAAAAAAGAAGCTGAGTTGTGCTCCATACTTCTTGCCAAAAACCAGTAAGGCAGCCCCTAACCCTTGGTGAGGTCTACGGGTTTTGGTTTGAGAGTCTTGGGCCTGAGCTGGGAAAGGGTCCTGTTCTCCACAAAACCCTGGTGTTCTGGTCATGCACATGCCTGGGGCTTCCTTTTTCTCCAGGTGCGGGAGGAACTCTGAACTTTTATCCTGACCAATCCCTCCTCCCTACCTGCCTATGAGGATTAGAAACTGGTGTCTAGAGCTCAGAACTACGCATTTTAAACACTTTTCACATTTTTGGATGAAGGTTGAAATAAATGTCTATGAAGTTTTTGAAAAAAAAAGAATTTACCCAAACTGAAAATAAAAATTTTTTTACATTTGTTCTTGCTAATGGTTCAAGTTTTAAATAGATTTAAATAATTTTCCTACCGTTGGTAGAGATTGCAAATGCTATTTATAGAATTGTCCATTTCAAGTTATACACAGAAGCCCTTAAATTTTGATGTTTTGAAGATTTTATATGAACAATTCCACTAAAAATATTTTTTTAATAGGAAGATTACATTATATTAATATTAGTGTTCATTATAGCACTGTTAATAATAATGAAATGGAAACAAAGTAACTTACAGGAATAAATTAGATTAAAATACTTATGTATACACCCATTGAGATTAATGAGTAAAAGTATACACATATTTAATTATATAGTGTTTATTCATGATGTATATTTAAGTTAAAGAAGTTGTTTACCAATCACATGTTCAATATTTACTTTCAAAAAAACGTAGATCTATGTGCTGAGAACAATTCCTGGAAGGTTATATATGAAAGTATTATGTATTTTTTTCTGCATGTTGGAGTCATGTATAGTTGTACTTTGTTATCTTTTTCCATTCATTTTTTGCTTATCTAAATTTTCTAATTTTCTATAATGAAAAGATGTTATTTTAGATTTTAAAATTGTTATGTTTAAGTGATTTGCTGTGTTTTCAAAAACCTTCTACAGTAAACATTATATCTACACGGTCCATAGTTCCCCATCACCAATATCCCAACAGAAAACGTTTGCCTCCACCTCTCATGGACAAAAAGCGGTGAATTCCAGTGTTCAGTCTCTTCTGAACTAAAATGCTGTGCAAAACAGTGTTAGCATTCATCTGGAAGCAGGGTAGTAGTGTGGCAAACATTTTTTATTTTCCACCCGAGACCAGGAAATTTACAGGTGGTCTGGGCACGTCAGGAGTAAATATGCATGATCAATGGACAGCCTGCCTGCGCTAAAAAAGGCTCTTGGCAGCCCTGCTTGTTTCTTCAGGTGGTAAATTATTGTTCATTTATCATCTCAGAATATTTCATTTTCTCCAAAGCAAGCGTGATGTTTAAAAAGTAGGTTTCCATTTCTCAATCGAGAGAAAGGAAAATCTGAACTGGTAAGTGCAATGTGCCCTTAAAACAGAACATGCAGCATCTTAGGCCATTGAAGAAGTATCCCATAACCGCTGTGAGTGTTTCCCAGTGTGACTGGTCATCAGCAAGAGCGGCACTTTCAATTTTATGTCCTTAATGCCCTCCATCTCAGTTATTCCTGATTTCCACCATAATCTTCTCCAAAATTAGCCTCCACTAGAACACCAGCTTCCTTTCCAAATATAGCCTCCTCCAGCACCAAAATAGCCGGCTTCTTTTTTCTTCCCCTATTTCTTCTTGGCCACAATCAGAGAGGAGAGAATTCAGTAAAATGCCTGCCTGTGAGGAGCATGTTAAGTATAACTTAAATTTAGGGGTGGGAGAATAACAACTCACTCTAGCTGTGGAGCTGCCAGGGGGTTGAATTACTGATATTTTATATGGCCAGTGTTCCTTCAGGCCTAGAATGGATTTTGGTTAAGCTGTATGGATTTACCTGTAGGCTGGGTGATGGGAAGGAGGCTGTCAGGTCATTTCATGCTGTTTGTTTTCACTGGCTTCAGTGCCAAGGAGAATGCCATCACTTCTGAAATAAAGACATGCAATTAAGAAAGAATCAGCAGAAAAATTAGCTGTAAAAATAGAACAAGAGAATGAGGAGGATCTGGAGGTAACACAGAATCATAAGTATTTGTGAGTGTGTGTGAGAGGAAAAGATGGGGTAGAATAAGATTACTATCATAGATCAGTGCGGGTGTTGAGGGCACAGCTAACTCAGAAATGTCATCCCTAGTCAAAGGGAAGTGGGTGCACACTAAGGATTTACAGCGCTGCTTCAACATGGAAAATTAAGAGCAGAACACAGCAGAGGTGGGAGACCTCATGTGTCATGAATGAATGTTCAGGTATTGTCCCTTTTTCCACATCAAAGAGAGGACTTTAAATTGAAGGCAGCAGAGAACAAAAGCAGGAGTAAATTCAGTTTATGGTGGGAACAGAGCTTTGAAGGAAGAAAGATCTGAGACTTGTTTCCTAATTGTAACATCTGGGGTAAGAAATCTACCAGCCCTTGGGTGGCGCCTGTGGCTCAACGGGTAGGGCGCCGGTCCCATATGCCGGAGGTGGCGGGTTCAAGCCCAGCCCCGGCCAAAAATAATAAAAAATAAAAAAAAAGAAATCTACCAGCCCTCACCCTGAATTGTTGCTTTCTCTCAGTTAAAAGGGGTGGATTACGGGTGGCACCTGTGGCTCAAGGAGTAGGGTGGCGGCCCCATACATCAGGGGTGGTGGGTTCAAGCCTGGCCCCTGGCCGAAACTGCAAAATAAATAAATAAAATAAAATAAAATGGGCAGATTAGCTCCTTTCTCTTTGATGGGAGTTTGATGATCCCTGAAAGTAGCAGGTAGTATAATGCCTGAAAATAATACTCATAATTATTTTAGGGAATTTTGAAGCTTTAAATGTAGCTTCCCCTGAAATGCTTGGTTCATCTGGCTTTGGGTCATGATGTCTCAACATGTTTGACTGGAGTGGCCAACCTTCCTCACTCTTTACAGGAATACACCAAGGTCAAGCACAGGTTGATTGAGAAATAATGTATGCTCTCACCAAGCAGTATGATTTGGTGTTCAATATTTTAAATGCACAAATATATTGCAAATTTTTGCTTTTGTTATGTATTAATTTAGGCACTTAACAGAGAGACCAGACATGGAGAAATGCACAAGAGTCGACAATGGGTGGCAGAGGAAGCAGAAGCAATGTCTTCGGCTGACTTTCACCCAGCGTGCTGCGAGAGGATCTCAGGTGTCCCACAAAAATTTTCAAAGATCATTCATTAAATTATTTTAAAAAGAATATTATCTTTTTAACGCTTTTTTTTAAATCAACGTAATTTAAGTGTGCCAAGGAAGTTTATTATTGGTTCAAATGTGCCATAAGATAAAAAATGTTGGAAACACTGTTTAGGCTCTCCTGTCAAACAGAACTAGTATGAAAGAAGGGCTTTTCCCATGTGAGGTTCGGGGATTCTGAGCAACTTGTTTAAATTTTATGAGCTTCTGTTTCTTCTATGAATGAGCATAATAAATATTAATAGTTAGTAGCAGTAACGAAGGCACAAGTCAGTAGCTATGAGTAGAAGGCCCTGGGCTCAGAGCCTTTCCTTGGCTGGTGAGAGCTCCGGGGTCCTGACAAGAACATGAGGGTCCAAAATGGGACCTACGAGCAGCATAATGTGGGTGTACACGTGCTTTCCTTTGACATCTGATGAGGCATTGGGATTTCATTTAATATTAAATACACATCTTTGATTCATTTTAAAGTTATTATTAGGTATAGTGGGGTGATGAATAAAGCCACAGGTTGCCTCTACGTAAAGCATTGATGAGCACAGGGATGTATTCAGGGACGTTTGTATATTGATACAAGTGACAAAGTGATAATGCTCTAATGGAGGCATAGAAAATCGGTAGGGGAGTTTAGAAGATTATTTCCAGTTGGAGGGAATAGAAATGTAATTGTTTAGAAAAAATCCCCCAATATGCACTATGTTCCAATTCAATCAGGGCACATTTGGGTATGAACTGGAACTGTGTCATTGACAGTACCATAAACCAATATCTGGTTTCTTTTCAATTTAAGATAAAAGATTAATTTGCACCACTGAGTAGAAGTTTCTATACGTGATGAAATGTCCTAGTGGATTAGGTCAATCAGAAATTCTGGTTCTATATCAGTTATTTCATCATCATTACTCTTAATGAAGAATGAGCTAATGGCACCAGAACTTCCAAAATGCAATAAAGGTTAAAACTAAAGAGTAAGGGCAGCCCCTGTGGCTCAAAGGAATAGGGCGCCGGTCCCATATGCCAGAGGTGGCAGGTTCAAACCCAACCCTGGTCAAAAACAAACAAACAAACTTAAGAGTAAGCCTTACTAACAATCGTTACAGAGCACTGTTATTTTCTCATCTGCCTGTAGAGCAGGTTACCCCAATGACTCAAAAACCACTTTCTCGCACTACATGGCATACAGACTGAGAAAGAAAAGTATAATGTTAACTGTGAATGGTCTCACTACTCTCAGAGAACGTATTTCTTATTTTGAATGAAGGTCATAATAGTAACTTTTCCTGTACTTGGCAAAACTAACAAACAATGAAAGAAAGTATTCACAGATTCTATATTGTTTGTGACCTACAAATTCTCTAACATTATTTTTACATATTTTTCATTTCTATGATATCTCAGGATTTCACAAAATACATAAAATTTTGTTTCAACTCTTTAAAGTCTCCATTTTTTAGATTATATGTTTTTAAACTTTAGTGATAAAAAGAATCAGCTTATTACAGATTCCGAATCCCTTTTTCCAGATATTCTGATTCAGTGAGTCTTGGGTGAGACTGAGGAATCAGTATATATTACAACCTTCCCCAAGTCATTTTGATGCTAGTGGTCCACAGATTACACTTGAAAAACTCTACTGTAAATCCACTAAGCTTGATGTAATGGGCTCCTTTAATCAAAGGTGTAGTTTCTTCCTGTAGTTTCTAGAACACGTTCTTTTCCCATTTCACTCTATCTTGAAAATGTCACTAATTTCTGGGCCAAATCTAGGCCATGCTGTGAAGGAGAAAAATATTTTATTATGAATATCTTCCTAAATGTCCCAAACAAGTGGTCTTCCAAATAGTTTGTGTACCCTAAGACTTACATAGGTGATCCCTGGGGGTGTAGAAATAACATTATGTTTTCTATTTCTAAGAGCTTTTACTTAAAAATAAAAATTAAATTTTACCATTTTAATGTATTGGGACAACAGAATATATGCACTTATTATAAGCAAATAAATATATACAGACTAGCAGCTACACTCAAACACTTTTTATTGGTAGAGTAAGGAAAAGGTTGGAAAACACCTGCCCCAATTAATAAATTCTCCATTTTCTCAACCCTGCAGGATTGCCTGTGTCTCTGTGCAGCTGGATGGTCTTTTTGTCTCCTTTCAGCAATTAGAATGTAAGCAGGAGGACAGGAACGATTCAGGCAGGCCCCTCTCCCCACACCTATCCCTTAGCCCACAGTTATTCAATTAGTGGGTATTAAATAACTGTTTTGAGATTACCTGATTTGTCCCATGTCTCTCAGGCTATTAATTTTCTAACTGCAAACTGATTGGCAGTACCATGGACTTTTCTTTTTTTTTTTTTCTTTTTTTGAGACAGTTTCACTTTGTTGCCCTGGGTAGACTGCCATGGCGTCATACGTCACAGCAACCTTAAACTCTCGGGCTCAAGCGATCCTCTTGCCTCAGCCTCCCTAGTAGCTGGGACTACAGGTGCCTGCCACAACGCCTGGCTATTTTTAGAAATGGAGTCTCACTCTTGCTCAGGCTGGTCTCGAACCCGTGAGCTCAGGTAATTCACCCACCTCGACCTCCCAGAGTGCTGGGATTACATGTGTGAGGCACAGCGCCCGGCCTAAAATGACGTTGTTAGTGTCGTATTCTCTCTTTTTTTGTTTGGTTAGCAGGCCCTGGTCGGGTTGGAACCCGCCAGCCCCAGTGCACAGGGCCAGCTCTCTAACCATGGAGCTACGGGTGCCCAGCCCCATGGACTTTTCTTTCCTATCTCTTTGTTTCACAAGTTCTATCAGCCAGAACTACTCTTCATTCCACAGTTTCTTCGGAGGCATGATTACCTGTTCTCTGACGGGGTCCTGCTGCCCCAGACTCAGCCAGTCCCAGCTGACCTCTGTCTTTCCAGAGTAACGTAGACATAGTCTCTGCTGTGCCATGTATGAGCCTGAATTCCCTTCTGGATTCTGAGTTTCACAAGGGCAAGATCGATGTCTTATGTCTATTACATAGGAGACACTCAATAAATTGGTGAAATAACTAAATGATGAGCAAAGGAAAAAAGAGCTGTGCTTATCCTTTGTCTATGTATCAAAACATTTTAGAAATATGTTTGTAAGTCAAAAAGAGTAGTTAGCACCATCTACTCACCGCTGAAAGGGATTTTTCGCAGCATCTTTTCATTTCACTGTAAGGATACAAAATGGTGATGCTGGAGCTAAAATATTTTAGGCAATGCTTTAGTTCATTTTTCTTTCCAAGGTAGCAATTTATAAAAAAGTACAAATGAGAAATTCTCTCAAGAATGCGCAAGACCCCCCAGAGCGCTGGTGAGGTTACCTGGTGATTTTTAACAAATCAGTGGAGGAAGTCTACAGTCAATGAAAGAATAAAAAAGGATCTTATAGGGCTTGTTTTTGGAACAGATATTTTAAGTGGCTTTCCCTCTGGTTTACCTTTACTTAAATGATCATGTGGACACAGTTTTTGGAAATTTTCTATAAATTTTATAAATTCTTTAAAAAATCTATAAAGTTTCTAGTTATTTAATTCAAATATATTTTTAAACCTCATATTTCCTAGCTGCTAAGAATGAGCTCATCACAGTAAGTGTGTGTTTCCGGAACAATTCCAACTTAGATAACTGTTTTCTGACGTACTCAGGTTGCTATTTGCGCCATGTGCCTAAGATCTTTGAAGACATTGTCAGGAACCTTTCAGGCCAGGAATTAATTACAAGACCTGATTTTGTACTTAAAAGAGGGACAAAGTGAATTTCCTGGTCTTTCAATACCATTCTTTACACTTATGTTTATACTTACTTTAGGGAAAATACTTTCTTTTCTTTGTTTTTTTTTGGTAAATATAATAATTAAGATAATTAACGGGGATCTAAAAAGTAAATGCTGTTCAAAACTATTTGTAGTGACATTGGCACTGAGTAAAAAAAGTGACCCTCTTATTTCCATGTCCATTTCTATGGTACAGAATAATGAAAAGTAGGCCCAGGCTACTTATCTTACATAGGAACATTCAGAAGAGCACCAATTGTGTGGAAATACAAATTCAGTCACATCTACAGCTTTAATATCTTGCCTCCTGCTTTCAAGAGAAGGCGTCTAAATCTAAAGCAGTACACTTCAGCCCATTGCCCACCCTCATTTAATATTTGAAATTAAAATGGCAACACAGTGCAGAAGGACGAGAAATATGAAGTCACAACTATTTTTTTCTTCATCCCAGATGCTGGAAATTTAGAAGTCAATAAAACGAAGATACCCGGTCCCCAAGGAGTTTCTTATGAGGGAAATAGGAAATTAGCAAGTAAACAAATGAATAAACACAGTCATTTCAGACATGACAAATACCTTGAAAAACGCTAGGTACTATGTAAGAAGGTAAATGTTGGGCTTGGAAATGGGGGAAGGGGACCCTGCTTTGGTACTGTGGCCAGGTGGAGAGAACAACCTATTGCCAAAGCTCTGTGGTTAGAAGCAGCTGGGAGGTGGGGGGAGAAAGCCAGATTCCACTGGGTCAGTATATGTATATTTACAACGAGGTCATATTCTGTCAACAACACACAACCTGAATCTAATCATCAGGAAAGAAAAGATAATCTCAAATTCTGCAAAATAATTAATGTGTAATCTTTAAAAATATCAATGTTGTAAAGACTGAAGAACTGTTTCAGATTAAGAGGTTAAAAGAGACGAAGGCAAATTGCAATTGAAGGCAGGGTGTCAGCCTGAGATTGGATGCTGCTTTGAGAGGGTTGAGGTTGCTACGAAGGACACTTTTGGGAAAACTGGCAAGTTTGAAATATAGACTATTAAGTGATATTATCATACCAATGCTATCGAAAGTCCTCAATTGATCATTGTGTAATAGTTATCCATGTTTAAGGGAATATAGTACTTAGAGATAAATAGATATGAGGGACATTAAATGTGGTAAATATTAGCAATAAATAAATTGGAATAACACTAAATGGGAGTTTACTGACCTATTGTAATTCTCTGCTAGGTTTGGTGTTAGTTCAAAATAAAAACTTTTTGAAAGTACCTCTCTGGCAGCTGTGTGGAGAATCCATTCTAAGGCAAAAGTTGGGGGGAGAAATTACCTAATGGGCACTACATACATTAACTGGGTGAGGGTGACACAAAAAGCCCAGATTTCCCCACTACACAATATATCCATGTAACAATATTGCACATGTATCTCGTAAATGTATTAAAATAATTTTATAAAAGGAAGACAAAAGTGGAAGCAGTGAGGAAGCTATGAGTTCACTGTCACCTTCCACATGGAAGGTAGTTGTGGCTTCAGCTGGGGTGAATGTAGCAGAAATGAAGAGGGAAGATTTAAGATACACATTTAGAGGAAGAACCAATAAAACTTGTTGAAGAATGAGAAGTGTGAGATAAAGGAAAGGAGGAATTTTTTAAAAGTGTCCTGCATTAGTAAGGGTACCATTCACTACTGCAGAAGGCAGCTCAGCAAGATTATAAGCAACAGGATTGATCTCAGAGAGAACAAGTTGACAATACTGGAAAGAAGGGATGATTATATTAGCCAAGTTCTCAGGGAGGGAGAGAAAATGGGAATGAGGATGTATGTGGATGGATTGTCCCTTTATGGGGAAGAGGATGCTCCTGCTCTGTGGTATGGAATGAATCACGGCCCCCCAATTCAGATGTTGAAGTCCTCCCTCCCAGCACCTCAGAAGGTGACTGTATATGGAGACTGGTTCATTAAGAAGGCAATTAGGATAAAATGGAGACATACGGGTAGGCCCCGATCTAGTACAACTGGAGATCGGGACACAAACACACACAGATGGAGGGACAGCTGCAGGAGGAAACAGTGGAAAGGCCCCTTTTGCAAGCCAAGGAGAGGGGTGAACAAAGAAAACGCACTTGCTGAGACCTTCATCTTGGACTTCTAGCCCTGATACCTGTGAGAAAATTAATTTCTGCTGTTGAAGCTGGGCGGTCGTGTTTTCTTATGGAGCCCTAGCAGACGAATATGTACTGTAATGGGAAGACAATATAGGTACAGATCCGGGCGAGCTGGTGGGATTTAGCTCCTGCTTGGTTGCTTCTATTTCTTAATGATGTATATGGTCAGGTCATTTGGTGATAAAAAGGAATGAAAGAGGTTGTAGAAAGTTTATGGATATTTTAATGAAGTAAGATACAACTGTCAATCTCTTTGAAAAAGTAAGCAAAAAGATGATTTAGACAGGAAGAATTTATGTCCCGTTTTTGTGAATATTTGTCCCATTTTTGACTTATAATAGGAGTGTGCCTGTTGGACTCAGAAAAAATCTAGGTTCAATCTTGACCTAACCACTTTTCAGCTGTGTGATTTGGATCTGAATTTCTACAAACCAGGAATGGGAAAAACATACCACATAATGTTGTCACATAAGGAATGCCCAAGTTAGTATGTGTAAAATGCTTGCCACTCTTTCCTTCATGTAGAAAATGACTAAAGTATGGTAGTTAAAAAACGACCACCCAGCATTTCAGGGCAAGTTGAGTGGTACCCAGAAGTTGTACAGCTATGAGTCTGGAAATCCAGTGTCTTTAAGAGAACCAGATCTGATTATTTGTCCTGCAGTCTTTTTCTCAACAATTTATTCCATGTATTTTAATTGTGATGTAAGAATCCTAAAACTATTTGGGGGCCATGCACACACCTCTGATTGGATCATTTTCCCAGCACTGTGAATTTTTTTAAGAGAACTTCTAATGAGATCATTTTATATTTATTTGTGTTATTATTTTGCTAACTTTGGTCTTGCCCTCGAGACTTAATGCCACACTCCAAGAATCTATTTTCGTTTTCTCACTATTATAATCTAGCACTAAGCATGGTGTTTTGAACACAACAGATAATTCTCATTATATAGAGTGAATAAGTTACATGAATAAAAATCAGAACAGATAAATTTAGGGTTAAAAGTAATGATAGCTTTGTGGCCACTGAAATTCTAGAATTATCCAACATCTCTTCCATATAATAATCTTGTAATTGCCTATTATTGTCAAGGGAACAAAATATTTTCCAGTATTTTCACTTTGCTATTGTATATGGCCTGATAGTTGTTATAGGCACATCAAACCAACTAATAAGAAATTGAATATGAGTCATGATTAAAATTAAGTAAACTTTCAGTATGTGTATTCCTTGTTTCATTTAGACCCTGGCACCTGAAACCAGTGCGTTTTACATAATTATGTTTATCTGTGATCACAGCTTGCTGCAACCTCCCACTCCTGGGCTCAAACAATCCTCTAAGCCAGCGGTTCTCAACCTGTGTGTTGCAACCCCTTTGTAACAATGAAAATACATCATGATATTAGGAAGGTTGATAACCTCTGCTCTAGGCTCAGCCTCTTGAGTAGCTGGGACTGTAAGTGCAGGCCACCATACCTGGCTAATTTTTTTATGTAGAGACAGGGCCTTGCTATGTTACCCAGGCTGGTCTCTAACTCATACGCAACCCAAGTGATCCTCCAATTTCTTGATGTACTTTCATATTACCTGTAGAATTTGATCAACAAATATTTCAAAAATGCTAACTTAAAATTTTAGATGACCCAGTTAACAAGGTGTTTTCATAAACATGATCTTGTTTGACCCTCACAGCAATCAATTCCTCAGATAAGATGGATAGATTTTGTCTCATAGTTTATTATGAGAAAATGACTTCTCCATAATGCTTCATCTCTAGGGGTAAAAAACCATCCATGAAGAAGACTTTCACATGTGGCCAAGATAAAACAACAGGGATTGGATTTACTCTCACTGAGAGAAGCAAAACCTCGAAATATATGAGAAACAAGAGTTCTGAGACCCTTGACCTCTGGTAACTATGAGAGTGATCCCTGAGAGACAGAAACATAGTAAGTTGAGCCTTATGATTGCCCCAGCTTGTGACCTTAAGGGATTTTCCAGGCTGTGGTGCTGGCGACAGGAAACCCAGCAGAATCCAGCTGAATCTCTGAGATGAGAGAATGAAACTGAGGGTTTGAGTCCATTGCAGGTAAAGTTCATGCAACAAAGAATCAATTTAGAGAGCAGCACAGGGAGAGACCATGGAGATTTCTAGAGCACAGATGAAGAAAATACTGATCAACAAACACATGTCAGAAAACAGGAGCCAGAAATAGAGCCATCTGAAAAGACTGGAGGGAATATTTCCCTGTGTTCACATAGAGCAAGGAATAGTGCCTGCTCCCACCAGACAGCCTGAAAAACCTTATCATTCATGAGGCACTCAGGCAAGAATAGACCAGTTTTAAGATTAAAGAACTCAGAAGGTCTTGCCTTACTGATAGGCAATAATTAGCCCTAGATACAAAACTACTCTGGACCCACTTAAATTTTAAAAGCAAGACATTAAAGGATCAAACTGTCTCCAAGTAACTTAGCTGGATCCCAGAATAAAGCTTCAGAATATTTATAGGAATATAAAATATTCAGCACCCAACAAGGTAAAATTTGCAATGTCTGTCATCCAACCAAAGACACCAGGCATGCAAAGAAGAAAAAAAGTAAGGGTTCATGCTGAGGAGAAAAATCCATCAAACCTGACCCAGAACTGATGCAGTTCTTAGAATTA
This sequence comes from Nycticebus coucang, assembly GCF_027406575.1. NCBI lineage: Eukaryota > Metazoa > Chordata > Mammalia > Primates > Lorisidae > Nycticebus > Nycticebus coucang. The sequence continues at coordinate 118,831,036 of NC_069784.1, read as the reverse complement.
GCAGATTAGGATGAAAAAAAGTCATTATACCTGTGTTCCGTAGATTCACAAAGTTATATAGAAACATGGCAGACATAAAAGTAAGACCAGGCTGTGTTAAATGTTGGTGGTGTCTTTAGCTCCAGGCTTCTGCAGCACCCGCAGCACACAGGGAAATGCAACTACCTATCCCCACCCTCTGCCCTGGTGGTTTCATAGAAGACCTAGAAATCTCCTCTTAAACAGCTTTTCTCAGCAGGCAGGAAGTGACATTTCCAGAAAGTTCCACTGGTGCAGCACCACCCTGATTTCTCTACATCTGTTGATTTTCCCACTGGTGTGAGCCTGTTCCTTGAATGCTCTGTCTCAGCCCTGTGCAGAGTGGCTGCTCCCTATATTTGCTTTTCCTGTTTTCTTTAGATCTCTTATCAGGCAATAGTTCTTTCTAGTATTGTTACTATAATTGTACTGGAATAAACAAGGTACTGATAAGTAAACAAAAAAGATATTAGAAGTCTTATTCTTTTGTTTTACAGGATTGTAGATTCTTTTGTTTTACAGGATTTGTGAGATCAATACAAAAAATCAATTGAATTTTATGTACAGGTGGTGGACGATTAGACATTGGAAATGTAAAATAACAATATAAACTATTGTTAGCAGCTATTTAGTGATAAATCTGACAAAAGATCTGCAAGACCTATACGTCAAAAACAACAAAATGTTCCTGAGAGAAATTAAAGGATGTTTAAATAAAATATAAAGCTATACTTTGTTCATGGGTTGGTTAGAATGCTCAGCATTGTTAAATGACAATTCTCTAAAAATTGACCTGCAGATTCCAACCAATTCTAGTCAAAATCCTAGTGGGCTATTATGGCAATCTGATTCTAAAATTCATGTGTAACTACAAAGAATCAAGCATCCTTCAAATATTTTTGACAAAAAAGAACAAATTTAGAGAAATCGCACTACCTATTTTTAGACTTCTTATAGAATCACAGTAATAAAAAAAAAAAGTGTGGCATTAACACAAAGGTAGATAAATAGGTAGAAGAAACAGAATGGAGTAGAAACAGACCATAGACAGACAGACAGATAGATAGACAGACAGATGGAATGGAGGCTAGAAACAGACCAGATAGATAGATAGATTCAACTGATATCTGACAAAGGAGTGAAGGCAATTTAGTGGAGAAAGAATAGTTTTTTTTTGACAAATGGTTCTGGAACAATTGGAAAACCATACATTCCTCTCCCCAAAAGTGAATTCAGAGCTGTGCCTTCACATATACAAAAATTATTTCGAAGTGGATCATGGGCCTGAAAATGCAAAACATAAAATTATAAAACGTTCCAAAGAACACATAGGTGAAAATCATTGAGAACTTGAGTTAGGCAAAGATTTCTTACATTCTACACTAGAAGCACTAAACACAGAAAATAAATGATAACTGGACTTCACTAAAAGGTGAAACATTCGTTCTTTGAAAAATACAGTTGACAGACTGAAAAGAGGTTTATGAAAAAATTTTTGGAAGATATACTTATATATAAGTGTATATATATGTATATATGAAAATAAAAGACTTACGTCTTATGTATCTGAGTACCTCTCTCACTTTCTCACTCCCTCCCTACCTCCTAAAACTCAGTAGTAAAAAGAACAAACCCAATTTCTTAATAATGGGCAAAATATTTGACTATTTCACAAAAAAGACATAGGGATGAAAAGATGCTCAGAAACTTTTGTCACTGGGGACATGCTTAGAGACATCTGGATACCTACTAGAATGGCAAAAATTTAACAAGACTGACCATAGCAAGCATTGGAAAGGACATGGAAGAGTGGAACTCATAATCCCTGAGAGATTGGTGAGAATGTATTGGTAAAAAGGCATGACTATTTTGGAAAAGCTTGTCCAATTGTCAGGTTTCTTAAAAAGTTAAGCATACACCTTCTATATGATACAGCCATTCCCTCTTTTACCCATGAGAAAAGAAAGCATTTACCCATAGAGTTACACACAAATATTCACAGCATCCCTATTTGTGATAGCTAAAACCTAGAAATAATCCAAATGTCCATCTTCAGATAAGTGAATAAATTACACTCTGGTTTACCCTCAACATAGAAAATTACTCAGCAATTAGAATGAATGAATGAATGATTGACACATTCAACGACATTGTTGAATCACAAAATACTTATGCTGAGTAAAAGAAGTTACACTATAAAAGAGGAGGTACTGTCTGATGCCTTTTATAGAAAATTCTAGAAACTAACCTATAGTGACAGAAAACAAATCAGTGGTTGCTTGGGGATGGACACCGAGTATGGAGTTTGGGAGGGAGTACAGAGAAGAATTCAGAGACTTTTGAAGATACGGAACACGTTCACTATCTTTTTTGTGGTGATGATTTCATGGTTGTATACATACATCAAGATTTTAAAGTTGAATATATTACTATAAAATTTTACAAATATTTTAAATAAGTGAGGTTGACAGCGTGTTAATTTCACCTCAAACAAATTATGAAGAATGTGCACCTCTTAGAGAACATTAAAGACTGTAATAAAATATTTTAGAGATTTTATACCCAAAAACAACGATGAAAAATTTTGTTTTATAATTGCCTTTACTTTTCTTAAAAAATGAATAAGTAAAATAAAAATATGTATGTTCTCAAGAGAAAATTCCAAGAGAAGCCAATCAGCTAACTCCTTGTAAGTAGGTGTTTTTGCTTTCTAAGGTGGTAGGATCCAGGCACACATCTGCACAGTTTATTCATAGAAAATTGCCTTTAGGCTAATTTTTCATGTACCCCTACCTATTGTTAAAGGTTTTATTGCTTCTTCACTCCTGATTCCTCTTAAAATTTTATTGCTTTCCACCACTGTGATCAAGCGAAGTCCAGCCAATTGACACGAAGTCATGCTATGTGTCAGCCACTGTTTCAGTGAAAGTCCTCACTTTGTTGCTAATGGTCCAAAGACATCCCTTTAAATTTAACTATAGCCTCTTTGTGGTTGGATCATCTTTAATCATTCATGAAGTAGAAACAAGAAAAGAAAGTCAAATCCTTTTAACTTCAGCCCTGGGTCAAAATGAAAAATGACATATGAAATGTACCTAGCAAATTGCTAAGCATGGTGTAGCCCGTGGCTTGCACACTTATCTCTGTGTGTGTCCCCGTGAGTTCCCATCGATTTGTCTGTGTCTAAATATCACTCTCCTGGATGTGTTTTCCTAGGTGGTGTTCTCACTGTAATTCCTTCCAGTCTTGGAGCTCCATAAGCCCTGGAACTATATTTAATTAATATTGTTTTTTCACCCAGTGATATAAAATAATAATATTGCCACATGCAACAATAATATTTATTGAATATTTTATGTTCAATAAGTATTTTATACACAACATCTCATTTAATTCTCACAACAGTCACAAGGCAATGTATTATTATGCCTGTTTTATAGATGAGCATAAAGAACAAAACTAACCTGCTTGAGAGAAGGCTTCCCCCAGAGAAGATACACTCGAGTCCAATTGTCAGAGAAATGAAATGAAAACCACAGGTTAATGCTCCGTACCCACCAGAACGGCTAGAATCAAAGAGGCTGAAACTATCTAGTGTTAACAAGGTGTGAATGTTCCTAGAAGCGGATTGTATGCTACTTTCTAGGAAATTGAAGCATGTGCCTATGATTTATGGTCCAGCCATTCATCCTTAGGTCCATACCCTACAGAAATCAGTGACAAAAACTTTTCTATTGATTATATCCCAAACTGGAAACAACCCAAATGTTAAGCAACAGGAGCACGTATAGATAAGCTGTGACAAATTTATACAATGGAAAACTACCAAGAACACGGCATTCCAGAACCACTAGTACACGGCAGCATAGGTGAACCCCAGAAAAATTACGTTGACGAACGAAATACAGATAACAGAAAAGTACACATAGAATCATTCCATTTATATAAAGTTCAAGAATAGGCAAAACTAACCTATCTTGACAGAAAGTAGAGTAGTATTTATTTATTCATTTTTAGAATAGTATTTTCTTCTGATAGGGGTGGGATTGGAAAATATTGATTGGGAAGGAACATAAGGGAAATTTGCACTCTGAGATGATGTAAATGTTCTGTATACTGACCTGGCCTATAATCTTGTAAAATACCATTGAGTTTGATTAATATGTAGACATTACATGACGTGCGAGTTATATTTCTGTTCAGAAGGAGGAAGGGAGGAAAAAGGGCGCAGGGAGAGAAAGAAAGAGGGACTATCACACTTTCCATGGTAAAACAAACAAAACAACAAAACTGCTAAGTGATGGAGCTGGTTTTCAAACCCTCTCGGCCTGACACCGAAGTCTGCGCTCGTCACCGTTCTAGTGTACTGCTTCCCACAAATGCCAACCAACAGGCGTGGTATACATTAGGCGCTTATAGCAGATGCTCAGTAAATATTCTGGAATCAACTAGAATTGCAGCTAGTATGATGAGAAGGGGATAGCTGCATTTTAATATTTTTTGTGTATAATTATATGACCTTGCATATTGCTTCCTTAGAAACTGCAATGCAGCTTGATTTCTCTACAGTTTCCTAAATAATTTCCCACTGCATTTGACTATGTATCTTCCTGATGCCAAAAAGCCAGATGCTCTTTCTTTAACCTATATTTATTTGTTCAGTAGTTGCATTGTGCGTGCTATTAATTAGACAATGGGGACTCATAATGTATTTATTCCTTCATGGTCCAAACAATACTAATTTCCTTGGGGGCCAGGAGCAGGTGACGCATTTTGCCCTGAAGACCCTATTCTATAAAACATCAGCTTGTGTTTACCTTTGCCCTACAAAAACATTACAAGTCAAAATCTTAATCTCTATTTTTCATTTTACAGCATTCCACCAACCCACCCCTATCCCAGAGAATCTAAGAAAACTTTCATGAAAGAAACATTCAAATATTTTACATAATAATAGTCCATGAGTAATAAATGTATGGTGTGTAATTTGTGCATATTATAAAAATTCAATTTAGTTGATGTGAAGGTGTATTCATTTTCAAAAGATCCAGTTCTCCAAAAATATTTTCACAAAAAACACTGAACCTAAAATGAGTGCCTGCCTTTGTGAGGGTTTTACACAGTACAGGGAATACCCTGAGAAACCTTAAGAAACTTGAAGTTCAGAGAGAAGTTAAAAAATTTGTCCCATCGTAAATGGCACCATTTGGATCCTTCACCGTCAGTAGTTCTTACTTCAGTGTTCCACACTAGAGTTACAAAGGTATAAAAAATATTCTTATCCTAGGAAAACTGCTGCTTTCTGCTGTTCTAACCCCTACCTCCTCCCCGCTTGCCTTCATAAAGCCTTCTGTTGTGGTCAGAGTCAGGAGAGGTCAAAGATAGTTGTAAAGACTCAGAGTTTGGTTCTGATGCAGGGGAGCAGCATCCCCTGACCTCTTCCTTTCTTGTTACCTGCTGTGAAGCTCTGATAAGTTTTGGAGTGGACCAGGGTGCAGGTGCCTTGTGAGGGATCCTCACAAGCTCCCTGGGGGGCTATACATAGCGTGGTGGCCATGTGGAAAAGTAGAAAGATAGTCAGGAGAGAAGACACTCATTAAAAATAGAACTTGGTATAGTAATTAGAGCAGTGGTTCTCAACCTTCCTAATGCTGCAACCCTTTAATACAGTTCCTCGTGTTCTGGTGACCCCCAACCATAAACATGAACATAAACTTTTCGTTGCTTAGCAATAAAAATAATTTTATGGTTTGGTGTCACCACAACATGCGGAACTCTATTAAAGGGTCACAGCATTAGGAAGGTCGAGAACCACTGAATTAGAGAAGAGCAAAATGCAGAGAGCACAAGGGTTGGAAGTCAAGGTTGTGTTTGAGAACCTTGGGCTTCCCTTGGAATTTGGGTTGGTTGACAAGTTTGCTCTGTAGAGGACGGTCACAGCCTAAGTCCATGGTAGTGTTCTACTTGCACAATACATGGTAAAACTTGTTCTCCTGTCACAGCTGATCCATCCTCATTTATAGTAAGGTAGTAGGGTGGCAAAGTAAATGTTTCAAGGGAAATGCTTAGGAAAAAATTAATAGAACCTGAGGGAATATAAGGTACATTTATGTCTTTGTCTATTATATTTCCAGCTTTGGGGTCGGAAAATTTAGATAACATAACTAAGAGATTAGGACAAAGCCTGGTTTGGGTTTGTGGTGGATGCACAGGTCTCCCAATCCCACAAATGTCAGTTCCTCGTTGGGCCTAGCGTGTTTGGGTTTCCCTCTCTGCTGGAAAATGCTACGCAGTTTACAATGGGATCTAGTGTTTGGCTATTCCAGAGTAAAATTTCATCATTGTTTTGAATTATCACCATCATCAAAAAAAAAGTAGGCAGCCCCTAAAAAACAGTGAGGAAAGCAAAGAAAGGAAGGGGAGATTCCTGAATCTCTGAATATTTTAAGAATGAAATGACTTTGAAAGAGGAGCTAAGCTCCACAAGTGTCTTCATTGTTAGGAAAGAATTTTTACATTCAAAGTTCCACGTCTGTCCACTGGGAAAGGGGGAGAATATATTTTTTACTGTTCAGGTCATTGAAATAAGAAACAGACTTTTGGATGAATCTGCCTAACCCTTAATGCTTGCTTTAGTTTCTCAAAAGCTGTGTGGATTACAACAGCTTTGAATATTAAATTAACAGAAATGGGTGGAGGCGGAGCAAGATGGCAGCCGAGTAACAGCTTCCTTGCATCTGGGCACCGTGAGTCGGGGGAGATAGGACTCCAGGCATCTCTGGCTGGTGGGAACTGCCTATCATCACTCCTATGAGGCTACAGGGAGTCAGCAAGAGACTTCTGGACCCCAAGAGGAGGACTAAAACAGTGGAAAACCGGCAAGTGGTCGCGTGTGTTCAATCCGTCTAAACCCGCCCACAACTGTAAGTTCAGTAGCAGCGAGACTGCAAACCAGAAAGGCCTTACCTGTGAACTGTTTTGATGTCCTTGGACTTGGCACTGAGTTGAACTGCCTTGGGGAAGGCCTGAGCGGGAGTGCGGAGAACTTTGGCCGTTGTCTAGGGCCCCAGTCTGAGCCGCTGAGCCAGACGGAGCTAATAGTGTTTGGCGGTGGGTCACATGGCTCCATTGTCAGTGATCTGCCCCGGCAAGCTCCGCCCTCAGGGTCGCAGAGCTAGAAACGGGTGGGAGCTGGTAACCCAGCAACCAAGTAGCCTAAGGGTGGGGTCTGAGCCGCCTTGCAGCCCTAACCCTCAGGGGCAGAGTGAGACCTGTTTTGGCACCCTGGGTAAGTGGATAGCCACTTAAGCAGTGATTCCAGCGAGAAAGCTGGGAAAGCTTCTGCTCAGCAAGTTTACAAGTTCAAAGTGCCTTTTAAGTGGGCTGAAGAGAGATTTAGGGTGTCTACCTGCTGGGGTTTGAGAAATCAGCTGCCTCTAGTCGTATCAGAACTGTGACTAACATCTCATACCCCATAAGACCACGTGTTGCCCAGACAATATTCAATAACATATACAAACTGCTTTGTTTTTGGTTGTGTATTTTTTTCTTTTTTTTTTTTTTGTTTGTTTGTTTATTTTGACGTTGTTGATGTTCTTTTGTTTTTTAATTTCAATCTTTTCCATACAGATCCCTTTTTCTTTCTCAATTTTTCTAGTTTAATTATAATTTCCCATTGCTGCCTTTTTTAATAACTACAACTTCATTTTTGCTAGTGTTTCTACCGCTATCATTTGGTTTTTCACCCCATCGTATCCCCGTAAAGTTTTCTGTTTGCTTGTTTTGGTTTGATTTATAGCATTTTTGTCTTTCCTCTCTACTTGGTGGAGGTGGGGTACTGTGTCTGATCAGGTTAGCAAAGAGCTGCTGACCTCAAGGGAACCACCCAACTGGGGCACCCCCAGAAGGTGGGGTTTTTTAAAGTTGGGTCAAAGTACCCTACTGTACACCTATATTGCCCTGTCTCCCTCTTTCTCTGCCTCTCTTCTTTTTGTCAATATTCCTTATCCCCACCCCCTCTCCTTTCTCTATCTTTCTTTTTTTTTTTCTTTCTTATCACTCGGTCCTCCTTTCTTTCATCCCTTTTTTGCTCTTCAATCTTCTCACCCTTCTGGTCCTGTAACCCTTAGTCCACAGGCACAAGATCTTAAAGAGCAAGAGGAAGTGAAAGGAAAATTAGGGCAAGGAAACAGATAAAAGAAATCACTCATGAGGAAGAATCAGCAGAAAACTCCAGGCAACATGAAGAACCAGTCCAGAACAACCCCGCCAAGGGACCATGAGGTAGCTACTGCAGAGGATTCCACCTATACAGAAATGTTAGGAATGACAGAAAGGGAATTTAGAATACACATGTTGAAAACAATGAAAGAAATGATGGAAACAATGAAGGAAACTGCTAATAAAGTGGAAAATAACCAAAAGGAAATCCAAAAACAGAATCAAATCAGAGATGAACGATATGAAGAATATAAAAAGGATATAGCAGAGCTGAAGGAAATGAAACAGTCAATCAGGGAACTTAAAGATGCAATGGAAAGTATCAGCAACAGGTTAGACCATGCAGAAGAAAGAATTTCAGAGGTAGAAGACAAAGTTTTTGAGATAACTCAGATAGTAAAAGAGGCAGAAAAGAAGAGAGAGAAAGCAGAACGTTCACTATCAGAATTATGGGACTTTATGAAGCGTTCCAACATACGAGTTATAGGAATTCCAGAAGGGGAAGAAGAATGCCCCAGAGGAATGGAAGCCATACTAGAGAATATTATAAAAGAAAATTTCCCAAACATCACCAAAGATTCTGACACACTGCTTTCAGAGGGATATAGGACCCCAGGTCGCCTCAACTCTAACCGAGCTTCTCCAAGACACATTGTGATGAACCTGTCCAAAGTCAAGACAAAAGAAAAGATTCTGCAAGCTGCCAGGAGTAAGCGCCAGTTGACCTACAGGGGCAAATCCATCAGAGTGACCGCAGACTTCTCTAATGAAACTTTCCAAGCAAGAAGACAATGGTCATCTACCTTTAATCTACTTAAACAGAACAATTTTCAGCCCAGAATTCTGTACCCTGCTAAGCTAAGCTTCAAAATTGATGGAGAAATCAAATCATTTATGGATATACAAACATTGAGGAAATTCGCCACAACAAGACCAGCTCTACAGGAAATACTTCAACCTGTTCTGCACACTGACCACCACAATGGATCAGCAGCAAAGTAAGAACTCAGAAATCAAAGGACAGAGCCTAACCTCCACACTGATGCAAAAGATAAAACTAAGCAATGGACTCTCACCAAATAAGACGAATAGAATACTACCACACTTATCAATTATCTCCATAAATGTTAATGGCTTGAATTCCCCACTGAAGAGACATAGATTGGCTGACTGGATTAAAAAACACAAGCCATCCATTTGCTGTCTGCAAGAAACACACCTGGCTTCAAAAGACAAATTAAAGCTCCGAGTCAAGGGATGGAAGACAATTTTTCAGGCAAATGGAATTCAGAAGAAAAGAGGAGTTGCAATCTTATTTTTAGATACATGTGGATTTAAAGCAACTAAAGTCAAAAAAGACAAAGATGGTCACTTTATATTGGTCAAGGGAAAACTACAACAAGAAGACATTTCAATTCTAAATATTTATGCACCCAATTTAAATGCTCCCAGATTCTTGAAGCAGACCTTACTCAGTCTGAGCAATATGATATCTGATAATACCATCATAACAGGGGACTTTAACACACCTCTTACAGAGTTGGACAGATCCTCTAAACAGAAATTAAACAAAGATATAAGAGATTGAAATGAGACCCTAGAACAACTATGCTTGATAGACGCATATAGAACACTCCACCCTAAAGATAAAGAATATACATTCTTCTCATCACCCCATGGAACATTCTCCAAAATTGATCATATCCTGGGACACAAAACAAATATCAACAGAATCAAAAGAATTGAAATTTTACCTTGTATCTTTTCAGACCATAAGGCACTAAAGGTGGAACTCAACTCTAACAGAAATGCTCGACCCCACCCAAAGGCATGGAAATTAAACAATCTTCTGTTGAATAACAGATGGGTGAAGGAAGAAATAAAACAGGAAATCATTAACTTCCTTGAGCATAACAACAATGAAGACACAAGCTACCAAAACCTGTGGGATACTGCAAAAGCAGTTTTGAGAGGAAAATTCATCGCTTTAGATGCCTACATTCGAAAAACAGAAAGAGAGCACATCAACAGTCTCACAAGAGATCTTATGGAATTGGAAAAAGAAGAACAATCTAAGCCTAAACTCAGTAGAAGAAAAGAAATATCCAAAATCAAATCAGAGATCAATGAAATTGAAAACAAAAGAATCATTCAGAAAATTAATGAAACAAGGAGTTGGTTTTTTGAAAAAATAAATAAAATAGATAAACCATTGGCCAGACTTACTAGAAATAGAAAAGTAAAATCTCTAGTAACCTCAATCAGAAATGATAAAGGGGAAATAACAACTGATCCCACAGAGATACAAGAGATCATCTCTGAATACTACCAGAAACTCTATGCCCAGAAATTTGACAATGTGAAGGAAATGGATCAATATTTGGAATCACATCCTCTCCCTAGACTTAGCCAGGAAGAAATAGAGCTCCTGAACAGACCAATTTCAAGCACTGAGATCGAAGAAACAATAAAAAAGCTTCCAACTAAAAAATGCCCTGGTCCAGATGGCTTCACTCCAGAATTCTATCAAACCTTCAAGGAAGAGCGTATTCCTGTACTGCAGAAATTATTCCAAAAAATTGAGGAAGAAGGAATCTTCCCCAACACATTCTATGAAGCAAACATCACCCTGATACCAAAACCAGGAAAAGACCCAAACAAAAAGGAGAATTTCAGACCAATCTCACTCATGAATATAGATGGAAAAATTCTCAACAAAATCCTAGCCAATAGATTACAGCTTATCATCAAAAAAGTCATTCATCATGATCAAGTAGGCTTCATCCCAGGGATGCAAGGCTGGTTTAACATACGCAAGTCTATAAACGTTATCCACCATATTAACAGAGGCAAAAATAAAGATCACATGATCCTCTCAATAGATGCAGAAAAAGCATTTGATAAAATCCAGCATCCTTTTCTAATTAGAACACTGAAGAGTATAGGCATAGGTGGCACATTTCTAAAACTGATTGAAGCTATCTATGACAAACCCACAGCCAATATTTTACTGAATGGAGTTAAACTGAAAGCTTTTCCTCTTAGAACTGGAACCAGACAAGGTTGTCCTCTGTCACCTTTACTATTCAACATAGTGCTGGAAGTTCTAGCCAATACAATTAGGCAAGACAAGGAAATAAAGGGAATCCAAATGGGAGCAGAGGAGGTCAAACTCTCCCTCTTTGCTGACGACATGATCTTATACTTAGAGAACCCTAAAGACTCAACCACAAGACTCCTAGAAGTCATCAAAAAATACAGTAATGTTTCAGGATATAAAATCAATGTCCACAAGTCAGTAGCCTTTGTATACACCAATAACAGTCAAGATGAGAAGCTAATTAAGGACACAACTCCCTTCACCATAGTCTCAAAGAAAATGAAATACCTAGGAATATACCTAACGAAGGAGGTGAAGGACCTCTATAAAGAAAACTATGAAATCCTCAGAAAGGAAATAGCAGAGGATATTAACAAATGGAAGAACATACCATGCTCATGGATGGGAAAAATCAACATTGTTAAAATGTCTATACTTCCCAAAGCAATCTACCTATTCAATGCCATTCCTATCAAAGTACCTACATCGTACTTTCAAGATTTGGAAAAAATGATTTTGCGTTTTGTATGGAACCAGAAAAAACCCCGTATAGCTAAGGCAGTTCTTTCTAACAAAAATAAAGCTGGGGGCATCAGCATACCAGATTTTAGTCTGTACTACAAAGCCATAGTGGTCAAGACAGCATGGTACTGGCACAAAAACAGAGACATAGACACTTGGAATCAAATTGAACACCAAGAAATGAAACTAACATCTTACAACCACCTAATCTTCGATAAACCAAACAAGAACTTACCTTGGGGGAAAAACTCCCTATTCAATAAATGGTGTTGGGAGAACTGGATGTCTACATGTAAAAGACTGAAACTGGACCCACACCTTTCCCCACTCACAAAAATTGATTCAAGATGGATAAAGGACTTAAATTTAAGGCATGAAACAATAAAAATCCTCAAAGAAAGCATAGGCAAAACACTGGAAGATATTGGCCTGGGGGAAGACTTCATGAAGAGGACTGCCATGGCAATTGCAACAACAACAAAAATAAACAAATGGGACTTCATTAAACTGAAAAGCTTTTGTACAGCTAAGGAGACAATAACCAAAGCAAAGAGACAACCCACACAATGGGAAAGGATATTTGCATATTTTCAATCAGACAAAAGCTTGATAACCAGGATCTATAGAGAACTCAAATTAATCCACATGAAAAAAGCCAACAATCCCTTATATCAATGGGCAAGAGACATGAATAGAACTTTCTCTAAAGACGACAGACGAATGGCTAACAAACACATGAAAAAATGTTCATCATCTCTATATATTAGAGAAATGCAAATCAAAACATCCCTGAGATATCATCTAACCCCAGTGAGAATGGCCTATATCACAAAATCTCAAAACTGCAGATGCTGGCGTGGATGTGGAGAGAAGGGAACACTTTTACACTGCTGGTGGGACTGCAAACTAGTACAACCTTTCTGGAAGGAAGTATGGAGAAACCTCAAAGCACTCAACCTAGACCTCCCATTCGATCCCGCAATCCCATTACTGGGCATCTACCCAGAAGGAAAGAAATCCTTTTATCATAAGGACACTTGTACTAGACTGTTTATTGCAGCTCAATTTACAATCGCCAAAATGTGGCAACAGCCTAAATGCCCACCAACCCAGGAATGGATTAACAAGCTGTGGTATATGTATACCATGGAATACTATTCAGCCATTAAAAAAAATGGAGACTTTACATCCTTCGTATTAACCTGGATGGAAGTGGAAGACATTATTCTTAGTAAAGCATCACATGAATGGAGAAGCATGAATCCTATGTACTCAATTTTGATATGAGGACAATTAATGACAATTAAGGTCATGGGGGGGAAGCAGAAAGAGGGATGGAGGGAGGGGGTGGGGCCTTAGTGTGTGTCACACTTTATGGGGGCAAGACATGATTGCAAGAGGGACTTTACCTAACAATTGTAATCAGTGTAACTGGCTTATTATACCCTCAATGAATCCCCAACAATAAAAAAAAAAAAAACAGGAACAAATACAATAAAAAAAAAAAAAAATTAACAGAAATGGGTGTGAGTGGGCTGCGCTGTGGTCTGACACACTCACATTGCCTGATGGAAATATTGAAAGAAGACCTGATACCCTGAGCAAGAGAAGATTTTTTTTTCCCTCTAAAAATCCTCATTTCTTGAATTTTGAAACTACAAAGGAGTGTTAATTATTCGAGCTTTCCCTCCCTAAGAGAAAATATTTTAATCATTGTGGAATATGATTTAACAATCCTTCAGATCCAGGTTACTTTTAGTTATTTGCCTTTTGAAGCCTAGATGAAATGTTTCCATAGCGATCAATTTGATAACCTGACCCACTTTCTTGGGCTGAAGTAGAACAGTTTGTCAAGTCCCCAAGAGATGTGTGCATGAAGCGGTTTGCATTCAGGCCTGGGAGTCAGAGAGGGTGGGACTCTGTCCCTTCTACGTACTTACTTGTGAACACTGGACAACTATGTAATTCTTCCAGGCACATTTCCTAATCAGTGAAATTGATATAATCATGGGAAATAGACCATATTTATTTTTCGTTAAGGTTAGCTGATATAATGCCTGAAAGTTTCCAGCAAATACTACACTCATGACAAGTGTTAACTATTATTACTGTTAATCATGTTGGGAAAGTTGATAAGGTTGCTAAACCAGTCTTCCAAGGATGGAAGACACAAAGCAAGTGCAAAGAGCTGTAACATGTCTTGACTAAGGTAATGGGAACTGGATTGGACAAAGGAACAAGAAAGGTCAAAATGACAACTGGAAGAAATTTGGGAGTAAACTAGCCAAACCTGGGGTTGGATGGGTGAACTAGTTAGGTTACCAGCTGACCAAGAGCAAGTGCCAGAAAAACCTGACTGACTTGCTATAACTGGGGGTTCCACGATCCCCTCCTCAGGTTCAGTGATTTGCTGTAACAGCTCACAGAACCCAGGGAAACTCTTTACACTTATCGGGTCATTGTAAATGATCCAAGGGAGCGTACGTGAAGAGATATGTGGTCCAAGTTACAGGGGAAGGAGCGTGGAGCTTCCATGCCGAGCACCTCCGGTGTTCAGCAGGCCAGAAGTTCTCCACACCCCTTCCTCTGGGATTTTTATGGAGATTCCATTATATAGACATGATTAATTAAATCCTTGGCCATTAGGGATTGAACTCAATCCCCAGCCCCTCTCCGCTCCCCAGAGGTTGAGGCTGAATGTTCTAATCCTCTAATCGCATAATTGGGGTTCCTCTGGCAACCAGCCCCCATCCTAAAGTTATTTAGGGCTTTTAGTTATGAGTTATCCCATTCATATAAAAAAAGACATTCTTATTACTACAGAGATTCCAACCTCTGTAGTAACAAGAGGTTCACCCTGTAGAACAGGGTGTCCAACCTGCTACCCGCATGCCATGTGCAGCCCAGGATGGCTCTGAATGCAGCCCAACACAAAATTGTAAACTTACTTAAAATATTAGGAGAATGTTTTTATCTTTGGTATTTTTTGGAAGAACTCAGTTGCACAGTTCTCCAGTGTGAACTTTGTAGACAATAATGTTGTGTTGTATCGTCACGTAAAATAAAGATACATACACTCTCGCCATTTGTACACATATGTGGCTTCAGTTCTATGGCAGAGTGTGGCTTCCTGTTGTTGTCTCCCAAGTTCAACCAGCCAAATTGACACCATCAGACATTACATGTGCTTGTGGTGACTTGGAGAGGCAGCCATTATCAATAATATTTCAACTTACCATTGTAACTTTAGGCGTTTAAGGTTATTGAGAAGTCAGGTGAGCATTCTTATTCAATTATTAAGGTACGCCCACCTCACATGCCACTCTTTACACTGGGCCCTCCGCCTCTCCCTGCATCCGCAGCTGAGCTGTAGAAGGGCCCAAACCTTGCTTTCTATTTTCCTGTCAATTAATTTTTATAATAAAAAATAAGTATAGTTCCTTATCTATTATTATTTTTTAAATCCCAGCATGGTTCCTACAGTGTCTCAAAAGAAAACAGAACCCAAAGAAATATGGATGAAGGAAGATTGTTCAATGAAAAGTGGACAGCTGACTACTTTTTTTTGTCGAGGCAAATAGTAAGGCACACTGCTGTGTTTGTAGGGAATTTGTGCAAGTGTTCAAAGACTGTAATTTAGAAAGGGATTACATGCAAAAACTTGCTGCCAAATTCAATGCATATGGAAGATTATGTCATAAGGACAAAATAGCAGAATTTAGAAAAGTCTGTCTTCTCATCAAAAAATATTTTTAAAAGTTACAACTCAGATGTATTCCACTTGGAAAAGCTCCTTATGTAGTAGCATATTCGATAGCAAAAAAATCAAAATCATTTACTGATAGTGAGTCTATTAAGCAATATGTGGAAAGCATAGCAAATATAATTTAACCTGAAAAAAAGGGGAATTTTCTAAAATCAGTTTGTCTCCCCAGACTATAGCTGGGCAAATCAAAGAAACTAGAACATCTATCAAAAGAAGTTTGGAGAGTAAAGCCACTAACTTCCAATTTTATGTTTTGGTGATGGATGATAGCACTGATGCTATCAATACAGCTCGACTTGCCATTTGTATTAGAAGTATTGGTGATAAATATAATATCACTGAAGAAATGGCTACTTTAGTGCCATTAAAAGGGATGTATCAAAGCAGTAAACAATATGTTAAAGCTATTTTCTTGATCTATTGTCAACATATCTGGTATAGTCACTGATGATGCTACAGCAATGGTAGATAAAAGAGAGAGACTTGTAAAATTAAGAGAAGACAATGCAATTCCTGCTCAAAATTCACATTTAATGAAGTATCATTGCATAGTACATTTAAAAATTATGTGCAAATGCTTTAAAAATGGATAACATCACGAAAATTGTCCTCAAGATTGTGAATTTCATGAGGGCAAAGGGGTTGAATAATTGCCAATGCTAGGAATGCCTTAAAAGTATTGACACTGACTTTGTTCACATCATTTTACTTATCAGAATTAAGATGGCTAAGTTGACACCGAATGTTGAAAATATTTTATGATTTGTGACATGTTATCAAGTTGTTTATGGTATCAAAAACTGAATTTGTGCCAGAACTTGCCAATGAAAACTGGCTTACAGATTTAATTGCTCATTTAAATGAGATAAACATGCGTCTTCAGGGTGAAAAACAACTTATCAATCAATACAATGTTTCAAACCATAACAGCATTCCAAATGAAATTATGGAAAACTCAAATTAAGGTAAATAATTCATTTTGGTGCATTGGCTAAACATAGTCCTGTGAATAGGAAAAAATATGTAGCCTTGCTTTTCAACTTGATAAAAGAATTTTAAAACAGATTTCAAGATTTCCAAGAAAACAATCAATATTTTGGTGCATTTGTGACTCCATTTTCAGTTGCATAAATGTTACCTGCCAGATTGCAAATAGAATGCACAGAGCTGCAACCTGACACTCAACTTAAAGAAAAATTGAATCATGTCTCTTCATTCAACCTTTATAGGTCCTGTCTCCCAGAGACTAATATCCTTGGCTTCGCCATCATACTTTATTGAATTCATTGCTTTCAGTAGCACCTACGTTTGTGAGCAACTATTTCAAGGAATAAGCATATTAAGAGTAAAATTAGAACCAAATGTCTGATGAGCACCTTGAGAACTTACTGAGAATTGCAACGACTTCCATCGAACCAGCTATTGATGCATTAGTTTCTCAAATACAATGTCAAATATCCCACTAGCTTTATGTCATCCACTTTTATTTTACTTTCATAATAAAAGACATCAACAAAGATCTTTTATTATTTATATGTGCACATCTCTATGTTAGTGATCACTACCTTAGGACCTGATCAACAATTTTAAAAGACTGTCTGATTGGGTCACTGCATAATTAAGATTGTTAAATGAGGACTTCTTTGTTTATCCGCAGTGGCAATAACATGAAAATTATGGACGGAGCTTTTTTTTGCTAATAACCTCGTGTTAGTGTTTAAGTATTTAATGTGCGGCCCAATACAACTCTTCTTCTTCTTCCAGTGTGGCCCAGAGAAGCCTAAAGGTTGACACCCCTGGCTTAGAAGCTCTTGTGTCAGAAAGCAACAAGTGACTAAGACCCAATATGATAACAAAAGGTGCTCCTAGCGCACCTGTCACTCTGGAAGTTAGAAGGGTTTTAGAAGTTCTGTGCCAGAAACCTGGGATGATGACCAAATATATAATTCTCATTATTACACAGTCTCATAGAGATAGATTATTTTTTTCTAAATCATTTAAGTTGTAAGTTGCAGACATCCTGCCCATTTATTCATAAATAGTTCAGTGTACTTTAATTTCCTAAACACAAAAACATTCTTTTATGTAAGAATAATACAATAATCAAAATCATAAAATTAGCGTTGATATAGAAATCTTATGTAATCCACAGACCTTGTCAAAATATGGCCAATTGTTCCATTAATATCCTTTATAACAAAAATAACTTTCTATATTTGTGTATATATATATTTTTGTCTGTAAGTATATGTATGTTTGTTTGTATGTATGTGTTAGTTTCTGGCCTAAAAACCAATCCAAGATTATATTTCACATTTCATTATCATGCTTTTCTATTTTCCTTAAATACAGAAAGCTCCATAGTCTTACATTTTTAGGCATGACACTTTTGAAGAGTACAGGTAATTTATTCTGTAAAATGTCCTTCAATTTAGGTCAGTCTAATGTTTCCTCATAATTAGATTCAGGCTTTACACTTTTGGAAAGAATAACACAAAATATTTCATCCTTAGTGTTTTGCGTTAAGAGGCACATGATAACTCTTTATCCCATTACCGGTAATATTAACCATAATTACTGGATTAAGGTAGATTTCTTCCTTGTAAAGCTATTATTTAAACCTTTGTAGTTAAGTTCCTTGTGAATATATATATATGTGTGTGTGTGCTTACAATATATATCCCAATAAACTTGAACATATGCTATATATACAGTTTTAATACTTAACATTTTATTCTCATATTCATTTATATATGATAATATATATTATCATAATCATTTAATATTGTCAATTATAGTATTTTAATATTTCCATAATATATCTTCATATGGATGGATCTAAATTTATTAAAATTATCTCCTATTGTTGGTCATCTAGGTTATCATTATTTGATATTCTAAATAACAGCATGGTGTCTTGGTAGAAATGTAAATTAGTACAGTCACTATGGGAAACAGTATGGAAGTTCCTCAAAAAATTAAAAGCAGAACTACCATATGATCCAGCAATCCCACCACTGGGCTCATATCTGAAGGAAGTGAAATCAGTATATGGAAGAGATATCTGCAGTCTCAAGTTCATTGCAGCACTATTTGAAATACATCAAGCTAAGTGTCCATCAACAGAGGAATGGATAAAAAATGTGGTATATATACATACACAACAAAATACTATTAAGACTTATAAAAGAAGGCAATACTATCATGTGAGACATATAAATGAACCCAGGGATCATTAGGTTAAGTGAAGTGAGCTCGGTATAGAAAGGTGAATACTGCATGATCTCATGTATACATACATGCAGAATCTAAAAGACTTGAACTTGGAGAAGTAGAGGGTTGAATTGTGGTGACCACGGGAGGGAAGCAAGAAATGCTGATTAAGGATGCAAAACTTGAGTTAAACAAGAGGAACAAATTCAAGAGATCAACTGCACAACATGGTGACAATAATAAATAATAATGTATTATATTCTCAAAAATTACCAAGTAAGTAGATTTTAAATGGTTCTCACCACACACACACACACAAAATGATGTCTGGGTGATAATGCACATGCTAACTGGTTTGAGTCAGCCATTCCACAATGTTTAAATATTTCAGAACAACACGTTGTACACAATATATATCATTTTAGTCAATTAAAATCAAATTAATTGATAAATAACAGGGTAGTGAATATTCTCATATTATAATATTTGTCAGCATCTCTGATTAAATCACTAGAAATTGAAATATTAGGCCAAAACTTTCAAACTGTAAGAAAAACCCTTTCTACATATTTTCAGAATCCTTCTCAGGTTGGTTATAGAAATGGACTACCCAAATGCCTTAGGGCTCTTGAGTTACTATAACAAAATACCATAGACTGGTGGTTTATATACAAAAGATACCTATTTATTCCAGTTCTGGAGGCTGGAAGTCCAATATGCAGGCACTGGCAGGTTTGGTGTCTGGTAGGGCCGTGTTTTCTGGTTCCTACATCACCATCTGTGTGCTGTATGCACATGAGGGAAGGGAGGAGGGAGCTCTTTGTGGTCTTTTTTATGAGATTGCTAATCCCATGATTGAGGGCTCTGCCCTCATAATCCAATCGCTTCCCAAAGCCTCCCCCTCCAAATACTATCACCCTGGGGAGATTAAATTTAACATAGGAATTACGGGGGACAGAAATATACAACCTATGGCATAACTATCAATTAAAATGTCTTTTTTTTTAAACTTTACTGGCATAAATTATCGTATCATTTCTGCCCATTTGAGAGTGGTGTTAAAAAAAGCATTGTTCGATCCACGAATAGATTAATAAATTGTGGTATATGTACACCATGGAATATTATGCAGCCTTAAAGAAAGATGGAGACTTTACCTCTTTCATGTTTACATGGATGGAGCTGGAACATATTCTTCTTAGTAAAGTATCTCAAGAATGGAAGAAAAAGTACCCAATGTACTCAGCCCCACTATGAAACTAATTTGGGGCTCTCACATGAAAGCTATAACCCAGTTACAACCTAAGAATAGGGGGAAGGGGGAAAAGGAGGGGAGGGAGGGGGGACGTGGGTAGAGGGAAGGGGATTGGTGGGATTACACCAGCGGTGCATCTTACAAGGGTATATGTGAAACTTGGTAAACAATCTGTGAAGGTAGTGAATGATGCCCCATGATCATATCAATGTACACAGCTATGATTTAAAAAAAAAAAAAAGCATTGTTGACTGTGAATTCTTGAGTTCTGCTTTTGTTTAGGAAACTGCACAAAAAGGTCACACTCACTCTAATAAGGAGAAAAGCAAGATAATCTGTAAAATCATAACTTTTCTTGTTTCTAGCAGACAGACTTTAACAAAGAGATTCCAAAGGGTGAAGGACTCCTAGAGGAACATGGGAAGAAGGGGGCTGCCATAAAAGAAGGTAAAAGAAAGTCAGCTATAACTTTTAAACTGTATTAAAAGCTGAGTGTGTGCTAGCATATCAACTTAAAATATCACAAACCCATGCAAGGTGAGCTCACACTTATGTGCAAGAACAAGCTCATTTCCACGGGCCTCCACTGGAGGCAACTGAAACACACTGTCCAGGATTTCAAAGACGATAAAACACAGATGGTTATAATAACAACATAAAACACAAACTCAGCATAACTACTGACTACACTGACTCAACCCACCATGCCATTGCCCAGATGGAAATGTGGTAACTGTTGTTACCAGAGTGACAACCAGTAATGAATAACTTGGTCCCCATTACCAAGTATAAATATGATTTACCTCTATTTTCCACATTCTTTAATTCACAATGTTACACATGATACATTTATGAGGTATATAAAATTAAAAATAGGGGAAATGCAGGACCCAAGACCCAGAAATGTATCTCTATATTAATAATAAGTAGGCTGGTCCACATCAGTAACTAATACAGAATTTGGAAAGTCACTTTACCCAATCACCACCAACAACCCACCTTTTTTGCACATATAATTAATCTGTAATTAGAAAACCCTGTATTATATGGAAATGAAAATTTTTGACTTCATTTACTTATGGCAGAGTTTTACTCTATGCATTGAAAATTGAAAAAAAATTAAAAATAGGGGAAAATGGGAAATATGGGAAAATGACCCATAGTCAAGAGATTGACCAACAATAGAACAAGACTTAGAGATGATGGCAATAATATTTGGAGGTAATTTTAAAAATCAACATGAATAGAAGCAAAGAGATTCTGGTGGGAGTGCGTGCTTGCTTGAAGGAGAGAGGATATGAAAACTTTTTCTAGGGAATTCCTTTTATCCTGGGTTTAGTGAAATTTAAACCACGAGCCTAGGGATAACTGGGAAGCATGTGGAAAAACTTGAGGTCTTTCAGGCATGGACAACCAGAACAGCATGAATGCTTTAGGTAGTGAGGGAGTAATTAAATGAAAAGAGTCAGAGAGGGCACCACAAACCCTATCTACCCGCGTCTTTGTGTACATGAACAGCACGTGTGGAAATGGACTCAGTATAACCTAGTCACAGCAAAAGATCTGGATTGAGACCAGAGCTGCTGCTCAAACCCAGACATGAATGGTACCTTTTCCATGAGCCATCGGTTCTGAAGATATTTTATAGACTGAGGCAGGACATTGTATCATCCCTGAGTGGGCACACTGCTTTCTTACTTGCCACTCTTCATGCATTGATTCATTGGCCATTTGGAACCTATCTTCAAATACATGTGCATTATAAAAATTGTTTTTCCCCTCATGCCACACAGAAAGAAAAAAAAAATGCCAGTATGCCACATCTCCTTTTTCTCTTTTTTAGAGAACGTATTTTATTTTCTTGGTCCTTTGGGTTGTATCCAAGACATGATAAATTATGGAGATTTTGGAGTCTATTATTTCTCTCAAATCATATTATTTTCTTCAAACAGTGTAATTAATAATTATCAACATATTAATATTGATAAATGTTTCTAAGCACTGCATTTGGAGCTGAAGATATAAAATGAAGTAGGACATATGGTTTTCAGCTTCATGGAGAGAAATAGGGGAGACAGACAGTGAACAGTCAACAAATAGATGAGACTTACCAATGTAATTAATGTTATGAAGGGTGTAAAATGGTAATATGCTCAATAGACCAAGGGTTACTAAACTTTTTCTTTCTTTTTTTTTTTTTTTTTTTGTAGAGACAGAGTCTCACTTTACTGCCCTCAGGTAGAGTGCCGTGGTGTCACACGGCTCACAGCAACCTCCAGCTCTTGGGCTTATGTCATTCTCTTGCCTCAGCCTCCCAAGCAGCTGGAACTACAGGCGCCCGCCACAATGCCCTGCTATTTTTTTATTGTTGCAGTTTGGCCAGGGCTAGGTTTGAACCCACCACCCTCGGCATATGGGGCCGGCGCCCTACTCACTGAGCCACAGGGCCGCCCCACTAAACTTTTTCTATATAGAACTTGATAGTAAATATTTTAGGCTTTATAACTATTCAATTTGGTAGGGCTAGTGACAGAGCAGTCATAGATAATAAGTATCTGAATGAGTATTGGTTGCATTTAATATAACTTTATATTTAATAAGACACAAAAAGAGAATGAATCATGGAAGAAGCCCAAGTGCTCATCGACCAATGAATGGATTAATAAATTGTGGTATATGTACACCATGGAATACTATGCAGCCTTAAAGAAAGATGGACACTTTACCTCTTTCATGTTTACATGGATGGATATTCTTCTTAGCAAAGTATCTCAAGAATGGAAGAAAAAGTATCCAATGTACTCAGCCCTACTATGAAACCAAGTTATAGATTTCATATGAAAGCCAATTATAGCCTAAGAATATGGGGAAAGGGATGGGAGGGGAGGGAGAGGGATGGGTATAGGGAGGGTAATTAGTGGGACCACACCTACGGTGCATCTTACAAGGGTACATGTGAAACTTGCTAAATGTAGCATATAAATGTCTTAACACAATAACTGAGAAAATGCCAGGAAGGCTATGTTAACCAGTTTGATGAAAATATTTCAAATTGTATATAAAACTAGGGCATGGTGCCCCGTGATTGCATTAATGTACACAGCTATGATTTAATAAAAAAAAAAAAAAACACAGAGAGAGAGAGAGAGAATGAAATCATGTCATTTGCAGCAACGTGGATAGAACTAGAGGTCATTATGTCTGGTGAAATAAGCCTGGTACAGAAAGACAAATTCTGTATGTTCTTATTCATATGTGGAGCTAAAAATTGATCTCATGGACATAGAGAATGACAGATAAGAGAGACGGGGAAACAGGGGAGAGGTGGGAATGAAGAGAAGTTGGTTATGGCTATACAAATGCAGTTAGATAGAAGATATAAGTGGTGATGTTTGATAGTACATTAGGGTGACTTTACCAACCATAAATATTACATATATTTAAATGTAACTAGAAGAGGGGCCTTAAAATGAAAACAACACATAAAAATGATAAACACTCAAGGAGATGGACTCCCCAAACACCCTGATTTGATCATTACACGTTTAATGCATGCAACAAACACTCACATGTACCCCATAAATATATTATGTATCAGTATATTAGGTATCGATGATATTTTAGGTATGGATAAAAGAGAAAA
This sequence comes from Nycticebus coucang, assembly GCF_027406575.1. NCBI lineage: Eukaryota > Metazoa > Chordata > Mammalia > Primates > Lorisidae > Nycticebus > Nycticebus coucang. Next base: position 118,807,299 of record NC_069784.1, on the reverse strand, counting down.
GAAGACATGGTAAGCCAATTCAGCCCATGGGTTGAAATTTTCCAGTTCCTGTGCTACAGAATAGAGCACACTTCATGACTGACCCTTCAGACAGGATGGTAAGAGAAGATCCTCTCTGAGGAGGAATATTTTAGCTGAAACTTTAGGAAATGCCAGTGTTTTCTGGAAAAGGGGAAACAGTAGGCACAAGAGTTCTAAAGACTGAAAAATGCTTGGGCTATTCCAGGAAATTCCAGAGGCCAGTATGCCTGGAGTGTGGTCTGCAAAGGGCAGTTAAGGTCAGAGAGCTGACGAGGAAGAGCATAGGGGAACCTGGAGGTTAGTGGGAGAACTTTGGATTTTCTTTCAAGTGCAAGGGAGAGGAAAAATCCCTGAAGGGTTTGGAAGTGGAGTGATCTGACCTGACATAACAATTTAAAGGTCACTCAGTCAGTGTGTGGAGGATGGGCTGGGAGGTGAAGGGGCCACCATGGGGCATTTTCAGGAATCCTGTGAAAGGCAATGCAACTTTTCCTTGGTTTTCATAGACGGCTATTATTTGCCTTATCAAGAAGTCTTATCATTCCTGTGAAGTAGTTGCTGTTATTATCCACAAGTAAAATGTAGAAACCAAAATGTCTTGTCCAAGGTGATGGAGCTGGGATGTAAACCCAGGAAAATGAATTTTATAATCAGTCTTAGCACTCTCCAATAGTCCTTTGACCTTGAGTTGCCCTTGCCACCACTACCCATGGCCATGTGTTTGAATGCTTTCCAGAGCTCTTTGGCCCAGTATGCTATGGTTCCGCAGTAAGCCATGCCACCCTTGGCTTTTGGCACTTACTACAGCCAAAAGCCTGTGTCTGATACCTCAATGCAGGGAAGCCAGTGTTCTCCACGGGCGATCTTCTCACTTCTGAGAGCATGTGCCAGAGGATGTTCACAGCAGCAACCTGGCTGAAGTGTTTCAGGGCCCCGTAAAGCATAAAGGTGATGGCATTTTTCAAAAGGCATTATGTTGAAAATATTGAAAATGCTTTATATTTATATGCCTATTTCTCTTTGTTCTTAATGAATAACTGTGCTAACTTGTCAGGATTTGGGAACAAATCCTTACTAGGACAAATAATAGTAATTTATGAATACCAAGGAAAAGTTTTAGTTGCCTTTCACAGGATTCCTGAAAATGTCCCATGCTGGCTCCCTTCACCCCCTAGCCTATCCTTCGCACACTAAGTGACTTTTAAAATGTTATGTCCCATTTTTTTTTAACCAAGAAGCAAGCACTTTTGAGATTATTACTATCTCATGCTTTATTCAGTGCATTTGAGGAATAACTAATATGTAGCGTGGGGAGGTGTTTGCAAGATCACCCAAGTCTGGTAGCTTTCAAATTGTGCTCTGAGGAAGCCTAAGATTCTAGTCTTCTTCCACTAAAGAATTTTCCTTTTTTTATGTGTAAAATTTCTAAATAAGATTTTTTTAAAAGAGGGGAAAAAATTTCCTTGCTAAAAATGTTTGAACTTAGTCCAATGACATAATTTTTACATAAAAGTAAATTAAGGCCTAGAGAAGTTAAATGATTTTCTTAAGATCCCACAAAGAGTCAAAAATAGGGCAAGGACTAGAACCCTTAATCCCTGAAATTATCGAACAGGGCAAGGACTAGAACCCTTAATCCCTGAAATTATCACCTTGAGAATCAGTGTGGCATCCCAGATAAAGAAAATGTGAATCAACCGACTTGATCTAACCATTACAGTGTTGCGCATTTTGGCAAATTATTTGTCTTTCTTAAGTCTTCTTATTTATAAAACAGTTTAAGTTGTATTTTGTTTTCCTGACTTCTCTTTTCTATAAAATTTTCTCCCAGAAATGTGACTTTCAATGAGTGAGAAAGGGTGAGATAAAATTTTAAAAAGATAAGTTTGGGACAATTCTCGCTTCTTGGTTGCTGATGTTACTTGACTAGGAATAGCCTCCATCAGAGCAGAGTTTTTTGTCTGTTTTATTAACTAATGAAACCCAGGAAAGTCCTGTCCTTAGTAGCCCCGTCCTTAGTGTACAAATCTTTTTAGGATTGGATAACCCACTTTGTTCAAGGGATGCTGCACTATTATTAATGGTGCATTGCCATCTGCTGGTTACATGAATTATTACAGTTGCATGAGTAAAAATGAAATCCCTAAGGAACTTGTTTCTTTTTGTTTGTTTTTATATTGATTTAACAGTATTTGAGAAAAAAAATTGTGGTAGTATTTTATTGATTTTATAATAAAATTAATAGGTGATATGTATAAACCAGAAGACTCTTCATTTTCCACACAAAATGATAATAAATGTACCCTCACTTGAGAAAGCCAAGCAAGCCAGGAAGAAAAAGAACAAATGCTCCAGCCAGAAAAAAAAGAGCCAAACAAATGTGCGGGCACCACCCTGTGGACATTCAGAGCCTTAGCAAGAATGGAGGTCTGGTTCCAGTGAGAGGTAGAGACCCTTTCTTAGAGAATTTTAAATGAAATGGATTCTTGAATCCCTAGAAAACTTCCGAGTCTCATTAGCTATCAGGCCTGGATTTTAAAGATCTCACTCGGCATTTGTCCTCTTCACTATGTTTTAAAATAAACCCTTGTGAGCCTAATTGTTTTCCTATTAGAAGCCAAGGTAAGTTGCTGCAAAGTGAGATTTGTCTGGGCTACAATTTTGTCCTATGAAATCTGGATTGTTCTAGAGAAACTCTCAGGTAATTACAGCTCTGAAAACCATTAAATCTGACAAGCATTTCAGTTTTCCTGTTCAAAAAGTGTTCTCTCCAATCTTCTATCTAGGGTAAGGACTTGTGGAGATGAGACCCTATATAACAAAAGGAATTTTCCTGGTGTGATTAAATTAAGGATCTGCGATTGGGGAGGGGCAGGAGGGGTTTATACTGGATTACTCAGGAGGGACCAATGTAATCACAATCATCCTTAGAACGAGAGGCAGGAAGACCAAAGTCAGAATTAGCAATGTGACAAAGGAAACAGAGAAAGGAATGATGCGGACACCAGTCAAGGAATGTTGGCAGCCTCTAGAATGGTGTGTTTCGACCTTTTTTATTTCATGGCAAACTTAGACCTATAGTTAAACTTCCCCTTAAGTTATGCTGATCAAAAAAAATATATAAAAGTAAAGAAAAATAAAAAGAATATACTTAATATGCTTTGAACTTCTTTCCAAAATAATTTAATTAATGATCTTTTAAATTTTTTCATGGCCCACCTAAGATCAACTCACAGCACACCAGTGTGCCCTGCACACTGGTTGAAAATCACTGCTCTAGAAGTTGTCAGAGGCAAAGAGTGGATTTATCTCTGGGGACTCCAGAAGGACCCATAAATACTGATGCCTTGATTTTAGACTCATGAGACTCATGTTGGGCTTCTGATCTCCAAAACTATAAGAGAACAATTTTATGTTGTTTTAGGTCACTATGTATGTGGTATTTTGTTAAGCTCTAATAGGGAACTCACATAGTATATATTTTAATCAATAGGGTTGTTTTTTTCACATAATCACCATGCTATTATAACACATCACAAAATTAATAATTTCTTAATACCATCAAATACCATATGCAAATTTCCTTGCTTTTGTAGTTCTAATCACTTTTCATTGTCATCACCTGTTTCACACACCTGTTTTCCCCACTAAATCATTTGCTGACTAGATGAGGGGTTGTTTCCATTTAGCAGTGAATCCCCTTCAGTCCCCAGGCCATAGACTACAGTAGATCTTGATAAAAGCACATTGACTTGAAATGAATCACATCAATGATAGCTTTTGTGTGAAATTTTTGTCTGAAATTTTGTGAAATTTCTGAAAATGCAACTTCACTATTATGAATATATATAAAGCCAGAAACACATTACAATATAATGACAAAGTCATGAAACTTTCCCCTTATGTTTTCTTCTAGCAGTTTTATAGTTTCCTGTCTTACGTTTTATGTCTTTACATCATTTTGAGCTAATTTTTATGGATGGTCTAAGATAAGGGTCCAAATTTATTCTTTTGCATGTGGACATCAGGTTTTTCCAATGCTATTTGTTGAAGAGATTATCATATCTCCACTGTGTATTTGTGGGACTCTGGTGAAGATCAGTTGACTATATGTGCTTGGATTTCTTCTGGGTTCTCTATTCTTTTCCTTTGGTCCATACGTCAGTCTTTGTGTCAGTAGGGTTTACATGTCTGTTTTGATTGCTGTAGATTTGTTATATATTTTTACACTTGATCTTAGCCAAAAGGCCGAGAAGCGATGATTTGTAATATATTTTTAAATAAAGAAATTTCTCAAGATTATTTTGCTATTCATAGCAATGTGTTGCTCCATATTGATTTCAAAATTGTATTGTCTATTTCTATAAAAATGTCATTTGGGTTTTAATATGGATCACATTGAATCTGAAGATTTCTTTAGGTAGAATGGACATTTTAACCATATTAACTCTTTCGATCCATAAACATGAGATGTCTTTCATTTGCTTTCATCTTTAATTTCTTTCATCAATGTTTCCTAGTTTGCAGTACACAAGTATTTCCTCTTCTTAGTTCAGTTTATTCCTAGGTATTTTATTCTTTTAAGTGTTATTGCAATTTTGAGTTAGTGCACCATTAATGTATAGAAAAGCAAATGATTTTTGTATGTTTATTTTGTATCCTGCAATTTACTGAATTTATTAGTTGGACAGTTTTCTAATGGATTCTTCAAAGTATTCAACATATAAGATCATGTCACCTGCAAACTGGGACACTTTTATTTCTTCCTTTCTGATTTGGATGCCTTCTCTTTTTTCCCCCCTCGTCTAACTTTTTGGGATAGCACTTTCATCTTGGCAATGATTTTATGGAGATAACACCAAAAGCCCAGGAAGCAAAACCAAAAAAACAAGTAGGACTACATGAAATGAAAAGGTTCTGTACAGGCAAGAAAATAATCAACAGAGTGAAATGGAAACCTACATAATGGGAAAAATATTTGCAAATATTATATCTGATAAGGGTTTCTTCTCTGAAATATCTAAGGAAACTTACAGGTTAATAATGAAAAAACTAAAAACCCAATTTAAAAATGAGATAAAACATGGATGGAGCTGGAACATATTCTTCTTAGTAAAGTGTCTTAAGAATGGAAGAAAAAGTACCCAATGTACTCACCCTTATTATGAAACTAATGTAGGACCTTCACATGAAAGCTATAACCCAGTTACAACCTAAGAATAGGGAGAAAGGGGAAAGGGAGGGGAGGGAGGGGGAAGGAGGGGATTAATGGGATTACACCTGTGGTGCATCTTACAAGGGTATATGTGAATCCTAGTAAATGTGGAATGTAAAGGTCTTAGCAAAATAACTAAGAAAATGCTACAAAAGCTATGTTCACTAATGTGATGAAAATGTGTCAAACGATCTATGAACCAAGTGTATGGTGCCCCACGATCATACTAATGTACACAGCTATGGTTTAATAAAAAAATAAAAAATAAAAAATAAAAATGAGATAAAAACTTAACTAGACATTTTTCCAAAGAAGACATACAAAGGTCCCACAGGTATATAAAAAATGCTCCGCATCTCTAATCATCAGGGAGATTCCATCTAAAACTACAGTGAGAAATCACCTCCCCCACCCAGGGATGGCTATTATATGTATTTTTATAAAGAGAAGTGGTGGTGAGAATGTGGAGAAATTGACACCCAGACACAACGCTGGTGGGAGTGTAGAACCGCCCAGGCCCTATGGGAAAGAATATGGATGTTTCTCAAAAACTTAAAAATAGAATAACTATCTGATCCAGCAATACCACTTCTGGGTATTTATCCAAAAGGATTGAATTCAGAATCTTGAAGGGATATTTGCGTTTCCATATTCATTGAGACATTATTCACAATAGCAAAGATATGGAAACAATGTCAATATTCATTGGCAGATGAATGCATAAAAATGTGTTGCATATACACAACAGAATCCTATTCAGCTTTAAAAAGTAGGAAATTCTGCAACATGAGCCAACGTGGATGAACTTTAATGCCATTATGCCAGTGAAAGGAGCCAGTCACAGCAAGATAAGCATTGCAGACTCCACCTGTGGGAAGTATCTACAATAGTCAAATTCAAAGAATCAAATAGTGGTTTCCAGGGGTACTGGCAGGGAAAAATGGATTAGTAAAGTTTTAGTCGGTAAGATGAATGAGCTCTCGGGACCCACTGTACAGCACGGTGCCTATAGTCAATAACATACTATACACTTAAAACTTTGTTGAGGACAAAGCTCATGTGAAGTGTTCTTACCACAGTTAAACACACACACACACACATACACCCAAATTCACTATTTATTGGTTGACCACTCTGTGATAGTTATTTTTATATGAAATAAGTAGTATTATCTTATCACGTATTTGGCTAATGAAATTTAGAGGTCAGTTACTTAATAATTTTGAATACAGACTGTGTTTAACCTTAAGACCATCTATGGTGAACCACATTATGTCCTTCAGAAACAGCTGCTGCTGAGAGAGCTAAAGTGTATTACAAAATATAGGATGGGGAAGACAAGGAATGCTTAGGGAAGAGGACTGCTAACTAGAATTCATGCGCTGTGCTGCAGGTGGCCAGAGGAACAGAGTGGCAGATGTACAACCTGAGAGCCAGACACATCTGAATGTGATGACTAATGTCCACTGTAAAATGTCATTTAGTTCCTGAGTTGGCATGGAGTAAGAGCGCATGTCATTCCCACACATGAGAGTATCAGTCACAGTAAGAGCAAAATACTACCGTGGTAGGATATGGGTGGCGGGTGGTTGATTAGATTCCTCATTCTGACGTGTTCACTATGGTAGGCTCAATTATGTCTCCCAGAGATTTCCAAAATATTAGCTTGTATGATAAAAGGAACTTTGCAGATGTGATTTAATTAGCAATTTTGAGATGGGTGACTACCTTGGATAATCTTTGTTGGCCCTTATGTGTAAACATAATCACAAATGTTCTTATACTCCGTGGAGGCAGGCGGGAGAAAGAGACCCATACAGAGGAGAAATGATGTGACCGAGGCAGAGAGCAATTTGAAGATGGCACACTGATGGCTTCAGAGATGAAGGAAGGGTTCTTTTTTTTTTTTGAGACGAGTCTCACTTTGTTGCCTGGGTAGAGTACCATGATGTCATAGCTCATAGCAATGTTAAACTCTTGGGCTCAAGCGATTCTCTTGTCTCAGCATCCCAAATACCTGGGACTAAGGTGCCCACCAGAACGCTCAGCTATTTTTAGAGACGGGGTCTCGCTCTTACTCAGACTGGTCTCAAACCCATAAGCTCAGGCAATCTGCCTGCCTGGGCCTCCCAGAGTGCTGAGATTGCAGGCATGAGCCATCGGGTACGAAGGAAGGGTTTGTGAGGCAAGGAATGCAGGGAGTGTGGCTTTGGCAGTTGGACCAGGCAGACCCATGTATTCTTCCCAAGAGCCTCCAGAGGGAGCACCTCCAGTCAAAATCCCAGCAGGCGTATGTGTGTGTGTGTGTGTGTGTGTATGAAAAGCAAAATACTACTGATACAAGCAACAATGTGGATGAATTTCAAAAACGTGCTGAGCAAAATAAGCATGTATATCATAAATATGTAATGGGAACTAGATGATTACATTATTATTATTATCATTATTAGAATAGATACATGTTTAGTAATGGGAATATGGTTTCCTGTGGCTGAAGGGAGAGGCTGGTTGCAGAGGACATGAGTCATTTTTTCAGAAGACATCAATGTTCTGTATCTTGATTGTGATGATGATTACACGAGTTTACACTTTGGTTAAATCTCATCGAACTATGTACCTAAAAGGGACACAGTCAATAAAGCTGATTCTGGAAAAAGTCAAAAAAGTTGATTAAAGGAAAAAGAAAAATTGATATAAGAAGCACAGGCATATGACTCCAAAAACAGAAGTGTGGCACTGAAGAGTGTTAGTTCCTCATCACAGAAGGTGTCCTGTTGTGACTCCAGCTCACTACGAGGCTTTACAGCAATTTTGATCATGTTATTGGGATTCGACAATCTAGCTGGATTATTTTTCATCAGGATTAGGTTTTGGAAGGATTCACCTGGGATGTGAGTGTTATGGTTTAAATGTTTGTGTCCCTGGAAAGGAATGTATTGAAATCCTAACCCCCAAGGTGATGGTATTGGGAGGTGGGCCCTTTGAGGAGGTGGCTCTATTATGAGTGGAGCCCTCATGAATAGTATTATTGCCCTAATAAAACAGGCCTAAGGATGCTGGGTGGTGTCTTCCACTATGTGAAAATACAGCAAGAAGGTGCCATGGGAAGAGGCACCATATCTGCTGACCTTGAACTTCCCAGCCTTCACAATGGTGAAAAATAAATTTCTGTTTTTTACAAGCCACCCAGTGTATGGTATTTTGTAATATCAGCCTGACAAAGACAGAGACAGTGGGTCTTCTTATAAATCAACCAGCATTGGAGTTTCACTTAACAAGGTCTACCCTGCTGCTATCTTCCTATAAACAGAAAGCCTGTCTTCATTTTGAAACAAGTTCAGATGAACCAGGCTTTCTCAACTCCATTCATTCTAGCAGCTCACAGCAAATGATATAACATTAAGATATAAAAAGCAATAAAGAAGCAATCCCTTATTTATGAAAATCATAATAAAAGTATTATTTATTTAATAATACACATTGCTTCTCCTGAGACCCAGTAGGTTTTTTGATAAATAACTCCCAATATATTCAAATTATCTCATGGAATGTTCCAAGACCCAAATCATAATACACTGGGCTGAAACTTGTATTGTGCAAGGCTAAAGAGGTTGTGGGATGAGTTTATTTTTTCTTAACTTGAGGGAGGAATCACTTAATCCTATAAGAATCAAATAAATTTTATAAACTTCCTCTCCCAAAAAATGACCAAATGAGAACATTTGGAAATAGGTTTGAGGAATTACTGGACCCCTTAGAGCCCATACATATTAAATGATTTTTAAACATTCGTCTAGAAGGATTTGTCTATCTAACAGGATAATCTGTGATTTTGCAATAATTGGCTGCTTTCTTTGCTCACACGGGCATTTTCACATAAATTAGTGGCTTTTAGAAGCAAGCAGTTTACACACATAATGGGACCAAAGAAGGAGACGAGGAACACATGACTTACCTTCTGTGGAAAATGCTCATTCCCAGTGGGATAAGTTTCAAGGGACATCTGCAGAGTGTCCATACTAATGTATCATATATTTTATGCCATTCCTTAGTAACATTTTAGTGTATTTTTTTTCAGGATAAAGATTACTTTTATAAGATATGTTGGCAAATATGGGCCAAGAAAGTGCTCTAATTGCTCTTGGGCAAATGCAATAGTATTATTTTTTCTTAAACATGTCTGCTTTCATTTTCTATGTAATAGAAAACATAATGGAAACTGTCATGAATTATTCCGGGTGGTGACTAACAATCCAAACATGACCAAGTTCCAATATTTACTCAAATTTTAATTTGAACTACCATGGTAACTATTTCAAATTCTGCTTAGCCGGATAGAAGGATGTATCTTGGAGAAAGATTGAAGGCTATTCCTTCCTTTGATTACTTGTGACATTTTCAAGGAAAGGAACTCTAAGTTAAATGTTGTCTGGTCATCTTTTTGTTTGATGTCAAGAAAGTTAACTACGTGTTGAGCCTCCATAATCTATAATCTCACGTTATTTATTTTTAAAAATCAGTTTGAGTATTTTTTTTTTGAGACAGTGTCTTTCTGTTGCCCCAGGGTAGAGTGCCGTGTAGTGGTAGCTCACGGCAACCTCAGACTGTTGGGGTCACGTGATTCCCTTGCCCCAGCTTCCTAAGTAGCTGGGACTACAGGCACTCCCCACAACACCCTGCTATTTTTAGAGATAGGGTCTCGCTCAGGCTGGTCTCGAACTCCTGCACTCAGGCAATCCACTTGCCTCAGTCTCCCAGAGTGCTAGGATTAGTACAGTATTCTTACATATGCAATCTTAGATGTATTTTCTCTGCCATGATTTCAATGGCTTCTGCCAGAGTTGGAATTGGAGATGTCTGTCCAGATGCCTGAACTAACCCTTCCGAATATGGAGTTGTGTGCAATTTGAGGCCCCTGCCCAGCCTTCCACCAGTTTTCTTCAATGCTGCCACTCATTTTTTGAGATTTTTCTTATGATTTAAACTATAAGTAAAAATATCATTGTCATACTCAGCGTAAGTATAGAAATGTCATCAAAACTGCATTTGATATTGTATGCCATTTGTTTTCTTTTCTGTCTTTTCCGCTCTTTAAAAGACTTACTTGTGAAAAAGAACATAATAAAAAAAAACATTGTGTTTTCTTCCTTGTGTCAAGCATTGTGCTAGGCACTGAGGATACATGATTGCAGAGACAAGATCCCTGTCCTGAGGAAAAACAATCAGAAGAGAATGTGAGACTACACAAATCAATTGCAGGATTAAAAGAGGTACAAGTAGCGCGCAGCCTGTATTTGCATTGAGCATGATTTGCTTCTACCCTTGTTTGGCTTATTAAGAAATTCTCCTAAGAAAATAGCAAATCTTGTAGGATCTATGAAATATATAAGATAGTGAGTACATATAGGTAAATGAAAAATAGATCTGCCATTTGATCCTATAATTTCTCTACTAGGTATATACCCAGAAGACCAAAAATCGCACTGTGACAAAGATATTTGTACCAGAATGTTTATTGCATCCCATTCATAATTGCTAAGTCATGGAAAAAACGCAAGTGCCCATCGACTCATGAATGGATTAATAAATTGTGGTACCCCGTTTCCCCGAAAATAAGACATCCTCTGAAAATAAGACCTACTTACAGGAAAGATAAGACGTCCCCTGAAAATAAGACCTAGCGCGTCTTTGGGAGCACACCTTAAAATAAGACACTGTCTTATTTTTGGGGAAACAGGGTATTTGTACACCATAGAATATTATGCAGCCATAAAGAAAGATGGAGACTATACCTCCTTGATGTTTACATGGATGGAACCGGAAAATATTCTTCTTAGCAAGGTATCTAAAGAATGGAAGAAAAAGTACTAATTTATAGCTTTCATATGAAGGCTACAACCCAATCTCAGTACAATAATATGGGGAGGGGGGCAAGGGAGGGGAAGGAGGGGAGGTAGGTTGGAGGGAGGGTGATTGGTGGGTCTACACCTTGTGCATCTTGGAAGGGTGCAGGTGAAGTTTACTAAGTATAGAGTACAAGGGTTTGAACACAATAATTAAGAAAATGCCATGAAGGCTATGTTAACCAGTTTGGTGAAAATATTTCAGTATATGGAACCAGCACACTGTACCTCACGATTGCATTATTGTACACAGCTATGATTTAATAAAAAAAAAATAAAAAATAAATAAAGAACCTCAGTAAAAAAAAAAGAAAAAAGAAAGAAATCAGTTGAAGGTTAATACAGAAATCCAGGGAAAAAATAATAAGGGCTGCCACCATAACATCTGGAAAATTTCTTATGGAGGCCTAAATCCCACATCGCCTAATTTTGTGTTTTCATTTATCCTTTTTATAGAAAGTAAGGAATAGTGATAACTGTTATGGCCATTTTTCCATGTAAGTTCTGTCAAAAATCAATACATTTTCTTTCTTTCCCCTTCCTTCCCTCCCTCCCTCCCTCCCTCTCTCTTTCTCCCTTTTTCTCTCTCTCTTCTCTTTCTTTCTGTTATTTGCTTGACTAATAAAGGATGAAAATTACATGGCAAATTCTTTTACCTAAGTGTACTTTGCTCTTTGCACTTAATAGGAATTAAAAAGTACCTAAAGTTTAGTTGTATGGTTGCTTAGGGAACCTGCTGGCCTACTTTGCAGATCCCTAATCTGTTCAGAAGAATTTTTTCCTTTGTTTGAAGACTGGACAGTGCCTGGACAAAGACCCTTACTCTGCAGTGGATTGTGGTATTAGGGCCTGAACCTTGAGTACATTTCATCTGCCTTCACAGCCCCAGGAGAAAGTATTGGGGGGGAAGGAGGAGCAGGGCTTCCTTCAGCTGCTGCAGCACATTCAGTGGACAGTAGCTACATCTGTCTCGCCATCTGCCTCCAACAGGATCAGGTAACGCCAGCTCAGGTCCCAGCATTCAACTGGACTTAGGTTGTTTTTCACCTTCAGGAGACCGGTGTACAGCAGCAAGTAATATCTAAGCATACTTTGCTCTTTGCACTTAATAGGAATTAAAAGGCGTGAGGAATCCATCTGCATTTTGCCTCTAGCGTTTGCACTTTCCCTCTCATTTGTTGAAATGATTGGAGGGACAATGTCATCTGGCACAGAAATGGTAGATCCTCAAACCAGGTTAGATTTTTAATCCATAATTTTAATGAGTCTATTTCTCTTAAGGAATTTTAACTTACTGATTTTATTTTTTCCACATCAGATCATGCTATAAGCCTTAAAAATCTATTGTGTTGGCTTTAAGGATCGGTAACCAAATGTGGTAAGTGCTTGCTGGTGTATTCACAATCAGGAGAATAAGCAATTCTGAACATGTTAATATTTAACTTTACTTTTATTTTAGCATATAAAGAAGGAAGATTGCCAAGAAACATTAATATTTCCCAAAGTAAGAGATAATTTAGTGCAATAACTCTGAAAGAAGTGTGGGGATGAATAGAGGGACTGGGTAAAAAAACAAAAAGTTAAATATCTTCATACCTGTGGAGGAACTGTGCTTAATCTACCTACGTGGGGGGGAAGGCCTTACCTCTCTTTATAAAGCGTAAGTAAGGAAATCTGAATAGGAAAGAGTAAGGAAGGAGAGCTGGGCCATGTATGTAGAAATGGGCGGCTATTTTAAGATATTTTGTCAACTAAATACTCACAATTGTATGAGAAATATTATAAAATATAGGCAAGGAAAATAAATCCCCTAATTGTATAATCTATTATAAGGAACAGATGAAAACAATAAAACAACAAGAATATTTTTCCTCAGACTCCTCAGAACATGCGCCTCTCTCAGAAGATTCTAGAGCAGTGGTTCTCAATCTTCCAAATGCCGCCAACCTTTAATACAGTGCCAACCTTTAATACAGTGACCCTCAACCATAAAATTATTTTCATTGCTACTTCATAACTGTAATTTTGCTACTGTTAGGAATCGTAATGTAAATATCTGTTATGCAGGATGGTCTTAGGCGACCCCTGTGAAAGGGTCCTTCAACCCCCAAAGGGGTTAGGACCCGCAGGTTGAGAACCGCTGTTCTAGAGAACACTGATGCTGGCAGAGCCCTGACTCCTTCTGCCCTTGGAGCTGGGGGCACGTATTTCTGAGGAAAGATATGAAAAGCGAGAGGGATGAAGCAGAGCTTTCTGCCCTCCTACAGACTCTTCGGAATCTGAATGTGAAGATGCTTCAGTGTTTAATATCTACTACTAAAATTTCTAAAGAAAAAAACAGCAGATTGCTTTAAAAAAAAAGATATGGAGAGAGATTATTTTTAGGTTATTCAAAAAGAGCTAAAACCAAACTCGGTGTCATTATAAAAGCGGTAGACTAATGAAAATTAATGAAAAAATTTAATACACATTCACTGCATACCAACTATCTGTAGGGAAGCATGCTAACTTCTGCTTAGGATATGCAGACAAGCAATAGCAGTGATCCTCTGGGCCCGAGAACTTGCACCCTAGTTAATTCCTTGGTTTCATTAAACGTTCTTCTCTATACACCGCCAATCAACCATACCAAATTCATTGAAGGCCCCCAGTGACCTTGAAACTTAATTTTGTCCTCGCTGGTGAACTTCCCTCTGCCTGAGAGATTCAGTGCCTAAAGGTGACATTTTAAGACTCATTTCAAAGGATACAGTCTTACCTGAACCCCTTGTTGACCTCCCCAGCTTAGAACTGATCTTCCCTTCTCTGTTCCCACTGTTACTTTCACACACTGGATTTTTATTACAGAATCATTCCACTCACAGTTAAGTATCACTTGGCCACACATTGACCCTATATTATTTCCTTTTATTCCTGCAAGGAAAAAAAAAATCTACTCATACTTATTAAGGTTACAGAAACTTTTTACTTAAACTGAATTGTAAACTTTGAAAGTACAAGGACACTAGAGAATTTTAAAAATCTTTCCAGGTCCCCAGTGCTCATCTTCTTAAGAAATACTACATGAAATGTACACTGAGTGGTTAAGAGATAGTTTCTGCCTTATAGAAGCTTACAGTCTTAATGGAGAAGGCTAGTAGAGCTCACAAATGACTATTATACAGGGGGGAAATTAAAAAATGTTTAAAGCCTGTGATGTTTTATGAATGGAGAAATGGCATTAATTGGGTGACAGGAGACTTCATGGAATAGAAGGCATGTGAAATAGGGATCATTTGAAAAGGTCATAGGTAGCAGGAGAGGGAACATCCCAAGGCAGAGAAACAGGGCAAGGCATATTTGGGGAGACAGCCCCGTTGGATCATAGCAGCTATGCATTATGAACAGCCGTGAATTCTAGGGCGAGGACTCCAAACTTGATTCAGCAGGCAGTGGCCTAGGGAGACTACGACACAGCCAAAGCTTGCTTCGATTTAGGAAAATCAATCAAATTGCTTTGTCTATGATGATTTGAGGCACATACCATATGGTGTACTCAATATGTTAGTTGAATAAATTGTAGAAAATATGCCTCCACACATTCAGAAGTGGAAAACAGGAGAAAAGGGGAATGCAAAATAGTTTTCCATTCACGTTCATGTAGCAGTAACATTAAGTTTCACAAATTCTTAGTACTTGTTGTGCTATATGGTATTTACACTTGCCGCGGAGACCAAAGAGAATGTGGATGGTTTTACAAACTCATAGAAATAAATATTCAGGATAAATAATTTTCTTGCTATTATTTTGACTATTTAAGTAATCTAGCTGATTACATATTTTGAGAAGTGGCGAGGACAGCAGAGGTTAATGAATATGATGAATGTATGAAATTGCCACTGATAGTAGTAAAATGGTAATGTCCCTCAAAGACCAGTAGTGAGTGAAAAGGATATCTCCTCCCAGAGATGGAAAACTTCAGCCTGGCTAGGAACCAGTATTCTGAAAGGCAAAAACACCATCAACTCTGTAGATTTTGCGCACTTAGGATTTTTCCCGATAACACTTTGGCAGGTACAGAACGTTGTTAAGATTTTATGTTTAGTGGGCGGCGCCTGTGGCTCAGTGAGTAGGGCGCCGGCCCCATATACCAAGGGTGGCGGGTTCAAACCCAGCCCCGGCTGAACTGCAACCAAAAAATAGCCGGGCGTTGTGGCGGGCGCCTGTAGTCCCAGCTGCTCTGGAGGCTGAGGCAGGAGAATCGCTTAAGCCCAAGAGCTGGAGGTTGCTGTGAGTCCTGTGACACCATGGCACTCTACCGAGGGCGGTAAAGTGAGACTCTGTCTCTACAAAAAAAAAAGATTTTATTTTTACTTCAGTATTTGAGAACCTGGCTCTCAAGGCACAAGGCTGTCACTGACATCATAGATATTTGTTTCTCCAAGAGCAAACAAAGACAAATGAAACTGCACATTTCGGCTTTTCGTTTCATTCAGGGGAAGCAGAAGGTAGAAGGCACGGCTGGTAATTTTCTCGGAGTCTTGCGACAGATGCAGAGAAGACTGGCCGTCCTGCAGGGGGAAACACCTCCTGAAGTTGACGATTCTCTGATGGGAAGGTCAGTGTATTCCAGGGAGGAGATGATACATATCTTAGACTCACACACCACTAGGTTGGAGACCTGGTACCAAGGTAAGTTGTTAGTAACGTCACGCGGATGTGAGAGAGAGGCTTTCTTCAGTATCCACAATATCTTCCACAGACATGGTAAGACAGCTGGCACAGTGAATGGGGCCTAAAATCTATAATTGAGAAAAGTTAGCTTAATAAAAAATGGTAGTAACAGTCAAGGCCATAATGCTCTATCATGTATCGAAGATTGCTGCATGTCTTCTCTCAGCTGACCTTTACAATCAGGTGAGTTAGCGAATGTTATCCTCATTCCCATTTTGCAGATGAGAAAACTGACGCTTTGAAAGATTAAGATATTTCCTAGCAAGTGACCATTGAAAGTCCAAAGCATATTTCTCAGGAGCAAACCCTTTGTTGTTTCTGCAGCATCATACCATCATCTTCGGATTTAAGGAAATTGTACTAGGGGGCAGAAAGGACCACACATATTATTTTCATTTGAAATTAATGACATTTTGATAAGACTTTCCTGGAATTTCAAAGAATGCCTTGTGGCTAAAATGATGAGAAAGAGATTAGAATGAATAAATAGGGCACAGAGAAGTTAGAAGCTAACAGTACAGCCCTTTGACCTTCTTCCATTTCTTAAGATGGTTTCAGCACGTGCTTACCTCAGCAACACACACACTAAAATTGGAATGATACAGAGAAGATGATCACGGCCCCCATGCAAGGATGACACGCAAATTCGTGAAGTGTTCCATATTTACGAGACAAAAAAAAAAGATGGTTTTCAGCATGTGAGGTAACACTGCTTCTTTTTAACCTCAGAACGTACTGAGCTCTTTGCTTTACAAAGTGAACTTTCTTTACATGGGGCCAAGAATGGGAAGAGAGAGATGAAGTGCTTAGTGTCGCTCCATCCTGAGGAAACGATCTGATGCATCATGTCTATTACTCGGATACATAATTGTGATGATGGGTTCCTATGTCAATGTGGCTGCATCGTGGGGGCCAGATATGTCCTCAAACATTACCTGGATGCTTCTGTGAAGATGATTTTTACTTGAGATTAACAGATTTATTATCTGTCACTTTTGAGTAGAGCAGATTACTCTCCACAGTGTGGTTGGGCCTTATCCCATTGGTGAAGGTCTGAATAGATCAAAGACTGACTTCCCTGAGCCAGAAGGACTTCTGTGAGCAGACGGACTATCCCAGCCTGGCTAGGATGTCTTCCCACGGCAGGGCACACCCACAATCACTCTCTCATGCAGACACACAAGTGAACTTCATGAGCATAGCTTTAGAAGTGGGAGGAAAACAGGGACCAGAGAGAACTCACACAGACACGGGGAGAATGTGCAAACGCCAGAAAAACAGGGGCCCCACTGGAAATTTTTCCCCCCCTTATAAGTGTTACAACAAAATTATGTTGAACAATGCATTTGAGGACCTTCTGTGTACACACACATGCAGACACAGACACACACATTCTTGATGCCGTAATTGAAATCAATGAGTCTTCCTACCAAAATTAAAACTAGCCTACTGACAAGTGAACAAATAATCCTTTCCTGAAGATGCCAGAAGAAGGCGGTCGTCTCTGTTGGACTCTCAGAATCAAAGAGGGACTCAGTTTGCCTTCTGGGCCCTCTAGGAGACTATTTTCATTTAGCTGGGCAATATGGAGCTTTTAAGTTTTATACATTAACTGCCATCTAGATGTATTTAACTTATTCTAGTTTTGAGCCCGGGGTCTCAGGAAGCACGGATGATTCACACATCTCTTGACCTACCTTGACCTAATAACACACCATGACCCCAAGGTGTGACAATCAATGTATTAAGAAAAGGAGTATTTTATAAAACCTAACAGCTCATTTTGATGAATTTTAGAAAATAATACCATCATCATTCAAGAAACGTTAAATATTGAATCCCTCCCCACCACCCTGGACTTAAGAGAGGTTTGTGCCCACAAGAATTTCAAAGGAGGGAGGGATTAGGGAACAGTGATTTGTTGTGATATTTCGTTGTGACTGTGAAAAAACAAGGTTTTGTACAACATAATTCTTTTGGGAAGCACTTAGTGGGCCTGGGAGTCACTCTCATATGGATTGGATTGGTGGATATAGAAGAGGTGAGCAAAACCAAGGAGAGGCTACAAATTACCTGTTTCCTAAAGGGAGGTTGAGCCACTTTCACCCAATACAGGCCAAGGGAGACAGGAGAAAAGTGTATCTCCAGGACTGGAGGAGGGGGTGCTTTTCCAACCCAAGCATTTATGTTGAGTAAACATTGACTATACAAAAATAGTGGAGCAAATGATAGAAAAAAGATCTTTGGGAAAGGCGAAAACCAAGTGAATTGGGAATTTTGTGGAAGAATGAAAGCCACAACTATGTTAGCAATTCCTTATAGCTTTTGTGGATAAGGAAAAATAAATAAATAAATAAAGCCCGACACTTCCTAACTACAACCCGATTCTTCTGTTACTGTGGCAAAGGTCTAGTAAAAAATTTTCTAGCTTTTGTGAGTACTTGAGTAAATTATTCCTGAGTAAAAAACATCCTTTTTACAATTCTGAGTACTTCATTAAAAAATATGCTGAGTGCCTATGTGCATAGACACCCACAAGTGTGTATGTTATCTACCAAAAACTCTGAGGAAATTTATTGCCTTTTGGCTATAAGGTTAATTAGACAAGAAATATATCTGTCACAGTAAGTTATTCGTGTGCTGTGCTGATTTCTGAGTCATTCAATCATTGCCAGCGTCCTCTTCCCTGTATTTTCATTGACCCAGATGATGAGTTCCCAGTACCATGCATGGTATCTGTAAACGCATGTCTGATACAACTTACAAGAAGATTCTTGGGGCCTTGAAAGGCAATCGTGTGAAATATCACCTCTGTGAAGTGCTCCTTGGAGCTCTGGCAATGAGCTCCATGCTAAGAACTGCCCCCCTTCATCTTACCCTGCACGCACACAGCTTCCTCTACGGTGAATGCAAAACTGCTCAAGCACCCGGGGCAGAGACAGGCCTCTGTTGCCATGGGGCACGCCCATGTGGGTTCGCTCAGCTGAGCCCATCAGTTTTATCTTCTCACTCACCCAGCAAGAGATTCTGGATTGCACATTTGAGGACACTTTTTGGTAACTGTCAAGTCTGTTTTATTTGCTGTCTTCTTATTTCCTGCTGATCTGTTTTCTTCTTTTTCCCTGTAGACTTTGCACAGTATTATATCACACAGCTGGGGAGAATAAATGGGATTTTTGTACCCATGTTGTGGGGATCGTTTATTTGACAGAGTTGCTAACAGAATCTATCTGAGGCTTTAGCTCTGATTTTCACAGTGAAAATCCTTACAGCCTTACTGTTAGACTATCAGTAGTAGTAGTGAACAGTAGTAGTGAACAGCCTTACTGTTAGACTATCTTCTCTTCTGTATCTGAGAGTGAATCTCCCTACTAATTTTATCCCCAGAAAACTCACTCAAGGCCCCAAAAGTACTAAATTGTGCATATAGAAAATAGATTTACTTTGGAAATAAAAAGATAGAATAAATGTAGTCCCTCAAAAATTTCAGATTGAACAAGATTAGAAACCTAAGTTGACATTTAGATTTCAGATCTTTGGATGTTGCATTTAAATGGAAATTATTAGCATTTTAATATTTAAAGAAGTTAAAGGAACTATGGAATTCTAGAGCTCAAAATATTTTGACTACTTCTTAGTCTCCTTTATTTTACAGAAAAATAAACTGAGGTTCTGACCAGTTTAAATGACACAGTAAGTAAAGAAGTATAGCACAGACCCTTATTAGCCAGGTAAATATTTCCTAAAAGTGAAGTCCAGGAACTTTCTTCTACATTACATAATTTCTAAGAGTGAAGAAATTTTGGCTCTAGCAAAATGAGATCAATCCATACTTCTAAACCTTAAAGAATACCAATTCCACATGACTGCTTTCTCTAGTTTATTTTTTTAATCCTAATTAGGTAATAGTATCATAACTTAACAGTCTTATCATAGTTTTTCCAGGTTAGAAACTACTAGAAAGATAGTATTAGAATGCAGGCTAGGGTGGCGCCTGTGGCTCAGTGAGTAGGGCGCCGGCCCCATATACCAAGGGTGGCGGGTTCAAACCCGGCCCCGGCCAAACTGCAACCAAAAAAAAAAAATAGCCGGGCGTTGTGGCGGGTGCCTGTAGTCCCAGCTACTCGGGAGGCTGAGGCAAGAGAATCGCTTAAGGAGTTGGAGGTCTCCTTAAGCCCAGGAGTTGGAGGTTGCTGTGAGCTGTGTGAGGCCACGGCACTCTTCCGAGGGCCATAAAGTGAGACTCTGTCTCTACAAAAAAAAAAAAAAGAAGAAGAAAAAGAATGCAGGCTAATTAGCTTGTTGGTACCTCAGACTTTTACCTGAAAGTTAACCAGAACAAAAACAGATTAACAGCAGTTCATATAAAGCAATTCCAACAAATATTGGATTCTTGTTAGCTAAATTACAATTGTTCTCTCAAGAACCTAACGGTCACTCAAGGAAACTGATGAATTTTTTAAATAGAGATGAAAAGAAATGATTTTCAAATGTTTTCCTCAAGGTCATGTCAATTACTGATTCAGCACAGTTTCCAGAACATCTATTGATTATACACATAGCATGACTGAGAAGAAAAATGGGAATAATTTCAGTTTGCACTTAAGCTCTAAATGTTACTTTTTATTTTTAAAATCCTTTTTCTCTGTAAACTTCTGGCTGAGATATTACTCACTAGTATTCTGTTTTCTATTCTTATACCTGGTAGAAATCCCTCAGAGTGATCAGAGCAGCCACCAGGTAAACCTCAGTATTGTTCATGGTTACACAGCCTTCCCGCCAGAATCCAGCCAGCCCAGATTTTTGTGACTATGGCAGGGTGGCCACCGGAGCAAGCCACTTAGATCTTTCCAGTGTGAATGTGTTATAATTAGAGAAGTCAGCCTTTCAGAGGCAGTGGTTTCAGGATCCGCTGCAGGCTTAGCGCTGAGAACATTCTTTTTCCAGGCACCCTCCAGTCTGTATCTGAGTCTGTATCTGAGTACAATGGGAGTGGCGGGCCATATCCAGCCAACATGGGACTCCTCGATGAAATCTTTGTGCTCCAATTCCCCGCTGGGCTGGTCAAGACTAGCCTTTTTCAGAGTTGTCCTGTAGTCTGAGGCTCTGCCTATCTGATGTCCCTCCTTCCTCTTTCACAGGTTTGGTTGTGTACTCTTGTTCCCTCTCTCCTTTTTTACAAGTGTTATTCATGTTAAGTAGTGGGAGTCTCTAAAATCTTTTAGCACCCACTTCCCGGGTGACCCAAACTGACACAATGAATTAATAATCACCTTTTACTAAACCACTTTTTTGTGTGCAATCTGATTATTGTAGTTGAACACACTCTATACATCCTGCCTGAAATTAGCAACTTTGTCCCTTCCTACCTCCACAGCTCTGTTCAGTGGTGGGGTCTGGGTGGCCATATTCCTGCCAAGGGTTCTTAGACCAGGTGTAGACACTTGAAGAAAGCTGAGTTAATGGGGGTTGGGGGGGGGGGAAACATGCCGTTCTAAAAAATTTAAGCTAAGAGATATCAAAACAATGGTTATATGGTATTGAGAACCAGAGCCATAAGTTCATGTTTAGGCTTGAGGCCAGAATTGGCACCATGGTTAACTTCACACCTCATATAAATGGTCGGTAAGAAGAAACAGAAACCAACGATCTTAAAAGGAAGACAGTCTGCTGCAGATATGGGGAGAAGGCAAAGATGAAGATGCCAGCATCCATGCTTTGGAAGGTAGTTTGTCAGTTTATTAAAAAGTTAAACAGAATCATATCACACAAGCCAGTAATTATACACTCCTTGGTATTTTCCCAAAGACCTGCAAACTTATGTCTACCCAAAAACCTGCACGCTGATACCCTCGGCAGCTTTATTCACAATTGCCAAAACTTGGAAGTGATCAACACGTCCTTCAGTGAGTGAGTAGCAGCGACACTGTGATACATCCGGACCACAGAACATGATTCAGCGCTGAAAAGAAATGAGCTATCAAGCCACAAAAAGACATGGAGGAAACCTAAACGTCTGTTACTAACTCAAAGGCTATATCCTGTATGTTTCCAACTACATGACTTTCTGGAAAAGGTAAAACTGGGACGGCAGCACAAAGATCAGTGGTTGCCAGGGCATGGAGTGGGGATGGAGAAAGAAAGGAACCAGTAGGCAGAGCAGAGAGGATTTTGGGGGCAGTGAAAATCTTCCCTGTAACACTACAGTGGTGGATACATGTCATTATATATTTGTCAAACCCGTGGAACGTGCACCAAGAGGGATGGACTCTAATGCAAACCAGGGGCTCTAGGGCACAGTGATGTGCCCATGCAGGTTCGTTTTACTGGAACAAATGTTCCACTTTGGCTGACAAATCAAGGCAGCATTATGGTGTGGGGGTAGGGAGATATATGGGAAATTTCTGTACCTTCCTCTCAATTTTGCTGGGAAACAAAACTGTTTCAAAAAATAGTCTTTTAAATATACATGTAGCCACATGAAGACAATGGCTACCTGATGACCAAGACCATCCTCTCCTGGTCCTGGATCCCCAGTCTGGCTGCACACCTGGCTGCTGGGTTCCATGGACCTGCCATGCTCTTACACTAAATTCCTAATCGTGAATCCAGTTTGAACCATAAGACAATTCCCAGGACTAGGCAATTATGAATAAAGCTGCTCCAACACAGGTTAGAAAATTTATTAATCTCATACTTGAGCCTAGTTCCTTTTTTGATACCATTAAAAAAGATGTACAGTTGATATAAACCGATGTCTTCTTGTTCTTACCCCATTTGCCTTCATCCTATAAAATGACCTACAGCAATT
Organism: Nycticebus coucang; assembly: GCF_027406575.1. Taxonomy (NCBI): domain Eukaryota; kingdom Metazoa; phylum Chordata; class Mammalia; order Primates; family Lorisidae; genus Nycticebus; species Nycticebus coucang. Next base: position 118,784,636 of record NC_069784.1, on the reverse strand, counting down.
GGGGTAAAGGGTCTTGAATAGCCTAATGCTGGTTCAGTTTTCTTTTTCTTGGCTTTGTATTTCTAATCTATGTTCTTGCAAACCCATGAAAACCCAAGGCACGTTAGCCCCTACTTTTCTAAAATGCAAGTGGAACAGGTAAACTACAAATTTAAATTGAAATCAGTAAGCGTTAACCAGGCATCTGTTAATGTGGCTGCTTATGAAAATGACAACTATAAACAAAACCCAGTGCATTGGGCCTTGATAAAACAACATCATTCAGTAGAAAAGTCAGACGTCCATGAAAGAAGAAAATAACACAAGGTATGGTGTCAATTAAGTCCTTTAGCCATTTTCGGCACTAACTCCAGTTAAGTGTTATCGGCTGCAATGGGCCAGCATTGATTACATTTCAGATCTTTATAAATAAACCAACTATTCTTTGAGTTTAAACAGTTTCAAATGTGTCAGCTCTATCAGCTTCTTGTAGGAGGTCTCTGTTTTATTTTGCAACTCGCAGAATCAAGGTAGGAATGGAGTCACTTAGTACACTTGATGGAGCACTAGGCCAGTGAAGCTAGAATGTGCTCCAGTGTTTCAGAGACCTCGGTTTTTACTCCCAGAGTATTTAAACTCTTTGTTTTCTTATTTTCTCAAACAGTGTGAACCAGGTAGTATCAATATCAATATTGTTATTGATATCAAAAATTTTATTCTAATTGACATCTGGATTTATGGAAATCATTTTAGTTAATTCTTTAATTTACAAGTATTTAAAATACATCCTTGACCAATAAAGTTTGAGTCTTTAGAATATTAAGTGTTTAGTTATGACCATGAAAAAAACTCGGTTTTCAAAACACAGCCCATAAAAATATTTTAATAATATGATTCAGACTATACTCGGAAAAACCACTCTGAGGGCAAACATTATTTATTTAATCTGAGTTAGCTAAGAATTTGCATTCCTTGTAAGGATGTTTCGAGTCTCTTAACTTTTACTCAGGTCCCCATCTTGACACCACCTTCCCAGCAGGTGAAATGAGACTCTGATGATTATTTTACAGATAAAAATTCTGGTAACTGAACCTTTCCCTAATACCTGCCCCTACCTCTCTCTGTCTCCTCTAACAGCGTGTTTTTCATCTTGGAGAAGAGAGGCTCTTCTCCTTGCCAGGGCTGATGCTTCCACCTGTTTATCTCAGCCCTTCTCCCCCACCTGCAGGACCAGCTGTATCAACCTACTCTCTTCTGATGCCTTCTGTTTTGCCTTCAAAGATAGTGTTCCACCCATGAAACAAACTTTGTAAGACACCTTTTCTTTACGTTTACATTCCTTTAAACAACTTGCCCCGCTCTTTTCTTTTTCTCCCTCTCACCACATTTCTTGACATAGGGGCTTCTTTTTGTCTTGAAGTCTTACCTTCTTGGGTCCTTCTAACCCCATGGTGCCTAAAAACATCCTGGACACTCCCTGCTGTTCTCAACAGTGATTCATGGCCTCACTGCTGTTTGGAAAGCCTTGTGACAGTGTCACCACTGCCCTGAGAAGTGAGACCCCCAGACACAGGTCCTCAGATTGCTTTGCTGTCCAGCTGACTTCTCCAAGGGGGTCCTCACCGTTCTCTCCAGCTCCAGTCCCCCTTCTAATTATCCCACTGTCTAAAGTCCAACTAAGGGATGGGTTTCTTCACTGTCTGGAAGCCATTGGGCTTCTCTTGTGCCTGCTGAGAAGGGAAAACTTCTCCTGCCATCCTTACAGGATGGCCTCATCCCTCTGCAGCCCCTGTCTACACCCTGCAATCAAACCAACCTCAACTATTTTCTACTCACGGCACTGGACTTTCTCCATGTCTGGAATACCTGTCTTTGCCCCCAGGAGAGGCCAATCAGAATCTATCAGAACTTCAAAGGCCAAATCACTGATGTTTTGCTAGTTTAGAGCTTTTGTCTGAACCTCTCAACATTTATCCTGTCCTGGGATTACCTTCCCTCAAAGGCTGTAGGTTCTTTGAAGGAGGCAGCCAAGTAAGCTGGTGTAGGAGAATGAACACACAATCAGCTGGACTTAAATTTGAATCCTGCCCTTACTGTCTCTGTGGCCACAGGCAGTTGACTTACCATCTTTAATCACCCGTTTCTCCAAATGGAAGAGCAGATACAATACTTCATAGAACTGTGAAAATTACATGAACTAGCAAATCAGAATCTGGCTCCCAAATGTTTTTATGTTTTTATTTTTTTTTTAATAAGGTTCAGAGTATTCAGTTTAGGTTGGAGCTGCCTGGGATATCCAACCTTTTTCTTTTTACTTTTTGGATTAGCTATAGAATATAAATGGAAGTGTCTGAAAATTTCACATTTACTGTTACCTTTCTCTAGGGAAGCAACGACAAATTGTTATGCTAATTATTATTCCTTGATAAGAGGAAAGAAGGGAAGGAAAAAGAAAGGAAGGAAGGAAAAGAGAGACAAATAAGGAAGGCTGGGGGTAGGGACAAAAGAAGATTATATAAGAGAAGTGGAATGTTATTCAACTGACAACACAGCAGTGCTTCCAAAACACTGCATTTACAAAGCCCAATCCCTTCAGATTTCAAAAACACCATACACACAGGTCAGCCTGCAAATTAAATAAGTGTTCCTCATCTACTCCTCACAGTCCTTCCCCAGGCTCTCTGAAGTAACCTGCTCATATACTATGACTACAGGTGAGCCTCAGGCAACTGGGAGTCTGTTTTCTTAACATGGCTTGGCTGGGAGTTGTGACTGCGGCCAGAGACCAGCTTTAGCAGTGACCTGTCAAAGTGCCTCACAATTTAGCTCTGGGTGTGCATTTTGCTGAGTAGAGTTATGAGCCACATTGGGCCTTTGCTCTCTGTAGAAGAAACGTATCCTAAATAACCAGGGCGAAAGGAAGTGGGGAGGTTCTGTTCTCATCTGTGCAAGGGAGGTTGGTTAAAATGTGTCATGTGCTAAGCCTCCCACAGTGAAAATAGCAACTGTAAATGCCAGGAAAATATCCCAGGTCCTAATTTCTAAACGTTACTGAGTTGATTCCCTTTGGGGATTCTGAAGACTTCCCCCAAATGAAACCTGCATTACTTTTAATCCACCAGAATTTGGCTTTGCATCAGTCATCCTAAGAAATTCTAAGAACTTCAAAATGCATTCATCCCCAGTGAACTGGATCTCTGGCATAGATTCATTCCAAGTGTTTTGGCAAAGTAGCCCCATGTCACTAGCTTAATTGGTGGCAGGTTATTTTCCAGTTGTCAAATAATATTTTCCTATTTAAGAGTCAGAAATAAAAACATTCACTCAAAAAGACATTGGAAATAATTTGGAACACGAACAACGTAAGTATTTATTTAAAAAGCATTTTCCATGTAAGTAAAATGGCAAATCTGCTATAGTAGCCTCTTACTACTAATTCCAATTTGCACTCACAGTCACTTGTATTCATCATATTCAAAGGTATCACTACAGAAAACTATTTCACAAAGTATTTAGAAAAAATATATACAGTCTCTCTAATGCAAAGTTAACTAAAACAAAGCTAGTCAATACCGAGCTAAGATGTGAAACAATTTGACATTTATAAACACAAATAAATAAATATATACAAAAGACACTACGCCAACAATAGACAAAGAAAATCTTTACAATGTAAATAAATGCGACAAGAACAGAAAATATCTCAGGATCCGAGACTATGACTCCAACATAATATAGTGTAAAAAGAGGGAATGAAAAGAAAAAAACAAAACTGAAACAGAGTCTGAATTGATACTCTTAAAGACAGGTTAACCAAATTTTGTCTCTCAGCTGAAGTCCTGCCCCTCTGCTCTGAGGGGGTTATGGGAAGGTGAGAACTGCATGCTGGGAACTGAAGGTCAAATTTGGCTCAGTCTTTCAATTCCATTGTTTTCCTTACCTTTTATTAAATATTTCTAAAATGGAGCTGACAGTGTTGTCTAATATGGAAAACAGGACATTTTTCTAGATCTGGGTGCATATGAGTAGAAATCAAAAGCAAAGCCATTTTTGATGCTCTATCTTAATTACTATTAACTAAATAAGCAGTTTGGACAGAAATCTCACAGTAGAAAACTAATTAAAATCTACCATGAATAGCTAAGGTTTGGGGGAGAAAGTATATGAATATTCAGTGACTATTTCAGATTAACTTTCATCTACATGCCACCTCTGCCAAAATATGCTGCCTGTTAATATACGCCTATTGAAAAGGGTTTTGCCTTTACTATAGTGAATCTCAGTGACCTTAAGATTTACTATTCTTTTCTACTAAATGCAAAAAGGCAGGCTGGGCAAAGCTCATGTCTCCCAGGATGGTGTTCTGGGCTGCTGTAAAATGGACCAGTAATAAAACGCCCCTGGCAAACGGCTTCATGATTGAAGCTCTGCAAAGGTGAGAGGCCCTTGGGCTACTGTGTAGCCTGAAAGCCTCTCCAGTGTCATGTCTCAGCCTGAGAATTACCTGCTTTTGTGCAGAAGGAAAGGCCTCAAGGTGCTGTTTCTGGCCTCTGTCTTTAAGCAGACTTTCTCCTCACTTATGCTGCAGCCTCCCAGAACCTGATACTTCCCAGAGAGCCCAGAGCAAATGTAAAAGCACAGCCTGCACTGGGACCAGTTTCTGTTAAAATCCATAGGACGCCATCATCTGAGGACAATTAAAACCTGGTCTTCTACACATTCACTAGCAAGCAGGCATCACTCAGGTAGTGTGAGAGTTGGGTAAGTTGCTTAATTTTACGCATGGCTGTGTGCAGGAGCCTGATCGTAAATCACACATATCGATCTCGTCAGACTTCCGCAGGCTCTTACATACTAAAATCAGAGGGCTTAACATACAAGTAGTTTTTAAGACTAGCAATTGTTGACCCACACATTTATAAATTATTTTGATTATCACAAGTCACCCATGTGTATTCCTCCGACCACAACTCTCAACAGAAGTAAGAGGCTTTCATTTGCATGATTGGAAATGTCTTAAAATCTCTAGAGCAAGGACAGATTCATGTAGTCTCAATGGTATCTTCTAAAAGGAAAACCCTACTTCTCACAGCATGTCTAATGGAAGTTTTTCTTCTTCCTCTGAGCCTGTGGACTCAATATTCAGCAGAGAAGTAACAGACTCAGCCTTAAGCAACTACTAGCAAGTCCACAATCAATGGCATATCAACACTAAACTTGACTCAAATGTATGGGATTAAATTATAACTCATGATGATGATTTAACCTTGGGCTTTGAATAACATAAGTAAAATATTAGCAATTAACATAGCCTCACATTACTAGGTCAAAATTTGAAAAATCTTTTTTAAAGCATGCTATGGTTCTAAAGTTTAAACATTTGATATAAGAAAATTCTTTTCAAAGCTTTGGGTCAAGCATGAAACAATTTTTTCTATCTGTGGTTCAAATTTCATCCAAAAAAAGAGAAAGTGTTACTGCATCCATAGCCCTGGATGAGACTTGTGGGCATAAAGAATAGTTATAAATAATAGTATGTTTGTTTTTTTTTTATTATTGAGAAAGATGATGTACAAAATAGGTACCTCCAGGACTATTTGGTGGGCTACAAATGAGATTTCAACTAAGGTTGGTTCTTAGCTTTGCCTTGCCCTGGTCTGTTAATTTGAATGTCTTCCCCTGAGCTCTGATTAGTCTGATTTAATTTAATATTTTTCAAAATCATGTCTCTTGTGGCCACTGAGTCATATCGCTCTTTGCACTGAAGTTTGAATGATGATGAAAACTCTTCCATGGGAGAAGTATACTGAAAAGATATATTTTGAATTTCACAAAAGCCTTAACTTTTAAAATACATTCCGCACTTATGCAGTTACCTAGGTAATAGCACATTTACATCTGCAAGTTGTAGTTTTCACAGCTTGCTGATCTTCATGTTTCTGCAGACTGATTTCCTTTCTTACATTAAAGACTTTAAAACTCTGTGCTGTGGCTGAAGGTGTCTGACATAATAATATTTTTATAGAAGTTATCGGAATGAGCATTGCAATAACCCTTGACCTTATCAATGACCTGATGGACAGGGATGATCGATGTTTGTTCTCCATCAGCATGTTTTGACAAAGACTTGTCCATGGAAGTGCTGTCTGCAAGAAATGACAAGAGATTAGGCTGCAAGATGAGCTGGTGCCGTGCCTAAGGACCCCCATACTGTACGCGGTTTTGCCCATTCATGAAGTACACAAAGGACATGGAGCTCTATTTCTTCATTCGATTAGGTAACAGGCAGCACAAAAATTCCATGTTTTCACCTTCAAAGTTCATTCCCATTAGGTCACTAAATGTCAATTTTCCTTCTAGTAATCTGTACTATGATTTATTATAAGAAATATTCTTATACATGGCATTTTTCAAAAAGCCAGTGAATAAAATATTCAGAAAACCACTTCAAAAATATATGCACCAAATGGCTTAGAAGTACCAGATTATGTAACAAAGGAACTGAAATGCGCTGAAATAGTTATGTAAGAAATGATATCTGAGGTATGTTTTCCAAAGAAAATAGGGAGGGGAAAAATGGGTCGGGGTCTGTAACTGGCTAAGAGTTGATGGGTACAGGGGCATAGTTATCTTTTACTTTTATATATGTTTGATACTTTTCACAATAATAATTTTTATAAAATTAAGTGGTTTTAGAGAATAAAAGTAAATAAAAATAAACATAAAAGGTACTTTGAATACATTTTCCTGTGGTTTTTAGTTTGTTAAATGATTGGGATACAGCAAAAAAAGGTATGAGTTATTCTTTTAATTATAAAAATCAAGTATCTTATCAGAATACCTTAATAAAAAATTACATTTTTGTTAATTATGCTAGAGTTTTGGAGTGATGTTATTGCTGACAGTAGTAATATCAAAGCAATTGATAATAAAATGGGACTGCTTAATAAATTTCTGTTCTGAGTTTTTCAATATTGTATATTTGAATATTATTTTCCTAGATCTAAAAACTTTCTAAAATTGGCTCAGACAGTGCTGTGAAGCTCCATTATCTATAAACACATATGGCTATCTTTATGTACCCTATGAATATCTCCTAAGTACCTCCCTTTCCCAATACATTTTGGGTAATAATTCTATCCTTAAATTAACCCAGTTATAGAGATTTTATACTGATGGCAAAAATATGAACTCTTACAAAGTATTCAGTTCCCTGCAGTCATATTTTCTCTATACACTGTGGAAGAGACAAAAACTCTACCCTGAAGAACTACTTTTAAAAATCTGGGTGCTGAAATCAGAATGTTTACTCCAAGCTTTCTCTAGTTGAGTAGGATAGACCCAGTATGTGATGTGAAACATAAAATCCATCAATAAAGGGTAAAAGCCGCCATCATGCTCTCTGTTGTTTTTGGAAACTATTCAAATTGCTCAACTGTGGTCTTGTGTTGAAGCAATCAAATGAATGTTGAAATGGGAAAATGATAGGACATAAGAAAAAATAGATGGTTCATGGAGCGAGTGGGCAGACGGAAGCATGGTAGAGTAACTAAAGTATCCCAATGTTGGTGGAAAAAAGCTCAAGGAGTTGTAACTTAAGACTCCCACCCCATTCAGCCCTCAGCAAGCTGATTCTGTGCTTCCTTTTAGTTCATATATTCACTAGCCATTGGTTTTCTGGTGGGGATTATTCTTTGACACAAATATCAATCGTGAATAATACGTGCTTGATACTTTTAGAAGATCACATATTTTCAGAGAAATGTCCAGGACATATTCACCCTGCTTCCTTGGTAATTTCCAAGGACATGTACTTTGCAGAGATTATGATCAGTTTCAGTATAAAGAAGTGATCCAATCTGATGGGTCTTCAAGTGTAATTAAGTAAAATTTTCATCGAGGATTGTATTTGAATATATATATTCAAATATGATATATATATTGATTATATATATAATCACAGTCTTCTGGTTAGATATTATGTTATGGGTAATATAGATTTTGATTATAGCTTCAAATCTGAAAACCAGGGGCTAGGGAAATGAACTATTATCTGACCTGTGCTGAAATTTCAAGCAGGTAACAATCTTTACAAAGCAGGCTTGGAATTGACAATTTCACTTTCATACTTCTATGAATGTACCATGACACGTCCAGTGATCCATAAAAGCAGTAAAGCATTTCTCGTCCCTTCTATAATAACTCTCCTCTTGAATGCTGCTTTTTGTCATGACTTCACATGATAGGTGACCCCCTCACTCTAGACCATGGTACATTTCCTAGAAGGAGCGGCTTGCAGACACCCCATGCAGAGAAGAGCCAGCACAGCACACTATCATTCCAAATTTCAGAAATTCCAGCTCAATGCAGGAATGTCATCATGCTAGTGGAACAGTTTGCAAAGAATAAGCCATTTTGCTGGTGCGGCAAGAATCTTAGCTTAATCCATGCATATATGTTCTCCTACTACCTTGCACAAAAATTCATGCATTATGAAAAAGTAATAAAAGTTTACCTGAATGATCCACTTTTGTTGAAGGAATGCTCTTAGGAGACATTATCTATACCATAAACATATGAATGTCTAGATCAATTCCAAGAAATAAATCAACTAGATAGTCATGATGCTATGTAGTGACTTTCTGCATACCCTACATGATCCCCAGTATACCAGTTGTCCCATTGAGAACTGGCTGAATAGACAAAAAGCTATTTGAAGTCAGTTGATTGCAATCCAGAATTTATTATACCATACAAATAATGCTATTACATTTTCTTGCTGGTTGACAAGAACCCATTTAGTCCCAAGGGCTTTTTTAAATTAAGAAAAACAGAAAATATTAATGTATGTCTTAAAAAACAAAACATTTTAAAACAGTAAAGTCTGCCTTTGATATGTCCAATTCTGCATGTCCCCTCTTATTTTCCAGTCAGTTTCCCCCCCAGGCTCCTGCAGCCCTTTCTTTCCTTAATATTTCTGAAATGCTGTGTCCTACTTTATCTACCTTGTTTTCTTCTCTCCCCATTTAAGGGGGGCATGTCTTCAGGTTAGCTATTCTCAGCTCTGTCAAGAAGAAAGCAATTCCGTTGGGCTAATTCCTATTCATTCACAACTGACTGATAACACATTTATTATTTGCATTTTAGAAGGGAAGGCAAAATGAGTATCTAAATTTAAGTCTGGTTAAATAATCTGATAAAATAATCCATTACAATTAAAAGATATTTTGTACTAAGGAACCACCAATTAGGTAGAATAATCTATCTTAGACTATACGTTTCTCATCAATTTCCTTACTCGGGTATTCCCAAGCAGGTGTGCACAGACCAGTTAATTTTAGTGAAAATGGTGTGGACGACTTAAAGTCTGCACCTTGCTCTGGAAGAGAATCCACAGCTTTGATTCAAAACCCCCCGCCCCCAAACGTCCTTGAGTACAAGAAGCTTTAAGAATTCCTGTCCTAAATTTCTCTTAGTTCTTAGATCTTTAATTTATTTTGGAATCAACAAACTCTCTAAACACTCTAACTTGTTGTCACAGTACTGCCACGAATCCCAGGCAGTGGCCACTCCAGTGGGGCAAGCGGGGACATGAGTTAGGATTCAAATGTAGAGTCATTTGCAATTCAAGTGTCTACAATATGAACAATTACAGACACATCACACAATTTACTCCCTATTGCAAAAAGCGAAGTATTAACCTTCTCTGTGTCATTCACTTCTGCTCATTTTTAATAGCTAAACAAAGTAAAAATTAAGACGTTATTTCTATTATCCTTTTAGAATCATCTTTAATTAGGAAAGTGCTGTTGTGCCACGTGTGAAAGCTGTCAGGGGATTAATTATTAATGGTATTTGAAAGTCACAGTTCTATTATTTCCCATTGAAATTATTAAAAGGTACACCTTCTTACATCACATCACATCACTAATTGATTATCAAGTACTGCAAAATGTTCTTTCTTTTCTTTTTTGAGACAAGGTTTTCTTTTTTTTTGGCCAGAGGCTGGGTTTGAACCCACCACCTCCGGCATATGGGACCAGCACCCTACTCCTTGAGCCACAGGCGCTGCCCAGGTTTTCACTATGTTTGCTCAAGCTGAAGTGTTACAGCTATTTCCAGGATCATAGCTCACAGCAGCCTTGAACTTGTGGCCTCAGAGTTTCTCCCACTATAGCCTCCCATGGCATATACCACTTAAACTATTCTTTATTTCCATGTTGTCATCAGGATTGTTCATGTACATGCTCAGTAACAGAACGTGTGGTCATTGTAAATATCGTGAAAAAATAGGATATGGACAAAGACAGTCCTGTATCGCTTTCTAAATACTATGTTCTCTATGCTTTCATATTTAATCAGTGATTCGAATCTTTCATATTAACAGATCAAGTGCCAATAACACTTCCAATGGTAAAGGAAGTAAGTCTCAAATAAAATATACATCTTAGATGGCGTTTCTTCCTGTTTCCATGAAAACCTGTCAAGTAACTTTTATATTCTTCTGAAATAATCTGCAATTCAATTTTTACATTTTAAAATAAAAATATAGCTTTTTGAAACAAAATGCCCTAATTATTAAAGAAAATTAAGTTTGGAATTACTTCATTTGCAATAATATTCAGCGTTAGTAATATTATGGTTATGTACATATCATTTGGGATATATGATGTTAAAAAAGACGAATATTCATAGAAGTGTCGGATGAGGTCTTCAAACAGATTTTTATTTTCATAAATCTAAAGTTAGTCCCTATCAGGCACAGTCACTCTTCCTGATAGGTCAATTTTTGTGATGGAAATTTGATAAGCACTTTACCAGAGGACATCTTTATCATGACCAGAACGACTCACCGGTGTGGCTATTCCTTTTGGAATAGGTGGTGGAACTGGATTTAGATTTGGATGTAAGATAGGTTGAGTTGGAACCAATGGAGCTTGAAGATAAAGATTTTCCTAGGTTATCAGAGCTTTTCTTGATGATGTTGGTAGCTGTTTTACTCCAATCTGAAAGAAATGACTCAATCTGCTTTATGGAAAATACGCTGTGCCCTGACAAATCATCACTGCATTATTTCATTCACCTGGAGCATCTGATTTTCTGATACGCTGGCAATGGCTCAGAGAAGAGACTGACATCTGAACAATAATAAACCAAAGGCACATAAAAATTTCTTACTTCGATGCTGGCGTGGATGTAGAGAGAAGGGAACACTTTTACACTGCTGGAGGGACTGCAAACTAATACAACCTTTTTGGAAGGTATAGAGAACCCTCAAAGAAGTCAAGCTAGGCCCCCCATTTGATCCTACCCAGAAGAAAAAAAAATCCTTTTACCATAGGACTCTTGCACTAGACTCTTTATCGCAGCTCAATTTATAATTGCCAACACCTAAATGCCTACCCTAGGAATGGATTAACAAACTGTGGTATATGTATTCCATGGAATACTATCCAGCAATTAAAAAAGATGGAGACTTTACATCCTCTGTATTAACCTGGATGGAAGTGGAACACATTATTCTTAGTAAAGCATCACAAGAATGGAGAAGCAAGAATCCAATGTACTCAATTCTGATATGAGGACAATTAATGACCTAGTACATGGTGGGGGTGGGGGAAAGGGAGAGGACAGAGAGGGAAGGAAGGAGGGGGAGGGGGTCACTGTGTGTGACACACCTTTGGGGTGGGACACAATTATAAGAGGGACTTTGCCTAACAAATGCAATCAATGTAACCTGGTTCCCTCAAGGAATCCCCAACAATAAAATTTTTTTTTTCTTATTTTGACCTTGTATACATAATGCTTAAAATCCTACTTCCTAAATAGCCTAAGGGTGAGGCAATAACCACTGATGGTTAAGAAAAGAAAGGCAAGAAAGGGAAGGAAAGGGAGGGCGGGAGGAAAGAAGGTAAAGGAAAAGGAAGGAGAGAAGGAGAAAAGAAATAGGAAAGGGGAAGGGACAGGGAAAAAAGGAAAAGTAATCTTTTTTTCAGATATTATTAAATTTTTTTGCAGTGAGAAAAATCTCTTTGCATAATAATGTAACTAAGGATCTCAAAAACAGAGAAAAGTCAGTCTGGAATAGTGGAACCTCTGGATATCCAGGTTGTTAAATGAGACGTCAAGCCTTAGGCAACCTGCCTGGAATTCATGCTTATCCTCTGCAGAACAGAAGGGTTTGGGTTCAAAGTTCTCCAATCTCTTCCAGCTCCAATATTCTAAGATTCCAACTAAGGGTCTCTTCCTATGCTTCACTTTTGTAACTTGCTACCATTGGGACTTGTTTGTGCTGACAATGGAAGAGTGAATGACAAACATTTCCAACTACTTTCACATGTTCCATCCAATCCACATTATTCCCCTTTACCTGAGTTGTCCGCTAAGCGAAATCTACCACAGCACAGGTGGCGCCTCCACTGTTTCTGAACATTCTCCTTCATGGCACAGTGAAAAATAAATATAAATAAACCTGTGATAAGATAAAATACAAATACTTAAATCACCTGATGCACTTTTAAAAATAAATCTTAAAAATACGTGGATTCGTTTTAATTTAAAATTTTTTCATACCTAAGTCATTTATGATTTGAAAGAAACAAAGATTTTAAGGAAAGGAAGTCTTAAAGTCTACATGTCTTTCAGTATGTAGTCAACAACATTTTAATCCTTCAGTGCAGAACACAAAGGCTCATATATAACTAGAAACACTACATGGATCTGATTCTGTCTTTGCCTGCTCTGTTCAGCATAGATCATGACTTAACCTAAAAACCATGCTGAAATAAGCAACGTTCAATTTAAGAGGTATGTAATATTTCCCTTATATTTATCTTAAAATTGTATTTGAAATTTCCATATAATTTAGGAAAAAGGGAAAACTCAAAACATCCACAACCTCCTCATGTTTCAATTTGTGTATGCTGAACTGTTTTACATACGTACACTACATATGATGGTTATATTCAGAGTATATTATATTGGGCTGTAGAAAAGCGATATTTTTAAACATAGCCCCAAGTGAGCAAAGTCACTTGGCTTAGGTTTCTCAACATTTTAACACAGAAATATTTCCATAATAGAAAATAGTCTTCATATTTACAGTCATTCCCTATCTCTATCAAGAACTAATGGGGTCACTCATGCTTTGGAAACTAATGCCTTTTAACTTCTCAGGGAGCTGGCTCCTGCATTTTAACACTCTCCTCGTGGCCTCATCATGTCTTTTCTGCTCCTCTATCTTCCATTATTCCCTCCTACCTTATAAGCACATTCAAGTAACTAAAAAAAAAAAAAAATTGGGGAGGCGGAGCAAGATGGCAGCTGAGTAACAGCTTCCTTGCATCTGGGCATTGTGAGTCTGGGGAGATAGGACTCCAGGCATCTCTGGCTGGTGGGATCTGCCTATCATCACCCCTGAGAGGATACAGGGAGTCAGCGAGAGACATCTGGACCCCAAGAGGAGGACTAAAACAGTGGAAAACCGGCAAGCGGTCGCATGTGTTCAATTGGTCAAAACCCGCCCGCAACTGTAAGTTCAGTAGCAGCGAGACTGCAAACCAGAAAGGCCTTACCTGTGAACTGTTTTGGTGTCTTTGGACTTGGCACTCAGCTGAACTGCCTTGGGGAGAGCCTGAGCAGGAGTGCAGAGAACTCTGGCCTTTGTCTAGGGCCCCAGTCTGAGCCGCTGAGCCAGACGGAGCTAATAGTGTTTGGCTCTGGGTCACAGGCAGCCATTGTGAGCGATCTGCCCCGGCAAGCTCCGCCCTCAGGGTCGCAGAGCTGGAATTGGGTGGGAGCTGGTAACCCAGCGACCAAGTAGCCTAAGGGTGGGGTCTGAGCCGCCTTGCAGCCCTAACCCTCGGGGGCAGAGGGAGACCAGTTTTGGCACACAGGGTAAGTGGATAGCCACTTCAGCAGTGATTCCAGTGACAAGCACTTCCCTGGGAAAGCTTCTGCTCAGCAAGTGAACAAGCACAAAGTGCCTTTTAAGTGGGCTGAAGAGAGATTTAGGGTGTCTACCTGCTGGGGTTTGAGAAACTAGCAGCCTCCAGTCATATGAGAACTGTGATTAACATCTCATACCCCAGAAGACCACGTGTTGCCCAGACAATATTCAATAACATATACATACTGCTTTGTTTTTGGTTGTGTTTTTTTTTTTTATTGGTTTGGTTGTTTTTTTTGTTTATTTTGATGTTGTTGATTGTTGTTTTGTTTTTTAAGTTCACCCTTTTCCATACAGATCCTTTTTCTTTCTCAATGTTTCTAGTTTAATTATAATTTCCCATTCTTGCCTATTTCAATAATTAGAACTTCATTTTTGTTAGTGTTTCTACCGCTATTATTTGGTTTTTCCAGCCAATTTTATCCCGTAAAGCTTTCTGTTTGCTTGTTTTGGTTCAATTTATAGCATTTTTGTCTTTCCTCTCTACTTGGTGGAGGTGGGGTACTGTGTCTGATCAGCTTAGCAAAGAGCTGCTGACCTCAAGGGAACCACCCCACTGGGCACCCCCAGAAGGTGGTTTCTTTTTTTTTAAGGTTGTATCAAAGTACCCCACTGTACACCTATATTGCTCTGTCTCCCTCTTTCTGTGCCTCTCTTCTTTTTGTCAATATTCCTTTTACCCACCCCTTCTCCTTTCTCTATTTTTATTTTATTTTTTTTCTTACCACTCGGTCCTCCTTTCTTTCATCCCTTTTTTGCTCTTCAACTTTCTCACCCTTCTGTCCTGTAACCCTTAGTCCACAGGCATGAGAACTTAAAGAGCAAGAGGAAGTGAAAGGAAAATTAGGGCAAGGAAACAGATAAAAGAAATCACCCATGAGGAAGAATCAGCAGAAAACTCCAGGCAACATGAAGAACCAGTCCAGAAAACCCCGCCAAGGGACCATGAGGTAGTTACTGCAGAGAATTCCACCTATACAGAAATGTTAGGAATGACAGAAAGGGAATTTAGAATACACATGTTCAAAACAATGAAAGAAATGATGGAAACAATGAAGGAAACTGCTAATAAAGTGGAAAATAACCAAAAGGAAATTCAAAAACAGAATCAGAGATGAACGATATGAAGAATATAAAAAGGATATAGCAGAGCTGAAGGAAATGAAACAGTCAATCAGGGAACTTAAAGATGCAATGGAAAGTATCAGCAACAGGTTAAACCATGCAGAAGAAAGCATTTCAGAGGTAGAAGACAAAGTTTTTGAGATAACTCAGATAGTAAAAGAGGCAGAAAAGAAGAGAGAGAAAGCAGAACGTTCACTGTCAGAATTATGGGACTTTATGAAGCGTTCCAACATATGAGTCATAGGAATTCCAGAAAGGGAAGAAGAATGCCCCAGAGGATTGGAAGCCATACTAGAGAATATCATAAAAGAAAATTTCCCAAATATCACCAAAGATTCTGACACACTGCTTTCAGAGGGATATCGGACCCCAGGTCGTCTCAACTCTAACCGAGCTTCTCTAAGACACATTGAGATGAACTTATCCAAAGTCATGACAAAAGAAAAGATTCTGCAAGCTGCCAGGAGTAAGCGCCAGTTGACCTACAGGGGCAAATCCATCAGAGTGACCGCAGACTTCTCTAATGAAACTTTCCAAGCAAGAAGACAATGGTCATCTACCTTTAATCTACTTAAACAGAACAATTTCCAGCCCAGAATTCTGTACCCTGCTAAGCTAAGCTTCAAAATTGATGGAGAAATCAAATCATTTACAGATATACAAACATTGAGGAAATTCGCCACAACAAGACCAGCTCTACAGGAAATACTTCAACCTGTTCTGCACACTGACCACCACAATGGATCAGCAGCAAAGTAAGATCTCAGAAATTAAAGGACAGAACCTAACCTCCACACGGATGCAAAAGATAAAACTAAGCAATGGACTCTCACAAAATAAGATGAATAGAATACTACCATACTTATCAATTATCTCAATAAATGTTAATGGCTTGAATTCCCCACTGAAGAGACATAGATTGCTTGACTGGATTAAAAAACACAAGCCATCCATTTGCTGTCTGCAAGAAACACACCTGGCTTCAAAAGACAAATTAAAGCTCCGAGTCAAGGGTTGGAAGACAATTTTTCAGGCCAATGGAATTCAGAAGAAAAGAGGAGTTGCAATCTTATTTTCAGATACATGTGGATTTAAAGCAACTAAAGTCAAAAAAGACAAAGATGGTCACTTTATATTGGTCAAGGGAAAAATACAACAAGAAGACATTTCAATTCTAAATATCTATGCACCCAATTTAAATGCTCCCAGATTCTTGAAACAGACCTTACTCAGTCTGAGCAATATGATATCTGATAATACCATCATAACAGGGGACCTTAACACTCCTCTTACAGAGCTGGACAGATCCTCTAAACAGAAATTAAACAAGGATATAAGAGACTTAAATGAGACCCTAGAACAACTGTGCTTGATAGATGCATATAGAACACTCCATCCCAAAGATAAAGAATATACATTCTTCTCATCACCCCATGGAACATTCTCCAAAATTGATCATATCCTGGGACACAAAACAAATATCAACAGAATCAAAAGAATTGAAATTTTACCTTGTATCTTCTCAGACCATAAGGCACTAAAGGTGGAACTCAACTCTAAAAAAATGCTCGACCCCACCCAAAGGCATGGAAATTAAACAATCTTCTGTTGAATAACAGATGGGTGCAGGAAGAAACAAAACAGGAAATCATTAACTTCCTTGAGCATAACAACAATGAAGACACAAGCTACCAAAACCTGTGGGATACTGCAAAAGCAGTTTTGAGAGGAAAATTCATCGCTTTAGATGCCTACATTCGAAAAACAGAAAGAGAGCACATCAACAATCTCACAAGAGATCTTATGGAATTGGAAAAAGAAGAACAATCTAAGCCTAAACTCAGTAGAAGAAAAGAAATATCCAAAATCAAATCAGAGATCAATGAAATTGAAAACAAAAGAATCATTTAGAAAATTAATGAAACAGGAGTTGTTTTTTTGAAAAAATAAATAAAATAGATAAACCATTGGCCAGACTAACGAGGAATAGAAAAGTAAAATCTCTAGTGACCTCAATCAGAAATGATAAAGGGGAAATAACAACTGATCCCACAGAGATACAAGAGATCATCTCTGAATACTACCAGAAACTCTATGCCCAGAAATTTGACAATGTGAAAGAAATGGATCAATATTTGGAATCACACCCTCTCCCTAGACTCAGCCAGGAAGAAATAGAGCTGCTGAACAGACCAATTTCAAGCACTGAGATCAAAGATACAATAAAAAATCTTCCAACCAAAAAATGCCCTGGTCCAGATGGCTTCACTCCAGAATTCTATCAAACCTTCAAGGAAGAGCTTATTCCTGTACTGCAGAAATTATTCCAAAAAATTGAGGAAGAAGGAATCTTCCCCAACACATTCAATGAAGCAAACATCACCCTGATACCAAAACCAGGAAAAGACCCAAACAAAAAGGAGAATTTCAGACCAATCTCACTCATGAACATAGACGCAAAAATTCTCAACAAAATCCTAGCCAATAGATTACAACTTATCATCAAAAAAGTCATTCATTATGATCAAGTAGGCTTCACCCCAGGGATGCAAGGCTGGTTTAACATACGCAAGTCTATAAACGTTATCCACCATATTAACAGAGGCAAAAATAAAGATCACATGATCCTCTCAATAGATGCAGAAAAAGCATTTGATAAAATCCAGCATCCTTTTCTAATTAGAACACAGAAGAGTATAGGCATAGGTGGCACATTTCTAAAACTGATTGAAGCTATCTATGACAAACCCACAGCCAATATTTTACTGAATGGAGTAAAACTCAAAGCTTTTCCTCTTAGAACTGGAACCAGACAAGGTTGTCCTCTGTCACCTTTACTATTCAACATAGTGCTGGAAGTTCTAGCCAATACAATTAGGCAAGACAAGGATATAAAGGGAATCCAAATGGGAGCAGAGGAGGTCAAACTCTCCCTCTTTGCTGACGACATTATCTTATACTTAGAGAACCCCAAAGACTCAACCACAAGACTCCTAGAAGTCATCAAAAAATACAGTAATGTTTTGGGATATAAAATCAATGTCCACAAGTCAGTAGCCTTTGTGTACACCAATAACAGTCAAGATGAGAAGCTAATTAAGGACACAACTCCCTTCACCGTAGTTTCAAAGAAAATGAAATACCTAGGAGTATACCTAACGAAGGAGGTGAAGGACCTCTATAAAGAAAACTATGAAATCCTCAGAAAGGGAATAGCAGAGGATATTAACAAATGGAAGAACATACCATACTCATGGATGGGAAGAATCAACATTGTTAAAATGTCTATACTTCCCAAAGCAATCTACCTATTCAATGCCATTCCTATCAAAATACCAACATCGTACTTTCGAGATTTGGAAAAAATGATTCTGCACTTGTATGGAACCGGAAAAAACCCCATATAGCTAAGGCAGTTCTCTGTAACAAAAATAAAGCTGGGGGCATCAGGATACCAGATTTTAGTCTGTACTACAAAGCCATAGTGCTCAAGACAGCATGGTACTGGCACAAAAACAGAGACATAGACACTTGGAATCGAATTGAAAACCAAGAAATGAAACTAACATTTTACAACCACCTAATCTTTGATAAACCAAACAAGAACATACCTTGGGGGAAAGACCTCCTATTCAATAAATGGTGTTGGGAGAACTGGATGTCTACATCTAAAAGACTGAAACTGGACCCACACCTTTCCCCACTCACAAAAATTGATTCAAGATGGATAAAGGACTTAAATTTAAGGCATGAAACAATAAAAATCCTCAAAGAAAGCATAGGAAAAACACTGGAAGATACTGGCTTGGGGAAAGACTTCATGAAGAAGACTGCCATGGCAATTGCAACAACAACAAAGATAAACAAATGGGACTTCATTAAACTGAAAAGCTTCTGTACAGCTAAGGAGACAATAACCAAAGCAAAGAGACAACCTACACAATGGGAAAGGATATTTGCATATTTTCAATCAGACAAAAGCTTGATAACTAGGATCTATAGAGAACTCAAATTAATCCACATGAAAAAAGCCAACAATCCCTTATATCAATGGGCAAGAGACATGAATAGAACTTTCTCTAAAGACGACAGACGAATGGCTAACAAACACATGAAAAAATGTTCATCATCTCTATATATTAGAGAAATGCAAATCAAAACAACCCTGAGATATCATCTAACCCCAGTGAGAATGGCCCACATCACAAAATCTCAAAACTGCAGATGCTGGCGTGGATGTGGAGAGAAGGGAACACTTTTACACTGCTGGTGGGACTGCAAACTGGTACAACCTTTCTGGAAGGAAGTATGGAGAAAACTCAAAGCACTCAAGCTAGACCTCCCATTTGATCCTGCAATCCCATTACTGGGCATCTACCCAGAAGGAAAGAAATCCTTTTATCATAAGGACACTTGTACTAGATTGTTTATTGCAGCTCAATTTACAATCGCCAAAATGTGGAAACAGCCTAAATGCCCACCAACCCAGGAATGGATTAACAAGCTGTGGTATATGTATACCATGGAATACTATTCAGCCATTAAAAAAAATGGAGACTTTACATCCTTCATATTAACCTGGATGGAAGTGGAACACATTATTCTTGGTAAAGCATCACAAGAATGGAGAAGCATGAATCCTATGTATTCAATTTTGATATAAGGACAATTAATGACAATTAAGGTCATGGTGGGGGTGGGGGAAGGGGAGAGCAGAGAGAGGGAAGGAGGGAGGGAGGTCGGGCCTTGGTGTGTGCTACACCTTTTGGGGGCAAGACATGATTGCAAGAGGGACTTTACCTAATAATTGCAATCAGTGTAACCTGGCTTATTGTACCCTCAATGAATCCCCAAGAATTAAAAAAAAAACCCTAAAATGCTTCACTTTTGCCATCCTCACTTTTTCTCATACTTCTCACTCCAAACAGACTCCTGTCCCCATGGGCCCTGCTGTACCTGCCCCTGTGAGAATGGTGGTGACTCTCACACTGCTGAGTGTTCACTGGTATTTTATCAGACCTGGCAGCAGCACTCAACACAAACATCCTTCCATGCGTGAGGCCATTTCCCCCCAGTTCTCTTCCTAATTTCCAGGGATTCTTTCTTGGCTTTTTGGTCTTGTTAGTAGATGTTTCTGTTTTCTTTTTTCCTTCCTTTCTTTTTTTTTTTTTTTTAAGAGACGGGGCCTCTCTGTCATCCAGGCTGGAGTGCAGAGGCATGACAGTGGCTCAGGGCAATCCTCCTCCTCATCTCCAGAGTGCTGAGATGTGAGCCACCACACCTGGCCTGGTTTACCCTTCACAGTTTGCACATCTGGGACTCAGTCCCAGGTTTCCATCTCTTCTATGGCTACACTGTCCCAGTGGGTGATAACACTTTGGAAAGACCAGTACCACATACTAGTATTTTACATTGGTCCTGTTCCCTTCTCTCCTTAACATCACCAGGACTCCAACGAATATTGGTGAGGGCAGCAGACCCAGCACCCAGGAAACGGTTCCATGAGAAACAATTTTTCCACAGGGTGAGGGGGAGATGGTTTGGGGATGATTCAAGCGAGTTACATATACCTCAGATCATCAGGATTAGATTCTCACAGGAGGCCAGCAGCCTAGGTCCCTCGCTCGTGTAGATTATACAGGGTTTACCATCCATGCTCTGCTGAGAATCTAATGTGGCTGCTGACCTGACTGGAGTGGGAGCTCAGGTGGGGATGGGAGCTATGGGGAGCGGCTGGAAATACAGACAAAGCTCCCCTGCCCAGCTGCCGCTCACCTCGGGCTGTGTGGGCTGCTCGTAACAGGCCAGGGTCCCTGACCCCACAGGGCTTGGGGACCACAGGCATTCACAGGACACCTCACTTGGCTAAATATCCCTGTAGCAGCCACTCACACCCAGATGTTCTGAGTGGACGTCCTGCTCACGGTGAAGCTCCAGACACACTCACCTTTCTTCTCTCAGTCCAGCAAGTTGACCACTGCCCGATGCCACCCCGCACATTCTTCTTCTAGATCTTTCCATAACAGGTTCCCACCTATCATTCAGGTCTCAGCCCAACTGTTAACTCCTCAGAGAGGCCGTCACCACCTGTTAAGTCTTTTTTGCCCTTTAATTTTAGCCTCTATCACTCCCTTTCATCTCTTTATTTTCCTCAGAGGGCTCATCAGTACCTGACATTCTTGTAGCCCTCTTTTCCCATTCCCTCACTTGCTCGAGTGTCTGTTCCTAGTACACAATACCAGCCAACAGAATAGGTGTCTTTCTCCATTCAAGGCTACCTTGACCACTGCAGGAATGATGCTAGGAGTTATGTAGGAACTTGATCAATATTTATTGCCTGAGTGCACAGTAACCACGATGGATCTTCTGTTCTATATAACTGAATGCTCACACGTATCCTCTAATGTGTTAAATGCGTTTAGAAATGGAAGGAGGTTAAAAATCAAAGTGCCTAAGACACAAATTAAGGGACAACAGAAATACAGTGAAGTACACTTAAGGCAAAAGCTTCTAAAAAGCACACAAGTTGCTGAGGAAGTGCCCTAGCAATATACTATCCTAAGCAATGCATCCACTTACGAGACGGCT
Source organism: Nycticebus coucang (assembly GCF_027406575.1). NCBI lineage: Eukaryota > Metazoa > Chordata > Mammalia > Primates > Lorisidae > Nycticebus > Nycticebus coucang. Next base: position 118,762,996 of record NC_069784.1, on the reverse strand, counting down.
TTTAAGGGGACCTAGGGCTTGGATAATTGAGTAACTTTAATAAGCAGATACACTTTGTACCACCAGCAGTGTCATCAAGGAAAAGCGTATAAATAACTTGAGTTGGTTACCAGATCCTTTTAGGTTTTGAAGAGGTAGTAACAGTTACGCAGTGGAGTGGAGGGAAGGAAACCTCAGGTGAGGTCCCCAGAGGCTGCAGATGAAGGAGACTGAGGCTCCATGGGAGGCAGCCCCCTGCCTCAGGTCTACTCAATTTCCCCTATTGGGTCAGAATTTCCAGAATTTGTTCTGGGAGGTATGTTTGTTACACAGTTAGAAACGTAGGTTACTTTGTTTTCTTAAATAATTTTTTTAAACAGAATCATGTATTAGACCTGGAAAAGATTCTAAACATTAATTAAGGACTTTTGCTCCTGGGCAATAATCCAGGTACTCCTCACTATCAGGCCTCACATTGAGCAAATGATTTTCTTTTAGTGGAGGACAGAAGGCAAAACTTTCTAGATGTTGCTCCCCCTTCATAATCTCTTATTCTTCAGTAACACTCGGTACTTTTTATACAAGTCTTAGTCATTAGAAGAAAAAACTTCAGAGGTGGTGCCTGGTCTTTGAAGGACTTTGGACGAGAACTAGGTCACAGATTCATTTTTTTCAGCCTTTTTGGGGTGCTGAAATGTGAATTATTTTGAGGATTAGATGCTGACCATAGGAGGAGGGTAAAGATAACATAAACCTGACTTAATAAGACAACTTTTTAGATTGTACAGTACCACCCTACATCATAATTACATAACATTAGATGATACCGTCTATTCTTAAGCAACCACATTTGCACCCAATAAACTTAAGAGACACTGGTCCATAAATGGGACTTAAAATCTGATACATCTCTGCTAAAATTAAGTGATACAGTAAAAGTTATGCCAAGGCTTCATTTTCCACTATGAACTGCGATGCTATGGGGCAAAATTAGACAATAAGCTTAACAAATTAGAATTCTTAGGAATGAACATATTTTAAATTCCAAGGTATTATATTTATAATACAAACAGGGTAAATTCTTTAGCCTTGAGATCCATTTCCATTTTAAATCAGAATAGAATTCTCATAATAGGTTCTTTTACTATTTGTAGTAACTCGCCCTTTTTCCATGAATTTAAGTCAGCCTGGCAATAAATATGATGCCAAAATTCTTTTCAGGACAAAATATCCCTTTTAAGAAGAGTCTGGCAGTGGGAAATGAGGTAGGCATCTCCATCTGGAAGGGCACACAGACGCGGTGTGGAAAGAAATCTTCAACCCTTCAGGGAGGAGTTGCAGAAAATGCAGGAGGAGAGCCAAGGGCACTTGGAGGCTAACATGAGAAAATGAAGGAAATGAAACAGAAAATTCATCCTCTCCTCTCCGTGCCATCTCTGTGTAGACCTCGGTGCCAGAAGCATAAACTAACATCATCAAACTTTAATGGGGTTCTGTGTTGACATCCAAGGAAATAAGCTTGATTCCCCATCACAGTCTCGACCTTCTTTCTACCAAAGTTTTCTTCTTCCCTTAGAAAATCTTCATACTGCCCAGAAAGAACACAGTCTTGTAGCTTTCTGGAAAAAGCGTTAGGCTGTGACCTGAGCTCAGACCATGGGCACTATCTACTCTCCACAGTAGAGCTTTATTTAACTAAGGGGTTGGTAATACTGGCCACCAAAGGCAGAAGCTACAGGGCCCAGAAGATGGAATTAAGGAGTGAAAGCTTTTACTTCATCTTTCCAGGCTCCTGTCACTGTTAAGAAATCTTCCTATCTCACCAAAGAGAGTTCACAATGGTCCTTTTTTGGTGAATTTTAGCCTACGAAATTATCATTCTGATGAATGTGAACCAATAAATGTTGACTTTTTCTTCCCCTTGATAACAGAGCTCCAGAAACACAGTGAAGAGGAAGACAGTAGACAGAGTTCACTCAAGGGCTGTGAGATGGAGTCAGGGTGGGTAGCAGGGAGTGAGTAGTTAGATCAGATGTGTCTTAATTAGGTCATGAGCATAAAGTAATGCTGGAGTTTTGATGGGAAAACTGGTCAAGAATTATGCCAGGTTTTGGGGGCAGAAGAGATTGTGTGTTCCAGGTAATTGATTTTTGACAAAAATGGTCTAGATGACCTCTGAGCTCTTCAGCAAGCCTGTGTCTAAATCTGCAAACAGCTCCTGTGTTGTGTTGACATACAGGCAGCTGGCAGTTGGGCTGGAGAACCTTTAAGGGTTTATGGCTCTCTTAGGAAACGTCTTAAATCCTCCTCTAATACTACCAAGGTGCCCTTTAGAAAACTGTTTCTCTGTGGCACAAAATGCCCTTCCAAAAGGCGAGTAATTTATTTTCTTGCTGTGTGTAATGTCTCAGCCAACTTGATGTTGTTTCAGATGTTAGGGGTTGAAATGTGGGTCTTCTCTTTACCTTGGCAACAATTCAATACGTGTACAGTACGTGGGATTAGGTAACAGCTTGATTTTTTTTTTTTTTTGAGTCTCCTAACCTCAATCTCCACTGCCAAGGGAGACTTAGTTGACATTGAGCATAGTTTACCTCATAAATTGACGAAATTTTCTTAGTTTACCAACAGAATAATAATAATACATTTCCCTAAATGATTTTTGTTGAATGAGAGATTAAATTCTCATTTATTCATTAAATGTCTACTAACCATGTTTTTTTTTTTGAGGCAGAGTCTCACTTTGTCATCTTTGGTTGAGTGCCGTAGCGTCACAGCTCACAGCAACCTCCAACTCTTGGGCTTAAGCGATTCTCTTGCCTCAGCCTCCTGAGTAGCTGGGACTATAGGCACCTGCCACAATGCCCGGCTATTTCTTGGTTGTAGTTGTTATTGTTGTTTGGCAGGCCCAGGCTGGGTTTGAACCTGCCAGCCGCAGTATATGTAGCTGGCATCCTAGCTGCTGAGCTACAGGGGCTAAGACAGTGTTTTTATTTTTAATGGAAATAAATATTCACTTTCTACAAGCTTTGAAATAAAAAACAGAAAGGGCAGTAATTTGTTTTAGTTTTCTATTTATGCTTTGTCTCCTAATAATGTGCTTTTCTATTTTCGTATATTGCTATATCATAAATATCATGTCACCAGATTCAAATTGATCTTGGAAAGTCATTAACTTCTCTTACTCTTGATTTCTGGAGAAAATAGAGAAAATACCCTCCTTAGGTACCTACTTGTGAGACTTGCTGCAAGGATGACCGCAGATCACAGATGCTATGTGAAGTGCGTGGTAAACAAGAGCGCACTACACAAATACGCTATTTCTGTTTCTCTGGGGATCTTAATGTTATCAAAGTAATGAATGGGAAACATTAACTCTGAGTAGACTGAGTAGACCCTTTTGTGTTGCCCATAGCTGCTTCTGTTTGCAGAACCATATGTTGCATCTTACTATGCTGTCGTATAGCTCAACAGAAGATGGGCTCATTATCCCTAAGACAATTAATCAATATTGTTTCACATGCCTGGAAAAGGAATATTAAAAACCAAGCTTTTGTTGTGAAGCTAGTTTTAGATCCTGATGAACTTGCCAGGAGAGTTAAACTTCACTCTGTTACCGGAGAAGCCTAATCTAATGGATAGCGTCAAATACTTTGGAACGGTTAACAAACAAAATTTATAGCCTGAGATGCTCTTGTTCATCACTCATATAACAAGTGGCCATGTGCATGTCTGTTATTTTAGAGCATGATTCAATCCTGCAAAGTACATTGATGATATTATCAAGGGACAGATGTCCAAAAGGGCTCTGACCAAGATTTCAATAACCAGGAATTGCCTTTTATCTCTTCAGGATGAATTATTGAAGGATAATTTACTCAAGTATGTGAATTATGATGTAATTTTGTCAAACATTTGTTCTTTTTCCCATAGTAATTTGTAGAAGAGAATTTTCTGCACTTGTATTCATTAGAAAGAAATTAAAAATTTAATGCAATTATCTGCTAGTTTCATCCTGGGAAAGTAGCAAAAATAGCAAAAGCAGAAAGATATGTCATTTTACCATATTAAGAAGTGTATTTATCTTCAGATATTAGCAGAAAAAAACAATGAATTGATTACATATAACTTAATTAAGTGAAGTAGAAACAGTAAGAACAACAAAGAAATATATTACGGAAAAGTAAAAAACAATAAACATGGTTTTAGCCTTGATTCAATTCATGACTTCATTCACTCATTCCAGTATGTAAAATTTTAATTATAACCACACAGATTATAATAATTTTCTAATATCCATTTAACACAATTTTTGGTAATTATATAATTAAACAAAAAGTAAATATATAGAACTAAAATAAAAATATATACTGAAATAAACATGAAACATGCAAATAGAAATAAAAATATATAGGCTATTTGAATTTATGTGTGTACGTATACAATCATACCTGTATATGTGCTTGAACACATACACACCTCCAAATAGGTTTCCAAAATCATGAATGATAAAATGGATTTTTGAACATGTTCATATCAAATTTTTAAAGAAATGAACAAATGTGGAAAAGCCTTTCCTTGGATATATATGCCTTGAGAGCACAGTAGACCCAGCTCGAACACCTGTGGCTCCCACAGGTCCCACATCCCTAACACACGGTGACTCTGATGACTGTTAGATGCTCAAGTACAAGCTAAATTTCAGAGAGATTAAAATTTGCTTGGTGCAGTTTTAGTTTTCAGAATATTTTGTTGCATTCTACCTCTTCAGCCATTGTTAAATCTTATAATGTTGGGAATCTGTTAACTCTACTATTATACTCGAACTAAACAAGAAGACACCCCCCCATGCTAATCACTCTAGAAAAATAGTTTAATGATCAAACCAATGATGAGTATTTCAGTGCAGCATACTTCCTTAATGTCCCCCGACTCTGTCACATCTTTCCAGCTCCCCTGCCCCCACCACAGTCTAAAATACCGAGTCACCTTCTCCCAGAACGCTGCAAGAGCCTCCTACCTGCTCTTCCCACAGACACTACGAGGTGGCTCTAACCCACTCTCCACATTCTGCCCAGCTTTACCTTTACAAAGTGCATCTCTGATCACGTCACTCTAAGTGCCTAAATCTTTCAAAGACTCCCTGATGCTTTTATAAAGATCTACACCCAGGACTTTCTGTTCTAGCCCTTGCCTCTCTTTTACGCCACTCTGCTCCATCACTACCCTGCCTTCTGTTGTTCTTAGGATATGTGCGCTGTCTTTTAATTCCTTAAACACATGCTATCATCAGTAACCACAACCCATTTTTTCCCATGAAGTGTTTTCTACATGGAATATTCTTTTCCCTCCTCCTACTTTCAACTTTCATCTACTTAATTCCTACTGATCCTTCAGATATCAGTTTGGACACCACATCTTCCGGAATACGTTCTCAATCTGCAAGGTGCTTTTAAAATAGCAGTGTATTAGATTAATATCAATCACCCCTACGAAAATACAAGCTCCATGAACCAAAGGGACCACATTAAGTTTTTTGGTGGGATGAGGAATACCAAAAAAGGAAAAGAAAAACACACATACGCACACACAGACCATGTATATAGATAATGTAGTTTGCCCACATAGTACTTGAGCTCACTTTGTATTCACTGAATTATTTCCAGGGGTCCTCAAACTTTTTAAACAGGGGGCCAGTTCACTGTCCCTCAGACTGTTGCAGGGCCGGACTATAGTTTAAAAAAAAAAACTGTGAACAAATTCCTATGCACACTGCACAGATCTTTTTTTGAAGTAAAAAAACAAAACAGGAACAAATATAATCACACCGCCTCATGTGGCCCGTGGGCCGCAGTTTGAGGACCCCTGCTTTAGACTGTCTAAATTCTACATGCTTCTTTTAATAAAGCACATACTTCCAACAAAAAAAGCTCTCTTAGAAGGTTCAGAAAGTGACTCACCAATAAAAAACTATCAAGTGACTTTTCCATAGCATCCTGAGAAATTTTTGTATAATCCTGGCTAGTAAGTGTCAGCAGACTCATGTTCTCTCTATCACTGCCTTTTATTTTAAATTTTCTTTTCAGGAGGTGCTTTTAACATCATTAAATACACAGAAATCTGTTCTGAATTTATATAATTTAAAATCAGTCTTAAAGGTCAGTGATTTATGAAGAACACTGACTTGATGGTTTACAACATTTTTCCCTCCTGACAGGAGACCCATGCTGGGAAAAAATAAAACATCCCAATTCTCATTAATGGAAACAGCTGAACAGACAACTGTAGCTGTTGAAGGTTACTGAAACTGCCAGGAAATTCTAAAAGCAAAACCAGGGCTGGGCTGGCAGATCAGTGCGCCTTTCATGTACAATCCTTAAATATAAAACCATGGAATTTGTAATGCTAATGGACACTCCTGTCAATATTTATTTAGGCACTTTTATGCTGTATATTACAGAAGATACTAAATAGGGGGAATACTCACTTTACAGAGCTAGTTCAGTGTATTCATATGCTACAACTTTTGGAGTTGTGCTTGAGGTTTATTATTCTACTTACTGAAGATAATGAGCCCACACACCGCCTCTGTTATGGGAGAGTGAACCTGAATAAAATTTGTTGAACTAATTACTATATATTTACGTGAGGAGAGCCTCTGATTGGACTTAGGCCATCGTAAAGGGTTCTTTCTTTAGCAATCCATTCATTTAATAAATAGTCATTGAGCACCTACCACATGGGAGACTTTTTTTTGCAGTTCATAAGCTAATAAAGGACCTGGGAGGCAGAGAGGTTTGTAGTAAACAATCCTCCCCTGCAGGTAAGTGTAGACTTTCGTCCACCGTTTGGGAGAGGTTCCTCCAGCGCAGCTTTATTCAGCTGGGTTCCCTCTTCCTCCTTACATGTCTGCAAAGGCATGACTGATAGGGCTCCACTAAACCATTCATACTGCTCTGCTCAAAACCCTTCCAAACTCCGGCACCCAACTTCTTTTACAACGCTGGCCTCATGATGCTTCTGAACATTAGGGAGTTTTAACAACACAGGGTATAGTCAATATCTTAAAAGATGTCATTTAATTTTCAAAAAGCAGATTTATATTCGCTTAAGCTTAAAAGTTAAATCCATTATAAAGTACACTAATGGAATGTATGACGGCCTAAGAAGTACGACTGTACGCTCCATGAAGGAATCCTGGCATTTTTGTATAAAGCAGGCCATGAGCAAATGACTGTTAAGTTGTTGAATTAATTGTGAAAAGTTCAATATAACTTATAAAAAGACAAAAGTTTCTGGATTAAAGTGTTGCTGTTCACTGTAATATTCAAGAAGCCAAGGAGGCCAGGCATAATGGATGGCTCCCACCTGTAATCCTCACACTCTGGGGAGGTTGAGGCAGGTGGATTACTTGAGGTCAGAGGGAGTATGAGGCCAGTCTGAGCAAGAACAATACCCTGTCTCTACTAAAAATAAGACTAAGCAGGGCTTTGGTGACAGGCACCTGTAGTCCCAGCTGAACTCAGGAGGCTGCAGCAGGAGGATCTCTTGCACCCAGAGTATGAGGCTGCTGTGAGCCAGGCTGATGCCGTGGCACTCACTATCTGAGAGGTATACTAATATACTTAGGGTACATCACTGAAAAAAAAAGTAAAACTGACATTCTATGCCATGTATTCATTCAAGGCATTTTTAAGGAGTGACCACACTGCGTCTGGAACTACGCTCCGCACTTGGAATAGTGGTATAGAAACTTAATGTGGCATCTGTCCAAAAGTGAAGCTGCTCGCAAATATGACTAAGTTAGAAAGCAAAAATTGCCCAGATGCAATTTATCTTACCTTGTAATGAATTGAAGATGGAAAAGAGGTACGTGAAAGGGACATTTAAGGGTCCCCAAGCGAACAAAGCAAAACCCCACGTCATGCCCAGCAGAAACGTCAGGCTGACCACGCTGCGCAGGTTCCGGAGAACCTCTTCTCTCAGGGTCCGGCTGCTCCTCTTGCCGTTCCTCCCACAGATCTGCACCATCACCACAATGAACATGGCAACGTTCAGAAAAAACATGACTCCAAAATACCCGGCACAGGTCACATAGAACACCACTGGATCCCGAATCCAACAGCTGAAAACAGAAGAAGAAGAAATGAGAAAGAAAAAGAGACTTATGACCAGGCCCTGTTTGCCTCAAACTTTACTTGGCTTCCTCTGGACTACTGCAGGTTTCTCTCTCAAACGCCATCCTTCGTATTAACCTGGATGGAAGTGGAAGACATTATTCTTAGTAAAGCATCACAAGAATGGAGAAGCATGAATCCTATGTACTCAATTTTGATATGAGGACAATTAATGACAATTAAGGTTATGGGGGGGGGAGGAAAAGCAGAAAGAGGGACGGAGGGAGGGGGTGGGGCCTTGGTGTGTGTCACACTTTATGGGGGCAAGATATGATTGCAAGAGGGACATTGCCTAACAATTGCAATCAATGTAACCTGGCTTATTGTACCCTCAATGAATCCCCAACAATAAAAAAAAAAAAAAAAAGAAAAAAAAGAAAAAAGAAAGTTCCTGGACCTCAGTTTGCTTCTTTGGCCTTCATCTGAGTGAATTTTTTGTTTGTTTGTCTATGGATGGCCACAAGCTTAATGTCTAGTTATTTAAGTCAATCAGTGTTAAAAAGAAAGCAAGGCAGCCTTCTTGAATTTTGCATTCTATGAACACACTCTTGCTTGGCTTGCCCCCAACCATGTCTAACCTTTTCTTTTGTGTGTCTGTACATGAAGAATGGAAGAGTTGAGAACTCACTTTAGGGCTCTGTATTTAAGAGATGGCAGTGTGACAAAATGATAGGGAAGCCGAAGTCTGCTGAGGGATTTGGAGGACACCTGTTCTTGATAGACCCAACAAGGCCCTTATTCCCTCTTCCTGCCTCTAACACAGAAGCAAGTTCTGGAGCTGACGGTCATCCCCATCCAGGAGAGAGTGGCCACGCAAGCCACAGAGTTATTTGCTCTGACACTTTAACCATAGAATCAATGCCAATGGTTACTACTTCTTGTCACTTGTGAGGAGTAAATTCCTAAACTTATTTTGGCCACGTAGTTGTGGGTTTGTTACTATGGACATAATAACTCCCATTAATATCACTGGCCTCTAATAAGGCAAGACCTTATTATAGAACTGTGAGATTCTCACCTGGACACTTCTCATGCACAACTACAAAGTTTACATTGATTACAAAACATTCTTATGAGATTGAGAAGAGATACTTGAGTGATATACAGAGCAGACAGTTGATGAAAGACATTTGGAAACTGTAGTATGCAGTTTCCTCCTATGTTAGGAGGAAAGCTGACAAATACCACAATTTGCAGGTGTCTTTGTGCCTAATCAACACTATGGAAATTCTTGGGTACCTCAAAAAACAGATGAATGATTTAAGGCAATTAAATCCATCCTAAAATTCCAGTGGAAATGGTCTTCCACACAGGAACAAAAATCTCCACAAAGGCAACAGCTGTCCTGAACATCTCTGACTCCCAGAACTCAACATGATTCTGGCATATGGCAAATTCTCAATAAATGAGAGTTGCTTATGGCACAGCAACTTACTAAAAAGTCCTACAGGAGTTGACCAACTCTCTAAATTCTCTTATTTAGAACTTACTTTTTGACTTCTACTTTGAATAAATGTTATTATAAAGGCCCCTACCATAATTTTGCTTGTCCCTGGAGCTAACTTTTCTTTACATATGGAAGTTCCCCTAAAATCATGGAAATCCCTGACCTAGCTCCGTATTTTGCTCCAGTTTTTGAAGATCCCTTTGAGTGTGACTTTAGAAATGTAAGAGAAGGGAAGACCATGGGGGAGTGGCACAGACACTGGATGGCTGACAGGATACAGAAGTGCTGTTCACCTATAAAGTGTGTGTGGATGGGGGCACCACAGGGCTCATGTCAGGAATAAGCTCTTGCTTCATTCAGTAATTCTTTCCATCCACAAATACTTATTGAGCACCCATGATGTGACTGATAAAATACGCTGGAACTACCCAAACTGAGCAATATAAGGACCTTAAACTCAATGATGGATGTCACGGTCTGAAGGGAAATTTCCAAATTATTTAAGAACTCATTGATTTCCTGATTCTCTCCATTTCTACATAACACTCACACTGGCATGGAATCATTCACTGTCAGATACTGCTATTTAACTCTCCTGAAGATGTGTGTGGGTTGCAGAAGGTGGGAGTATTATGAAATCTCCTCAAATAGCCTGGGTCCTCTCAGGCTAGAAGACAGTATCTCAGGCAGCCCCTGAATTCCCCAGCTGGCAGAGTAGAATGTAAGTATGGAAAGTGGCTGGAGCATCACAGGGCATTCGGGTACAATCATCTGCTGCGTAGCAGAGACCTTAGCAAAGACGTGTGAATAAACTTCAGCCTTGTAAAACGAGAGCCTCATGTCTTGCGTGAAATTTGTACTGCATTTCAGGAAACAAAGGACAGATAACCCACCATAAATACATTCTCAAAAAGTCTATTACTTACAATTCATCGCCTTTTTCTTTTCCGTAGCTTTCTTTTCCATAGACTTCATTTTGGTTTCTGCTCGCCAGAATAATTGATACCACTAAAGCGGGCAAACCTGTTATATAAAGACAAAGACACAGACAACTCCTTTGAAGTGTCTGCAACTGCTTTATAAGACTGATAATGGCAAGGATAGGAAAAAAAGGAAGCAAGCGTGCGCGTCCAGGCACACACTCTGTATCACAGACCTCTTACAAGTGTCAACTTGGTTACAAACAACAAAATCCCTGCCTTGGGATGGAATGTGCCCAACTTCCCGTTGACAACAATCAAAACATACTCTTAAATGAAAGATATTTAAATATTCAGTTTGTCTCTGGGACCCACTAGAGAGTCCGAAACTGAAATGTGGTTTCATTAGCGCCGCTTTGTCAGGCTGCGGAGTGGCAGACGACGAGGTCACTGCAGTTTATTTTGCCTTTCCTACCTAAAGAAAAATCCTCAGAAAAAGTGGGGGGAGAACATTGACATATAAAGTCTTTAGAGTCTTCTTTCTCAAAAGAATCACTTGTTTCACCAAGCAAATTTCTGTGGGGAAATGCTATTCCACCCTGTTTCTCCGACAGATGCTTTCACTGCCTCCCGAGGTGGTGTTGAATGTCTTGGCAATATCTCTCACTTCTAAATTTCCATCTGAAAAGGTTGATGAGAAAACTCTAGAATGCCGGACAAAACCCATATAAAGGAAGGAGCTTCACCAGATGATCCCAACCATCCAGGCCCGACTGAGGATGCATGTTAAAAAGTTCAAGGCAAAAATTCTGTAAGTAGTCTGGTTATACATACACAAAAATAACATTCTTTTTCTCATTTCCAAGAAATAGGCTGTGTCTACGGATGAGTGCGGAGTCTGAGCTGGCCTTTCTTATTTCAAAGCAGGATGGAAAAGCACCACTGTCTGCCAGCTGCTTCTTCAGACTTGGGTGGGCTGGCTCTGGGCTCAGGAAATAAGTCTGTGGTGACTCAGGAGTGAGGGCTTTCCCTATACTCTTGAATTTAATGAGTGCCATTGAATAGTTTTTAAAACACACAGTTCTGAAGATGCCCTTTCCTTAGGAATTGTCTATCTAATCCATATCTGTCACAATTTTAAAATTTCCCTCAACGGCACTAACTAGTCTTTAAAAATAAGGATCCTCCTATGAGAATGTGGCAATTTTCATGACAGAAAAGACAAAACCCCAAAAAATTCAGGAAAAAAGATGATGAGAAATGGGTGAATGGGTATAAAGTATGTTATCCAGGTGAAAGTCTGAATGCCCTGATTCGGCTTCTCCATAACTTATGCATGTAACAAAAAGCACATATACCCTATAAATTAGCACAAATAAAAGGGGAAAAAATGGAAGAGACTCACCCCAACCAATGATACAGAATTTTAGAATATATCGGCGAATGTAAGTGTTAAATACTTTAACTAGAGCAATGTACATGTGAATTGCTTCTAGCCCCATCCAGGTAAATGTTGCCAGCAGAAAGAAATGCAGAAGGGCCGCGATGGCGGTGCAGAGTCCGTCCACGTCGAAGGAGGTGATCCAGCTGTCTAGGAGGAAGAGGAGGTTGAGAAACAGCAGGGCTGTACTCAGGTTCATCAAGATTTTGGAGGGATAATCCCTTCGCAATTTCCTAAAGAAGGAAAAAAGAAATAGAGACAATCACCACCCTTGTAAATGAATACTTGCGCCACAGATTCCAGTCAATTCCTATCGTATACAGGTGTGCGCAGCAGGCAAGGGAGCACCATCTTCCTGATGTGGTTCCACAAGAAGGAGGGATAAAGATATGTACGAGTGTGTGGCAAGTCATGGAGACTTTTTAAATATTAATTTTATCTCAAAACTGTTTCTAATTGTTCACCAATTCCCAATTCGTTTCAATAGACCATTTTTAATTCAGGAAAAATTCTAGAGTTGTAAGAATGACACTTTTATTAAAAACAATTTTCCTACATTATGTGAACCTTCTTGATTTTTTAATGAGTTAAGGATCTTTTTAAAAAATTTCCCATTTCAAGACCAATTTTATAAGTTTTGTAAAGCAAACGTTTTCATCTTTTACCATGTAGAAAGCATCTTACACCGTTTTTACTTAAATGTTCATCATTTGTAACAGATTGGAGTACACTTTCTAAATACAGTAATTATAAATTAAGATTCCGCAGCTGGAAAATTCAGGCTGCACGATGCATCTTTTGAGAAACCTGAACATTAAAACCGAACCACCACTCTATGTGATTCACAAAGTGTAGAAATGCTTTGGGAAGGCCAGGCAATCTTTTTCTTGACATTTGAAACAGTTTGCACTGGGCTGGACACACAGGAAAATACTCACTCAAAAGCAACATATGTCAGGAGAGTTGCTGCTGAGAAAATAGCGGATATACCACACCCGACATAGCTGATGAAAGTGAGGACTCTGGTGTTCCGTGCGTCCATCTGGGAGGCACTTCTTGGAAGGTCCTACATAGAACGTCAACAGCAGGCATAAGAAACCCTCTCTTCATAGAAAGATTGTCTCACTAGAAGAGTTCACTGCTAACATCAGAGCATCTCAACATCAGTGGCTAAGCACAACAAAGGAAATCAACACTGAAGGTTCCAGTTATCGTATTTTGGGGATCCATGCCAGTAAGACACATGCAGCTTTCTTTCAGGAAGGAGTTGCACATTCTTTTCTAACATGAAGTTCTTTCCCAAGCTCTTTGTACACCAGTTTAACTGGAAGAGCAAAACCACCAGGTCCCTCCAGCAAAGTTTTAAGTATGCAAACAAGTATGTTTCATGATTTTTCCTTGAGTAAGCTGTGTGTGTGTGAAATGAAACGTGAGTCAGTGCTGGGTTTGACTGATGCCGTAAAGAAGAGGCACGGCATCCTTGCAACTCTGCAATATGCACAAAGTAATGAAACTCAAGCAGGGACTGAGAGTGTGAAGGGCCTTCACCAACTCACCCCCAGGAATTCCTCAAGACACTCAGGGACACAGGGCATGCAGGGACACGGGACGGGCTTTGAGTCAGAGCCACCTGACTCACAGAAGGGCTTCCTCAATCAATATTTTGGTTACTCCGGGGTCTTGTCAGGCCACAAAAGTGAGTCATGGTCCTGAAGGTTCTCCAAGTGACCTGTCACTACCTTGAAAAACCTATCTTGGTAAGACAGTTAGTTGCCTTGGAACCCAATAAAATTCAGAATTTAAAATAAAAAACTAAATTTAATAATCCCGTTTACATATTTAAACATAATTCTCATGTTTTATACTTATAGAGAATGAAAATATTTATCTTTCTGAACTCACCAATATAAAAATGTTCTAATGTTAAGAATATTTAAAATTTTTTACTACAAAGAGACTACTTTGTACATTAGAAGATATAACCATAGGTATGGAATACATTTTCTTTAATTTCTTATATGGTAAATGTGTCATTGTACAATGTGGACTCTGGGAATATCATATACAAATGAATAAAGAGTTTGTGAATCAAGAAAATCTCTTAACAAAGTCTTGGATGGTCTGGAAAATTGAAAAGGATATGGGTACATCACCAGAAGGATAAATTCCAGAAAGCTTTTCTACCAGAAGTTTATAATACTACAAATGCTGTCCCGGTGGAAAACACAAAGATAGCACTAAAAATGCATATCTATAAAAATGCATACAATTACAAATTCATAATATTATTTAAACAGTATATGAAGGAATTGGTTATTCAAAGTACTTGGCAGCCAAACTCTGGCAGTATATAAATCATCTTTGAATAAATTTATTTATTTATTTTTTTTAGAGATAGGGTCTCACTCTGTTGTCCAGGCTGGAGTACAGTGGGGTGATCATAGCTCACAGTAGCCTCAAACTCCTGAACTCAAGCAATCCTCCTGCCTCAGCCTCCTGAGGAGCTGGGACTACAGGTGTATGCCACCATTCCTGTATATTTGACTTAATATTCCTGTGTATGCCACCATTCCTGTATAGTTGACTTAATATTTGACTTAATAACATGCACACCATTTTCCAAGAAATCATGAAAAATAAGTATTTTCTAAAAGAATACTTGCTGTCACTTTTGGAGAAAAGAGAACATAGAAGGAAACTGAATTTTCTCTTTTAATTATTTAGGGAAAACACGCTATAGTTTAACTATCAGGAAAATTACAACGTGCTGTGTTGCCACATGACTGACGATGGTCATTTACATAGGCCAAGTAGATGCAAGAGCCAAAAACTACACCCCGTCTCCTCACTGCTTCCGCTCAGTCTCCCAGGAGGAAGTGTGTAAGATTTCAGGGAGGTGATAAACATGACCTGATGTCTGTGATTCTCATTTGAAAAGCTTTATTGCCTCGGTTCACATTACTCCCATCTCCTATCAAAAAACAAATGAGGTTGGGTCCCTTTGTGGAAACTATACAAGACATAGGGTGCCCTGAACCCCCAGGAAAATGTGTGTAGAGTCAAAAGTTTACTTATACTCATAGGTGTAAGTCTATGGATGAATTCAAACAAGTCTTTGGCTATGGGGTGGATCTTGAAATTTTGGTAGGATGTGATCTCATTTTTATTGAAAACTGTTGGGCAAGCTGGATAATGAAATGACACAGGGCCAGGGCAGCGGAGGCAGGAAAAAAGGCAAGAGTGATACGGAGGCCTAAGCGTGAGAGATGCGTGGCGCCCACCACCTCCCCAGCAGGACTGAAGGCTGGATTCCCGTCCCAGCCGCTCGTCTGTCCTGACAGACCACAGTGTCCAGGGTGGGGGTCACCTGGCACAGCGTGACCTTCAAATACCCGGAGTGAGCGATGACAGAAAAAGTTTTGGCCTCACTCTTCACTGTCCCCTTCCAAGTAAACATCACTTAATGTTTTCTTCGTCTTTCACCATCCTTTCCTCTCCTCCTCTCTGTCTCCTTGACTCTGTTTCTCTCTTAACCCAAGGGTTTCATGGGCATTTTCTTATTCCTGGGATTATTTATCATCACAGCTAATGCTGTGAGAAAAAAAAAAAAAAAAGAACAAGTTCTTTTCTATAATTACTTTCACATATTTATAATCTATGATTGCTACGAATTAGATTCTTCATTAAGAATCAAGATTCAGGTAAAAATTATTCAGGAAATAATTCAACAGAACATCACCTAAGAAGGTCGACTGATAAAAAAGAGGAATGCTTTCCCAAATGACATCAGGTCTAAAGGAGCGGAGAAACTCCCCCCTTACCATCAGAACTCCAAAGTGTGTGAAGTGGGTACACAGGCAGATCGTCTCACTTGCGTCAGAATCTCTGTGTGCGACACATCCTGACCTGTTCCACCCTCCAGCATTTTCTGTTGAAGGAATCAACAAACAGTGTGAAAATCACAGCAGAACGGTGCCTTCTCAATGGTGAGCGAGACCTTTAGGGACACTTGCCTCAGTCTTTTCTGCCTTACAGAGGTTATTTGTACAATACATGCCATTATTAAAGCTAACCAATACTCAGAATTATCTGGATTCCTGGAATCACTTTAAGGCGGTGCCAGGTGAGCAGTTAGTGGTTATTTGGTCAAACTGTGGACTGCTGAGTGCCTCGGGGGCTCCAAAAATATTTGATTCAATTTTTCAACATATTTTAAAATAAATGTCTATAAAAAGAATACTCTTTTTCAGATATATTCCATGCTAATGAACTCTTTGTAGCCAACACATTTCTTTTTGGAGGGTCATTCTACATTTTATGAGGACAAAGCGGGTCGGCTTTCTTGGAATGTGCTATTTTTTTTTTTTTTTCTTTTTTTTGTAGAGACAGAGTTTCACTTTATGGCCCTCTGTAGAGTGCCGTGGCCTCACACGGCTCACAGCAACCTCCAACTCCCGGGCTTAAGCAATTCTCTTGCCTCAGCCTCCCGAGCAACTGGGACTACAGGCGCCCGCCACAACGCCCGGCTATTTTTTGGTTGCAATTTGGCCGGGGCCGGGTTTGAACCTGCCACCCTCGGTATATGGGGCCAGTGCCTTACCGACTGAGCCACAGGCGCCGCCCTGGAATGTGCTATTTACGTACACAGCAGTCACAGACACTGAGGAATTCTAAGTGGCGTGAACGCATCTTATCTTTCATGATGTAAAATGGAATATGAGCAACTGATATATTGCCGAAGTATTCTATTTATTCGAATAACATTTTAAGACACAAGGTGATATTTTTAATTATATGAGTAAATTAGGATCTTTTTTTTTTTTTTGTGGTTTTTGGCCGGGGCTGGGTTTGAACCTGCCACCTGCGGCATATGGGACCGGCGCCCTACTCCTTGAGCCACAGGCGCCACCCATAAATTAGGATCTTTAAAAAACTGTACAAAGAAGTTTTTTTTTTTAAGTATCCCATCCAGCTGTGAGAAGGACTGCCACTAAAAAAGGTTTTAGCCACTTTCAGGCTTTTTTTTTTTTTTTTTAATCAGGCTATATTGACACAGGAATGAATTTGGCCACAATAATACCAGTGAGGAACGCTGAGGGGAGTTGACCCTCAGGGGACAGGCAATAGGAGTTTCAGCCCTTGTATCTCCCCTCAAAGAGATTCCCACCTCTTATATCTAATTATTTGTTTATCCATTAATTTTGCCTTCCTTTCTTGACTGCTGAATATCATTTTGGAGCTGTTAATTTCTTTCGAGGAATACTCGTTCATTATAATGATTCCCATATTTACGTTCCTTTTGTCTGCTGCCTCACCCCTTTATAATTTAAGGTCTGGAATCTGGATTCGAACTTGTATGCCTCGTGCCTATCAAGTGCACCCTAGGAGAATGAGATTAAGCGTATGTCTACACTCATCTTAAAGTGGCGATAAAAATGTATACTGAATTTTACAAATAATGGAAACCGAAAAGGTTGTTCAACTGGAAAATAGAATCAAGTCTGCCTATTTCTTCTTACAATGACTAAAAAGTTACAGAAATTCTAACTGACTTCCCAAGCTTCCTAAACTAACTTTTGCAGCTCAGTTGCCATTTTACACTTGCATGGTGACTCACTCTGATTTAGGGTGGAATTAAAGGAAACGGGGGTGTCTAACAATGTTTAAAATTCAGTTGTTATCTATATTAAGACAACCAATATTTTAAAACTTACTGTTTTTGTTCATATCCCAGAAGGCACAGATGGGATGATGCGCTTCCTATATTAACATAAGAATAAACATGTGAAACTGTTTAAAATGTGATTTAAATATGGCAAAAAGAGTTAAAATGCCAAGGGTTTCACAAAGAAATGGATCAGCCTGAGCTCTGCCAATACAACCTGAAAATGTCAGGCACTTTAGAATCTAGAGGGATCTTCTTCTCTTCAGAAGGACTTCAAATAAAAATCAGCCATTATATCACGAGGGATCATATTATCGCGATTCCTAGGTTACCAAATATGTATGTCCCATCATTAAATACTGAGTCCACGACCATTCTTGGCATTTAGCAAAGCTTTTTACATTATAATTACACATCATCTTCAAATTCCTCTTTTATAGCCAAGTGTTTACATAAACAAATTAAAAACAGAGACTCTAAGAGCTATTTGTAGACCCCATGCTCACAGCAACAGTATTCAAAACATGGGAGCAACCCAAGCGCCTATTCATGGATGAGCGGAAAAGCAAAGGCTGGTATACACATACAATGTAATATTAGCCAGACTTAAAAAAGGAAGAACATTCTGAGACATGCAACAACATGGATAAATCATATAGACATTATGATAAGTGCAGTAAAGCCAGTCACAAAAGGACAAAAACTGTGTACTTCCCCTTACATAATGCTCTTAGGGTGGCCATATTAACAGACATGGAAAGCAGAATGGTGGCTGCCACGGGCAGGGCGGGGGAGCGGAATAGGGAATCACTCAACGGTAACAGAGTTTCTGCTACAGGAGATGGAAAAGCTCTGGAGGTGGATGGTAAATATACTTTATGTTACTGAACTGTACAGGTCACTGAAATGGTAAATTGTACGTTACATCTATTTTACCATAATAAAACAATAATCCTCCTTTTCAGATGAAGGGACTGAAACAAATGAAGCCAAAGGGCAGATCAAAGGGGCCTTAGAGGTTCATGGCATAGCAGGCTAGCAGGCAGGTGACTTAATTTCCAGTCCGCACTGTTAGCTAATTGCCCCAGAGAAAGTCCCTCCCCTAGAAAAGCCCCCTCCTGCTTTCTACAGGCCAAGATTAGCTGTCTCACTCTTAAAGTTACAGCTACCTGCTGAAAATTTCAAACTTATGGCCTGCCCCTAACGGCTCTTCCGGCCAGAGCAGTAACTCCTTATTGGCTACTCTACCATCCCGTCACCAAAGACTTCCCCTAACCGAACCTATATGGCACGTGCGCGCGCTCTCTCTCTCTCCCCGCCCCTTCCTCTCTCTCTCTTTTCTCTCCCCTCTCTCTCTTCTTTTCTCTCCTCTTTGGTGAAGCTCTGCAGCATCCCTCCCTCACCAATAAAAACCTTTCCTACAAGCCTTGGTGGTTGTGAGATCTCTGCAGGTCAAGTGCCCCACCCCCCACCCCTTTCACTCACTCTCTGCCTACCTACCTGCCTATCTAAAAAATGGCAGACCCATGACAAGGGCCTGCTATAAAAGTGAGAAAACTTCCGCCTCAGTCCTCTGTGACAATAAGAACCCCCACCTAATTTTATCAAATAAACAGGTGACAGAGAGAGTAACGAAACAACAAGAAAAGCAACGTTCGCCGAGAGGTTCAACAAGCTAATCTCTCAAAAAGTAAGTTCAACCTCTCGTTTCTCCCTTGACTTGCTTTATTTGAAGTAATGAATGTTGTTTCTTAAAAAGAGTAGCCCTTTTCTTTAGTCTCATTCTCCTCTGACTCCTGAGTCCCAGATGAGACCAATTTCTCCCCAGCTGCTGCTCTTTCCTATGACTCCTGAGCTCAGCCCGACGGGCAGTTCTCCAGTTATCGAAAACTGGTCCCTCATGAAAAAGGCCAGTTCCTTTTTATTACGTAGGTCTGATCATTCTCTGAAATAATCTGACTCTGTTCAATTGCTCTTGGTAGCATTTTCTTACCTGAGTTCTTGTGTGTTTGATTTTAATTTGAACAGGATCCCTCAGATCCTGGATGGTTATGTTTCCAATGCTGCATGCCATCACATAACTCACTAAGGTTTTACTCTGGGGTCCTACGTCCTTTGGAAGACAAAAAAAAAAAAATGCATGTGTTAGAAGGCACACACTTTTATTTTACTTTGGTGCTCCAAAATAAGCAAACTGTCAGCAATTTTTACACTCAAGATCTTCAATTCTAGAACATCCTGTTTATAACATCAAATTGCTGGCTTTCCTGAAGGAGCTTTGCTATTTCCCTTATTATAATAAATACATTGAGGGAATGTTACGAGTCAATATTGTAGGGCAATGTTCATAAAACTCCATTCTTGATTGCGGTGACTGATGTCAGCCAGTTAACATCTGAAACAATGCAAGCCCATAAATAATATAAACTCATAAAAAGCTGTGAAACAATTAGATCATTTCCCTACTCTAGAAAATAGATGAAGTGATTTTCCTTTAGAGAAGTACGAAGGAAATATGGTGTGGAAAATAAAAAGCAATTCATTTTTGACATCCATGCCAATAGCCTGACGTGCTAACTTACACCAAGTGTAATATAGGATGCTTGCCAGCATCGGCGGAGTCCACCTCGGTGGAAGGCTATCAGGAAATGAAATCTATGCCGCACCATGATTCGGACCAATATTGTTTCTTCCCCTTGTGTTTGTTGTCAAACCTCCTGAATTCCTCTCCACATCACAGCTTATAAATCAGTTGTTAATTGCTATCGAAGAGTCCATGGTGCTCCCTTCCCTTATGTATAAGCTACTTGGCCATTCCTCAATACACTATTATTTCTATTAGAAACAATTCTGTTTGGCCTGAGACTTGCTGTTTTCTGTTATAGGTCACATTGTTTGATATACACGGGTATCTTGAATTTAACAGATAACTTTTATTTTTTAAAAAACGGCTCAGCAAAACTGCTCAAGATTGTATTTACAAAGGCATCCAGAGGTCACCACTGTTTGCTGGCAGTGGGCCTTTTAGTATCTAGAAATGATGCCAATAAAAATGATAATATGTGCTCAGCACAATGCCATCTAACTCTGCGGATGTGTGGAGGCCAAAGGTCACTTGAAATACTAATGGGAAAACTGATTAAAGCCAAGAATGCTGTTCACTATGTAAACAGAGCTTCCTGCTAAATTAAAAAAAAAAAAAAAATCTTTTCCTTTGGTGTACAATTTCTTTAACAGTCTAAATGACTAGGGAACATAGAATATTTAGCAAAAGGAATAAATAGTAACTTCTTTGCTAATTCAATTTCTAAGTGTATCATGCACGTCGTAGCCTATTTTAAAAATTACAATCAATATATCTTTTAATAAGCATATTATTATCAGAAATAAAATACTTAAACAATTATATTAGAAATTTTTGTTTCTAAAAATATAGTAGATTCATTTTTCAAAAACTCCCAATATATTTCAAAAGAATCTAAATTTTATTTTTACCTTAGAGCAAAAAACTTCACTTGTAGTGAACATTAATTTAATGAATGCTTACCTGGAACAGCCCAGTTTTGTTGAAGAAGGTAAACTGTGCTCTTCTAACTAATACAGAATTTTCTGGACTTAAATTCTCAAGTAAGTTTGGAGGCAAAATTACAGAAGCCAGTGGATCCATTTGTCTGTTCTCAAAATCCATCTGTCACACACATAGAGATGTATTGGTTGAGTAATCACACCTACTTGGTAATGACAACTCAATCCACATGCTGAGTAAGAGGAGAGAGCATTGCCAAGCATCAGGTTAGCTAAGACTGAGGCTTCCCTTTATCTGTACAGCAGTCATTCAACTCCCAGATAAACCCCCTACAAACAGAGCCGTGGATCTCATTTAGGTTGTGCTTATGTGAAAAAGGAGACAACGCATTGCTTTTAACCAAGGTTGAGAAATCTATAAATCAGTCAACATTTTCAAATGCAAGAATTACGTTTAGTATGATCAGATTTTTAGGTTTTCTCAAGACACTGAATGAAAGATAACTTCCAGAGAAAAACAGAGAGAGAGAGAGAGAGACACTAAAGTTAATTTGCTGACTGCAGAGCCTGAGTTATCTCTGCAAAGAGACAACAACTGAAGTTTCATGAATGCTCTTGGACACCATTTTTCCTGAAACCATAGCTCAGGCCAAAAGGTGCTTTCTTGCCAATGGTCTTGGAATGAGATGGAGGTTGATCAAGTTTCCACTTACAATTATAAAACAGAATTACTCAAAAAAGCCTGTAGTCTACAGTAAAAAAAAGGTCTTTTCTGTATTCTGATTGCAGATCTTTTATATTTTCAGTTTGATCTGTCTCTACTGTTGAATGTTATGCTCCACACATACACTCCGCCAGGTCAAGAATGATGCTTCATTCATTTTGTTTGCCCTGGTGGCTAAAACTGTCTGGCACACAGTAGGAACTTGAAAATTACTGGCTGAAGTGTCCCTTCAACATGTCAAGGAAGCATTACACTCGCCCAGACTACTTGTCCACGCGTGCTGTAATCTGCATTCCCAGACTTCCACATCATTTATTCTCCAAGTGTGATCTGCAAACCACCAGCATTAGCAACACCTGGCAACTGGGTAAAAGTGCAAATTTGGAGGGCTGACCCAGGACCTATTAAATGAGAAATTCTGGGGATAAGGCCTAGCAAACTATCTTAACAAGTCCTGCAAAAGATTTTAATATTCAGTTTGAGAACCACTAGAATCCTCCCTGCTTCTCTTTACCTTTGGGTCCTTAAGAAAGCTTCCTTGTGATTGAACTGACCCTCACCCTTACCCGTAAGACAGTGGCCCTACTCATGCTTTCAGACCTAGCTACAGCGCCACCTCTTACAGAAGTTCAGCTAGCCACCCTGGCATCAATCTGGATACTCTGCAAGACCTTGTAGCTTCTGCTATAGTTAAACTGAGCCAATGTTCAGTTAATCAGCATCTATTGGACTGATTTCTTTACAGTTGCCATTGCTAAAAGATTAGCAAGTTTTTTATACTTTAGTTAATTAATTAAAATTAAAGAAAATGTCGACTCATTACCTGAAAATAGGATTCATTATTGTTTGGAAGACCAATGCTAAAATTTGAAATTCCATTTGTTCCTGGGGACAAGGATGATACTCCAAGAGCCAGATTCCGAGTTGTGATATTCACATGTTGTGTGCTATTGAGATCTATCTTGTAGGCCAATTCATCGATTGTTTTTAAAGCTCTAAAGAAATGATAATAATACCACTGTTAAGTAATACAAAGGTACATGAACATACGTGGTTTTCTGTGTGGTAAAATACAAACCACATAAAATTGTATTTTAATTTTCTGATCTCAACATGAATACCCACAAAATTACTCCAAAACACAATAATATCAGTTATTATAGAGATATAATATAGAGAATCACAGTGATGGATGCATTCTCAAGAGAAATATCTGCCTTAAGGAAAATCAAAAGCTAAGTTTTTCTGAAAAGGTAATTTTTTTTTTTGGCTTGGGATGGTGGCTTACACCTATAATCCCAGCGCTTTGGGAGGCTAAGGTGGAAGAATTGCTTGAGGCTAAGAGTTCAAAAGTGTCAACATAGCAAGACCTCATCACTGCAAAAAATTAAGGTAAAAAAATTAGCCAAGCACGGTGCTGCATGACTTCTGTCCCAGATACTAGGGAGGCTGAGGCAGGAGGATCACTTGAGTCCAAGAGTTGGAGGTCACAGTGAGCCACTGCACTTCAGCCTGGGCAATAAAGACCCTGTTGCTAAAAAAATGAAAAACGAATATTATTTCTCATTCATCTTAGCCTTTATTTCCTTATATAAAAAATACCCTCCCTACCTTCTAACTTACTGAGAATTAAAGGAATAATGTCGTGTTTTATGAACTGTAAGACACTGTAAAAATGTTTACTAATTTTTAGAAAAAGTATATTAGAGAATAGATTTTAACAAATATGAAACTTTCATCAAAAAATGTGTTTGAAAAGAAATAAAAGATGTTAAATACCTCAATATAATATACTAACTGAAATAACTACATATTGAATTTTTTTAAAAAATGAAATACCGATTATGCTACATATATAGTTCATAGTAAACTATTTTAAAATTGCACATGAACTTTATGGACATCCTGTATAAGTATATATATATACACACATATTTTTTTTTGCCAGTTAACAACTACAATCATTTTTTTCAAACTGTATTTCTCAAACAATAAAATAAAATAAAGAAGTTTTAACTTCATGCTATGAATGACCTTGCAGACTATCAATGTATCTTTTAGAAATTTGAATCATAAAGTCTGGCACGAAGTATTCGGACAGGTAAGAAATATAACATCATATCTACCTAATAAATATTCCAAAAAAAGAGAAAAAGACTTACTCAGAAGACGACTCAAGCAAGTCACTATCTGAACTGCTTAAAATATTAGAAAATATATTCATTAGAGTTGAGCCAAGCGTTATATCGATGTTTTCTTCATTATTCACAATTCTTTTGACCTGTTCCACGATGCTGGTAATATCAGCTGAGGTCAAGTTCTGCCCATCAGCAGTCATATTTAAAATCTCACTGGCAACTTCATTCGCTTCCGCTAAAAAAAAAGAAAAGTAGAAGACAGAACATACAACATTTTACCTGCATATTTTGTACATCTCTAAGGATTTAAAGTACAATATGATATTCTGCTTCAACGTTGAAGCAGGAAAGTAGGGTTCCTGTGCATAGTCCCTTTCACTATCTTCACAAGGCAATAACACAGTAGAACCTAGTTGACCAACCATGGGACTGTAACAAACTAGCCACAATACGGAGGTGGTCAATATAAGGAACGAGGCCTACTGTGCTGATACGTGAATGTGGTCAAAGTCCACATGAATGACCTATGAAAATTAGGTCAACTTAAGGAGATGTAATGCAGGGAGGTGGTCAACTATGAAGGTTCTACTATATTACTTTTCTTTTTTTCAAAATATTAAACAGGTACATAGATTACGTTACATTGGTTACATAGATTACTTTTGTAACAAATGCATCACAGCTATAAATGTGCCCATCACCCAAATAGTGCTCATCATACCTGTTCGGTAGATATTGGCCCATCCTCTCCTCCGCCCTCCTCCCTGCTTGATTTCTACTGAGTTTTACTCCCCTCTGTGCACGTGTGCCCATTAGTTAGTTCCAGTTTAATAGCAAGTACATGTGGTGTTTATCCACTCTTTAGATACTTCACTTAGGATAATGGTCTCCAGTTCCATCCAAATTGTTGCAAAAGGCATTAATTCACCTTTTTAATGACTGAATAGTACTCCATTTCTTTTTTTTCCAAGTTAACATGAGGGTACAAACAACTAGGTTACAATGTTTGCATTTGTTAGGTACAGTCCCTCCTGTAGGTATGTCCTATACCTAAGAGGTGTTCCATACACTCTTACATTATGTCCATCAAGTGGGAGGACCCCAACCCCCTCCTTTAGTCTCCTTCCCCCCAAAGTGAACTGAGTTCAGTTCCTCTCCCACATGGACGTGCATTAGATCATCCACTGGCTTCGTATTAGTGTTGAAGTGCTCCTTTTCTTTATAGACAGAGACTAACTTCCCTCTACAAATAACTTGGAGGGCCCAATGACAATGTATTATTCTAAGAGAAATGCTCTCAGAATCACTGAATAAGTATATATTTGCAATTTTAAAACAAAATGAAATTACAACACTGATACCAGTATCAATTTATGTATTAGTTTAAAGTCTTCTCCATAATTTCCTTCCTATATCCAATCTCTTTCAGAATGAATAGAACAGAAAGTTAGAATGAGGAAAGAAACGTATTTTCTGTCTTAATGAAACAATCATTTGCCTGATTGTTAATACTGAAGTAGTATTATACAGCAGAAGAACAGGTCTGAAGACAATGAAAATGATGAAGCATTTCGTTCATGGTTCATGACAATGAAAATGATGGAGTCATTTCGTTTTATCCTTGAGAACTGAAGAAAAATTGCTCACTTACGTAAACAGTTAGAGATATCAGGGGGTCCCCAGTAGGCTGAGGCGTTGGCTGCACTGTAATGACTAGAAAACAAAAAAGATATTGTAACTATGGTGTAAATGACAAAATGTATGAATACGTTTTAGAATTTGCCTTGATATCTAGGTAAATTTCATTTGTAAGTAAAACTGTAATAATTTAAAATAAATCTCATACAAAAAATTCTTACTGGGAAAAAAATTAGTAGCATACATCACGGACAGAAGTGCTTTAAGAATTTGATAGGTAACGTCTGATTTTTCTTTCATATAAACTTGTAAAGGAGATTGTAATCCACATTTTATAGATAAGAAAATGGATTTAAGTCAAAGAATATTCCAAGGTCGCACACCAGGAAGAGGTGGAGTCACAGTTCAGACTCAAGTCCATAAATCTTCCAAGCTAACCTTCTTTCCTTCCAACCAAGTGTCAAACACAGCAACAGATACTTAAACTTTCGTAGTTTGCATTTCTGAATTCCCTCCAAGAAAACTCTAATTGGGACTGGGAAGGAGGGGGAGGCACCGAATTTGACTGTCTATTCTGCGAATCCCTGCCATAGTCTTGTCTCTTAGGGTTCTGGTCAACATTTAGGAAAATCTATATCCTGACAATTTCCCGCAGCAGATCACCCAACCTGGATCTCATCTTTATTTGCTCTCTGCCTCTTCTCCCACCATCACAATAATCACTCAAAATAGTTGAAAAGTTTTGGATTTTCCAGTGCATGTTGCAAAGCTTTCAGGGGGCTAGGTTCATCCAGACACAAGGTGCTGGGCTCTGTTGCTACCCTTTGGTTTCAAAATTCTTCAATCTTTGTTTGGAGAGGACTCGATTAGCAGATGGCTGGGAGGGAAACAGTGTCTTTCTGGATAAGTTATCTACTTTATTTCCCAGGAGAGTATGATTAGGCATACAGACACACAGATTCCTATCCTTCTTTCCACCCAGTACACATGCAAGAGAACTCCTATGCAGCAAATGTAACCCTGAGAGTGTAAGTAATGGAGAGTTTTGCTGGCAAGAGCCAATGAAAGCATTACCATGTCCTGAAAGCAGAAAAGTCAGGCTTGTCTGGACATTCTAAGGAGTATTCGGAAGGTACGATGTTTGGCCAGAGATAGCCTTTGGGTTCCTCCTCAGCAGGACATGAATCTACATGAAAATGAGAACCAACCAAATATTCATTCATTCTTTGAAATTCAAGTTGCAGATGAAAGCAAAAGGGCAATCCTGTTAATGAGGCATTTATTTCATCTAATACTAAAATACTAGTGTTTTATGTTCATAACATGTAAAAAAATGAGAAATTAGGAAAACAAGCATTGAATACATTTCAGAGATGAAAAGAAGTATATCTTTCAAAACCATTAAATGAAAAACGTTACGTGAGGATAAACATGAAACATACATTATCATTCTAATGCAAATCATTTGCAGATAACATTAGTAAAATAAATTTTATTTGAAAATTAAACACTATGGAAAATGAAAATAATCCTGAAAAATTTGAAATGTCATTTGATCTTTCTAAAAAGGGGAAAGCCAGGCGGCACCTGTGGCTCAGTGGGTAGGGCGCCAGCCCCATATACAGAGGGTGGCGGGTTCGAACTCGCCCCTGGCCAAAGTGCAACAACAACAACAACAACAAATAGCTGGGTGTTGTGGCAGGCACCTGTAGTCCCAACTACTTGGGAGGCTGAGGCAAGAGAATCGCCTAAGTCCAGGAGTTGGAAGTTGCTGTGAGCTGTGTGATGCCACAGCACTCTACCGAGGGTGATAAAGTGAGACACTGTCTCTAAAAAAAAAACAAAGGGGAAAGCCTAGAAAATAGCACATTGATCCTATCATCATTGAATTGTCAGAATATTTTATAGAAATACTCCAGCTGCTCTGAGATTACCCACTGCCTGGAAGCTTACCAGGGAAATGGCAAGAAGGCCTTTGTGAGCAAATTCCATGCCTTATCCTCCCTTCTTTATCCCCAAATTTATTCCACTTTTTCTTTGAAACTCTCTGGGAAAGTGTCACAACATAAATGATTCAGATTGCACAATTAAAAAAAAAATCAAAGTAATAGCAATCCATAAGCAACAATAAGTTGACTGGAAAACAGCAAGTTATACTAGACTACCAGGAACCAATATTATAGTCAAAAATTGGAAATCCACAGAACTTTCCCAATTAAAGTCTAAGCTTTAAAGTGGTCCAGTTTTGGCCTTTTATTTCTAAATTGGCAGAAAGTAGAAACTTTTCTACATAAGACCCATTTGCAGGAAAATAATAAAATATAGAGTTTAATTTAAGTGGCATAAATTAAATGTCCAGAGGAATGCAGAGAGAGTTGTCCTGGGATCCTCTATCCTCTAAGGACAAAGGGTAGCTGGTCCTTCCAGGGCTCATCAGTCAAATATAAACTACCATTTGGCAAGCTACTTCTTTGCAGAGACTTCTATATGGAAAAGAGTAATAGGCCATGCTTTCCCTACTCCCCAAAGCACTGTTTGTTAGGAAGCAAGAGGCTAGCTAACAGAGGCTTCCACAGAGGCTTAGAAACGGTTTATTATCATCTTTATTATTACTTGCCTTCATGCATCTCTGTGAATTCTCTCTAATCACGTACATCGCCACAATGGAGATTGCCTGGTTCTTTACTACACTGTGTTTCTGACTTTAGCCACAATCACCTTCTTCCAGGCTGAGGAATATTTGCTTCCTCTGCTTCAATCTCCTGATTGTAAAATGTCAATGTTTTCTTTTCTTTTGTTCTCTACTCATATACCGATTCACAATCATGCAACAACAGTACAACAATTAGTTCCTGTTGCCCATATTTTTGAACATTTGTCTTTCTAAAATATTCCCATCAAGATTCATTCAAAAATTACTCAACAAGTATTCAAGTCCCAGGGAATGTGCTGGGATCTGGGGGGCAGGTGGGAAGTAAGAATTAAAAGAAAAACCAAAACATGATTTTAAGACAGAAATTATTTAAAGAAAAAATATATAAGAACATAAATACATCCAGTCAAATACTAGGGACTTCTGATGTGTATAATGCTGTAGGTATCCTGACAATATGAAGTGGTGATGTCCATTTATACATGATGATCTCAGAAAAGGCTTCATAGAACAGGTGACTCTGGATCTGTCTTTAAAGATAGACAGGTGATAATCTGGTGGACAGTGGGAGTAGGGAAGAGCAGTACAGGCCAAGACATATTACGGACATGGAAGGGAGCGTGGCCTATTCAGGGAAGTGGAGGCAGTGCCACATGTGTGTCCGGAGATTAGGATGTGAATGGTATCCGAGTGGGATTTTATTCTAGGTCTGAGAGAACCTTTCCATATATGTCTACAAAGACAGTGGAATTGTTAACACAGAAAGGAAACATAAGAAAAGGAGATGTTTTATTAAAAAAAGTAAAAAAAAAGAAAAGGAGATGTTTTATAATGAGGAAGTGCCTTCTATCTTATCTACCACATTAGAGGTCATGTATGTCCTATATGAACATATGTATATATATACTCCCTTCATCCCTAAATTTGAAGCCAATGATGATCAGGGTCAAGGTTATTCTGGCATTTTGCTCATATGCATGTATTATTATTATTTTCCAAATATTGAAATATTTTCATAAAGTATCAAAATATTTGAAAATTTGACAAAGTATCAACTGTCATCTACCTACTTCATCCCCTTGCATTCCTGAGGTGCTGAGCTGATTCCTTTTTTTTGCTGTTTCACTTATTATAAGATCACCACTGGGATAAATTTCATCAACAGAAAAATATATTTTAACATAATCAAATAGCACAGAAAGGAAAAATATGTGTTTTTTTTTTTTCAATTAAACCCACATACATAGTCATGTAAAATGCATACTATAAAAAAATTAAAGCCACTTACCCATTTGCCTCACATTCACTGTATAGAGTAACAAACCCTCATCCAGGGACTCGTTATTTTTTAAGAGCTTCTGCTGGATGGTTCTTCCTTCTAAGTTAGTATTGTTGGTAGCATTGTAAACTAGAAGGGCCCAAATCACCAACCTAGGGAAACATTTCAGATAGAATTATTGATTAGTTGGTTTTATATGGAGGGAAAAACACTGGACATAGAAGGATACCCATGAATATTGAGACTTAAGAGATGCACCATGGTGCTCACTGACTTTCTCTGTTGCTGTGCACGTTATCAAATCTACTGCAGTAGGAATAGATTCTGTGGGATACTGCATGTGTCACCAACCTAGGGAAACATTTCAGATAGAATTATTGATTAGTTGGTTTTATATGGAGGGAAAAACACTGGACATAGAAGGATACCCATGAATATTGAGACTTAAGAGATGCACCATGGTGCTCACTGACTTTCTCTGTTGCTGTGCACGTTATCAAATCTACTGCAGTAGGAATAGATTCTGTGGGATACTGCATGTATAATTCAATCCTATCACCCCATCAATTTTCAGAAATATTTTAATACCAATAATAATAAATTATATGTTAATATTTCTATAGGATACGAACAAAAAAGGGCTGTACTTCTGGTTAATTCTACATTATTAATTTATGGCCAAAGATAAAGTATATAAACAAAAATTCAAATTTCAACTCATTTAAATTTTGAAATTATTGATAGCATCATTGTTTACAAATGTGGTGAAATTTCTCCAGGATAGCGACAACTGATTTTCCATCTTACGAGTATTTTGTATGGTGAAAAGTTACCAAGTACTGAAAATATACTTTGTGAACAGCAGCTCTATTACTGAAGAAAGTTATAAAATATCTGATTTTGAAGACCTTTAAAAGAAAATATCTCTATGGAAAGTAAAGAGATGTATCCTAGAAGCCCCAACAAACTTTTGGTTCTACAAATTAAAGTAACATAATTTTCTGCTTAACAATAATCATTCTTATTGTCAACATCAGAAATCAAAACAAACTCTAAGATAAAATTAAATGACACTTTTTGTCAAGCAGAGAAATGTTTTCCCCTTATATGGGAAAAAAAGCTCATATTACAACATAACTTTTATCTTCTCCTTATTCTGAGGAGAAATGAACAACATAAGACAAGGCATTATATTATCAAGACTGGTTACTGTCCACATGCCAAAGATAAAGTGACAGGATTACTTTTAAAATAACCATGAAGGGCCAGGCATGGTGTCTCACACGCCTGTAATCCTCTAGGAGGCTAAGGAGAGTGAACTGCCTGAGCTCACAGGTTCGAGACCAACCTGAGCCAGAGTGAGACCTGTCTCTAAAAAATATATAGGAGTTGTGGCAGGTACCTATAGTCCCAGCTACTTGGGAGGCTGAGGCAGGATAATCTCTTGAGCCCAAGAGTTTGAGGTTGCTGTGAGCTACGATGCCACGGCACTCTACCAAGGTGCCAAAGTGAGACTCTGTCTCCAAAAAAAAAAAAAAGAATCCATGAAATACTCAACAGAGGAGCAGTGAAATATTTATGAAATTCTGTGAATATAAGTAAACATTAAATACAGTAATAATATACTTTTGGTGCTACAAAAATAAGGAGGAATAAGTAAAATATTTGCTATTTGAGGTTAGGAGAGATTGAAGAATAACTCAACTTCTCCCCTCCTAAATATGGGTGCTCCTTTCCAGGACAAAGTATTCTACTGTTGTCACAACTAACTCCAAAGAGCTATGTATCTTTACAGTTATCTCCTGTTTAACATTCATATATAAGCCGCATTTTAGGATGAGGCAAACATAGGTATGAATTTAACAGTGAACTGTGATATCTGAATTTTTGAAATGGCCTATGGCCTATGGAAAACAGCATCCCTTGATTAAATTATTATCTGAAGGTAAGCCTTGCCACTCCAGTTACTGAGAACATAGGAGTTGGGAATGTGAACTTTTACTCGTCTTGCATATTGAGAACATAATCAGTACGACGTGTTGTGGAAGATACTGAATCTCTAAACTCAAGCCATTCAAGAATAGCCGTGTATTTTCACAGGTCTTATCTGTACTGTTTTCCTCTCTCATCCTGAAAACAGAAACTATTTTATGGTTCTACACAGCCAAGTTCTATCTGTTGTTACCATTGGCCATTCTTTATTTGAATAAATCAGTCTCTGCGGCTTTGGTTTCCTGTCTGTCTAGGTGGTAGAGTATGATAGCATTACGTGAAGCTGTGGTCTGTGTTACATGATACAATCAAGTTGAAAGGAAAAGTCTGAAAAAAAGAACAGGTGTCAAGCTAGTGGACTGTGGTTTTGAGAAAAAAAACTATGTGAGACTCTAAAAATTCATCACTGAGTCTAAGAGCGCTGAGAGCAGCAGAGAACAGAAAAAAGAGGAGGAAAGGCTATAAAAATGAATACTAAAATGCCAGGAGTTCAAATAAATAAATAAAACAACTAAATGTGTAGCTTTTCCCACACGCATTGTCTCAGTTCATTCTTCCTATAAGTTTCTCTGACATTACTCATTGGGATGATAGGACTAGGAAACTGAGATTTCATGAATTTTAGTATCTTTCAAGCGATAGTTTCTAGGGAGTTGACATATACTGATGATGGCTGGTCTGGTATTAACAGGTAGTAGAAGAACCACAGTAAATAAACTGCAAGAGAATGCAGAAGAGGGGCCACCATTACTGATACCCCAAACTAGGGGCGTCCCAATTGCCAGATGAAGTATCCAGTAAAAGGATCTAGATTGTTGCTGTATGTGCCTGAAGCCTCAATGTGATCTAGCAGAAGGAGTGGAAGAGAATTATCTCTTTTGCCTCCAGGTCATAAAGGAAAAGGAACACTGTTAGAAATGAAAACACCTTTCCTAATCAGATGGCTCAATCCAGTCTGCTGAATATACATACAAAATAACATGGTCTAATATAACTTCAAAAGAAAAAAATAAGAAGAAAGCTCTGTCATTGACTCTCACATGAAAATGTATTCTGATCTTCTCATAGTAAGACTATATCACCAGAAAAGAAGCAAACTCCATTGTCAAGGCCGGTATATCCATAACCTCAATTCCATTGGTTGAAATCCAGCAAGACTTACGAGAACGTTCACTTTTCAACAGTTTAAAAGAAAATTTTATGGAGATCCAATATACTATCTGAATACAAATTTATTCCATTTAGAGAGGAATTTAGGTGTTTTTTATTTTATTTTATGTCACTCTGAACATTTGATCTTCATATGCCAATTGGTCAAATATGCTGGACCTATCTATTAAATTACCGGTATGGGTAAGTCATGACCCTGACAAAAGTTTTAAAATGGGGACTTCAGAAAATAAGCTGATGGCTTTCAATGTTAAAAACATGTTGGCATCTATTGCCATATTCTTAGTGTTATCATGTATAAACATTTTACTAAAATAAATCTATTTTCTTCGGAAGTCTGTTTGCGATTTCAAATAGGAGACAAAGGGTTACCATAAATAAGATGGAAATACTAAAAATAATAATCTATCCATTTTAAATTCTCTACTTCTGAATTTTCTTTCATCAGATGTTCATCACTATCCAGTCTAACAATAAGAAAAAAGTGTTCTTTAGTGCTAAAGAAACAATTCAAATGTGCTGTGTGATAAATATTTTCTCCCCTATCTCATTGTTTTCATTTCTCTACCCAATAGTCAAAGCAGCAAGAAAGAGAAAGAATGTTTTACTTCTTGTAAAACTTTGTCGGGGTTACCTTTGATCATTTGCAAGGCTTCTCTTGACTTTAATCTTGTCCTCTCCTGTGCTCTGGTGAAAACTGTAACAATACATGCATTCGTTAATAAACCCCATTCCCAGCACCATCGACAACAAAATTAGAAGAGCTACATGAAAGAGGCAAACAGGACACTCTAAGCCAGTATTTCCTGAAGATCCACAACCATGAGTGCACTAAAGAACCCCAGATGGTCTAATAAAGAAACCTGCTCCAGGTGGTTGAATAATGTGTTTCCTGAACTTGTCTGAGTTATTACATCTTAGGTTTACAGAGCATATGTTTAAGAGTTATAAAATATACTTGAGAAAATTAGTGTAGTATTAAACTGTAAAAATGAGGTACAGAAGAGGATACTGGGCGATACCAGTTACTAAAGATGTAGTAGAGAATTTAAATAGAAAAACAGCGAAAGATAACCTCAAGAAGCTAGGTTGCAATCAGAATGTAAATGTATAAGGTCAGATCTGGTAGAAAAGGGGTTTTGAAACTGAAGTACATGTAATCCAGGGGTGCTCCTTGGCCTCAAGGCCACGTGTGGCCCCTCGACTGAATCTAAACTTCACAGAACAAACCCCCTTATTAAAATAGTTGTTCTGTAAAATTTGGACTCAGTTAAAAGGCCTCACTTAAGGATCGCCAAGGGCACACGTGGCTCTGAAGCCACAGGTTCCCCACCCCTGTGGGGTATGAGAAGGAACTGATAGCTTCTATTTGTACTATCTGATTTTAATTTTTGACACATTTTAACGTGTTGTTACAGTCATTCAGTTGCACACACACACCCCCCACACACACAGTGTTTTAAAACATAAATATGTATTTGGGACTACATTTTTGAAATGACTGGAATGAATGCTCAAAATAAATTAAAAATCATTGCTATGGAAATAAGGCTTTTTGTGCAAAGGAATAAAATACGGTTGTTTTAGAAAGATTATCAATATGGTACGTGTGTATGTGGGTATTTGTGTGGGGGTTCAGTCACAGAAAGAGTGCATGCTCAGCATTAATTAGGCCCAACCTTTCATTTCTCAAATCATTCATTCTTTTACTTACCTGACATTAACCACATAAACAGTGTAGTTCCAATTCTGGAAGGTTGAATTGAGCTAAGAAACACAACATAAAAGGCTGAGTTGTGGTAATACTTTTTTTTTTTTCATTAATGTTAAAAGTGAATCAAGATTCTTCCTTCCCCAAAGACAAATTGTTATTAGAATAAGACCCTGGGAAACTGTTGGAAAGTAAAAGTAAAAGTAAAAAGTAAAGGTAACAGTCACTAGATCGTTGTATGCCAAGAACTTGACATTATTAACATAACATAACATAAATAATGTTATTTCTTTTTATTCTCACAATCAATGAGATAAGTATTAACCTACCCCCATCACACCTTAGTTTCTTATAGATATAGAAACTCAGCTTCACAGACCGGAAATAGTTTGCCTAAAATCACCCAAATAGAAGTAGTAGACCCTAGACTGGACCCTAGACAGACCCAAGTCTGTCTGTTTGGAAACACTATTATTTCCTCGCTAGCCTATATTATAATACAAAGATTATCACAATAAATATCTCCCTAGTCTTTATTTATCAAACACTGAGCTGCACTAAAATGTTTGGTAGTAATTTACATCTCAGAAGTATATTAGGAATAAGAAAAATTATAAGTCAACAATATAGAGCTTAAAAAAAACAAACAAAAAATAAGCTGGACATTATCAGAACTATGTTAATGACTGTGTTTAGTGGCTCTCAGCACCATACTCTTTAATCAGGCAATAGATTCCTTTCAATATCAACAAGAAGCTTTCCTGGTGCCGTGTCCAACACCAGTGCAAAATAGGATTTCTTCACTGACATGAGATCTTCCTACTTACAAATGACTTCTGAAGAATTCTCTAGGTCTTGCTCTATAAAGAAAATTATGAAATCCTCAGAAAGGAAATAGCAGAGGATATTAACAAATGGAAGAACATACCATGCTCATGGATGGGAAGAATCAACATTGTTAAAATGTCTATACTTCCCAAAGCAATCTACCTATTCAATGCCATTCCTATCAAAATACCAACATCGTACTTTCAAGATTTGGAGAAAATGATTGTGTTTTGTATGGAACTGGAAAAAACCCCATATAGCTAAGGCAGTTCTTAGTAATAAAAATAAAGCTGGGGGCATCAGCATACCAGATTTTAGTCTGTACTACAAAGCCATAGTGCTCAAGACAGCATGGTACTGGCACAAAAACAGAGACATAGACACTTGGAATCAAATTGAAAACCAAGAAATGAAACTAACATCTTACAACCACCTAATCTTTGATAAACCAAATAAGAACATACCTTGGGGGAAAGACTCCCTATTCAATAAATGGTGTTGGGAGAACTGGATGTCTACATGTAAAAGACTGAAACTGGACCCACACCTTTCCCCACTCACAAAAATTGATTCAAAATGGATAAATTTAAGGCATGAAACAATAAAAATCCTCCAAGAAAGCATAGGAAAAACACTGGAAGATATTGGCCTGGGGAAAGACTTCATGAAGAAGACTGCCATGGCAATTGCAACAACAACAAAAATAAACAAATGGGACTTCATTAAACTGAAAAGCTTCTGTACAGCTAAGGAGACAATAACCAAAGCAAAGAGACAACCTACACAATGGGAAAGGATATTTGCATATTTTCAATCAGACAAAAGCTTGATAACTAGGATCTATAGAGAACTCAAATTAATCCACAGGAAAAAAGCCAACAATCCCATATAGCAATGGGCAAGAGACATGAATAGAACCTTCTCTAAAGATGACAGACGAATGGCTAACACATGAAAAAATGTTCATCATCTCTATATATTAGAGAAATGCAAATCAAAACAACCCTGAGATTTCATCTACCCCCAGTGAGAATGGCCCACATCACAAAATCTCAAAACTGCAGATGCTGGCGTGGATGTGGAGAGACGGGAACACTTTTACACTGCTGGTGGGACTGCAAACTAGTACAACCTTTCTGGAAGGAAATATGGAGAAACCTCAAAGCACTCAAGCTAGACCTCCCATTTGATCCTGCAATCCCATTACTGGGCATCTACCCAGAAGGAAAAAAATCCTTTTATCATAAGGACACTTGTACTAGACTGTTTATTGCAGCTCAATTTACAATCGCCAAAATGTGGAAACAGCCTAAATGCCCACCATCCCAGGAATGGATTAACAAGCTGTGGTATATGTATACCATGGAATACTATTCAACCATTAAAAAAAATGGAGACTTTACATCCTTCGTATTAACCTGGATGGAAGTGGAAGACATTATTCTTAGTAAAGCATCACAAGAATGGAGAAGCATGAATCCTACATACTCAATTTTGATATGAGGACAATTAATGACAACTAAGGTTATTGGGGGGGGAGGAAAAGCAGAAAGAGGGGCGGAGGGAGGGGGGTGGGGCCCTGGTGTGTGTCACACCTTATGGGGGCAAGACATGATTGCAAGAGGGACTTTGCCTAACAATTGCAATCAGTGTAACCTGGCTTATTGTACCCTCAATGAATCCCCAACAATAAAAAAAAAAAAAAAAAAAAAAAAGAATTCTTTAGGTCTTATTTCATACACACATTTAGCCTTCCTTGTAAGCATTTCTAAAATTGAATGTAAATTTTAGGAAATTCTGGCAAAAAGGTGTTAAAATTGTTTTTAATTGTAAATAGTATGAATCAGGGACACGACTTATGTTTTCTCTATTAGCAAGTAATCTGCTTTGATGCCTTGCATCTTAAATAAAAAGTGTCTGGTAAAGTTTCGCTTCAGATGAGAATTACACTATGTTGAACACCATGCATGAAACGAACAAAAATGTAAAATTAGCCCCTACCTAGCACAAACTTTCTAGTGAATGCTAAGTTTCAGGATTAATATCATTACCCGGGGCTTGTTTGAGAATAAAAATAAAAGTATTTCCTCTTTTGCAATCATTCTGACTTTAAAGAAAACAAAAAGAACACTGGAAAGAAAAGGGGATGCAAGAATACACTCTTTCTGTAAAGTTCGCTGACTCTTCCCATAGAAATTAAACACATCTCCTAGTGTTTGAATTACTAATATTAATGTGGTGTTTCAAAAAGTCAATGGTAGCATTTTTCTTTGATTTCCATCAGAGAATTTCACTTCCCTCCTCAATTCTGTAACAGAGTTGTTAATTACACACTATTGTTTCCTATGGTCAACTTGTTTTAATAGGCATTGCCTTCAAAAATAACAATGTTTCCTATAGGTTATTTTTCAAATATGTGTGTGTGTGTGTGTAAACAGTCACCACTACTTCCCAATGTCCGGTTTAACTTTCTGTTGTTACCAAAAACGCATTTATTACACACCTACTACATAAGAACATCCATTTTTCTTACTTTTTTTCTAAAGTAAGAAAATCACTAGCATAGGCAATCTCACAATATGCTGTAGGTAGGAAATGAAATAACAGAAAAACAATAGAAAGCTCTGGAACATAACCTTTCTGAGATTACTGTGAGAAGAAGAACATAGAAAAATTGATAGGTTGTATTTGTAGGAATGAGAAGAAAATAAAATATTAATTTAAAAAAATTAGAAACTACTTATGTATCGGTTTTGACTGGTAGAAGATTAGTTAAATAAATGATAACTTTTTTTTTGGGCGGCGCCTGTGGCTCAAGGAGTAGGGTGCCGGTCCCATATGCCGGAGGTGGTGGGTTCAAACCCAGCCCCGGCCAAAAAACTACAAAAAAAAAAAGCTTTAGGGCGGCGCCTGTGGCTCAGTGAGCAAGGAGCCGGCCCCATATACCGAGGGTGATGGGTTCAAGCCCAGCCCCGGCCAAACTGCAACCAAAAAATAGCCGGGCGTTGTGGCGGGCGCCTGTAGTCCCAGCTGCTCGGGAGGCAGAGGCAAGAGAATCGCGTAAGCCCAAGAGTTAGAGGTTGCTGTGAGCCATGTGACGCCACGGCACTCTACCGAGGGCGGTACAGTGAGACTCTGTCTCTACAAAAAAAAAAAACAAAACAGAACACATGCTCAGCAAATGACTAGGAAGCCACAGGATCTAACATTATGCATTGCGCAAAAAAAGGCTGCAAATCTGACAACAAAAATAAATATAGAATGGCATGGTGTGTAAAGTGTACTA
This sequence comes from Nycticebus coucang, assembly GCF_027406575.1. Taxonomy (NCBI): domain Eukaryota; kingdom Metazoa; phylum Chordata; class Mammalia; order Primates; family Lorisidae; genus Nycticebus; species Nycticebus coucang. The sequence continues at coordinate 118,724,423 of NC_069784.1, read as the reverse complement.
CTTTCAGTGTGAAAGGAAAATAAGAACCCACAGTTTTATTTTATGTGCACAAAGAAATCTAGAAAAACTCGAGAAAAACCAATAGTGATGTCCAACCCACTGTTGGTAATTGGGATGGTTCCAGGCGGGGGCACACCAGAGATGAGTGGGTGACCTTCATGATACGTCCTGTTTGTACTTTTTGGTTTTGATCAAATGTTCAAACAAAAAAATAAGAGATTTTTAAAAATATAACTTAATGTTATTTCCAGTACTTTTCTTATTTAAGACACTGACATAGTCTATTAGTTTCTTATCTTTTATTCAAGTGTACCTCTTTCTAAATGCATAAGCACAACACCTCATATATATCTTATGTTTATAATGAACAGTATCAGTGTTTCCGAAAGATCCGTGGATTCAGTTATCCAGAGTATTTTCCATATTTCCAGAAGTTAGAAGTTTAAAGAAAAAATAATTTTTCCAAGTTCACTTACCCATTCTGCCACCTTGCTCTGTACTTGTACCTCAGGGTGACGAAGGATGTTCTGAATCACTACAGATATTCTATAGATAATTCCATCTGCCCATTGGAAGCAAGATTAGTCCATTACTTATATTTGACAGTCATAGGATTATTAAACAATTTAAATTTGCAATAACATACATTTTTATTTCATCACATAATTTTATTCGTCATCACATAATTTATAACACAAGTTAAAAGAAACTCCTACAGAGTCAAATTACAGGTATTTTGATAGCAAGTTTATTGACCTTTGTAACTTCTCTTAAATAGCCATCAATTAGTTTATTCTTGTAATAATTCATTGCTCCTGAACTATCACTCGCATATTTTTATCATTTTTAATTCTAAAGATTCCTTTATGCCCATTAAATGGGGACTGTGTTATGTGCACTTTAGCTTCTTAGGACAAGAAGTTATGTTTTTTGCGCGTTTTAGAATGACAGAGACTTGGCATGTGAGAAAACGTGAGTGAAATGATATGAAGGAGTTTCCTTGAAAAGGGAGAATAGGTGTACAGCACATTTGCTGCCCTTGACCTCTCTCTCTTCCCTCTCTTTCCACCCTATCATAAAACATTTACTTTCAAACTATCGGGTTGGAGTCCACCAGATTTTTTTCATCAAAATTTCTCAAATACAGTCATTCATACTAAAGTATAGGGAAGAAAGAGAATATTTGGGGGGGGAGGGGCAATCTGAATTTTTTTCAAAAATGAAAATGAAACCCACCAGCCAGTGTTTGTTAAATCTCTTTAGAAGTGTGCTATAGGGCACATTACTCAAAGTAACCAAAGAGAAAAATAGTTTCTTAAAATATGATAGGTTACAAAAAGAGGAAAAAATTTTTAATCTCTTTTTACTATCAATCATCTTTCTTTTTAAATGCTTTTTATTTTTTTTGTTTTTTAACAGTGTTTGGCCGAGGCCGGGTTTGAACCCGCCACCTCTGGTATATGGGGCTGGTGCCCTACTCCTTTTAGCCACAGGCGCCACCCTCAGTCATCTTCCTTTATGCTTATGGTTAGTTAAGTTTTGAGTAAAATGTTCATAGGAGATGTAGAAATGCATAATTAAAGTAACTTTGAGGAAAATATTTGATGTATATTCTGGGAAGACAATAGAAAAAAAACACAAAAGTATGCCTTTGGGAACTCCCAGATCTTCCTAAATGCCAATTCCAGTCCCATTAGCAAAGGAATGTCTTTCCAGTATAGGAGTCAGAGTCTCATGCCAAATAATGAAAATTACTTCCTTCGATGTATAATATAAAGCAATATATAAAACTGGTGTAAGTCCAAGTACTGGTGAGTTTAAATTCTGCAAACCTATGTTATTTCAACTTCTAAAACCTTGGGGGTATTTTAATGATCTTGATTTTAAATTCCTTTAAAAATTGTTCTGAATGAAAAAGATTTAGAGGAACATATAATTCTTATTTTAAAAAATTTTACACTGTAGACATCACCATATAAAATAAGGATTTTTTTTCAACTTTATGATGGTGTGAGAACAACAGGCACTCAGTAAAAACTACTGCAAGTTCCCATACAACCACTTTTCACCTTCAAGGTAGTATTTAATAATTGCATAAGATATCAACTCTTCATTACAAAATAGGCTTTGTGTTTGATGATTTTGTCCTTTGTAGGCTAACATAAGTGTTCTGAGCACATTTAAATGCATTTTTGGCTTACAGTATTTTTGACTTAGGATTAGTTTATTGGGAATGAAACCCCTCCAGCAGCTGAGGAGCATCTGATACCAATGTTAGTAGGGAATCTGAAAAGCTACCACTAGAGGGAGACCTACAGCATGCTTTTGCTGGAAGAGTAGTGTTCGTTCCCTATTTTAGGAAAACATTCCAAGATACTAAAAATCAGTATTTTTTTTTTAAATCAGTATTTTTAATCACTGACATTTATGAAATTTTATAGAGGTATCCAAACAATCAAGACATTTGCTTTAATTTTTAAAAGTTTCCTGCTCCACTTTTGGGTCGGTTTCTTATAAATGGAATATCCAGTTGCAGAGACAGCCTACAGAGAGTACTCTCCCAAGAATGACATTGCTTATAGCAAACAAGCATGGTAAGACCCAAGCGTCCTTTGTTATAGATTATAACAAAATCAGTCTGAAAGTTTTTCTAGGGAATATAATGAAAAAGGTTCAAAGGTCCATTACTTGTGAGAATACCATGGCATGACTAATTTTCAAGTGGGTTTTCTTTAGAAGCTTCAGAATGAGATATTTTGTAAGCTTTGTCAAAAACTATTCAATGGAGCCTACTTGTTATACTTATTTAAAATGTTTAGTGTAGTCAAAAAGCACTCACGAGAAATGTCCAAGAGTAATATGTCAAAACAAGACAAAAAAATGTCTGCTGTAAGAGTGGTGATAGGGTTTTGGATTGCGTGAAGAAATGCACGATTAAGACACACTCAACTAAGATTTCCCACGTTTCTACAGCAGTCAAGTCAGCTTTTCCTCTAAGTGTAACAATCACAATGTCTTAATATAAAAGCTATTCACAAATCGTCATGTGTTCTAGGTGATATCAAAAGGTGTATTATTGTCTTTATAATGACAGCCACACTAGAAGAACCCAGGATAAATACTTTTTGAAAAGATAACTATTTAAGAAGATATCCATTTTCCATTTAGGTAACCCTTCAGCCATGCAGAACTTCAAATGATAACAGAAATCACTGCCTGCTGTTACAGACGTGGTGTCAAACACTATTCCTTTCTGTAGGTCTCTCTCCAGATCATCTTTCCTCATTTAAAGTTGAGGTCTTAACACAGAGTTTCTTAAAGGATACAGAAATGATACCACAACTTTATTCTATATCCAAGGATGTTTAGGTTTAAAATATGTATATTTGAAAGGATATACATTAAAATATAAACCAAATGTTAATTAAGATTTGTGATTAATTATAAGAACTGGTCATGGGCAATTGTGGTGGCATTTACAAAATGGCTGAAATCCTGCACATCCCACATACTCAATTTCCTTAAGATATTTGGTACATACAGCTGCAGGCGTCCTCAAACTTTTTAAACAGGGGACCAGTTCACTGTCCCTTAGACCGTTGGAGGGCCAGACTATAGTTAAAAAAAAAAAAAAAAAAAAAACTATGAATAAATTCCTATGCACACTGCACTTATTTTGAAGTAAAAAAACAAAACGGGAACAGTCACTCTGCCTCACGTGGCCCACGGGCCACAGTTTGAGGACCCCTGAGCTAGAGGGATTTTGGATCCAAACAAATGTTCTAAAAGGGAACTTATTATTTGAACAGGTAAACACATGTGGGAAGCTAGAAGCAGTGCTATAATTTGTACCTATTGTAAGCTAGATTTTTCAAACAATAAGGACTAATGGCGTTACGAATTTCTTATTTGGGTTGCTTGTGCTAACCTCAAAAAATTTACTATTGAGTAGCAGCAGAGTGATATTTCAAACAGAGAAGACCTGATGTGGATGGAAATAAGAATCAGTCTGAGAGCTTTTTTAGGTAATATAATGAAAAAGATTCAAAGGTTCATTATTTGTGAGAATACCTAGATTATCCATGAAATATGTTGCAGAAGTATATTAATAGCTTAAAGATAAGACTTTCAGGCCAGGCATGGTGGCTCATGCCTATAATCCCAGCACTCTGGGAGGCCAAGGCAGGTGGATTGCCTGAGCTCATGAGTTGGAGACCAGCCTGAACAAGAGCAAGACCTCATGTCTAAAATTAGCCGGGCGTTGTGGCGAGCGCCCGTAGGCCCAGCTACTTGGGAGGCTAAGGCAAGGGAATCACTTGAACTGAAGAGTTTGAGGTTGCTGTGAGCTATGATGCCACAGCACTCTATTAAGGGCAACAAAGTTGAGACTCTGTCTTAGGAAAAAAAAAAAGTTTCTTAGCATATATAGCAGGGCCTCAAATAACACTGCTTCATTCAAGGTCGTTTTGTTACAACATTGATGAGAAAAAGAAAAAATCATTTCCTACTGGGGTTCCCTGCCTGTCGGGAACTGCCAAGTTCTCCCCAGCTCTGTGTTTTTTCTGGGTCCTGCAGTGTCCTCCCACATCCCAAAGATCCCTGGGTGGATGTGAGTGCACCCTGCGGCGAGTAGTGTCCTGGCCAGGGCTGGCTCCTGCCTGCACCCTGATCTAGCAGGACAGGCTCTGGCTACCCTTGACCTTGAGTGGAATAAATGGGTTGGAGAATGAAGAATGAATGAATACAAATTATCATCAAATTAAAATTCATCAAGTCTAAGATAATCACACAAATTCATCAGAATAAAAGACGCAGTGGGAAGGTGCTTAGGGAGCTGTCACATTTGCGATTGATTTTGAAAGGTGTGGCGGGAGGAGGGCTCCTCATAGTCTCCACTTTGCAAACATTTACTCCATATTTAACTCACTCCCATACCAAAGGCCGTCATTCACTTATTCATCAAAAACTGGGTAAATAGCCTTGGCACCTGTAGCTCAGCGGTTAGGGCGCCAGACACATACACCAGAGCTGGCGGGTTCAAATCCAGCCTGGGCCTGCCAAACAACAATGACAACTACACCCAAAAAATAGCTGGGCATTGTGGCGGGTGCCTGTAGTCCCAGCTACTTGGGAGGCTGAGGCAAGAGAATCACTTAAACCCAGGGGTTTGAGGTTGCTGTGAGCTGTGATGCCATAGCACACAGCATGGTGTGACAGCTTGAGACTCACTCTCCCAAAAAAAAAAAAAAAAACTGGTAAATAATTCTCTTGTTTTCATTAATCTTTCTAAAATGTATACATAGTACCCATTTATTTCTAAGTTTAATATTAGGAATGTTTGGGATCTTTATTTAGAAGGCTGGTGATGTTTCTGTGACCAGGGATATGCTGATGGAACTTAATTCTTGTTTATATCAATTAGCCTGCGCTAAAATCATCTTCGTTATGCATCACTTCACTTAAAGCAGCAGTTTCCAAAAACCTATAGATGAATTTAAGCAAGGATTTAGAGTAATGTGAAGAAACAGATTAAAGTCCTATTTAAAATAACAAAATAATTTTACACATAAAATGGGCCTATTTCACAGAATCCAGAAAAATAAATTTTATTGATATACTAAGAAAATATTAATATATCTGATAATCAAATATTTCAATCCCTTTACTGCCCCTACATTGGCACGTCACTATTAATGAACTAAGTGAAATTCTGACAGACCAGAGTTAAAAGGACAGGATGTAGTAGACAGCAGACTTGACAGCTGTTCTTATCTTTCTGACAGTAAACAATACAAGATTCTCTAACGTATCAGATCCTGAGCCTGAGAATATTTACTATTTTTGTTTCCCAAAGAATAAGAAATTGTTGATAGGCTATGAATTATCTTAGCACAGGACATGACATAAAACAGCATTTATTTGCAAAGTGAAAAAGTAAATTATCTTTCAGTCATTTCAAATTTGATTACATCAAAGGAAAAAATCTTAATTATAGTCTACCCTTAATACCTTACTCTTCTTTTTAAAAAAGGTAATGAAGGCTTCAGGGCTTTGAGATGTGAGAAGCTAACAGATGTGTAAAATTATTTTTGTTATTTTAAATAGGACTTTAATCTGATGAAGGATTCAGGGCTTTGAGATGTGAGAAGCTAACAGGATATAGGGAGAAATTCAAAAACATTGTCTATATTTATTTTCACTCTTCATTTCTATTTCATAACGAATAGTACTGGGTTCATTTTACAATAGTCAAATTGATTTTCCCATATTAATTCAGAGATTTAAGTAAAAAAGGGAGTCAATTTAGGGGAAAAATCCATTAAGGAAAAAGTCTAGATGGTTCAAACATATGGTTAAGTTGTTATACCCATTTGAGTGCACAATTTTGAGAATATTTCTACTACAGGATGATTTCTGAATATTTTTAAATGCTGACATTACATTTTGGATCTGAATTCAATTTTTTTTCTTTTTTGCCATTCATGTGGTCAAGATAAAGCATGTTAACTGATTCTAACATTTGCTTGCTTTGTTGAAACGCCAATGGAGGTTATGACGCAGAGAGAGATGGACTGAACAAAGCTTTCTTCAAGAATGTCAGAAATGATGATTGAGTGAATGCAGCTCCTCTCTACCGAGGCAAGGACTCTGAAGCATCGTATAAATGTTCTTGGGCAGCAGAGGATGTGCCAGTCCTAGAGGGAGTATGACACAGAGGCTCTTTGTATGTCCATACAAAGAGGGGAGCACTTAGTTGGAATTATAATATCCCCATCTACTGGCTGGAGTCCATGTGAAATATGCACTGGAAACTTCAGCTGTTGCCTTCTTGGGGGTTGCTGAAATTTTTGCTCCATCATAAATCTCCTTGGCATAACTACCAGAATAACCATAAACACGTCCCTGAATCGATGTCTTTATAACTCTAATGAAATCTATATCTGCGTTTTATGTAAAATATTCCGTACTTCCAATTTAAATGTCCTTACAGAGGATGTTGATATAACCCCCAAAGCCAAAAAAGAAAAAAAAAAAAAAGAACTATGTGGGGGTTTCTTTTCTCTGGATTTGGGTCCCTGGTGATATGTTACAGATGTCTTGGCCTCACAAGCTAAACGATTGGGGTTTAGAAAATTTCTTTGTTTCTAGGACCTCGTATTTGAGAATATTACTGTAGTCAAAGCAGTGGTGGTGTCACCTGATTGGAATTTATCTTTACTGGAAGAAACTGAAATCACTAACTAGGAATTACCAAAAAGCTCTGTAGGTAGTCCCTAAAGAAGATTAAAAATTAACTCAATTCACCTGACTTTTCCTCTACCATTTCTTACCTCATATAATTGCTATGTTTGAAAATTGCAAATAAGATAAATAGAAAGGTGTTTATGGAGAAAAAGGCAAAAAGTATTGGAAATAACTTTAATTTTTGTCATTAAAAATAGATCTAGTCAGGCTGGGTGGGTTGGCTTATGCCTATAATCCCAGCATGTGGGAGGCTGAGGCGGGTGAGCCTTGCCTGAGCTCATGAGTTCTCACAAGACCAGCCTGAGCCAGAGCCAGAGCCAGACCCGGTCTCTAAAAAACAGCCGGGCAGTGTAGTGGGCACCTATAGTCCCAGCTACTTGGGAGGCTGAGGCAAGAGGATCACTTGAGCCCAAGAATTTGAGGTTGCTGTCAACTAAGACACCACAGCACTCTACTGAGGGTGACCAAGTGAGACTCTGTTTCAAAAAAAAAAAAAAAAATAGATTTACTTGATAACATTATCACAGTCTAACCATTATTCTTCAACAAACAAAAACAGAAAGCAAAATATTACTATGGAAATTTATTTAAATGTTACAAATGAATGACCATATATTTCACTTTGATGAGAAATTAAATCACTAAAATTACTTAGTTTTTTGAAATTTATAAAATCCTTTAAACACTAGTTTCCTAAAGAGAATAATCTGACAATTTTTTCCTCCTATCTCTATTACAATGCAAATAAATTCCTTTTAATTAAATATCTTTCTCTTAGCACTTCCTATGAAAGTGCAGCTAAAACTGCAAAAGAGATGTACTGGAAATGTAACTTGCTTCAACTGGTCATTAACAGTGGGGAACTCAAAAGTGTTAAGTAGTATTTGTTTACTAGTCTTGAAAGTGTACAAATGTACTGGTTGACTTCAATGAACTTTGTTGATACGTTACATATTCCCACCCTTAGAACACAAATTTTCTATGTTAGACATACTAAAAATATAAAAGTTAAGGATTTCTTACCATTTGTTTGTATACTGAGTCTATTAGTAACAGGCATGTTAGTGGTGACAATGGGTGGTGCGGTACTAGCAGGGCTTACAGTAGCTGGTAATAGAGATGAAAAAGATGTAATTTTGCAAGGAGCACATGACAGTTAATATGGATAAGCAATCTATAATTAATGCATGAAAATACATAGAGGAGGAATGGAAACCAACTCTTGCCACTACATACAACACACTCTAAAGTTATAATGCAGGAAATGAGGCGATGTTTCCATGGCCCATTAAGAATCAGTTCATATGGCATTTGGTGCCATATTGCACAGGGGTCTGGACCAGGCACAAAGGGACTGGAGAAAGGACACTTAGATGCTTAATTCTAGAGCTAAGTCTGCCATTAATAGGTTGGCAATCACACAGCAAATTACTAAACCTTTCCAGAACTCAGTTTCTTGAGTTTGTAAAAAGAAAAAGTTACCGAAGCAGTCTGTACTGACCTATGGCTTGAAAGTTACTGAAACTACATCCATCTACCTAATAGACTGAAACTTTGTGCAATAAAATTTCAGAAGAAAATGTATCCTCTTCTTGAGAAGTATAAAGAAAAACAACAAAAAAAGAGAATGAAATATATAGACTAAATGAGTCATCTAAAGATCCCGCTTTTCATCCACTAAACATTGATGAATAAAAAGTGCCTCACAGGGCAAGCCTTACAGACTTATGTCATAGTTACACTTCTCATACTACTAAAACTCCCAAAGATTAAGACTTCATGTAATGATTTGAAAATATCTTTTTAAGGGATCCTAGTAGAACTATAGAAGAAATAAAATATACATGTAAGTTTCCTTTAGTTTATCGTACATGTACATTTATATTAGATGTACATTCATACATTCACGTGGTAGTCAATGGCCATTCCATATTTCTCCTAATTTAAAAAAAAACTACCTACATTTAAAACATTTAAGTATTTAAGTGATTACGAAGATTATCTTCCAAAGGTTTTGTATAAATTACTGAATTCTATGATTCAAATGTGCATCTTAATTAAGATAATTTTCTATGCTATTACAAAGTAATATACTTAAGAATATTCTTTTTGAAATCTTTATTTATTATGAACAGTCAAGTACGTTTGTCCGAATATACGGTCTATTGGCAAAATGCTTTTTAATCACTTAGGACATAGGGAGAAAAACAAACAAAAAAGACGTTTGGGGCAGAGCATGGTGGCTCACACCTGTAATCCTAGCACTCTGGGAGGATGAGGCAGACTGAGCTCATGAGTTCAAGACCAGCCTGAGCAAGAGTGAGACCCTGTCTCTAAAAATAGCTGGGCATGTGGTGGGCACCTGTAATCCCAGCAACTTGGGAGGCTGAGGAAAGAGAATCACGACCTCAAGAGTTTGAGGTTGCTGTGAGCTGTGATGCCAAGGTACTCTACCAAGGGTGACAAAGAGAGACTCTGTCACCCTCAGTAGGTGGTGACAGAAAAAAAAAAGATATCTGGGAATCTGGTCCCTTAAGCCAAAGAATATGTTACTACAGATATTAGGTTAAATGAATAATTTATTTTTTTTTAGTTTTTAAAACAAACCTTCAGATCTTGAACTAAACAAAATTAAGGTTGTTTTGGTCTATTACCTATAATTATTTAAAAACTACACTGCAGTTAGGTGCAGTGGCTCACTTCTGTAATCCCAGCACTTTGAGAGGCCTAAGTAAGAAGATTACTTGGGACCTTGAGACAAACCTGGGCAACATAGCAAGACCCTGTGTCTACAAAAAGGAAAAAAAAAAATTTGGCCAAGCATGGTGGTGCACACCTATAGTCCTAGCTACTAGTGGGTCTGAGACAGGAGGATCACTTGTGCCCAGGCATTCTAGGCTGCAGTGAGCTATGATCATGCCACTGCACTCCAGCCTGGGAAACAGAATAAGTTATCTCTAAAAAGCAAACAAATAAAAAACAAAATCTAAACTTGAGTTATAGAAAGAAACTACTTAATAACTTAATTTTTATAGGGTACTGATCAATAACAGTATCAGAGAAATAATGTCTCTAAAAGGAAAACAAAGATAATAATGAGTAACCCAGCCCAGCCCACCTGACCTAACTCCCCACACTGGAACCACAGCAGAAAGCTTGTTGATTCTCATTTCTAACCTTGTCACCCTTGTGCCGTGATCATGTTAATAAGTGATCCAGAATTTACAAAAGGCATGACCATGATTCTTAATGTAGTACATAGAATATGCTACTTCATAAGGAAGTATTTAATAGAATGAGTGGATGAAAACGGTCATGAGTAATTAGGAGGCACAATGATAAAATTAAAGCAAAATATTTATATTATTTTAAAACTTGTACAATTTTAATTACATATTATTTAGCATGCAACTACTCAGAACATAATATATAATTGTAATACTGACCAAACTCTAGTCATGAAGCATAATAATTAGTATAGTTACATCGACATCAGTTTAGTATAACCATTTTTATTTTAAGATTTAAGTTTTATTTCACATCATAAATTGCTCAGTGCCTTGTCTTAAACTTAACCGAATATTCAACTTAATTTCCCCTTGTTTTACAGACATGAATACTTTTTCAAAATATTGTTCCACTATATTTACACCGGACCTTTCAATATTCTAGAAAAGAACTAGGGGAAAAAATATAATCAACCCTTCTAAGGGTCCTCAAACTTTTTAAACAGGGGGCCAGTTCACTGTCCCTCAGACCATTGGAGGGCTGGACTATAGTTTAAAAAAAAAAAAAAACTATGAACAAATTCCTATGCACACTGCTCATATCTTATTTTGAAGTGAAAAAACAAAACGGGAACAAATACGATCACACTGCTGCACGTGGCCCGTAGTTTGAGGACCCCTGAATCATTCACGTTTTTAAAAATGCACTGCTTTATGGAAATGTGGTCATCCAGGGTGTGAACGCATTCTTTCTCCACACTGTACGTACTGTGCACCCACACAACTAAAAAACATCCAGAAACTCTTCTGTTCTGCTGTTTTGGTGGCTTTCCAAGTGAAAATTAAAAGAAAAATCAAAACAATGACAACTATATTCCCAAAATAGCACGTGGGAAGCACAGAGACTCCAGAGGATGACGTTGGCTCCCTACCTTGACAGAGGGTCCCCAGATCTGCACAGCTGACTAGTTCTGCTGCCGGGAGCGGGATCAGGTAGGAACCTTGAGTAACACACAGAGAGTACACACGTTTGATTTATGATTTACTGATTTTATCTGGAAAACAAAGTTTATAATCATATGCTTGGTAATAGGAGCAGTCCTGGAAGATTCCACCAATAACTCTCCAGGATCAAGAAAGTCTCTTAAGATCACTGTGCAAAAAATCAAGGTATTGAAATTGCTCTTAAAGTCTTCAACTCAGTTTATCACCCATGTACACACGAAATGAAATGAAATAAAGTGCTGCTGCTCCTTAAGGACTGTGCAAAAAGTTTGGGCCTTTTTGCAGAGTAAATTATAAGGGTCTGGTGTGACAGAAATTCACAAATATGAAGTAATACAAACATCAAGGATAAGTTTCAAAAGTGAACTTGGATATTATGAATTACTCATGAAACACTTATTTTTGGTTCATAAGCACCAGCATATGCTACTTGCAACTCCAGAAATATGTTTCTGTGACTTCAATTCAGTCTCCTTGTCTTTCTATTTCAAGCTTTTACTGACTCACCCTCAGCAGGAAACAAGTTGCTGATTTTCTAATACAAGTAGTGGATTTTTTTTCTGTGGCACTAAATCTGCCTTTAACAATTAACAGACTTTTACCAACAGGTTGAGGCCAGGGAAAATGGATTACACTTGTCACAAAATATATTGCACCATGAATAAAAATATAAAAATTAATATGAATATATACAATAAATGTGTGTATATAATAAATATACACATATAATATATACCGTATATTTAATTTTTAAGAAACATTTACAATAATCATGATTTTATTCTAATGCTTAAACATTTTCCAATCTTTCTTGTGGGGATAATAGTTGAGGCACAGCAGGTACATGAGCTAACAAAAGATATCTAATTGGGTAGTAATGTGCATAAATATAAAACATCCCTACAGTTTAACAGCATCTCAAGACGCATGATTTCTTCCTTCTTGATGTTAGGCACCTGGCCCAAGGAAAGAATCCTATCTCTAAAAGGCCCAACCCTCAAGCTGGTCTATGACATGACACGGACTGGTAAGGAATTCACCACAGACCCTCACGTGTTCATTCAACAAACATTTACTCATTGCCTACAATGTGGGAGGCACAAAGGCCAGAATGATGCTCTAAGCAAGGTCCCTGCTCTAAGAAAGGAATGAATGGGAGATGGCTTCAGTTGTAAGTGCCATAGGGAAATGCTTCCAAGATGGTAGTATTTCCATGGGATGTGAGGGCAGCACAATGAGAAGAATGAACAGGAAATCCATTGTAAAGAAGGAAACCCAGGAGGCATTACAAAGGACCCCCCTGGAAGAAGGCTGGGGGGAAGAGAGTACAGATGAATATAGCTGACAGGATTTCTAAAACGAATATCCACCAGGAGGCGCTGAAAAGGTCTGGGAACCCAAGTACCTGGCACGAGTGGAGTCCAGTTACCTGTACCACACTGGCAGAGATGATCAGATACCCAAGTAATGGGGAGTCTGTGGAGGACGTAAACACCACAAGCTCTGGAATCCCTGTCTGTCTTTCATTCTTGAATCCCGTACACAGCAGGTAGGTGCTCGAGCTTTACTGAATAAATTACTGAACACATTATGAATGACAGCTCAGATTTGCAACTCTCTCTCTTTTTTTTTTTTTTTTTTTGTAGAGACAGAGTCTCACTTTATGGCCCTGGGGAGAGTGCCGTGGCCTCACACAGCTCACAGAAACCTCCAACTCCTGGGCTTAAGCGATTCTCTTGCCTCAGCCTCCCGAGTAGCTGGAACTACAGGCGCCCACCACAACGCCCAGCTATTTTTTGGTTGAAGTTCAGCCGGGGCTGGGTTTGAACCCGCCACCCTTGGTATATGGGGCTGGCGCCCCACCGACTGAGCCAAAGGCGCCGCCCCGATTTGCAACTCTTTCTAAAGACAATGGGAAAATAATAAGCGGAAGCTGGGTGAGGAAATTAGATTTACATTTGAAAACAAACACTTTGGAGGTCCTACAAACAAATTAATAGTATTAATTTGCACTTGATATCAAGAGTGAAATGAGGGCTGGGCGTGGTGGCTCACGCCTATAATCCTAACACTCTGGAAGGCTGAGGCAGGTGGATGGCTTGAGCTCAGGAGTCTGCGATCAGCCTGAGCAAGAGTGAAGCCCTGTCTCGAAAAAATAGCCAGGCATGTGGCAGGCGCCTCTAGCCCAAGCTACTCCAGAGGCTGAGGCAAGGGGATCACTTGCACCCAAGAGTCGGAGATTTCTGTGAGCTATGACACCACTGCACTCTACCCAGGGTAACAAAGTGAGACTGTCTTAAAATAAAGAAGTTTAATGAGGATGGACAGAAAGAGACGAATATGAGAAATGTAAAGAATGTGCACTAATTCAGTGACTAATTGGAGACAGGAAAAGAAAAAAAAGAACAGAGCACATTTTGCTGGTTTCCAACTTGAGAAATTGGTACAAGACAATCCAATAAAAGGGTAGTGGAAATGCTGGAATAGAGCAAACCTAGGTGGGGTAAACGCTGGGGGCGGTAATGGAAACCGAGGTGCCTGTGTGCCATCTAGACGCACAGGAGTTACACGTCTGCGTAGGAGGTCTGGCCAGGGAACGCTCAACAGAAGCTACAGATGTGTCTGGGAGCAACACAGCCAGACTATAGATTTGAAAAGAGAACAAGATGGAAGCATAACTACTACTATATTTAAGCCTCAAATATAAGAAAAAGAGCTATAGACTTTGAGAAGGTTCAAAACTTTTGTAGTGGTGCTTCTACTGCTACAAAAATTCCAAAAACTTCAAAAGAAGAAAGTTTAATTAAGGAGGATGTGGCAATATCAAATACACCAGAAAAGCTAAGAATAAGACTTTCTGGGAAGACCTTTAACTTTACATGGGGGTTTTGGCAGTCGCTCTCTAGAAACTGGTTTCAGTCATGTGGATTCAAATCTGGATGGCCAAGGTTTGAGGCGGGAACATGAGAAGAGGAAGCGTGGCTGTGAAAAGCAGCAAAGAGGAGGGCAGTTGTAAAGATTGGAAACTTAAGCAAGTATCTCATGGAAAACAGCATTTGAGGAGGCAGACAGTGGGGCAGGACTGAGCTGGGATGTTATCTCGATGGCTCTCTGCTCCTTACTCCCCCCATAGCACTTCCCGTGTGCCCACTCTGTGCAGGACCCCACTTCTGTAGGTACTCATGTTTTAGAAAGGGAATTCTGGAAACTAAAAAGGCCTTTGATGCTCAAAGTGACTAATAATCAGCCACTGTAACATGCAACTCAGGAGACCGCTGGATGGAGTTCCTGTGAATCTCAAATTACACAAATGTTGGCAGTCAAAGGCTCCTTAGGCCACCTCTGGCACTGATAAAATATCTCTGGAAGGCAAAGAGAGATAAGCACTCAGTGCTGTGGGAAAGAATTCTTTAGGCTAACTACACTGCCACTGTCCTGTGTCAACACTTAGCCTGGGAGTTAGGAGAGAAAACCAGAGCAACGAAGACTGAGAGTGTCATCATATGGTAAAAGTATAAATTTCAACCTGTGGCATCCTATTCTGAGAAATGTTAACATTTACCTCTCAATATTTTAATCAGCTGTTCCTTATGGGGACTTCTAGTTTAGCAAATTGACATTGCTTTAAATAAAATAAACACTATTTTATGATGATCTAATATAGCAATAGAAATTAAATTAGAAGATTTTCTCAAAATGAAAAATGGTATAAATACAACTGACAAACCTAGAGGACATTAAATTGATACATGACATGCTACATGACAAATACACCAGTTTCCACGATACATGAAATCTGAAATGTTTGTATACAACCATTTCATTTCTACCTAGTTCCATTTTTGGCATATCTGCATAAAAATGTCAATGTCACAATTTTCCTAGGCTGACGATTTACAAACTAGGAGACTGTTAAGGAAGAAGAGACAACCCCCTCTCCTGGATAGTGATATATTAATATTTACCTTCAACAAATTGTTTTTAGAATGTATTCTGATTTTTGAGGCTACCACAGAGGTGTTCTAAGGCATTTACTTAATATTAATGGCAAACTATAGAGCCAAGATTTGTTTTGAAAAATAATACAATCACTGAAAGTAGAGAGATTATGAAAAGCTATAAAGCTGTTAACTTTTTTTTTTTTTTTGTTCTTCCAAAATCAAATTGCTGAAAGCGGTCACTATAGATTTATACACGTTGTGCTAAAAAAGACTGATACATGGCCAACTGCTCATATCACAGTAATAGCTGCAGTAACAGAAAAAAAGAATAATAATTTCTTCCACTTTTTTTCTACAGTTGTTACCTAAGACGAATTGTATAACATCATAAATAAACATGTTTAAAATAGAATTATTTCTGAAAGTCATCTTTGCTCATAAAGAGTTTGGGCATCCTCAAAGAATAAAGTGATTTTATCTTAATTTTTTTATTTAAAAATAAGTTAGGAATCTAAAAATGCTAAACTCAGTAAATTGTTAGGAATAGGAGGAAGAGTCTCGCAGCTGTTAAAGGACAGAACTAACAATAACGAAATGGTGAGAATCCAATAGCGGATGGAGCCTTAGCAAACTGGGTACAAAATTCTGGAGATGAAAACAAAAGTACAAGGGGGAAAGGGAGGGGAGGGAGGGGGTGGGTGGGTAGAGGGAAGGGGATTGGTGGGATTACACCAGCCGTGCATTTTACAAGGGTATATGTGAAACTTGATAAACTGTCTGAGAACCTAGTGAATGATGCCCCATGATTATATCAATGTACACAGCTATGATTTAATAAAAAAAAAAAGAAAACGAAAGTACAAATCCAGAAATTTCTAGAAAAGAATAACAACAAAGTTGAGTGCTTTTGAATTGTGTCTTATCTCTAGGTTCACAGCAGCTAATAGATGGAAGTGCCCAATAAATGCTTGTTAAATAGATGTTATTTGTTTGAACTGAGACTATTCATTGAGTTATACTGTACCACTCCTCAGGAAAAGCAGTAATCAGTAAGATAAATAAAACTGGTAGGGAAGGCACGGTCTGTTCTTTGTGAAAATTGATGGACATTAGCCAGTATCTAAACTTGAATCAGAACACAGGCAAATACTCACCCCAATAATTAAAGCATTCACTAAAGAAATTAGATATCTATCCATGGAGGTAATAAAATGAAATATGCTTAATAAAAATGTTCTAAGAAAAATGACGCTATACAATAAAAAATAATAATTTCTATATAAGGCATATTTTTCTGGAAAGGAATGACAAGATTAACCACGTTTTAAAAAATCTGCTATAAATTTCTTAATTAAGGTACATTCCCCAAATATGCTTAAAAAAGTACAGGAAAACATAAAAGTCCAATTTTAAAATTATTGAAACATTTGTTAATAATATTGATTGTATTAAGGCTAGGATGTTTAATATGTAAAACAAGTAAGATTTTAATGTTTATTGTAGTCAATTCTATTCTGTCTTACTTTCATATTAAAATTTCCTTAGCAATACTCTTCTGGAAAATCTATTCATTTTTCCATCACAAGTTAATCCTGAAATAAGAAACTCATATTCAACATTGTCAGTCCAATGGAAAGCTAGGAATGAAATTCTGTTTTTCCATTGGTTACTGTACTGGTCATTAGTTTGTTGGAAATGATGATACCATAAACAGTGAGCCACATTCACTTTCTGGGGGAAAAAATGAAAGGTTCAAATGTTAAGAGAGCATAGTTTTTTCACTTATTGAAGTTTTGTTTAGCTAACGGCCTCAGTATAATCTCTGTAACAGGTATTTCCTGTCAGTTAATGAGTGACTCAGGTTCTTCAACTCCCAAAGCTGATGATTAAGCAGGAGGAAATCCCCTCTGCCATCATTACTCCTGAAACCCCAGCCCAGGACATCTGAATGTCCGGAATGAGAGTGTTTAACGTCATCCTGGAATGTCAAGAAGACAGCTATCAAAGTTGAAGAGACTCAAATATATTGACTCTGTAAGCTCGGGCTCTTCGCTTGATGAAATCAGTGTAAAACTTAGAGATGCCTGGAGTAAATGGGCACGTATGTCATGCCCTTCAGTAGCCTGGAGGCTTGGGAAAGGAGTCTGAAAGGCAGTTTAAGAAAACATGAGGACAGCGTGATCTCACTCAGAGTCAAACTCATAATAGCAGAAAGCAGACAGTGGTTACCAGGGGCAAGGGAAGGAGTGAAGGGGGAAGACGGGGTGTGAAAATATTGGCCAAAGGATGAAAAATTTCAATTCAGAGGAATATGTTCAGGATAATTCTTACACACCCTGGTGGGCTATAGTTAATCATTATTGTATTCAACAACTGCTAAGTTGGTAGGTTTTAAAGGTTCTCCCCACAAACATTAATAAATGATAACCACATGAAGGGATGAAGGTTAATTAGTTCAAATTAGCCATCCCATGTGTATACATATATATCAAAACACCATGTATATGCCATAAATACAATCTTTAATTGTCAATTAAAATAATGTAAAAATAATAATTTTTTTTTTAACGTGGGAACTATTAGATATAAATACTGGACAAGGAGACAGGACGTGTTTTAGCCACCAAATGCCTCAGATGCTGATTTTTTTCCTAAGCTTTAGTTTCCTGCCCTATATAAAATGAAGGGAATGGCCTAAATCAGTACCCCAGACTCAAACTCTACCGGGGCCAGAAGGCCATCTGCTAACAAAAAGAAGGCTGGACCAGGGGGTGCTAAGGGCTGCAGTGAGCTGGGAAAAGCCTGCACAAGGAGCAGCCCTCATTCACCTCTAGCTGTGTTAGCCAGGTAGAGCTATTAGTCTAGTGATAGTATTTTGTCTGCCAGAGAAATCCCAAAATTCATTTTTATCTGAAATGTACTTTTTGAATGTGGGAAATAATTTGTCATTTAAAAGCACTGTGTGGAACAAATGTAAATGAGCAAGAACATAACCCATCCACATATCTAAGGGCTAAACTAGCCTATGGGTAACTGCTTGGTTCCCTCCGGCCCAGGAGATCTAGTAGGTTTTTCTATTGCTGTCCAAAGTATGGGCTTTTGCAAAGTGGACCTTTAAGATTCCCTAGATTAGTTTCAGGAGTTGGCAAATGTTCTCTTAAAGAACTAGACAGTAAATACCTTAGGATGGTGGGGCCATGCTCTATCTATCGCATTCGATTCACCCACTGCAGCACAGAGGCAGCCACGGACAGTGCATAACAGCTAGGTTGCAATGAACTTAATTTACCAAACAAGTAAACTGTGCTTGGGGCCCCAAGCCTGCAGCCCCAGCTATTCTGTCTTTTCAAGATGCTGATGCAAGAGGATCTCTTGAGTTACGGAGTTCAAGTCCAGCCTGGGTAACACAGTGAAACCCTACCTATTTTTTTTTTTTTAAGAGGATTAAACAAAAAACAAGTGGCTTGTCATAGTCCCTCCCAGTTTCCAATCTCTAGTTTCCTGGGCTAGAGGATTTCTTACAGAAATTTAGGAATCCATTTAATAATATAGCCCCAATATCTTAGTCATATGAAGGTATCCAAGAAATATTGCAGGAAAGAAACCTTAGCGAATTTGTTTAAAACAAGTACTTCATTATTCTGTAAAGCTACTGTTTTGTCACAGAATGTACTGCTGGCCAGAAGAGATGGGACCTTGTCCTCCTTCCTGGGAAGGAATTAGCTCACTTGCCCTTGTTCTAAGTCACATCTAATCCCTCCTATGCCAAAGGACAGCCTAAGTTATACCATTTAGGAGAACACAGCTCTCAAACCAAACTTTTCAAGTTCAAATCTTAGTTTGGCCACTTACTGATTCAAGTGACATTGGGTAAGTTATTTAATCTCTGTGCACCTCCCTCATCTGCAAAATAAGGTCAAAATTAGAATGCACACCATGGGATCCACAGTGTAGGAAATGGGTCAATATATGTAAGGTGCCAGAAGTGGTGTCGAGAACAACATGTATCCAATTCACATGTCA
This sequence comes from Nycticebus coucang, assembly GCF_027406575.1. Classification (NCBI taxonomy): domain Eukaryota; kingdom Metazoa; phylum Chordata; class Mammalia; order Primates; family Lorisidae; genus Nycticebus; species Nycticebus coucang. The sequence goes on along the minus strand of NC_069784.1, from coordinate 118,704,982 downwards.
TTTATGCATTAGCGGTTATTAATACAACTAGCAAAATCTGTTTTGGTTGCTGTAGTCTTCAACATATTTTCTATAAAAAGGCAAGTATTAGAATGGTCTCTATTGTGACATTTTAATAATGGCCAAGTATATGGTGAAAAAGGACCTGGGACTAAAAACAATGACGGAATGCAGGATGTGTCCAACCACTCTTCTTGCTCTTCACCATCCACCCCAAACACACACACTTGACCTCAGTTTCTTCTCTGAGTGAAAGGCTTTTTGGGAGCACCTGAAGGTCCTCTCTAATCTTGGACTGAGAAAGGATCTTGAGGGCCACCACTAGCTATTATGAAGTTCCTCTGTCTCCTTCAGGAACAAGGATGTGGTTTTCCCTCTTTGCAACACCCCACAAGGAAATCTCTTTCAAATGACATCACTTGGTAGCCTTCCACCATCTGTGGGAGTGCCACGGACCACACGGACAGGTGGATGATCCACTCAGAGGGGTAGATGGCAGGAATTTCCCAGGCCGGAAGGGCAGGCACAGGTCTGAGAACCTGGGGAGGTGGCCTCAGGTCTTCACGATGGGTCCCTCTTTGTTCCAAGTATTGGAACAAATTCCTGGTAAACGTTCCTCCAAAGTCATATATAAATTACCTGCAGACACTAGGCCCCTTCTTCCCTTTTCTGAGTTACTTCTGTGACCAAAAAGAACGTATTATCAATGCCTTAGATTGACTCATATGACATTTATAATTGATAATGAAACTTTTTTTTTGTGTTTGAATCAGTCTTATAGTATAATAAGGACTACCAAAATTAACATGTGTACACTGAGCATATCTGATGGAAGTTTATCTTAATACAATTTTTGCTACATATAATTAATTCCCCCTAATTTTGTACTTACCTATCTCTAATAATAGCACATTGACAGTCTCTTGAAGAGAAATCAGAAAGAGAAGAATATATTTGAAACAAATTACAAATGTTCATTTTTAAACAAACAGAAAGCAGTTCAGAAAGAAAATAGATAATTCCTGATTATCAAAATTTTCCATAAAACGGACAGTTTTGGAAAACCAGTTATTTAATACTGGTTTTATGGTAAATACTATTCCTGTAGGTGGTGGTTGTTTATTTAAGTAATCTAACTGAAATTTTATTCCGGAATGATAAAGATCAGGTTATTAACATATCACCTAGTGACAAAAAACGATAATTAATTTCCTTTGTGTTACACCTAGTGTTAACATTTGTATTTGAAACTCAATAATTAACAACAGTTGGTATGTTAGTGATAAATGGGGAGATAATTTGTGACACAGGGAAAACTAAATAATGGTAAGACCACAAACATTTTGATTGAATCTGCACACCCTGTAATCAAATGTATGCTATGAATAGCTAAGACAGATAACATTTTTAAAATTAAAAGAGCTCTTTAATGACCATTTTATATATAGGTCTATATGTGTATATGTACACACACATGCCTGTATGCATAATTTCTTACTGACAAACACATTCAGCAAAGAATGCTAAGAAGTATGAGTATACCACAGACTCACCACAGCTTAGGTTGCTTTCAGCTTTCAGAGCTAGGGTTGGGACATTCCAAAAGTCATTTTGCCAGTCGACCACATTCCCTTTCACATTACAGGTGAGGTTGGAGAGGATTTTGGAATTCATGGTAAAATTCCAAAGTCGAAAGTTGTAAATGTCCCCTTTTAGAGATGCAATCTCACTTTGATTGGAGCCCAACAACAATTTCCCACCCCCAGCAATAACTATACTAATGGTAGAATCACATGGAACCGTTTCATAGTTTCTTTTGAAACTGACGCCAACAGAGCCCAAGGAATTATTCCACGCAAGGCAGAGCTGCTCGAAGCTTTCTGTGAAAATGTCTTCTTTTCCCGTGTCAGGGAATGCACTGTTCAACAAGCATTTCCAACCAGAAATAGATAGAAAGTAGCCACTCTTGGCCTTTCCAAAGCTGAGCGAGTGTGTGAGGGATGGACTGGAGTAAGAGAAAGCTGTCCACTCCGTGTCTTCACTGCCCACTTTGGTGGCTTCAAAGCAGAGTGTGAAAGCGCTGAGCTCTGGAATGGAGATACTTTTTGCAACAGATACCTGATAAGCATCTGGCGTCTGGGGTAAAACGACCTTTTGATTCCTTAAGGACACGGCAACTAGGATAAAATGTACAGAGATACACAGACAATGAGATACAAGACAAGTGACAGACTCAAGCCCCCACCCCTCGCCTACCTCCCTCCCCTCACTCCCCTCTTTCTAGTTCATCCTCCCTCGCTCACCTTCTATCTAGCCTCTTTTGCCTGGAGTACTAACAATAAGAAACCCCACCTATTTTAACTCTAATCAGGGTTGCCTCTCACATCTAAACCTCTGAGTTATAGCCAGCCAACTTGATAAATACTTTAACCCCTAAATTTAAAAATAAAAAATGAAGAAAAAAAAAACAACTAAGAAAAAAACTGGCTTTAGAAAGCCTGTTCATACATTAAGATTCTCAAATATGTTATTTTTCAAATAACTTATAAACAAAACTTTTAGTTTTGCATTAACAATTGCCTGTCCCTCTTTCCATACGTTTCTATATTACCCTCTTCCCTACAAACTATACCAAGAGTTATTCTACAATAAAACATCATTTCAATATAAGCACTTTAGTAAAAATTCATGATAGAATTCAAAAAAATTATAGATTTTACTATCCTTTTAAAATATAAGGCAGTTTATAGATCTATTTATGCAAAGAGACACTTATATGAATCCAATATTCTAAATGCACTGTCCAAATAAAAACCCTGAAAGGACATATACCATAAACATTTTATTAGTGGTAATGGCTGGGTGGTGGATGTACAGGTAATTCTAATTTGCTTTTTATTGTTCAAACCTTATTTTTGAAAAATTAAAGCATGAGCTTTAAACACATATGTACTCGATGTTGATAATGAACAATAAATAACTCCACAGGCAAAAAACACAATTTATAATAATGAGGGTTAGCCATTTTAATAGTTGGGCCTCTCTTTTTTATTGTTTTTATTACACTACACATAGGACATCCCAGGAAGCCCAGAAGGAAAAAAAAAAAAAAGTGCAACGAAATCTCTTTTAAGCAAAGATGGGTTTTAGACAGAATGAAATGATGTAAATATTTTGTTGTGCCAGAATGTGGGAAACATATTTAATAAAACATATGGTTTATTTTCTTCAGTTATCAATTTCCAGGGGATTTTCTCAGGTTATGTTATTTCTTATGGTACGTTATTGTGGCCTTTTTAAAAAGTTTATATGCTAATTTACTATATTTGTCCCCTAGCATACACAGGTTCTTAAAAGAGCAACCTTCTAAAAGCCCAAAATAAAATGATTTCCAAATAGAGATGTTTTAAACTATCAGTGGACAGATGTTAGAATTACAGATTTTAATTAATGAAATATCTACAGTGTCTCTAAGCAGCCTAGCCTTTAAATGTTCTGCATAGAAACGATATAAAAGAAGTCAGCTCTTCTATAACCAGAATTGGGGTCTGGCAATTATATTTTGCTAATAAGAATGCTCAGAAAATACTAACAGATTCTTGCCCTTAAATCCTAATCCTAATCACTCACACACACATAAAAGAGCATAATTCTGTCTTCTGGTCCTTGTGTTTATTGTAGAACATGTTAAATGAAAGCAGAAGGTTGGCGTGGCCTTTGGTTTACATACCTCTGATGTAGCTGGCATTGAAACCTTTCTTCTGGATGCTAAAGTCACTTGAAAAGGACACATGCATCTCATTCGCACTTGAGTTGAATGATAAACCTTTGGCAGTTGCTCCACAAAATTTAGTCAGGCTCTCTCCATTGTCAAGGGACAGTGAGTCATAAATGCAATTGGGAGCTTCTTCAATGTCGAAGTCATTAAACGTTATCTGAATGATGTAGCCAGTGGGGGCTCGGAGGGTCCACAAGCAAGCCTGGCTGTTAGGGTAGTCGTTAGGGTAGCAGGGAGAAGTGAAGGTCCCAGAAGGGTTGGATAGGACAACTCTGCAGTTGGCACATCCCCACACTGTTGGCCAGACAAAAAAGAGACAGAGAGAAAAGGGCTGAGATCAGAGGCATACAATAAACCAAGAATACCACACACCAGGGAAAGGACAGACAGTAAACATTTAAAACACCAAAATACAAGCATGATAATTAAAAGGAAAACAAAACCATCTTGAAGAGAAAAGGAAATACCAATATGGCAACAAAAAGTAAAGGATAAAAAAAAATTCCAAGCAATGCTTTTTAAACTTACAGGGTTATATACTTTGAAAATATGATGACTGTCATGAAACTCTCTCCAGTAAAATGCACCCGGGTGCTACACACTGCATACAGCTTCAAGGAATATAGGAGGACTCAGGGGCCAACAATGAATTTCACAAGGTTCATCAACCCAGGTGAAGAAGCTCTACTTCAAAGAGCAACTGAAGTAGGAGGTTATAGAACCATAAAAATAGAGCTCAATATTATAAACCACAGATACAAAGGAAGAGAAACTCTTAGGAAATAAATGTTTAAATAGAAAGCTACCAGTAAGAAAAATAAACAGGTTTTCTTCTGGAAGATTGCATTTTTTTTTTCCAAATTCAAATAAACATCATCACCTTGCATGTGGGGAATATTTATAGTTTTGAAAGTACTCTCACTTATCCAATTTGTTTATCATGGTTGGTAATTATATACTTCTGTGATCATCTCATTTGCTCCTTCATTCAGTAAATATTTATTGAGTGCCTATAACATGCCAAGCACCGTTCTAAACAGCATGTTTCAATGACAGGAAAGACAAAGTGTCTGCAGAAAGGTTTCCTACACTGAAGTCTTAGACCTAAAGATAACCAGTAATAAGTATATAATACAGAGACAGATGGTGATAAAAGGTGGGGGAAAAAGTAAAGCATGGGATAGATGGAGAGTGACCTGAATGGTGGAGACAATGGGTAGTTCTCGAAAGAGGTAACCTTTGAGCAGAGGGCCAAGTGCAGTGAGGGAACATGCCATGAGCACACCGGGGAACAGGAGTGCAGGCCAAAGGAACAGTAAAAATATAGACCATGGTCCCTGCATGTTGGTTCCTCCTACTGAACCTGAAGTTCCAGAGATCTAAGATCATGTCTCCTTTGCTCATCACCATACTCCCAGTACACAAGGTGGTCTCACAGTATATGTGGGAAAAAAAACCTTCCCAAGTAGACTAGGAAAATGGTTTTATCCCATTTCCACTAATTTAAACAGTTAGAATCTGTTTATTATTCTTTATCCATGGCCTGCTCACCAGTTCTTAATATTCTTGTCTCCTTCAAGTACTGTATTAATGACAGCAACAATCTCATTTATCTAAGATTCTGTATCACTCAATTGCCATATGGCTCACACATAAACTTTCATACAAAACTACTTTAAGCACAGTAATGGAAATTGCTCTAAATTTATTATAATTCTCCCTCTTTTACTGAGTTGAATGGAATAAATATGTAGTAACTTTTCTTGAAAAAAAGCAGTTATTACAAATATTGTTTACTCTTCTATCATACAGTGAAATATTCAAAGACTTAATAAATGTGCTGCACTGTTCAAGCAAGGTTTTCTTTCTTCTTTTCCCTGGGGCCATTTTGTGTTATGCAACGTTTTGGCTTGCCAACTCTGTTCCTATCCAGTCTTTCTTACTTTCCCATTCTCTGTTCTTCCTAAGTCTCTGACAACTTGTGCAAGACCAAGACAGACAACAGAAAACAAATTATGATCATCAAATGTCTGACAAATGGCTTCTCTTATCTATTCCTGGAGCATCATGTTCCCATCCTTTGCAGTACTATTCAGAGCAGTTGTGTTTTCTATTTGTAAGATGATTTTCTTTTTTGTCTTCTTCTCCCACTGGTCTGTAAACTCAGAAAGCAGACGGTACGTACCTGTCTTATTTACCATCCTACTCTCCAGAACCCCACAGCATCCCTGGCACATGGGACATCTTCAATAAAATTGATCAAATGTATTAAATTTATAGACAAGTGAGTAGTTTAAATGAATGGTAACATGCCTAAAGAATGACCACATGCAGTATGACCAGGTCTTAAAGAGCACCTGGGCTCCGAACACATCTTGGCATGGGACTTGGGGGCCCTTTCTTCCAATTATTTTAACTTGCATGCAGCACAGGGCTGAGATGACTCTTTCTGACAAGTTCAGCTTCCTGTTGGTATACTTCGGGCTTGGATAAGAAGATCAATCCTAGTAATAAGCACCATTTTTAAAAAGATAAAGAGAAATAAGAAACAGTCTCTGTATGATCCCAACATGAAGATAAGCAGCATCAATTTTTCCTAGAGGAGTTGCCATGCTTTGTAGCCAAGACCCAAGTAGTGCTCATGAATTCCTTTATTCTGATATATTATTCCTTAAGAACTAAAAGAAAGGGTAGAAGAAAGTCATATGTGACTTGTAATAGTGACAATGTTTGTAATGTTAAATAAGTTCACTTCTCTGTATCTCTCAATTTTACCACCCTCACACTAGTAGGAATAGTAAAACCCACTTTCCAGAGTGAATCATATTGAAACCTGGTTCCAATATGATTCCATGAGGATGGCATAGAATCATATTGGAAAGTCCTGGCACATAGTTAGCACTACTTAAATCATGGCCATTATTAGGCATTAGTCTAACACCAATCTGTGCATCAACAATGAAAGGGTGGTTGTATTATCCTGGATGGAGTTGAAACACATTCTTCTTAGTAAAGTATCACAAGAATGGAGAAGCACCCAAGGTACTCAATACTAATATGAAGCCAGCAGATGATCTAATGCATGCACACATAAAAAAAAAAATTCAAACTGATTCAAGGTGGGGGGGTGTAGGGGGAAAAGGGAGTGAGGAGAGGGGAGGAGAATGGGGATGGGTTGCTCCCGCTTAATGGGCCCAGAGCCAGGGGGCATCTAGCCACCTCTTTGGCACAATTATAAAAGGGACTCTACCTAACAAATGCAATCATTGTAACCTAATTCTTTGTACCTGCAAATTAACATAAAACAAACAAACAACGAAACAATTAAAGAGAGGTAAAAGAGCTCCCTACCTTAGTAGAATCCCCTTTCCTTTAAACACATATAGAGATAGAAAAGAAAGAAGACACCTAAGAATACACATTTATAAATAAAAGAACATGTGATGAATTATTCCAGATGAATCTTACCTTCAGGGAGTAGATAGCATTTAAAAACAGTGATACTAAACAGTAATTACCTTAATTGGATAAACTGTCAGCTAAGCTAGGTACAGTACCATCGTGCTCATAATATCTACAGATCACTGCACAATAATGGGCTCTGACATGGATTATGTCATTTAACATCACAACAACCCTGAGAATGATTACCACCTCTGTCTTGCTAATATAGACTGTGTAAATTGCCCCAAATTACACATTCAATTGATAGGAAGGCCAAGATTCAAACCACTCCTCTAATGTAAGTTTTGCGTCTTTCTAAGAAATAAAAAGTTGCCACAATTAAACAAAAGACACAGAGAAAAGTGATGAGCTCAATCACTTCTTTCTTTAAAAGGCAACATTTTTTAATGGGCAGTTTCTTAAAGATAAGGTCATCACCCTAAAATTAATACATTATGAGAAACTAATATAGAAATACTTAAGAATGTTAGCGAGTACAGAGGGCAGTGCTTTGGATCTGACATTTGGAGTAATCAAATATCACTGCTAAGTGACTCCTACACTGTAAACTAGCTTATTAAGAAATTCACTTTCTTACTTGTTAGAGGCAGAGCTACTTAAAAAGGTGGCTAATGAAACAGTCACTGAATGAAGCATTGGTAAAATCAGAATTAACATATCTTCTAAAACCTACCCAACTTACAGCATGTGGCTCAAAGTGTTCTCAAAGACAGATATAATAACATATTCTCACCTGTCATAAGAGCAAAAGTTTCCAGGTAGTATAAACAACAAACCAAATTCCACCCTCAGTTTTTCCCACACTTGTAAATGTTTAGCAGTAATTTACCTGTGCATATTTTCCCAAGTTTATTCTCCGATGAAACTCAAAACTATAATGGGAAATCTTTTAGTCATGCCGAAGCCTGATAAGCACATTTGGATAGAATTTAGTAACAGTTATCTTATGGGGTTTTTACCTCAGTGACTTGGATTCTTACTCCACCCTTGCTATAAGTACTTCTTTATAGAATTCAAATACCATGCTCTTTAAAATCTCTTTAAGAAAGAAATTTCAGATCCCAAGAGATAAGTCATGAGACTTAGTTAAGCAACTAAAAAGAGATAAATTTTAGTTGCTTTCAACACAGAACAGTATTGAATAACTGTTTTCTTCTAGAATGTCTTAAATGGTGAACAAAATGAACGCATTAAAATGAAATCCTGTTCTTTAGTTCTTTGAACGTATATCAAACTGTAGCTCATGATTTTGTTGGAAAATCTAGCCAGTGAAAATTACCTCCAGAACTGCATCTATCTAGTCAAAGTCATGGTTTGAATTATCCAGGTGAATATATTAAGTTCTAATGAATGAAAATCTCATTTGTTGCATTAAAAAGTTTAAAATATTTAAATATTTAAAATATTTAGTAGCATAAAGATTAAACCTAAGAGCCATCAACCAAGAATTCTAGAACTAGCTCTGATACCTAAATCATTAAAGATCTAGGAGAGCCACATTTCTCTACATTCAAGTAAGTTACTGTCCCCCGGAACATCATAGAGATGGAAAATATTGATAATATTTTAGATGCTGACATAAAGTAAATGACTGATAAGACTAATAATATAGACAGACCCAGCAGGGGCTGGGGATCAGCCCTGTCTGCCGAACTTAGTCCACACAAGGCAACCACTCTCCTGCTGTGGGTGCCGTCAGAGCTGGGGATTCTGCACCCTGTCCGGCAAGACACAGCCCAAACCGAGGGTCAACACCACTACTGGCTGAGCATAGGACCCTCTGTCAAGGGTTGCTACCAATCGGCCATCTTCCAAGGTGCTTCCTTTTGCCAACTTCTAAGGAAGCACAGTAACAGATCAAATAGGAAGCTAGTGCACTGCACGCAGCTGATTGGGCACTCCCGGGAGGGGCAGACTGGAGCAGAGCCACCGGGCGGGCGCCGGAGCTGAGGCTAGTGCTGCGCGCACTGCTGAGCTTCACCCTTGGATCGACCCACTTCTGTCTCTATAACTTCTGAAATTCCTGAGATCTACTGGAGGAAAAACCACTCAATTCCTGTGAAGTGCGGGATATCCTGGGCCAGTTCTGAGTGTAGAACGACTGCCTCCGGGGTAAGAGCTGCACCGCAACTGTGATCAGTACTCGTCCGGACCTTGGTAAGAGCTGCACCGCAACACCCGACCCCTGCCCGCTGGGCCTCTGAACGCCCTGACCAGGAACTGCGGGAGCCGTTCAACCCCTTGTCCTTCCTCTTGCACCCTTCCTGTCTTCACACCAGCCTGCTCGTCTAGCCAGGGACTCTGGAGCCCTCCCTGCCTCTGTGCGGAGCCCTTCTCCTGGCCAGAGACTGCTGGAGCCTTGGGCTCTCTGTGCCAAAGTCACTGGGCACCAGGCACTCCCAGAACCGTGTGCACATATTTCTGGATCTGGGTGTGTCACACTCCGGAGCTGCTTCCACAACCGGAACTCCCTGGCTGGGGCAGCCCCAGAGGAACTACACAGGGTCACTCCCTACAAAGATCCAGCAACAATAGAGTGATTCTGCTGGGGTCTAATCTTGGAGAGACACATCCCCAACTCTGAGGACTGCCAGAGGCAACAGAGAAAAACAATCATGAGGTGAAATCAACAGAAAAACTCTGGCAATATGAATAATCATAGTAGATAAGCTCCCCCAAGGATCAATGGGGCAGACACAGCACAAGATCCCATGCACAAACTAATAGCTGAGATGTCAGAAATTGAATTCAGAATCTGGATAGCAAATAAGATCGAATTAGAATTCCAAGCAGTAACCCAAAAGATATCTCAAGAATTCAACAAATTCAAAGACCAAATAACCAAAGATTTTGACACACTGAGACAAGAAGTTGCAGCCCTCAAAGATCTGAAAAACACAGTAGAATCCCTCAGTACAGAATGGAGCAAACAGAAGAAAGGATTTCCGACATTAAAGACAAAGCTTTCAAACACTCCCAAACTCTCAAAGAGGTAGAGACATGGAGGGCAAAAACAGATCAATCTCTCAGAGAAGTCTGGGATAATTTGAAGAAAACCAATATTCGTCTTATAGGGATCCCCAAAAGCAACGAATTGGCTTCACAAGGCACAGAGTCTCTTCTCCATGAGATTGTGAAGGAGAACTTTCCAGACATGCCAAGAGATTCTGAAATTCAGACAGCAGACAGTTTCAGAACTCCAGCACGACTCAACCCAAATAAGACATCCCCCAGACACATCATAATCAATTTCACTAAAGTTAATATGAAGGAGAAAATTCTGAAAGCAGCCAGACGAAAGAAAACCATCACCTACAAGGGCAAGAATATTAGAATAACTACAAATCTCTCTGCTGAAACCTTTCAAGCTAGAAGAAGATGATCATCAACTTTTAATCTCCTAAAACAAAATAACTTTCAACCCAGGATCCTGTACCCTGCTAAACTGAGCTTCATTTATGATGGAGAAATTAAATACTTTAATGACATCCACATGTTGAACAAATTTCCCGTAACTAAACCAGCTCTCCAGGATATTGTCAGACCTATCCTCCATACAGACAAGCATAATCCTCCAAAACAAAAGTAAACCCACCCAGAAAATTTTGATCAAATTCCAACTTCCATAGTCACAAAAGGATTAAAAATGTCCACCAGACTCTCAAAAGGCTTATCAATATTCTCAATTATGTGAATCGTTTAAATTGTCCTCTAAAGAGGCACAGGTTGGCTGACTGGATAAAAAAACTCAAGCCAGATATCTATTGCATAGAAGAATCTCATCTTACATTAAAAGACAAATATAGACTCAAGGTGAAGGGATGGTCATCTATACTCCAGGCAAAGGGAAAGCAGAAAAAAGCAGGCATTCCAATCCTATTTGCAGACGCAATAGGCTTTAAATCAACCAAAATAAGGAAGGATAAGGATGGACACTTCATATTTGTTAAAGGTAATACTCAATATGATGAGATTTCCATTATTAATATTTATGCACCCAACCAGAATGCACCTCAATTTATAAGAGAAACTCCAACAGACATGAGCAACTTAAGTTCCATAGTAGCTGGAGATTTTAACACCCCTTTAGCAGTGCTGGATAGATCCTCAAAAAAGAAGCTAAGCAAAGAAATTTTAGATTTAAACTTAACCATTCAATATCTGGACTGAACAGACATCTACAGAACATTTCATCCCAACAAAACTGAATACACATTCTCATCAGCCCATGGAACATACTCCAAAATCAACCACATCCTAGGCCACAAATCTAACCTCAGCAAATTTTTAAAAATAGAAATTATTCTTTGTATCTTCTCAGACCATCATGGAATAAAAGTTGAACTCAATAACAACAGGAATCTGCATACCCATACAAAAACATGGAAGCTAAACAATCTTATGCTGAAGGGGAGATGGGTTATAGACGAGATTAAGAAGGAAATCACCAAATTTTTGGATCAAAAAAACAATGAAGACACGAATTATCAGAACCTCTGGGATACTGCAAAGGCAGTCTTAAGAGGGAAACTTATAACGCTGCAAGACTTCCTCAAGAAAACGGAGAGAGGAAGTTAATAACTTAAAGGGACATCTAAAGCAACTGGAGAAGGAAAAACATTCCAACCCCAAACCCAGCAGAAGAAAAGAAATAACCAAAATCAGAGCACAATTAAATGAAATTGTAAACAAAAGAATTATACAACACATCAATAAATCCAAAAGTTGTTTTTTTGAAAAGATCAATAAAATACATAAACCTTTGGCCAACCTAACCAGGAATAAAAGAGTAAAATCTCTAATTTCATCAATCAGAAATGGTAAAGATGAAATAACAACAGACTCCTCAGAAATTAAAAAAAAATCCTTAATGAATACTACTAGAAAGTCCACTCTCAGAAATATGAAAATCTGAAAGAAATCGACCAATACCGGGAAGTACACCACCTACCAAGACTTAGCCAGAATGAAGTGGAAATGTTGAACAGGCCTATATCAAGTTCAGAAATAGCATCAACTATACAAAATCTCCCTAAAAAGAAAAGCCCAGGACCAGATGGCTTTATATCAGAATTCTACCAAACCTCTAAAGAAGAACCTTTAGAAATATTACTAAACCTCTTCCAAAATATAGAAAAAGAAGGAATACTACCCAACACATTCTACGAAGCAAACATCACCTTGATCCCCAAACCAGGGAAAGACCCAACAAGAAAATAAAATTATAGACCAATATCACTAATGAATATTGATGCTAAAATACTCAATAAGATCCTAACAAACAGAATCCAACAACACATCAAAAAAATTATACACCATGACCAAGTGGGATTTATCCCAGGGTCTCAAGGCTGGTTCAATATATGTAAATCTATAAATGTAATTCAGCACATAAACAAACTAAAAAATGAAAACCATATGATTGTCTCAATTGACACAGAAAAAGCTTTTGATAATATCCAGTATCCCTTCATGATCAGAACACTTAAGAAAACTGGTATAGAAGGGACATTTCTTAAACTAATAGCATCTACAGCAAACCCACAGCCAATATCGTATTGAATAGAGTTAAATTGAAATCATTTCCACTTAGATCAGGAACCAGGCAAGGTTGGCCATTGTCTCCATTGCTCTTTAACATTGTAATGGAAGTTTTAGCCATTGCAATTAGGGAAGAAAAGGCGATCAAGGGTATCCACATAGGATCAGAAGAGATCAAACTTTCACTCTTTGCAGATGATATGATTGTATATCTGGAAAACACTAGGGATTCTACTACAAAACTTTTAGAAGTGATCAAGGAATACAGCAATGTCTCAGGCTACAAAATCAACACCCATAAATCTGTAGCCTTTATATATACCAACAATAACCAAGCTGAAAAAACAGTCAAGGACTCTATTCCTTTCACAGTAGTGCCAAAGAAGATGAAATATTTGGGAGTATACCTAACAAAGGATGTGAAAGATCTCTACAAAGAGAACTATGAAACTTTAAGAAAAGAATAGCTGAAGATGTTAACAAATGGAAAAACATACCATGCTCATGGCTGGGGAGAATCAACATTGTTAAAATGTCTATACTACCCAAAGCAATATATAATTTTAATGCAATTCCTATTAAAGCTCCATTGCCATATTTTAAAGATCTTGAAAAAATAATACTTCGTTTTATATGGAATCAGAAAAAACCTCCAATAGCCAAAACAGTACTCAGAAATAAAAACAAAGCAGGAGGAATCACGCTACCAGACATGAGACTGTACTATAAATCGATAGTGATCAAAACAGCACGGTACTGGCACAAAAACAGAGAAGTACATGTCTGGAACAGAATAGAGAACCAAGAGATGAATCCAGCTACTTACCGTTACTTGATCTTTGACAAACCAATTAAAAACATTCAGTGGGGAAAAGATTCCCAATTTAACAAATGGTGCTGGGTGAACTGGCTGGCGATCTGTAAAAGACTGAAACTGGACCCACACCTTTCACCATTAACTAAGATAGACTCTCACTGGATAAAAGATTTAAACTTAAGACATGAAACTATAAAAATACTTGAAGAAAGTGCAGGAAAAACTCTTGAAGGAATCAGCCTGGGTGAATATTTTGTAAGGAGGACTCCCCAGGCAATTGAAGCAATATCAAAAATACACTACTGGGACCTGATCAAACTAAAAAGCTTCTGCACAGCCAAGAACACAGTAAGTAAAGCAAGCAGACAGCCCTCAGAATGGGAGAAAATATTTGCAGATTATACCTCCAATAAAGGTCTAATAACCGGAATCCACAGAGAACTCAAATGTATTAGCAAGAAAAGAACAAGTGATCCCATCTCAAGGTGGGCAAGGGACTTGAAGAGAAACTTCTCTAAAGAAGACAGACGCACGATCTACAAAAACTGAAAAAAAGCTCATCATCCTTAATCATTAGAGAAATGCAAATCAAAACTACTTTGAGAAATCACCTAACCCCAGTAAGAGTAGCCCACATAACAAAATCCCAAAACCAGAGATGTTGGCGTGGATGTGGAGAAAAGGGCACGCTTCTACACTGCTGGTGGGAATGCACACTAATACATTCCTTCTGGAAGGATGTTTGGAGAATACTTAGAAATCTAAAAATAGACCTGCCATTCGATCCTATAATTCCTTTACTAGGTTTATACCCAGAAGACCAAAAAGCACAATATAACGAAGACATCTGTACCAGAATGTTTATTGCAGCCCAATTCATAATTGCTAAGTCATGGAAGAAGCCCAAGTGCCCATCGACCCACAAATGGACTAGCAAATTGTGGTACATGTATACCATGGAATATTATGCAGCCTTAAATAAAGATGGAAACTTTACCTCTTTCATGTTTACATGGATGGAGCTGGAACATATTCTTTTTAGCAAAGTATCTCAGGAATGGAAGAAAAAGTATCCAATGTACTCTGCCCTACTATGAAGCTAAATTGTAGCTTTCACATGAAGGCTATAACCCAACTATAGCACAAGACTATGGGGAAAGGGCCAAGGAAGGGGAAGGCAGGGGTGAGGTTAGGGTGGAGGGAAGGTAATGGGTGGGGCCACACCTATGGTGCCTCTTAGAATGGGTACAGGTGAAACTTACTAAATGCAGAATACAAATGTTTACATACAATAACTAAGAAAATGCCATGAAGGCTACTTTGAACAGTTTGATGAGAATATTTCAGATTGTATATGAAACCAGCACATTGTACCCCTTGATTGCACTAACGTACACAGCTATGATTTAACAATAAAAAAAAAGACTAATAATATACAGAGCTGGATGACTTTACCAAAGTTAAGTATTTAAGTTATTTCAGACTGCTATGTAGATTTTTTTAAGATGGCAAAGATGCCGATGGCAACCTGGCAGCAACGTCTGTGATTCTGTTAATGTGACAGATTTGGTAAGTATCCCACAGGTCTCCCCACTTCTCAAGCTCTGCATTTGAAGATAGTATTTCCATACTTGGGAGGGTCCCTCTTCCAGCAAGGTTACACTGATCATCCAGATCTTCTACTGGAACTTCCAGCAGCCCTGCCAGGACCATCAGTTCATTCCCACATTCCTCCTAAAACATCAGTTTCTCAAGAGTTAACCATGTCATTATTTCATTTCCCAATGTGATGGTTCAACCTCATAATATTTCTTCATGAATAGGAAGCCACCGTAATAATATAAGCATGAGTTCAAAAGGGCACTGCTTTACTTGAATTAGTTCAATTAAGTTTGGCACAGCTAGAGAAGTAACAAGACGTTGAACTGAAGGTTTCCTGATGAGGTATCATTAAATTTGACAAATTTTTGAATCTCTGAAAATATTCTCATGCACCACACCCTCTCAAACATGTCTCTGACTTCTGTAAAACTGTTAATGTGCAAACTTTGAGCCCTGTCTTTCTGTAGTCCCTTTGGCAAGAAAACATTCCATATTGGGCGGCGCCTGTGGCTCAGTCGGTAAGGCGCCGGCCCCATATACCGAGGGTGGCGGGTTCAAACCCGGCCCCGGCCAAACTGCAACCAAAAAATAGCCGGGCGTTGTGGCGGGCGCCTGTAGTCCCAGCTACTCGGGAGGCTGAGGCAAGAGAATCGCTTAAGCCCAGGAGTTGGAGGTTGCTGTGAGCTGTGTGTAGGCCACGGCACTCTACCGAGGGCCATAAAGTTAGACTCTGTTTCTACAAAAAAAAAAAAAAAAGAAAACATTCCATATTTAACTAGAGAAGATAATACTTTCTGAAGATCCAAACAGGGTTGGATCAACCCTTCCAGAGCCAGCCTGCTATGGAGATTGGCATTCCTTGCAAGAGGATTAGACACAGAAGCACATGTGCACGCATATGCACTCACACCCACACGCATTTTCACGGGAAACTATTCTCTCTCAAGCAGTGGTTGAGTCTTTTCCACCTCTTAAAAAAAAAATCTAAGGGCAATGAATAATTTGAAACAACCTAAGCTGCGTGGTCTGTAACTTAATCTACTTCCTGGTTAATACTGGACACGCATATTCACTTAAGTACTTTACTCCTTTCCCTATTCCTGCCCTGCAAATCCCCAACTCTGGATTAATCTAGCTAAGGACCTTCTTGCTGTCTAATCCACAGGCTTCTGAGTACTGCTGAAAGGAATTTACAGAAACTATGCAGATTGTTCATATTAAAGAGGCTTCTGTTTTTATTTCACTCACGGGCCACAACGTTTGATGCCTCCAAACCTGCCCTGCTCCTTGAAAGTCTTCAGCCACAGTTCCTCCACTCTCCGTGCTCCCTCTGGTCCTCTCAGCCCTCTCAGTGTCCCTCTGCTCTGCCTGGCCTCACCATCCTTGCTGTTTGACACGTAGACCTCAGACCTCAGACCAGCAGTATCAATACCACCTGGGAGCTTGGTAGACATACAGAACCACCCAGCCCTACAACAAAATGCATTTTAATAAGATTCTCAGATGGTTCATAAGCATGTCAAGCTCTGAACGGTGCTTCTTTAGATAACAACACACTGCAGAAGCTATGCACAGTCTCCATGGATACACCTTCTCCCAGGAGGATGGATTCCCTCTCACGGCTCTTACAGTCACATCTTTACTAGTGGACTCACAGGGTGGACACCTGACCTGAAGGCAACCAAATCGCTGGCTTCAGTAATCAATCAAATTCTCTCTTTCTCTGAGAATCTGAAGTTAGAGACAGATAATTTACCCAAAGAATGATGAATCACAGAATGATGAAGTTATATAAACTCAAGGTAGCAGCTGCCTTGGCCACCTGCAAACAAGGGATGGGTACGTGAGCTGACAAACGAAAGGATAAGAGAGAAAATGCAGAGAATAGAGAGATTAGAGAAAACTAGCCCTTTGAGAAACAGGCTTTAGTTCCAGACATTCTGCGTATAGTAAAGAACGGGAGGAGCTGTTCTTGTGGCTTGTCCTTGAATTCTACAACAAGAATTCTTATAGCGCTGACTATCCCACTGCCTCACTTGACCCATCTTAGTGGATTCTATTCCACACAGCCAAGTGTGCCTCAAAGCAGGGCTCTCCAGAGCTCTACCCTTGCTGCCCCTCATCTCTCTCCATACTTGTTCTCTCTGGGTGATCTCATCTGAACAAAGGTCTTCATTGTATCCAAATGCCGACGATGGACATGTGCTCCTGAGCACCATACTCTAGCTTGCAAGTGTCTACCCAACATCTCTACGTGGATATCCCAGAGATCCATCAAGCCAAACGCCATTTCTCAAATAACTTTTTTTTATTTTCTTTATGATTTTTAATAGCGTGAGAGTCATCCAAACTAGGACTCTGAACATTCCATTGTCTTCCTTTTCCTATCTCAATGTAGTTTGTCAAAGGCGATGGTATTTATTTCATTAATAGTTAATAAATCTTTCTCCTCATCTCATTCCCATGGCCATGCAGTTTACACTGCTCATCTGTTCTTGGATAAAAGCTCAGTCTCTAATCTCCTTGCCTATAATCTTGTTCCTGTAACCCATTCTCCATATCGAGACCAGAAAGATCTATCAAAATGCAAATGCAAGTATGAAACCATGTTTTCTCCAACTCCAAGTCTTCTCTGGGATCCAACGAGTGCCTTTGAACGGCACACACAGCACACCACGTTCACCCTGTTCACGTCAGTTCACTCAATAAATACTCATTGGGCAACTATGTGCCTGGCACTGTGACAGGTTCTGAGAATACAGCCAGGTCCAAGATATAATCTCTGACTACCAAATTTATAGACTATTACAAATACAGACAAAGTAAACAGAAAATAAGCCAAGGAGCTAACTTTGCTAATAGGGCAGACAGATGAGGGCCATAGCCTAGGTACAAATTTCATAGAAACCAAGACACTGAGACCTAAATATATAGTTTGGGAGTGGGCCAAGTACAGGAGGAAGACAGAGGCAGCAAAGAAAAGAGTGTGCCGGGCAGTGAGGTCAGCAGGTACAAAGCCTGCAGATCAGAGTATGGACTGTTCTAGCCACCTGAGGTTTAGTTCCGCTGGAGCACAGTGTGCAAAGTGAAGAACTAAGAGATAAAAATGACGGAGTAGGTAGAGATTAGATGATGCAGGAGTTTTCAAACCATACTAAAGAAAATAAAAATGCATACTAAAAGCAATAGGTAAAATAAAAATTTTTAATTTGGGGAAAGTAACACAATAGATTCTTTTTAAGCTCCATCCTTTTATATATAAACAACACAAAACTAGTGAACAAAGATCCTCATAAGAATCACAGCGGCCTAACTTCAAGGACATGACAGATGACAAGAAGAAAGACAAAAGACAGAAGGCTACCCTGGCAGTCTGTTTGTGGAAAGAGCACAGCCTTCACTGTGGGAAAGAACATTCATTCTATGAGGACCGAGCTCATGGAGCAAAGCCCACCTGTTGACTAGTAAGATACAGAAGCAGCAAAGTGACCAATCTCGTGTTCACCAAATACCTGTCTTACATGATGAGGTGTTACCTCTATAGATGACTCATAAAGCTATGAAAAAAAAAACAAAAAACTCACCTAACGTTCACTTAAGGATGTTACAAAAAAAAAAAAACTTTCCAGATGGATTATCTAGGTAGCGCTGCAGGGTAAAACCAGTTGATGTTGGCATTAAGTGGAAAAATATTACTAAATCATTCCAACATAAGTAGAGAATGCCCTAGCCTCATAAAAACTAATTATAGTTCTAATACCCTTGAAGGTAGTGATGTCATGATTGCCTAAACAGTACATAAGTAACTTCTTGAGCACATGAATGTAGCTAATGGGATACCCATAAAATGACTTAGGACCATACTTGGCTCACAATAATCTCTTATAATACTTAGATTTTAGCATTGTTGTGCTTATGGTTGTTATTTAATAGCAGGGCATTGTAGTCATATTTTGGTTTGTTCAATTATTCATTTAATTTTCTGAGCTCCTACTTCCATAACTTTCTGTTTTCTTTTAGATATCTTTATACACAGTCACCAGAGGGCAGTCAGAGGAGAGGTAGGAGTAAAACAAATTTTAGGAGTTAGGGAAGGTTATTGCATCCTATTTATCCCATGTTTTGTGGTTCAGGTGAAGAACCAGAAATGAATAGCTAGAGCAAATCTGGGGTTTACAAACTTACCTTCCCCATAAGTTTGGAGTATATATTGGGAAGAAGACCGTAGTAACGGGGTAAGTGTGCATGTTAGCTCAAGTTTTCCAAATGAGCCTTTAATTTGAGGGCATTAAAAAAAACAAAACAACCCACTCAGGTCTCTGCACGTAAATGGAAGCAGTTAAAACAGCCAAGGTTTGGAGCAGAGAAAATTATAGATGCAACTGGCATAATTTTGCCCCTTTATGGAATATCTTTTTATGTAAATCTCTTAGTAATAAGAGCTGATGTAAAAATTCCATAACATAGATTTTTAAAAATAATATTTTTCCAGTAAAACTTTCCATTTTATACATCAACAGTTTACTTAAATAGGCTACCTATCTATCTGCCTCAATTCATCACTGGGATTAGTTTTCAAAACATTTCTATAATGTTAACTTTTCATATAAATCTTAAGTATAATGTATTAGGGGGTGTGTATGTGAGAGAGAGGGGGAAAGGGACAGATTATCTTAAGGTTGGTTTGCTTTTTTAAACAAACTCTGAAATTGAACTTTGAAAAGTTTTCTTCTATTTATAATCTGAATACAGGCTTTATAAACCTATAAAATATATTATTGTGAAATAATAATATGTGAGAGGGGAAAAAAAACTATAACAGCTAGCATTTAGTGAATGATTACTTTGTGCCAGCTGAAAGAAGATAGATTGAATCACCTTCCTCTTAAAATTAATTCATGGTTATGTGAATTTTTGGCTGCATTACAAGTGGGATCACAATGGCTACTGATCTTGGCTCTTAACCATGTGACCTTGAACTAGTCATTAGCCCGTGAGGTGTTGTTTTCCACATCTGAGAAAAAAAGTGTCTCTTTTGGTTCTAAAATTCTAGTACACAGATGAGTGACAAATTCAGGTCTTTCGGCACAAGCAGGGGTGCCCAACCTGCAGCCTGCAGGCCACATGCAGATTTTGTGAGGACTCTTTTGGCTTATCTATGGTGTCAGATTTCAGGAAAAGTATGCAGGGGCCTTTTTGGTTTTGGGTTTTGTTTTGTTTTGTTTTTTGCTAATCAGCTTTCCTTGGTGTTTAATGTATGGTCCAAGACAACTCTTCTTCCAATGTACAGCAGAGAAACAAACAGAGGTTGGACGCCCAGCTAGAGCTTTACTTGTTCCCCTTATCATTTAATAGAAAGATGTTTCCAAGAGAGTTATGAGGACATCTAATGCTTCCCTAAGGACACGAGTGCCCTGACATATGGTTCACAAGGTCATGAGGGAATAGGGTCTTTATGGCTGTTCATGAGACTATTTCTGGTCATTTGTCCACTTGGGAGCCGTAAGTCTGGGTCCCTACAGGACAGCCAACACAGGCTGAGTGCAAAGAGAGTGAATGGTCAGTAAACATCCTGCCTTCTAGGGTACATTCCGAGTGCTCAGAAAATTTCCACATCTTGCTAACAGTACTTATTGTGCTATTTTGAATATTGCTGGCTTAGAATTATAGAGCAAGCTGTGACAGATTGTGAAGATTTAGAGTGTGGTTACATCAGGAAAGAAAATCATCTCCTTTCTACTTAATATAGCTGCTGTAGTGTGTCCTTGATGCCTCACAGCTTACTTTACAAAAAAAAAATAGTTTATTACTTTTATAAAGTTAATAGAACTATTGAGAAGCAAGACTAAATTCTGGTTTGCCACACCACAGCCAAAATGTTTATGTAATTTCAAATTGCACTGGGTTGGGGATGGGGGCTGTAGGTGCTGCCTCAGCCTAGCCTCTGGCAGGTTGTGCACACAGAGGCAACCCACGCAACTTCCTACCTTTCAACTGCTGTCCCTGTGCCCCAGGAATCCTCCACATCAATCACAGGTCTGCAGCACAAACATGCTCGACAAAGTTCACAAAGTTCACCAAACTTTAATTATAAGTTTCCAGGACAGTATAAAAATCGATTTGCTTAACTGTCTTCTTTTAGCCAGCCATATTTTAAAACTTCAGAAAAACGGCAGTGACTTATTCTAGGTGGATGAGTAAGGTCACACCTGTGTGCACGCTGCAGAGGAGGCCAAACCACCAGAAGTGGGTGGGCTACAGAGCAAACAGTGCCGTGCAGTTCCAATAGGAGGAACGGGCCTAAAAACAGAAGTTGGTGAATGTTGGAGAGGTCTGAGCCGTGGCAAACCTCCGTCACCGTTACTAGAGAGAACGAGAAGGCTCAGCTGTACACATCTGTCCCACTTGTTAGTGGGGGAGCTGAGTGATGGTTCCAAATCTCTGCAAAGCTGTTTCTATGCTCTTGATGAGCACTTAGCTTTAGAGTGGTGTTTAAGAGAAAGACGCATTATTTTAACATCGATAATGTATATGTTTAATATTTTAATGTATATAATCTAGATGTTATTTTAATATAGAGATTCCTTGTATGATCCCATTTAGAACATCAAGTAGGGAAGTTCTGTAGGGTGTAATCTCAGAAAGTTGTTTTGCAATAATAATAGGTAGAATATCATTCTGGTTCAGTACAAAATGTAACACAGCTTAGTCTTCCCCCCTCTCCATGAGGAGAACGTGGATATCTAGGCAACCTGGGCCCCAGTGATTACTGAAATCATATAGGGAAGTCCATCTTACAGAAGAACGGAAAGGGAAATTTCAAACAGTGGCAATTTGGAATTCCAATACAAATACAGAGCTACACACGCACATACAGTATATCTCTATTTCTGTATATTTATATTTCTTTAGGAAAGGGCATATAATAGGTTGACCGTAAGTCATTCTGCCATCAAAACTCAACCTCCAAAAGATGAGAAACCACAGGTTTCTGAATTCCTTAATAATACATGAAAAGTAAACAGATGTTTGAATAACAAGTCTTTTTGAAAATTATTAGCTAAGATAACTTGAGTCTCTACTCAAAGAAATTGAAATGATTTTTTTTCTCCCTGTAATACAATCACCTGACTTTTAGAACAAGCAAGGCATAAAGCACTTTTCTAAACAACCATTCGGCCCATGTGGTATAATATCTAACTGGAGGAACTGCCAGCTCCACTATGCACACTGGAAGCTTCTCCCAGAAAAGTTAATTGAAATTTTAGCAAAATGTAACATTTGCTACATAATTTTGCCTGAAATGAATATTTTTAAATTATAAAAAACATTTTTTTCTCTAACACATGCCTTTTAGGGATATTATTTTATGATGTTTGACATATTTCTTTTCTACAAAACTAAGTCATAATTCAAATGAAAGCAATGTGGATGGAGGTCTTTGGTAACCACTTATTTCATCCAAACACAATCAGTAGGAGCTGCGTGTGTATGCACCACACCAAATGTACCCTTCAGGACGGACTCTTGGCCAAAACAAAAAAAGAAAATGTTAGAAGTGATTGCATATAAGACTTAACATATAACTATCAAACTGAGAATGATGTTTGGTCATTAACAACTCACCACAGCAAAGTCCTTTTTTCAAAGAAAAATATAAGAGCAAAATCTTAAGAATATAAATGTCTGAACACAATAGCTAAGAAAATGCCATGAAGGTTATGTTAACCAGTTTGTATGATTCCTACATGAAAATATTACAAATTGTATATAAAACCAGCATATTGTACAACATGACTGCATTAATGTACACGGCTATGATTTAATTAAAAAAAAAAAAAAAGAGCAAAATCTTAAAGGGCAAGCATAACTTCCCATTTCTGTTTAGATTTAAATATTTGCTTACAGAAGAGCTGAAAATTAAACATCTATAGCTGATAGAAGTTATTTCGGACATGAGTGTAAGTTTCTACTCAAGCTGGCTTCTAAGTTGCTCCTGTCCCAACATCTTTACAGCTGTTCTCAGCATGTAAAGTCTCCATATACTTGACTAGAAATAGCACATTGCCTGGGTGGAACTTACTGCAGTGTTTCAATGAAAGACACTACTGTCCTCTACAGCACATTATTCAACAATTAAATTTGGGCTGCTGCAGCAAAAGACAAAGGCCGTACTATGTCCTGTCCAGTTCTGCCAATATGCTTCGTGGCGTCATGTTTAGGTAGAGCCTTTCAATTTAAAGTTTAATTTATTTATAGCTTCTAGTGATGTAGAAGCTACGTATTATAAAAAAATATACCTGCTCTTCTTGAGGTACACTTTTTTCATAAATATAAAAAATAAGGGTTTTAGTTTAAAAATCGTTTAAGTTAGATCAACTGTCTTAACAAAACCATTAATAAGGGCAAATTTTAATGTTAATAAAATTTTAATTTACAATGTACAGCAAATTCTACTCTACTTTGTACAACAGCCAAGTAGTCATAATGTTGTGATCCTTTTGCTGTCTTTGGTGGATTAATAAGAAAGCGAAAGAGAATTAAAAAGAAAAGATTATGTCAAGCCTCAATGGATTTGATTCTAGGAGAAGGCTGAAAGAGAGAAATTCTGCACTAAGGATTTGTATAACTCATGATAAAATCATTGCAAGATGCGTGTTTATGATTCCTACATGATAGGAATAGCATTATGATAGACTCAAACATAACATTTCCCCCCTGAGATAGATTCAGATGTAACATTTTCCTCTTGATCTCCTTTGGTAATTGGTGGGGAGGAACACAGAGAAATAAAATTTATTTTGGACATAGCTTGGGTGGGAGCCTTTAGCTGACTGGCTTCCTCTTTGATTCTTTGGGGTTTATCCAATAAAAATGGAAGTAAAGAGAAAAGAAAAAACAGCAAGTGGATATCTCTAAGATGACCTACTTATCTTGAGTTCACACTGTGACATTGTGTAATGCCAGTACACAAAGTTACAGATTTCCTTCATCCCACGTAGGAAAGGCTTGGGTTCTTTTTAAAGGGGGTGGGAAGGGAAGAGGGAGGCAGAGGAGACGTGAATATTTTGTGGTACACCCTCTGAAATGTAAGTCTATTTTCCTTGGAACTCTTCATATGATTTTATTTGTTTGCTTTATCAGATTTTTTTCTTAATTCAGTACTTAATTAAGTACATTTCTAAGATGAGTCAAGTTTTTAAAAAAGCAAAAAGGATAACTCTAAGGTGCATATACAAAATGTGTACCTTTGGGGATATCCACGTCATTAGCTACATATGCACCATTTCCATGGGGTTAGGCAGTATGTCTGTTTGACAGGTGTGTGCATTTCAAAATATACAATGTCAACATATCTACACATAAATATATCTGTTTAAATAGATAATATTATAAGGTACTTTTAAAAAAATAGATCAGTATTTTTCCATGATGGAAGAACTGGCCCAGCTGCTCCCCACTTCTTCCCACAGGTGGTAATAAAAATTAAACTGAATTCCACTTACAGATGAGATTCTATGTGATTTCAAATCCTAAACTTCCCTCCCTCTAGAGTCAGTTTATACCTATTCAACGTATTATGTACAAGGCACATCATATATATTAAAATGGTAAGAGGATTTCTTTGGGGAAGACAGGAAACCATGGTAGAGCTGCTCTGAACGTCCTCACACGGGAGGGTCACTGGCCTCACAGAGGCCAGTTGTTGCCTTTCTGTGTTGTCTCATCTCGAACTACCTGGGTCTCTATCACCAACAGCATTTAGAGACTGTTAACCGCTGGTAGAAACCTTATAATTCAAAGGCCACATAAAAACCACCTTTATCATTTTTAAACTGTAAAAATCCAAGGCCCAGAGGTACTAACTGACTTGCCCAAGTGGACACCACTAACTAAAATCAAAACAAGAATCACTTCATTTTGCAACTAGGATCCTCGCAAATGTTCTATAATATTTCTATGCTTATATATACCAAATATAAACATATAAAATAAATTTTAGGTTGCCTAAGAGATCTCAAGACATGTATTATATTTGCACATATAAATTAAATTCTTATAACCACCTTACAAAGGAGGTAGTGCTATCACCATTTTATTGATGAGAACTTGAGATTTTATTATATCATTTTACCGAATGACTTCTCTTACATAATGTAGTCTGTGAGTTCTAAACATCAAAGATCCCATCTAACTTGGTTTAGTAAATATGACATGGAAAATCTGTCTCTAGTTGGCAGCAGTGTTGGTGGTCTCAGTATTAATAATGACAATTAATTCAATCTTCAAATTTTCTTCAGAATGCAAACATTTTTGAGGCACTTTAGAGTTTAGATGATCCCCCACAACCATCTCTCTTAATTTAAGAAGCTTTATGAAAGACCATAAGCCTATCCTGAAAATGTAAAAGCAAGAATCCAATGTACTCAATACTAATATGAAGCCGGTAGGTGATCTAATACACGCCCACATAAGAGAAAAACCCAAACCAATTCAAGGTGGGGAGCAAGGGAACGAGGGAACAAGGGAGTGGGGATGTGGGAGGGGGAAGGGTAGGTTCCCACTTAATGGGCACAATGTTAGGGTGTATGGCACAGCTCTTAGGGGTGGAACACAATAATAAGAGGGACTCTACCTAACAAATGCAAACATTGTGACCTAATTCTTTGTACCCTCAAATTAACCTGAAACAATAACAAAAAGTAAAATTAAGGAAAGACTATAAGCTTTTGAGTCAGGCGGCCTTGCCATTTGCGTGTCATCTTGAGCAAGTTATTTAACCTCCTAAATCTCATTTTCTTCTTAGAAAGGGAAGATGTCACCACCTCTTCTGTGGTTGCCATGTGGGATCAGTGCATCATGCAAGAGGTGACATGGTGGAGGCTGCAGAGTGCTGGCAAGACCCCCTTCAAGATCATACTCATTTTCTCAGCTCCGGAGATAGCTGGCAGCTCATTGTCACATGTCCCTCGGAAGACTGCTGTCAACTGAAGAGAGACACCTCACCCAAACTCATGTCCCCTATCTGAGCAGTTTCCAACTAGTGACTGATAAAAGTGAGGGTGTGAGGCCCCGTCCCCTCGTGCCAGTCTGGGCAACTCTGAAGGGCCTATAGTATCTGCAGAGGCCGTTGTGACTGCTCCACAGCCCAGCTTCTTTCTCAGCCCCACCCTCCCTCCACTTTCTACACAGGTGTTGGTTCAGGATTAGTCTCTGATAAATCTTCTGAACCCAAATCTCCATCCTGAGTCTGGCATTCCTGGAACTCAACCTGCAACAGCTGGCTATTTCATTCCCTCATGTCTGCACGAAGCAATAGGCTTGATCTCAACAATTCTTACCATGATGTCGTGGAAGATGTACTGAAGTGAGAACCGGAATATGCAAACTGCCTCCAGTCCCTCCCTAAGTAGGTTGAGTCACTTAGTACCTTGGTTTTAATGCTTTAGAGGCAACAGCCTAATAACTATCACACAGAGTTCAGCCTTCTTCATTCTGGAACCCTCTTTAGATGCAACAGTGCTGGTATTCCCAAAAGGACAAGAAAAAAAAGTGTCTTTATTGAAAGAAATCAATAACTAAATTTCTATGAAATCTCAATCAATTCACAGACCAAAGATGACTAATTTAAAGATCACAGTGTCTTACTAACAATTTGGAAGGTAGAACTTTACACATAAATCTAACTAACTAAAAATTCATTAATTCATCATGGAATACTAATCAAAATAGCTTGCTGATAAATGCAATTTCCTATATTTTCATTAAGATTTAAAATAAATTTAATAAGCCAGCTTTTTTTTCTACTAAGCCTAAATATCTCAAATAAAAATCAATCTTTTTTTTTTTTTTTTATCAGATTGTTTTGGCCAGAGCTGGGTTTGAACCCACCACCTCCGGCATATGGGGCCAGTGCGCTAGCCCTTTGAGCCACAGGCACCGCCCCAAAAAATCAATCATGTTTAAATATTGCTTTGCTCATGACCCATGAACATTTGAAGCATAGGGAAGCAGCTGTTTAGATCCTGAAGTGTTCCCTGTACTCCTGCATTCACATTGCAAAAAACCATGTTTCCACATGATGTTATGAATGAACAGAGGGCGGATACTTTTAAATAATGTAGGAAATTTAATAACGACATTTTCCTGTTATCCTATTTTCACCAATCTAAACATACACAATGGTCCCTCTGGAGAAATGACCTATCTCATGTCTATATCTAAATTTTATTCCTCCATCTGATCTTTTAATATTTGATACTGAGTTCAATTTTAAGAAGGCTCCAAGTTGATCTAAGTTGGATTTTCATATTCCCTTTGATGTATCCTCAAGAGGGCTTAACAAATACCATTTTAAAAACATACTGTACTAGCACATTAAACCTATCACTCAATGTTTGTTTTTTACTGAATTTCTGGTAAGCGGGTGGTGTGATGATTCTCAAAACCTAATTCCACCACTCCATTACCATGTAGCTAATGGGTTCAGAAAAATCCAACCACAAAAACATAATCACAGTAGCTCTCTGTAAAGAGGTACCTGAAACCTCATTGATTACAACACTTTAAATGTTCCCTGTGAAGGTCAAATTCAAAACATATTTATGAAAAATAAACCTTTATGTTTAGATTTTAAATCTGTTGGCCAGAAAAAACATGGCAGTTTGGTCCAGAATATAAAAAATACTAACATAGGAATCCAAAAGAATATTTAGCTACTTTACTCAAATAAAAACTCTTGTCAGTCCCTGGGAGCTATGATGAAGAGTTCCTCAAGAACTCAGAAGTCACATAGTTCTTTAAAGTGTTAAATTTTAAAGTCTTTGGCATTGACACCAAAAAACACGGTCATCTTTAACAAAGAGAATCTTTCTGAAAAGAGTAAGACTTGACTGTTACCAGACCAAATGTAGAAAAGTACATTGACTATAGTACAAGGAAAGTCTAAGAAAAGCTCAACAGGAATATCCATCCAAGCACTGTGCTGGGCCGCCAGCAAACCCCAGCAAACAACCATGAAGTCCTTGCAGCACTAAGATCAAGGTTCTCATCACGTGGAAACACAGGCTCATTCAGTTTGAAAGTATTGGACACCATGTTCATCACAGCCTTCTAGTCATGCTCAGGTCACTGTTTGGGTTTCTATGCAGGTGGCCCACCTACTCTTCTTGTTCCTCTGATAGATATTACTCATCATATAACAACAAATTGGCTCATTAAAATTTGGGGCCCCAAGTGGAGAGGTAGCCCCATTACAGTGGTGTAAACATTGTGGTAATATTAAAATTACAGTATTTAACAACCCTTAATAATTATGACTAGGGCCCTGACCAATGGAGTGGACGCTGGCTGCGTTGGCCGACCACTGAAAACAGCCTAATGAGAGCTCTGACTGTGACATGCTGCACTTTCCTCAACTAGTAAGTAAACTTCCATTTACTTGTTCAACATCTCTCTTCCCTCTTCTACGGTGAGGTCTTTGAGCAGAGGAATTATGGATGTCTCCCTTACTACTGTATCTTGAAAGAATAGTGTCTGTCCCTGGTCCTGAGAATTCATAAATAAATGAATACAGATTATATATGTATAAACAAATTAAATAAATAAGACAATAAATTATGTTAGTTTAAATAAATCTATCATTAAGAGATGGACCCATTCTCACAGTGGGTTTAAAAATCAAGCTTTTTGAGCCTCCAAAGTTGATGGTTAGACCATTCACCAAGATAAGGAATACTTCCCTAAGATCTTCTGGGAAGTTGTTTTATCAGCCTTGCTACAGGCAGTGCAACATCTTGACCCAACTTGAAGACAAGATTGGGATTTCAGTCCATAGGACCTTAAGTGGAATTACTAACATTAAGGGATAAATCTGGAACAAACCCTAAGAATTCAACACCCTCCCCCCAAATCAAAGCCATCTACGAAAGCCTTTTCCTAAAAATAACTTTACATTCTTTGTGTTCTTAACACAAATCTAAGACATAACAACTAATGTAACATCAGCCAAATTAAAATTTGGCCAGTAGTTACAAGTTTAATTATTCTAACAGTCAACTTTAATTATGCAATAAGAAAACAAAACTTTCCTTTTCAATTTGTTATGCTTTAGCCCCAAACCAGTAGCCATTCTGCCATTTTTAGTTGATGAAAATGAACATGCATTTTTAGTTGATGAAATTGTTTGATAATAAATTCACATGAACCATAAAACAAAACATTTTACTGGGTATATTTGTAACAGCCTGTGGGGGGAAAGGGAAACCTAATATTTATGATATTCTGTTCCTTTCCATTTTGCATGTCAAGAAACACCCACAAGAGGTTCACGCATTTCACTGATATGTAAACCAGAAAGACTATTTTTGAATTCAAGCACAGTTAATCATGATGTGAAAAGAACTTCTAAACAAAAATCTAGAGGCTAATATAGAGTTTAATTTTATGTTTACAAAGTGAATTTTAGTTCAGTATTTTCATTATGCATACAATGTTTATAGTGATCAGCCAACACACAGAAGTAGAACAGCCTTCACTATGACTGCCAAAAATACTAAGACTTTTTTTAGATTACTTATATGGTATTTTTCCCCTGGTCTGTTTCCTGGTTGGAAACTAAAGAAAGATTAGAAAAAAACCACATGTTTATATCAAAAATGTTAGCAATTCCTGGATGATCCAGTAGCACATATTTACCTCTTCACTACTCTGCAGGAAAGCTTTAGTCATGCAAAACTTTAAAATAGGAAAGAAACATTCCTCTAGTCTCTTTTGATTTTCACCAGGAATGATATTCTACAATCCAATTATCAAATGATCCACAATTCTGACATTACTGGGCCAGCTGGAATCTCAGTTCTCCTAATCCCTCATCCCCTTCTTTCTATGTTCTAGTCCTGGGTATTGGAATTATCTGTATTTAAAGTGAGAGTAGAGTCAATTCATTCCCTAATATTTCTGACATCTAACAAGATTTTCACATTTCCCTGTGTACATCCATTTCCTCACAATGACAACTTAATAGCCACAATTCTAGACTCATAATGAATGTCATTATATTAGAAATGTTAAAAGGGATGTGTGTGTATGTGTGTATGAGTGTATGTCCTCCACAAATCCTTTCCCTAAGCTCTAAGTTACCAATTACTAACTCAAACAGAATAGAAACAGAAGCTTTTCTTCTTACAGTTTTAAGGCATCCAACTACTTTAACAGAAATATTTGAAGGAAAAAGGACACGTTAATATATCACATGATGTCAAATGTCTAAAAATCTAATTTAACCAAATAATTGTAAAAGTTATATTACCTGGCATTAGTATTTTCCCTCTTTTCAATTCTAACAATCAGAACACTCTAAATATCCTTCCACACTGTTTTCTTTAAGACATGTTTGTAGCAACTGTCAAGTTAATTTTTAGCATATTCAAGAAACTAATCATGTCACACTTTTTCTTCTACGGTTGAATATTTTGTTAAGAACATTGAAACCACAGTAGACGTGACCTAGACTATCTCTGTGCGATGTGCTACAATTCATGTAAAATATTCACATGATATTAATCAAGCATTCCAAATATCCTTTTACTACAAAATTATAGTATAAAAAACTTGCACTTATCATCACATTGTTAGACTGTGTTTTCCCAAGTATGTATTTCTTTTACAATTTTGAGCTCACGTAATATTTTTCTTATCACTAATACTTTGGAAACAAAGCAATCAGTGACACCATCTAGGGAAGAATTTTTTTTTCACATTTCACAGAGTAATAAATCCAGAATAATAAATCATTATTAGCATGTGAGCTAGATCTTTCTGACTTCTCTCTGAGTACCCTTTCAATCTTCCAACCAAAAGAAAATCCAGTAGGAACTCTATTGTTCAACAGAAATATCTTTCGTCCATTTCATCTAGCATTTAGATAAGCTTTAGAAACAGGAATTCAGTGTTGTAAACCTTTAAGCACTAGTTAAGTATATCAAATTAAATAATATGGAGTATTATAAATCTTAATGTTTCAATCCAGGAAAATATACACTGAGAAATTCACTTAATTTTAAATTTTGTTGTCTTCTGACATAATTCTCACACACATATTTTTTAGTACTATACAAAAATAAACAAATGAACTCAAATTTTCATGACTATGAATCTAGTTAATCAAAAAGTTATGGATAATTTAATGTTATTATACTTGGAAACTAAATATATTTTCAAACAATTTGACTCTTGATCTCCTTTTCAATGGTAATTAAAATATTAATCCTACCTAAAAATCTTCTAATGTTAAAAATCTGTAATTTAAAATCTATAATTTTAAAAATTTATAATTTTATAATCTCAAGAAGAACTTGAACTTGTATACAATCAAAGTACATATACCTAAAAACTGTTTATCTTTTTATCTTTCTCAGAACAATTTCACTGAATAATATCATGAGGAAAAAAACATAATTTAAATAAAGAGTAAATATAGGCAATTAGTAAAATATTTTGATGCCCCTGCTAATTATCATTATATTAAGAAGAATAAATAAATATATCTTATAAAAATTTGAATTTATTTGCTTAAATATTGTTTACCATCTCTGGCTATCTAATCTTTAAAAAATGTTATATTTCTTCCTTCCAAGTATCCTACTTAGCACAAATAACTAAGCAAATTTTAAGTTCTTCAGGAATATGAAAAATGCATAGACATTTATTTAGATAATATAAAAATTATTGAATTAAAAAATTTTTTAAGCAGGAAATGGGCTTTATATATTTGTCAAAACATTTAATTTCATAGAAAATGTAGAAAATACATTTTTATAGACTTAAATTTATATTTGGGCCTATTTTAATAATAAAAACCCATTCATTTATATCTGGGAGTTATGTTGGGATACATATAAAAGTAACAGTAGCATGATAAATTAGAAGTCAGAATTTCACCTATATTTTTATATAAATTATACTCACTCAAATATATTTAAAAATAAAATATTTCTCATTAGTTTTCCTTATTAAATAGATAAATACATATTTACTGTGGAGCAGTAACAACTCACGCCAGACGATTGTAAAAAAAATCTACATTAATTTTTCAACTGTGTGATGGGCTCTAATGTGTACTTTTAGTAATTTAAAAAATTTTCTGGTAAGTTTAGCAACGTTTTAGAAAGCTCATACAAGAACAATGGAGCACTACCTTGTGGCTTAATAATTTTGATCTGGGTAAAACAGAACTGAACAGCTAGTTAACTATACAAACTTTTACAATCTGCACGCTTTATCTATGTGGTAAAGTGTCCCTAGAACGTTAAGGAAATTAGAAGCTTCAGAATAATTTTCTTTGAGGTTAATGGCAGGTATCCTAGCTCCTAAAATTCTTTTTAAATGAACATACTGTATTGCCTGGCACAGAAAATACCAGTGAACTTCCCCTTGGGTATTAAGATATTATAATTTCTCATTTCAAATCATCGTCACCACTGCATCACAGCCTAAGTATGAATTGAGAAAGCATTGTGGAAATTTGTCTCCTCTGGAATTAGACTTTGTAATAAATCCCTAGATAAACTTATTCCTTTCAACAACTTTCTCCAGCCTTTGGAGAATGTTTTTTCCACTCCATTATACTGTACCATGCCCCCTTCCACTTGCTGTACTGCACTTGCTATATTGCAGCTCCCCCACCGCCCCACTTGCCTTCCACTCCACTATATTCCCTTTGTGTGCCCAGATTCTTGTATCAACCAGCTGAACTGTCAAATGCTAGAACTATTGGTACCTTAAGAGGCGAACTGCACCAAAACACTATTTTTAGATTAACCCTAAACAGCAAGACATCTTGGCATAAGGACTGACTCTAGGTTCCACTTTTTACATTCACTAAACGAAACAATTTTGGGGGCATTTCAAGCGGTCAAGTTTCACATTGATCAGGTTTTTAAAAAATTTGTTATTCACTGGTAAATACTCATAGAATTACAGAATTCTAATCAGAATAGAATTAGGCAGATGTAGGCCATTACTTCATTTTATAATTTAGAAGGTCCTGGGGGGGGCAACTTATCCAAGGCTGCATGGTTATTCATTGGCACAACCATGCTCTCTAATGATGTCTCCATTCGTGGAAAACATACATGTGAAGTCCTTACACCATCCAAGGCAACTCAATTAGAAGTTACTAATAACACAACTGAGAAGTTAATAAAGACAGGGACAGAAGTCATAAAGCTTGGAAGTAGGATAACGAGGTTTCAAACTCAAGGAGACCAGCTCCAAAGACTGCTCTCTTAAATTACTTCATTGACTGCTGTCGCACTAGAAACATCATCATTAATCACTTTGAAAGACAGATGTGGATTCTTGGCTATGTAATTTTCCATTCCAAACATTTACTTGCAATGTCTGCTAACAAGAAGCTGACTCTCTTATCATATTCCTTTTAAATTTTTTCATTTTTAAGACATTTTTCCGTATGGCTTCCTGAACCAATTCCTACCCCTGCATTTTATGAGAATTCTATTTTCTGTACACATTAAAAATGTGACAATATAAGCAATTTTGCAACACTCTGAAGTCCAAGAAGGCCACAGAAAATGATTTCGCAGGCATCTCTACTCCTTCCACGAGAAGAATAGCCTCAGAGACCTCAATGACCACAGAAACATATACTCTACAGCCTGAAATACATTGTCGAAGCTTGTAAAAACTGCCCACTTGTTGGAGGCTCAGCAATGTCACTGATTATGAATTAAAGGTTTCTATGATTCTTCTTGGAATGAGTCAGGGGACAAGGATGCCCCTTTCTCTTTTTTTTTTTTTCCCTCCGAAATACTCTAAAAGGGCCTCAGAGTAGTCATAAAATGTAAATCTCTTTATTTATTCATTTTATTCTTTACTAAAGGTGTAAATAAAAGGTAAGTTAAAGGTATATTCCTTTAACTTTTTGCTTAGCACATTCAAGTTTTTAATCACGTAGATTAACACGTGTATACACATACTTGACGGTTACATGCACTACAACCTTATATACCAATGAATATACAAACATGTCTGAATTCTTAAAAGTGACTTCATTACCATAACAACCTCAAATGGTAAGCTAAATTCACACACTGGGAATTAAACAAGGTTATTCATGACTAGGAAGATTTGTACATAGTAGATAATAAATATTTTGTAATGTACAAATTGCTATAGATGGGCATTTACTTTTGGGACTACATCTATATTTCACACTATCTTCCTTGCAAAATAACTTGTACGTCAGCATCACAACACTGGTTAAGCTAACTCCTACCTCTCATGTTCCTCTTGTGGGAGAGACAGTCCGGTTTCATTGTGCACATAAGCTATTATTAATAAGCAGTATTTATCTTCAGTAAGACAAAAAGAGAAGTTAACTTAGCACTAGCTCACTCTGCATCTAATATGTGAAAGCTCTTTTTGTCTGTGGATCAGGAGCCAGAGTTTCTAAGGCCAAGTCCACCTGCACCACACATGTAAAACAACAGAACACGGAAGGGAATACTTATCCTGTTACACTGAAGTGCAATACACTAGAATAAAATGAAAAAAAAAAAAAATCACCTTGTTTCTAAAGTTTCTGTAATGTAAGGCAATCCAAAAACAATTACCCAGCATTAAATATAAAGAGCTGCAATGAAAAGATAAAACAGGTAATTTCATAGCAGTATTTGTTCAGTACTTCTAGTCAGACAGGTAACAGTCCTAAAAGTCCAAAGATTCTAGGAGCCTGGATAGTCTTGAGGAAGGCCTGCTCACCAGGGCCATGGATGACAGAGCACTGCAGGAACCTAGCCCTTGATACCACAAAGGGATCGTGCTTTGAAACAAAGCAATGTTAGGAACAACACAGGTCAAACATTAATCTGGATACTCCGGCAAAGCAGAGGGTTAGGAGAGGTTCTAGTTTTCATGTGGTTTTTAGAAAGCTCTGACATCAGCCCCGGTGGAGTACACTTGGTAGTTCCCTAATCAAAACCTTAACTTGCACATCTTGTGTCAATTTCTCCGGTCTGTTGGTCTCTAGCTTCTCAGGAGGCATTTGGATTTTGCCAACAGACGGTTGACAGTATACAGCACAAACAATTCTCTAGCTGGTTGGTCCTTGTTTTAAGCAGTTTATTGACCTATAGTAAGTGACCGTGAAATCTTGTACATAATTAACATCAGATTCCCAAGAATACTATTAATATATACAAATATGTAAATTAATATCAGAAATTTGTCCAACAGCTGGCTAAGATAGGTTAAAAATTAATACCTATCTTTGATGTGAAGATTTGAGAACATAAAGACTTAAACATTCTTATATTAATTTAGAGAATTAACATAGAGACAGTCGCTTCCAGTGAAATGTGGAATGTGTCCTGGGAGAAGAGGGAGAAATTTTGACGGATTTTATAACAGTTAGCTCTTAAAAGAAAAGTCAATTTATATTTTGGTTGTTTCTAAGTCTGTAAGGAGATTAGTGGTAATAAATAGCCCAGAACATAGATAGACATTACTATTTGAATAATTAAAATGGTATAGTTACGTATCAGATGAAATTAAGAATTATACTTAACTTCTTTTAGATAATCACAGGATCATACAATTATAAACCTAATGATGTTAATTAACCACATTGTGAGTATTTATGAAATGTCAATTACCTTAGAAAATTTTTGCAGAGAACTCTTTGTAGTAAAATGTCAAATTTTGACATCTTTATGCTTAAAATGAATTTGATGATATATCAATTAGATATTAGCTTATATTAAACATCAAATATTTATTTCATACTGCTAAAATTTATAGAGAATAATACTCTTATTTAAAGCCTTTGTTAGGAAACAAATCACTAGACTGTAACTAAAGAAAATTAGGTATTATCTATATATGTTAAGAAACCTATATTATTAAACTCTAAGATTTATTCTTTTTAACTTCAATAGATTATCAAAGACACATAGCCTAAAAAGACACTGTCAAAACATTTGTTCATTTCCAACTTACGAAGTATATTTAAATCAGTGTCAGATACAAAATGATCAGGTTTTAACAATTCACTGTTCATAGTCATTTCATATACATCATAGGGGGTCCCTATGGCAGCCCACTTTTCTTCCCTAGCAAGATCAGGATAGACTGAGAAATAAAATCAAAAAATTAATATAAAGGTTAAAGCATCATTGCTATTCCTGACAGAGCTTTACTTATCAACTATAGCCACAGTCAATCCTACTGATGCACCTAACTAAAACCAACACTTGCAAACCCACCTTCTTCACTGTTTGGAACATGTGGAAATCCACTAAAATGAATATGCGTCATCCTCCACGGAAGCAGCTGCAGCTGCCCCCCACAGAGGAATCAGACTCAGGCCCAGCAGGCCCATTTTGCTTGCCACAAATTACCATGAAGTTTTTTTTTGTTTTTTTGGGTTTTTTTTTTTTTGAGACAAGATCTCACTCTGTCACCCCAGCACTATAGTGCAGTGGCATCAACACAACTCCCCATGACCTCAACCTTCTGGGCTCAAGTGATCCTGCTGTCTAAGCCTCCAAACACCTAGGACTCCAGGGACACCTCACCATCACCCGGCCAATTTTTTTCTACTTTTACTAGAGACAAGGTCTCACTCTTGCTCAGGCTGGTCTCAAACTCCTGATCTCAAGCAATCATTCTACCTTGGAATCCAGAGTGCCAGGATTATAGTCATGAACTGCAGTGCCTGGCCACCAATTAATTTAAATCTCTCTAAGAATACAGAGCTCCCTTCACAGGAATAAACCATTAGAAAAAAAGATATGTTTCCCCCAACATGCACCTCACTGCCATTTTTCTGGTTTCTTTTGGTTTTGTTGCTTGAGTTACATTGTGGTACTAAAATAGTCCATATAAGATTAATACTGAACCACAGTCTACTTTGTTTTAATTATTACTTCAAAAAGGCAGAATATGAAATTCTTCTTTTTAAACTCTAATTCCATTTGACCACTTCCAATAAGTGTAAATTCTTTGTTCACCCTAAAAAAAGCCGGGCTGTTTTTTGGTAATACACAACTTTAAACTCACAAAAAAACATCAGATTACATGAAATTCATGAAGATGAAGAACACTGAAACAAAATGCCAGCGTATTATTCTAAAGAATGCTAATGGCAAGCGATTTCAAAGATAAAAATTAGATAACGTGTTCCCTGAAATTTATATCAGAAGAGAAAATGCACCTGTTGAAGTCCCTTCTATGAGAAGGGACTCTGTACTGGCGCATGCAGAGTTGGTACAAGTCGGCCTTGCTGGTACTCAACCCTCTATGTCAGAGCATTAGCGCCCTCACTGCACACTTGGTGGTCCATACCCCTACCCCAGCAACTGCAGCCCTACCTGGGATGGAGAGTATTGGATGTGAAACAGGCTGCCCCAGGGCCATTTTTCAGCACAGTTCTTATACCCATCTGAGTTTGGGCACAAGATCTCACAAACTCAATTTGCCCATCTGAATAACGACAATAATACCGTCTCTTTGAGGAGGTTATCATAAAAGATGATAGATATGTGTATCTATTATACATATGCATATACACGTGTGTGCATATATATAGCATGTGTGAGGTCTGACAATTGAGTTCACAAAGTCGTCCTAGAGAAAGTGCTACATACCTCACTGGTGAGTGTCACTCTGGTCACTTGTGAAATACTTCCCTTGGGTAGCTATGCACTGATGCCAGTCCCTAGTCCACCCTTCTACTCTTCAGAGCTATAGTCATACGGCACACCAAAACACGTGATAATGAATGCCACTCAACAAGGCACCACGCGTCATCACGGACAGAATTGTGAGTAACTGATATACCAAGGTTATGAAACCTGACCAAATTGTTTATACGATGATACCTATACGAGCGCATGGTGGCAAGTTCACGAACTTAACTGTCAGATTTCATAAGATGACAGCTCTGATGGTCGTTGCAGGAAAAGAATTCCAAAATTGCTTTGAAGGGTGGACTTAGGCATTGGCATCAGTGCACAGCTTCCCAAGGGTAGTATTTGGAACGTGACTATAGCAGTATCTAGCAATGAGGTACATAGCTCTTTTTTCTAGGAGGAGTTCGCCTACTTAATTGTTAGACATTGTGTATGTATATGTATGTGTGTATGTATGCGTGTGCATGTGTATATACGTACACACACATATATACACATACACACATACACAATGCCTAGTGAAGTCCGTAGTACCTTAGAATATGCCTCAACATGTATTTGGCAGCTCTCGTGTTTATATAAGAATTACTACATTTGATTACCAGCAGCATATACTGTAGCTGCTACCATGCTTATCATAATAGATGAACCACGGACTGCAGTTGTTTGTTTTCATAATCCCAGGCAGCAAACCATAGAAAGAGAGAAAAAATAAAGCGCTCCCAATTATGTTCTTATCTGTACATCTGCTGAAGCCATCTGTGACCGAGGGACTTGCCATTTCTGAACTACTAGTAGACCAAAGTCAGTTTCAGCAGGAGCTGCTGCACACAGGACAGTGTTTCAGAGATAACCTACGTCCCCAGCTAGCATGCCCTGATTGCCTGCTTCTCCCCAGGAAAGAAAAACAGGAACAACACTGTCATCCAGGGAGCTCCATCCAAAACTGAATTTAATCCCACTGTTAAGTCTTTGTTCCTGAGGACAGTCTGAGCTGTGGTGCCAAGGAGAAGAACACTGCCCACCTGGGCACAGAGGGACACTGCTATCAATCCAAAGGGAGAAAAAGAGACCACAAACAATCGCTTTGACTAATTCCTCATTTTGCTGCTGTTTGTTCTTTCATAGTTACCAAACTGCATAGCCACCACAGTTCCAAACTGCTGGGGGTGGTCAGCATTCTCCTGGAAACGTCTACCTCAGGCTTTTCCTTCCTTCCCACCTTTAAGGTATCTCAGAGAAGGTCACAGTGTACATTTTCTTGAAATTTTGTTTTCCCAGATACCAAGAAATACTGAATTTTGTTTTTTCTTATTATTCAGTAAGTATTCTTTTATTGCCACCTTCTCTGATGACTTTTTTCTTCTTTTTTCCCTAAATGCCCACTGTTCCCCACAATTCAACTCAGAGGTCTCTTTTCTTTCTCCCCAACTCATCTTTCCTTTTGAAAGTCCATAAAATTCCATGATTTCAGTTCCATGCTCTATTAAACAGCTCCCAAATCTGTGTCTCAACTCCTGACCTCTGTCTCAAGTGCCAGTTCTGCAGCACGGGTCACCAGTGGACAAGATAACCTGTTTTCCCACGGATACCCTCCAAAACCTTTCTCTCCACATGTTTCATTTCAATGAAAAGTAAGTCTACCCTCTCAGGGACTGAATTCCCACTACTTCTAGCCTCAAAAGGTTCTCCCGTGCGCCCCTCTTACCTTCACTCTTAGTACTTAACTTCTGGCCAGCAATTTTTCTTACCTAACTTTTTACACCTCTCTTCCAATCCTTCTTTTTTAAACCTTCATCCCCATCTTTACCAAACTAATGATTAAGTAATAAGGTTCATATCATGTCCATCTCTCTTTTAAAAGCAAACAAAAAAAAAAAATCAAAAGAAATCATGTATCCACCAAAATCCAAACGTGTGAACTTGACATTCAAGCTCTTCCATTGTGTGACTGTTTTTGTCTGCACTCTTCTCAGGGACCATCCTCCAGGCACCTGCCCTGAAGACTATTTGCCTGAAGCTCTTTGTACATGCCCTTTGCTTTCTTAACTACTGCACTCTATGTAAGCTCTTTCCGCTGCCAAATAATACTAAATGCAATAAACTCATCTATATTCACTCTATGGAGAGTTACAACCACTCCCACAGGCTTTATGGCTTTCAAAAGAATTGGGTTTTGTTTGTTTGTTTGTTTTTTGAGACAAGGTCTCACTCTGTTTCCCAGGCTAGATTACAGTGGCATGATCAGAGCTCACAGCAATCTCAAACTCGTAGGCTCCAGTGATCCTCCTTCGTCAGCCTCCAGAGTAGCTGGGACTACAGGTCCACATCACCTTACCCTGCTATTTTTTTTGTAGAAACAAGGTCTCTTTCTTGATGGTTTCAAACTCCTGGCCTCAAGGGATCCTCCCTCCTTGGCCTCCCAAAGTGCTAAGATTATAGGTGTGAGCCACCTCACCTCAGCCTCAGAATCTTATATTTTTGTTATCTTCCTCTAACATACATTATTTTGAATTTGATTTAATATTTTTTAAAGAATCGTCACAGTTAATCGTATTTCATCAGTCCAAGTTCTGTCCGCTGTATATTCAAGGATATTTACGGAAAAACAGAAAATCTTTGAATATGAAAGAGAAATAAGGTATAACGCAAACAGTCATAGACCATCACAGAATCTTGGCAAGGGCCCTTCAGGTTCATCTGATTCCGTGTGACCTCACACTGGAACCCCTCACTCACACTCTTGCCTGACAATTTTCTAGCTGCCACCTGACTCTCCAGCGAGAGGAAGCTCATTACTTTGGGGAATAGGACATTCCACTGGTGGCAACTCTTACTGCTAGAACATTCTTCCTACTCTGGGCCAAGAAATACTTGTTGATAACTTTTCCTTATTCCTCCCAGCTTTGCTTCTACAAACAGTTGGGCTGTTGTTATTTCTGAAGAGCTGGTAACAGGACTCCTATAGTCTATTACGGTTGACAAGCATATTTTATTGTTTTATGGGGCACAGAAAGTCTGCATCCCTTAGCCATCAGTGCATGTACTCTATCTGCCACTAGATCGTCACTTTATTTTTCATTCTCTCCTCTTCGTCACTTTTTTTTTCCTTTAGATAAACTCGCTGTTTTGACTCCCTGCTTTTTACATGAAATGTTATTCTCCTCGCTTCCTCTCTGAGTTATTTCTTACAACTTTTGTCTAGGAATTTTGTATTTTCTTTAATGGCTGTATTTCTAGAATTTCAAGTTGGACTGTCTTATCTTGGGGCTCACCTCGGAAGTACCTTGAAACTACCACAGAAGAGAATGACATACCCATTCCCCAGGAATTACTAGAAAACCCACTTTCCTTTCAGTCAGTAATCTGATACCATTACTTACTGTAATTTCCCCCAGCCTTCCTTTAGGAAATACCACACACTATTTCTTGTGAAAAAAGACTTCATTCACTAAAATCCATTTGAATTAAGAGTAGTGATGGTGTGGATATGACATAGAACTAAACAAAGAATTCCTGGACTGAAATCCTGCTCAGTCTGCCTGGACCTAACTCCCCATCAGAACACTAGACTCTAAAATGAAAAAGACGAACTAGCTGATAGTCCAGGTCTGTCCTACTTGATGATTCTAGTGTTATGTGCAAACAGTTGGGGAAACACTAAAATGGTTCAGAGAGAATATAACCCTGCCAAGCCAGTAAATATTCTTGGTGATGAGTTAAAGCAAATGAGTCAACCTACAGTGTCCTTTTTCTGACCATCTGGGTTTTCCATTCTGTCCAAAGAATGTTTCCTGGGTGGCTTTGATCACTGAGATGCTGATTAATAATTGACAAATTCAAGCAAGAAAATAATTCAATGTTGTCTCGACAAGTCTTGTGTTATATAGTCTCTTTGCTCTGAAATTTACGAAACACAAGACAGGCTCATGCTTTTCCACTGTTACCCCGTGATCATCTCCACTCTGTGGCTTTCGAAACAGTTCAAAGACCTCGCAGTGAAGTGAATGAGTGCCAGGCTATTTTCACAGTGTAGCCAGGCTAGGATGATAACTAGAGCACACTGCTATTTCCATATGTTAACTTTCCAGCCATCTGGACAGAAGATCTTCCCTGAAAGGCTCAAGGTCTACTGCCTGCTCTTTTTGCTATGACCCTTCAGGACACACTATGGTCCTTTGTTTGTTTCTCTGGGTGAGTGGAAGCTCAAGGGTATTCCCACTAATTTAAAACTCAAAGATAGGGCGGCACCTATGGCTCAAAGGAGTAGGGCACTGGCCCCACATACCAGAGGCGGTGGGTTCAAACCCGGCCCTGGCTAAAAACTACAAAAAAAAAAAAGAAAAAAAAAAAACCCTCAAAGATATAACACACGTGTTACAAAATGAACATAATCTGCTATCTTTCTTCTCTCTTGCAAATGCTATCATTCTTCTGTGGTCGATAACGTTTTATGTTCACATGACATCCAAGCTCCATGGCAAGATTTGTAAGAAAAGGAAATCATTTCCTAGAGAAACTGTCTTGGAATGAGGTGGCTCATTATCTAAGCCAACAGAATGTTAACTCTGCTTAACCCAGACTTCCTTTACAAAAGCAGAAAACAAAAGAAAATACCCTGGTTGAAAACATTATAGTTTACTGGAAAACAGCCAGTTTAGGTCATCGAGATAATAAATTACAAAATTTACTTTCATTAAAAATAAAAATCTTTCAACATCTATGTAAATACATCCAAAATTAAATACATTTCTTTGTGAAGTGCATTAGATGAGATGTTATTAATATCCTACCTGCCTTCTACAGTGTGACAAGTATAACCCCTCTGCTATAAAAGTTCAGCACCCAAATCTCCCACAAGGACAGAAACCTATTATATACTCTAGAGATATAGTTATTTATAAATAATCAACAATAGGTGATAACCCATGTGGTGATAATAGATTCTGTTCCATCTACTTTAAGAATTGTGTGCCGTTTCCGTATTTATACATGCTTCCTCTTTTTCTGAAATACCAATGACATAGATTTTAGATTTGACAGACTTTTACTCTAAAGAGCTTACTCTGAAGATCTTTATTTGATTGTCCCATTGGAAAGCTCTTACGACCACAAGATATCATATAGTACTAAATTATAAAAATGCAGTTAACTTTTTTGAGGTAATATTTCTTCACATCTCATTAAAAGATAGCCTAACAACGAGACAAAAAAGTTAATATGCAAAAAATTTCACAAGCTGTAAATGAAGATGATTAGTTAATGGGGGGAGGGGCATGAAGAGCAGTGACACATATTTTCCTACTTAGTCACAAGTACACATGCAGAAAAAGAGTCATTTACACTCTCCAAAAAAGAAGAGTGATTTACACTCTCCAAAAAAGAGTTTTCATCAACTATTCTATTCCATGAACCCTGGCAACAGTAATCAATAATTGTGCTGGTAAAAAATTTAAAAACGTAAGAATCTAGATCCATAATGTGTAAATAACATTTCCAAAAAGCTTTTTTTAGTATCCTTTTCAGGGGGTCATGCCGTCGCTGGCGTCCCACTGCATTCTCGTCCGTCATACAGCGTGATGATTATACTGGCAAACACAAAACAGAAGAATCTCTTCATCTGTGACTCTGCAAGATGAGATCACAGGGAGCCTCACACAAAGCCCATGGGCTGCAGGACATGTCTCACTGGGCCTAAAAAGACACAGTTCTTTTCATTGTGGCTTTTCTTTGAACTACACACTTTAAAGCAGCTGTAAGATTGGGGGGCTGGGGGCGAAGGGAGGAGAGGGCAGCAAAGAGAAAGGAGAGATAGTTCATCTTGTCAGACCTACAGGCGTAGGACGGCAAAGGTTAGATCTTAGTGGGAAAACAGTAAAATATCCCAGATAATTGAAAAACACTAGTTTGATAGTGAATTTTTTACTCTTCCATTAAATACCCTGCTATTGGGGTTGACTATGTCACTTATAGCCATTTCCGACCTCAACTCCAAAGGAGATGGGTTTTCCTGGGCCCCAGTGGTGACTTCCAGACAAAGGCAAGTTTTGCTTCTGAGCTCCCACAGACAAAACTATTGACCAAACCTAATTACATACACGAAGTGTTAAAGAGTCTTTTTTGACAACAAATCTAAATTATTTTACATGGGCAAGAATTCTATACTCTAAAAATAATAAGCTGTAGTTCCTCTATGCATAATAAATTGGAAATAGATTATTTTCTAGCTAGAAAGAACATGTTTTTATACTCTGGTATTGAACATGGTCAAAAGAGTAAGTAAGCTTTAAATTCCTTCTTCTCAAATCCCAAATTAATGACCATCAGGGAAAAGGCATATAAAATATTTTCAACTTTCAGCTCACTAAATGCGTTTAATACTATGGTTAAATCAAATCTGTCTTCTTCTCAAGTGTATTTTTATTTCTTTTCTTGGCTGGAAAGGCGAGACATCAAAATTCTAACACATTATCTGTTTCTCGATTCTGAACAGGGAACAGCAATTTCTGAATCCAAAAATGGATCTGGTGACCTAGTATATCACA
The DNA here is from genome assembly GCF_027406575.1 of Nycticebus coucang. Lineage (NCBI taxonomy): Eukaryota > Metazoa > Chordata > Mammalia > Primates > Lorisidae > Nycticebus > Nycticebus coucang. The sequence continues at coordinate 118,660,522 of NC_069784.1, read as the reverse complement.
TGGAGGGTTAGTGGAAACCCTGTTCTTAATATGGTTTTCATGATTAATGACTGACACGACCATATTTACTCCCATAGCCTTCCAGCTTGCGTGAACCAACCCCTTTTGCTGAGAATACCATCAGGGGGAAAAAAATGTTTTCACCACCTAATTCTTAACCTTTTCCCCTACACTGTTTTTCTTCTACTTTTAGAGAAACTGCAGTGGCAAATACAAAATTTCTTCCAGAAGAATATGTTTTTGTCCTCGCCAGAGCCTATTAGCAACTAAAATAAAGGAGCACACAGCTGCAGGCTACATGGGCTGCAGTGGAGAGTGAAGTTCATGGGCAGCACTCACAGATCTAACCTTTACACAGCTGCCTTTCTCTGGCCACCTTCTTTCCTACCCCCTTTCTGAGGCAGCTGGCAGATATGGGGCTATTGTTGTATGGCACTTAATGCAAACTTAGAGAGGACCAAGAAATTTGAAACAGTAAGTGGGAATGCCTTAGCTACTGAAGTATGTGAAACACCTATTCACCACTTACAGGTCCATTTACCTTTTGTCTTGATCACAAAGGAGCAATGACTCAATGATCAGAGGTTTTTTCCCACAAATAATGATTACTCACTCAAATAAGAAGGAAACACTAGAAGTTTATCTTAAGTTCGCCTTGTGAGAATTTCTTTTCTTTCTAGTAAGGATCTTAAATCATCTCGTAGTTAACAAAAGTAGATAAAAGTTGCAGAAGGTGGATGATACGTATACAATTGTTTTCCTCCCTTTTAAAAAAGAAAATATTAGAGACAAAGTCAGAAACTATCATCTTCAATTTTTTTTTGCATACATGTTCTCTTTATGGCAACTTTAAGTTATGAATAAATTATTTATTAAGATGAAACAGCAAAAAACATTCAGAAAGGAAAACACAAAACTGGGTAATGAGCCACGAATACTACATGCTACACCTAGAAAGTCTTTTACCCTGTTTCCCCGAAAATAAGACATCTTCTGAAAATAAGACCTACTTACAGGAAAGATAAGACGTCCCCTGAAAATAAGACCTAGCGCATCTTTGGGAGCACACCTTAAAATAAGATGCTGTCTTATTTTCGGGGAAACGGGGTAAATCAAAAGTTCAGGGCGGTGCCTATGGCTCAGGGTGCCAGCCCCATATACTGAGGGTGGCGGGTTCAAACCCAGCCCCGGCCAGCTAAAACAGCAGTGGCAACCACAGCAAAAAATAGCTGGGCGTTGTGGCAGGCACCTGTAGTCCCAGCTACTCGGGAGGCTGAGGCAAGAGAATCGTTTAAGCCCAAAAAAGTTGGAGGTTGCTGTGAGCTGTAACACCATGGCACTCTACCGAGGGCGACAAAATAAGACTCTGTCTCAAAAATAAATAAATAAATCAAAAGTTCATTTTTGAGGTCTTTGGTTGAAACTTAAAATATTGTTTTCCAGAAAAACATTTACCTCATTATTCACTGTGCAATTCACTACGCTGAATAATGACAATTACAGCTAATATTTCACTGATTTTGTTATCACAAAGACCCTGCAAGGTAGGAAGTATCATAGCTTCATCTCACACAGAACTCTGCCTGGGCCTATACAACATGTAAGTAATAAAACCAGTATTCCAACTCAGTTTTCCTTCAGAGCCCACATAGTGAACTATTACACTCTCCACTCTCATGGTAAGAAAAATATTATAAATATCGGATAGGCTTTTTAGGTCATGCAGGATAAAAATTAAAGAATAATTAACTCGAATTTCAATTGCAGTGATTAATAGTTTAAAACAGTGATTCTCCAACTTTAGCTTACATTCATGTCACAGGAGAACTTTTGAAAAGCTGGGCTCCCACCCCATCCCAGACTTTGGACTCAGTAGTTTGGGATAGAGCCCAGGAATTTGCATTTGGATGAAATTCCAGGGTGTCACTCTACTGCTGGTCCCAAGATCAGAGAGACTGGACTTTATAAATCACTGGTATAAAACTTCACTCGGAAATTCTCAGATACTCATAACTGAAACGTAATGGAAGAAATTGTGGTGACGACAATTACTGTTAGGTCTAAAAAACATATTCTGACTCCTGGTTATCAAGATGAAAAAAATTAATCAGAAAAGCAGAAGCACATGAAGGTATAGGGAAATTCAAAACCTTTGCACAATGATTAGGGACTAGGAGGCAGATTGTGTTCTTCTTATTCTATATAGTTGTCCCTTCATTATTACTAAATTCAGTCCCCTCATCTAACATGAGAAAAATGATTCCCTTCCCTCTTTTTCGGGGTGTGTGTGTGTGTAAAATTTGCTTAGGTTATAAAATAAACATATTTTATACACCAAGAAATAATACACAAAATAAAGTAGAATTACTGTGATTCTGATTAACTTTGACTTCATCTCAAAGTGAAAGATTTTTGTTTTCTTTCACAAAAATTAAGTTTTACCACATTTATGGTTATTAATCATTATAAGGAGACATGATTGGAGACATAGTTTAGCTCAAAAACTTTCTAATGAGTTAGAGGAGGAAATGGGAGGGAATTCAGTGGGAAAATTAGGAAAAAGCTTACCTTATAGAAATAAATGATTTCTGAACAAGACGAATAGAGACTAGTTACATGATGATCTTGCAAAGAAAGAAGAGAAATAGAAGGAGAGATCAAAGGTAACCAGTTCTTTTTTTTTTTCTTTTCTTTTAGAGACAGAGTCTCAGTTTGTCGCTCTCGGTAGGGTGTCGTGACATCATAGCTCACAGCAACTTCCAGCTCTTGGGCCTAGGCAATTCTCTTGCCTCAGCCTCCTGAGTAGCTGGGACTACAGGCGCCTGCCATAACGCCCGGCTATTTTTTTGTTGCTGTTTGGCCTGGGTTGGGTTTGAACCTGCCACCCTCTGTATATGGGGCCAGCACCCTACTTACTCAACCACAGCCCCACCCAGGTAACCAGTTCTTAACATTCATACCAGGTGCAGGTAAAAGAGTGCCTGTGTTATACAAGTTACAGAAAAAATAATGCATATTCCCATAAATACCTAGCTTATCTTCAAAATAAATTAAGTAACAGTGCTCAGCCTTGGAAGCTTACTCTATGTCTATATTAATTAAAATCTGTTTCTTACTAGTGCTGATTTTTTTTTTTTTGGCCGGGGCTGGGTTTGAACCCGCCACCTCCGGCATATGGGACCGGCGCCCTACCCCTTGAGCCACAGGCACCGCCCAGTGCTGATTTTTTTTATTAGATCATAACTGTGTACATTTCTACATTTACGGGGTACAATGTGCTGATTTTATATAAAATTTGGAATGTTTACATCAAACTGGTTAACATAGCCTTCACCTCACTTAACTGTTGTATTTAAACATTTATACTCTACTCTTAATATATTTGACATGTACCCTTGCAATATGCATAATAGGTGAGGTCCCACCGATTGCCCTCCCTTCACTCAGCCACCCCACTCCCCTCCCCTCCCCCTCCTCTTCTCTCCTTCTTTCAGGCTATAATTGTGTTTTTTCATTTGTATGAAAGTGTAGGTGATTATATATTGGTTTCATAATGGTACTGAGTACTTTGGACATTTTTTCTTCCATTCTTGAGATACTTGAGTAAGAAGAATATGTTCCAGCTCCATCCATGTAAACATAAAAGAGGTAAAGTCTCCATCTTTTTAATGGCTGCATAGTATTCCACGGTATGCATACGTAAACATAAAAGAGGTAAAGTCTCCATCTTTTTAATGGCTGCATAGTATTCCACGGTATGCATACGTAAACATAAAAGAGGTAAAGTCTCCATCTTTTTAATGGCTGCATAGTATTCCACGGTATGCATACGTAAACATAAAAGAGGTAAAGTCTCCATCTTCTAATGGCTGCATAGTATTCCATAGTATACATACACCACAATTTGTTAATCCATTCGATTAGGATTGGTTGACAGACACTACTAGTGCTGATTTTCATTGTGTGTTAAGAAAAATATTTCCTAACATAAAGGGTGAACACTGTTTGATTAATTTGCATAAGGAAATTTTCCACTTTACATAGAAAGTTGCTTTTATGGTATTTCTAGCTCCTTCTAGTCCTCGAAGACTTATTTAGATTTTTAAAAACTAGCAAATTACTCTTTTTCTCTTTTTATCATTACTTAAGTTGAAGTTATGGTTCATCTACCTCATCCTTTATTTCCTGAGGCTTTAAAAATTAAAACATTTTTGGAAAAGTCATAATATCTCATTGGCAATTACATTACAACTGAAAACAACTTAATTAATAAAGTATAAATATCCCACAAAGTATAAGAGCAAAATAGGATGCTAGTCTTTTTCATAATCAGATCAGGATGAGGAATTATACTTTCACAATACCCATGATTTGATACTGAATCACTAAACAGTATATTAAGATTTTTCTGGATGCTATCAGTTTCTGAAAGGATGAGCTATTTCAATGAATATAAAAATGATTCTTAAAGTGGAAAGATTTTTAAATAAAAAGCAAATGTATGCAGATCCAAATCCCATAAGTCGACAGAAAGGATTCACAGCCAACTAACCACCCACCCCCTTCCACACACATACACCCTTAACTGTCTCTCAGCGTGACTGTACGGCCCTTTCTGCAGCTGCTTCTGTGATCACTTCAGCTATGAGGTCCTATCTCCACCTAATAACGAAGTTTCGATAACCGATGATCTCAGTCTCATAGAATGAGTTTGTTCTTGCATCATTAATTTAAAAGAACAGCGAACAGTCAAGGGGTACATAAGAACAAAACAACTCTGTTCTGTAAAAATAGTCAGCATTCAGCCTGACACCCATCTCGAACCATATTCCAGACCAAATAAAAAGAGAAAACTCCGAGAATCTGAAAAATCCTGATCACGTTGTATATTGTAAATAATCAGTTCCAATGAGATATGTCAATTATCTATGTAAAATTTTAGCTAATTTTTTAATATACATTTCTTTTTGTATGGGGATTTTGAAAATTCACAATTTTGAAGCAATGACCAGAAATGGAAACACAACTGGAGTCACTTACTAAGAATAACTATTTTTTGTTAGGAGGGAGTTCACAGAAACAGAAACTCATGTTTTGAATTCTTTTGATGCATAGCTTGAAATATGACTGCGTTCTTGCTCCAGAAGCAACTTCTTTCAAATCAAGTCTTTAAAATAATTCTTGATTATTAGGGTTAGGGTTAGGGTATCAAGAATTATTTTAAAGACTTTTAAAGCTCGTATACTAAGCCCAGTCATCCCTATTCATGCATATTTTATATAGTCTACCTAATATTTGGTATTGACATTTTATTCATCATATTAAACCTATGTGTATTTTTACATTGTAACTGTGATCACTTTGGCATAATTCATAAAATTATTCTGTATTAATGAAATTTTGATGTTTAATTTTTCTCCCATACATAGTATTGAACAAACATCTTTACAGGTGAAACTTGATTCCATTAAATTATTTTCTTAGGTAAATCTTCCAGTAATTAGTCAAAAGTACATTATCATGTTTCTGGATGAATCTAGCATAAACTATTTTTAAAAATAAAACATCAGCATTTAATTTTAGTATAAATAAATTAATTATGAGAGAGATGACTCCCTTTTTAAAATCTACAAGTACTTATTTAAATTGGAAGTATATCAGATAAATTATAAAAAGTGTGAAACACTGTATCATGTTTCTCAATATTCCCTGAATACAACTACAATTGGAATACAGGTATTCCAATTCTAAAGAATAGGACAGAGATACAATGAATTTATAAATATTTAGTCTTTAAAAATTCAAAAATCACAAGTCTAAAATGTACAAACTTGTTATGTTGCAAAAAAAATAATAAGTTCCAAGTCAGCTATATAAATTTTAGAGTTCTTTTTCCCAGGGAAGTAACATTATAAAATTCAGTTAAAATCCCAGGCCAACTCATAACATGGCAAAAATAAAATTAATAGCAGCTCCAAATCCCAAGTCCACTTAATATGTTGGAGCCTCAGCCCAAGACTCTGCTAAGCTACGAGCCTCCCGGGATATGTAAAGAAAAGGAAGGTGGAGCTGGGTGGAAGCTCTACAGGAGTGCCTAAAGCTTTTTCCTCCTCTGCCATATACTGGAAGAATAAAAGTTGTTTTGAGCCACATAGTAACCACAAATCACGAACACTAACAAAAGCTGAAGAGCAAAAATTTAAAAACAAAAAAGTCTTTGCATACTTTTTTTGAGACATCTCTCACCACAGATAAGCAAAACCGTCCTCAAATAATATGCATGTGGCCCACAGACCACAGGTTGGACACCCTTGCATGTCTCCTCCTATCCTATGGGAAGGGGAAGAAGGTGGATTACAGTGGAGGAATACGCTGGAGCATAAACCTACCTACCACTGTGTTTGTTCAACCAAGTGAAGACAGAAGTAAACTCCATGGCCTTTTAGACATGTTGTCTATAAGTCCAGGGTCCTTATGTTATGAACTGTTTGTGAAAATTTTCTTAGGTTCTATGAAATTTTAGGTATACATCAACAGAGACAAAATGATGAAAATGAACAATGAACCAGTAGGATTTACAGCATTCTGAGTCCTTTAAGTAAATACGCTCCCAATATAACTGAAATGCATGGTTGTGCCTTGTTCTATCTGCTTACAACACAGCTTCCCTGTCCTTCATATCATCTATGTAGAGTGAATGGGTTACCCTAAATACAAATGCCTCCCTTTAAGTAACACACTTTAATTCATTTTTATTGCAGTTATCTATACTCTATTGCTTTTGTGAATATAAAATTAAAGATAACATAAACAGAAAATGCATATATATTGATAAAACAAAATATGGCCACAAAACAAAGAATAAGTACAAATCATTACAGAATTCAAAGCAGAGAGAGGGAAAAAATGAAGATTTAGAAAAGACTTTGCTGCTCCCTTTCTGTCTGTAAAATGCTACGCAAAAGATGTTTACATGGGTATGCATACACACAAAAATGAAGAAGAAAAAACTACTTATCTTTCTAGGCTTAATTTAAATGCTCCCTGTATGTTGAAACATTTCAGATGGGTCTGGAAATGAGGAAGCACTTTATTAGGTAGCAAAGAAAAGGAAAGGAATTTTAGGTTGAAGAAGTGACTCAGAGGCTGAGAAGTTCATAGAATGTCAGAGAAAAAAAAGTTTCTCAATTCCCTTATTTCTTAGATTAAGTATAAGTAGCAGAATGGCTTAGAAAGTACTGGTTGAGGACCTATGATGAAGGACTTTAAATGTCAATCAATAAAGGCTCTGCTTTACTTAAGCAACTGAAAGCTCTTTGAAGTTTCTGAGCAAATTAAACTTTAAGAAATGTCCATATCAAAGTTGTTTGTTGCCAGATTGCAGAGAAAGACAGGAAGCAACAGCACTGGTTTTTCTGTTATTACAAAAGCTGATGCAAGAGACAATGATGGTCTGCATTAGAATGAAGGACATTAAAAAAATACAGGTCTGCAGTACAAGAATTGCTACCACATCTAACAATGGATTAGGTGTCAGAGATGTCTGTGGGAAAAGTGATATCAATACACTGAAGCCAGGAAAAAGCAGCTTAGATTGAAGAAGAGCTTAGATTGCTCCCAGAGGTCTATGAGTTCTTCTAACTAATCTTCAATAAAAGTACAATATAAAAGATACAAGGGCAGCACCATAACAACATTTCTGTCTGTGGACCACATGTATGATGGTAGCACCATAATGTTACACTATCATATTTTTATTGCCCCTTTTCTATGATTAGATATGTAAATACCTACCACCGTGTCACAGTTGCCTACAGTAATGTGTTTATAGGTTTGTAGCCCAGTGTGCAGTAGGCGCTATCATCTAGGCTTATGTACGTATACTCTAACAATGCATTTCCCAGAATGTTTATTTATCATTTAAGTGATGTGACTATAACCTTAGGGGACCACCACTGTACATGCGGTCCATCATTGACCAAAATGACTTTTATGTGGTGCATGACTGAATGACTACTAACACAGGTCCTGCATAGCGAAATTTCTGCTAAATCAGCTTAATTTTAAATTTGCATGAAACTTGGGAATGAGCTTCAACTTTAAGACATAAAAAGTTGAGTCTCTCCTTGTAACACTTATTGAAGCTCAAAATGATACCACTTTTCACCTTTTGGATTTACTGAATCATATATAATACTTCCTCAAATTATCCAGTTTTTTTTTATATAACCTATGAGTCACCTGGGATCTTAATATTAACAGTTGATGATTGTGGGTCTTATTATTTGGCTTCCATCAATAGCCCCATTCTCATTACACTCTTCAAAGGCAAAAAAAAAAAAGCAATATTTGTGCAGGGGCACAGTTATAGCAGGTGTTTCTTCAGAAATGAGACTGTCTTGACGGAAGCTTTCAACTCACTACTTACCCACCTACCCTCTCATGTCACTAAAAAATAACCCCTTAACAACCACTCACCAGGTGGGGCATCTCTGCTAAGTCAGAATTGCCAAGTGTTTGATTGAAATTCACTTTCTGGTTCATGCTTTGTATTTGATGACCAATCAAAATTTACAAAGAGATTTGTGGAGTTTTTTAAAAACATGATGAGTTTGTGAAAAAAGGACAAATCACTTTACAGTAAATAAACAATAAACCACTGTTAAAGAAAAACAAACAAAAGGACAAATATGCGCAGAATCATGGCAACAGAGTGAGTTCCTGAGCCACTCATTATTTAATCTTTAAGTTTTATTAATGGTGACAAGCCAAAAATATCAAAAAGTCTCCCATAGGAGACATAGGGTCCTAGTTAAAAACTGAAATCCAGTATATGTATCAAAAATATAACTATCATAAAAACGATTTGCTTATGGCTGAATTTGTTTTCAGTAAATGCAGGACAGAAGCCATCAAGGAAAACAGCTACCAGGCAGATGTCTAATGACCCAAACTTTCAAATGTGTGTAGAGGCTACAGAAAGGTGAGGTGGAAGCTTATACTTGAGCTAGGCAAAGTGTTTATCTTTGCATAAATGGGTTCTCATCACTTTCAAAAAAAAAAATCTTAACTACTGAAAACATCTGAGTAAATATAACGAATACAAATATAGCAAAATTAACTATTCCTTTCTTGCTGGTCAAAAATACTTCAGCAAATATAACAAAAAAGTTGTGTTTTAGAAAGCTATTACTGAATTCTTGATTTAGCCAGTAAAATCCCTATAGCTGTGGGGGCACTGGAATTCTATTGTGTCCTAAAACTACTGCCAGTATTTACATGAGATTATTTTCATTAAGGTATAATATACATAAAATGTTAAGTGCCCTCTTGATGAGTTTTGATAAGTATATATATCCCTGGGTAATTACATTCCAATCAAAATTTGGAATATTTCCATCAGCATAGTGTATTTTACTATGCCTCCTTCCAGTAAGTTGCTCCCTGAAGGCAACAAGTGTTCTTATTTTTATTACTCTCACTTGGTTGCCCCTAGTCCATATCTCCATAGAAACAGAATCATAAAATACTCTACTCTATGTCCCCGTCTTTGTTCAACATGTTTGAGAGCTCGCCATTTATACTGTGGCATGTATCAGTAGTTCGTTGCTTTTTTGCTGAGAAATATTCTATATTATGAATACCAAAATCTGTTTATCCATTTATATGTTATCCATTTATATGTTAATAACACATGTGGAATTTTTCCTTTGGGACTATTAATAATATGAATAAGATTTTATAAAATTCTTATATAAATATTTTTGTGGATAAATGTTTTCATTCCTTTTGGTAAAATACCCAATCATAGGATTATTAAAGCATGGGTTAGCCATGTGTATAGATAGACACATATAACTTTATAAAACTATTGAGCTGTTTTCCAAACAGTACAATTTCAGACTTGCTCCTGAAATATTGAAAGTTCCAGTTGTACCATATCTTCACCAAAGAGATGAAGTGGTATATCCAGTTTTCAGGGCAAGATTATCACTATTCCAATCAGTTTTTTGCATCATAACTTCTAGTAACAGATTAGGGAATTCTGCATATATATGTAATCTATAAGCATTGTGTGTATGCACTGCATGTGGGTATATACAGATCAAATCAAGTAGTGTTATCATCCTATCCATATCCAAATCATAAAAACAGTATGCATTGAGTTTTATATTATTATGAAATCAATGTACGCTTATTGCTGGAAACATGGAGATATGATGAAAAAGGAAATAGCTGAATCTTAAGAGCACAATGATTGTAATCTTGCTGTATTTCATTTATTTTTTTTTAACTCAGACTATTGTTTCAAGAACCATGCTATTCACAGTTTTACGTCTGCTCTTTTTAAGTACATATTAATCTTTAGCCCATTTCACGAAACAGCTGAAAAAATAAAGGTAGGGATGTATCTACCTTTCATAATGTAAATATACCATAAAACGAATCCCCTCTTGGTGGACAGTTAGCTTGTATTTCATATTTAATCACCATAACTCTTTTTGTGATGAAAGTCAATTATGTGTTGTTATCCAAAGGTACCTACTAGTCAAAGAGTTTGAAAAAGCTTGATAGATATTTTGAAATGTATAAGATTTCTGAAGATAACTTCTTATGCTTTTTATTTAGAGAAAGAAAAGGATATAAAATAGCAAATCAATTCACAGGATCCCTTCTCGACTTACTGGAGTACCACGTTCATCTAATAAGAACTGAAGCTAATTTTTGATCAAGTGACAACTGAGTTATGCCTCCAGAAAAACAGAAATCAGCCATCCAATGTAATCACTTCCAATAAATCTCAGCCTGATTTTGCTAGAATCAAAGCTGAAAGAATTTTAAGATGGTAATCAATTTCTTCTATTTTCAACAAAAATAGATATAAAAAGGAATGTACATCTAAATAGTGATGAGATTAGCACTTAAAGTATTTCCATGAAAATCTCAGTTCCTGGGGGGAGTAACTTTTCTTATTTTAAAAAGAAACTATTCTATTATACTCATTTAGAGTGACCACTTGCTCCTTTCGGCACAAATAATTATGGTAAAGTTTTATGAAATTTCCTCTTCCAAATAGCTAGTCTTCCACAAAGACAAAAGGGCTGACTCACTCGTTCTTTTGAAAGTCAACATTGTACCTAGGCTAACCACGAATTTCTTCTCTTAAATAAGTAAATATCTATGGCAACCCTAATTTTGCTAAGCAAAAAATATATAAATTCTTTAATTTCTACCATCATTAAATATTTAATTGATACCCTACTATTTGGCAGGGATTTGATAGAACATTATAAAGCTACGGGAAAATAGGCTAAGGATATGGACTCCTTTCTGTGGGCAAAAAGAACCCTCAAGGAAACTGAATCAGGGCTGAGACATGATTCTAACTGTGGTTTATCAGAAACACTGGATACGGAGAGATTACTTAGAAGCTCTTACATATACCCAGAAGAGATGATAGCCTTGGAGGTGAAAGTTATAAAGGCAAAGGAGGTATTTCCAATCTAAATTCTGCAAGGCGTGATCACATCTAAACATGGGTGTGAACAAGAAAGAGAAGGCATCAAAGGTGCCTGAAGAAGTGCTGTTACTTTCTCCAACTTTTCAAGATGTATCTATCAATGCTGTTCACTAATGAGGAAACTAAACTGCCATTTCTGAAGCACAACAGTATGACAGAAAAAAGAAAGCATAAAGCTGCAGACTGGATTAACAAAAATCAATTGTGTCACTGAGTAACCCAACCACAGCCCCAGGGAAGTTCTTAACCTTGAGCATTCATGTTCAACTATACTTATCACACTGAATTAGGGCTCACTGGGCTGGAAGTCCTCATTCAGCATGATATCCTCCAGGCTGGCCTCCCACTTAACCTGTAGAGCTTCATTCCTTACCCTCCTCTACAGACCTTTTATTCTAGTAATAAGTAGTATGCTCCTTCAAAGTCATTTTCAATGCATCTGTGCATTTGTCCTTGCCCTTGCCCCATTCTCTGCCTAGATCACCCTTCTCCATCCCCATCCCCATTCACCACCTTCTGGTATCATCAGGGCTGACTCACCACTCCAATGGCTGCACCAGTTTTACAACTAACCATTCAATCTGATGGCAGGGAAATCTGTTCAGATGGTCAAAGACAAAGTCATACCAGTCTTTAAATATTTTGTTCATTGCCCTGCTAGAAGATGCAGGGTTTTTTCGTTTTGTTTTGGTTTTTTCTTTTCTTTTCTTTCTTTCTTTATTTATTTATTTGAGACAAAGTCTCACTTTGTCCCCCTGGGTAGAGTGCTGTAGTGTCATAGCTCACAGCTACCTCAAACTCTTGGGCTCAAGCCATTCTCTTGCCTGAGCCTCCTGAGTAGCTGGGACTACAGGTGCCCACCACAAGCTATTTTCAAGACGAGGTCTCACTCTGGCTCAGGCTGGTCTCCAACCTGTGAGATCAAGCAATCTACCCGCCCAAAGTGCTAGGATTACAGACATGAAGCCACTCCGCTCGGCAGTTTTAACATTACTCCATAAGAACTCTTCTGAGATCTCATCTGTTGTCACTAGATGTCATATGAAGTATCTGCAATTGTACTAAATCACATATCACACTCATCCCGTATTTTTCTTGTATCAGTCTCCCCATCTAAAACTTCGTAACATTAAGGAACATGAGTTAGCTTCACATAACCAGGATTTTGGAAACAGTCTGAGATACACACACACCCTATATCAACCTGGCAAAGGCTCTAAGAGAAAAACCACAGCCCTGTTGTCTAGAAATATCAAGTTTTCAGAAGCACTCAAACAAAAATGTTATGGTCATGAGCTTCATGCAAGCAACAGATTTTCAGGTTACCATTCTAAAGACAGATGAGATTAACAGACCAAGTAAAATACTAACGCCTATATTGACCTCTGATGACCCAGCTAAGAGATAACTGGTGTATACAGTCTGATGAAGCAAACTCAGAAAAAGGGCATAGGGGTATATTTCTATAATCTTAGTGTACATGTTTGGAGTTCATCTTCTCTAAAAACCAAACCAACCAACCAAAAAAAAAAAAACCAACACTGAGGCAAATTATGTCTAAGTGTCTAGCCTTCATAGCATGATTATTGCAGCTACTGAAATTGGTATAATCAGAAACTCTCATTCTCTTTCTTAAAATTCTGCTCAATTAAGCCACTAATCCCTTAAAACCATCACTTACATTCAGTAGTGGCCAGTATTAGTTGTACATAATACTGTATTTCTGGGCATATATATAAGGCATAAAACACACAAACAAAGGAAGAACAGAAGAAAACAATGGTGAATGTGTATAAAAATAGTGATTAATATTTCCAAGGTATTTTCTTTTTCAGATCTATATTTTACTTCCATAATACTCTTTACTCTAAATTTTGACCAAGTAAAAAATCTTCTAAAAAGATTCTTCTGTCGGGGATTTGCAAAAATTATGAGCTTTGCTCATTCTTATATCTTTCCCCAAACCAGTAATAGTGACTAGTGTAATTTGATAGTTAATAAGAAGAAAGATTCTGATTTTTAAATGGGTTGACACAATCCATCTTCTGGGCTCTAGTGAAAATGCTGTTTTCTTCTATCTAAACTGGCAGCACCGAACTTGGAGGAGAATGTATTAGAGGAAGGCATACTTTTTGACTCATAACAGTTGATTTATTGCAGGAAAATTTTTAATTTTTAAAAAAGCATAGCATTTCTAAATCGCAAATTTAAGATGAAGCTGGTTTAGGAATGACTATAAACCAAGGTATTTTGATAGAAATTCATCATAATTCAAACTATTTTTCTGAGAAAGGATCTGATTCAAAAGTTTGCAAATATTTTTAATGATTAGTCTTAATCAAAAAATGATAAAAACAGCCCCAACGGGGCTCCTTTATTCCTGAGTGTATTTTCTCAGTAGATGGTCACGGTTAACCCGAACTGGTAACAGTTACCACCCATGTGTTGGCAACTGACTTTGTTTTCTTTTCAGATGTTTAATCATCTTAGTTCAATGGAGGAAAAAGGATGTGTATGTGACTTCATGTTCACTGTAGGATTTGCATATTTTTCTCATTTAACCTCCAAACTTTACTCCCCTTGATGCCCCACCCTATAAAATATATTTATTCATTAAATATGGAATACCTTTTTTTTTTTTTTCGCAGTTCTTGGCCGGGGCCAGGCTTGAACCCACCATCTCTGGTATATGGTGCCAGCACCCTACTCCTTGAGCCACAGGTGCTGCCCTACCTTTGGGTTTTATTCTCTCTGGTTTATCTCCATTTTGTTCTTTTCCACACTTTTTACTTACTGAACACTACAATATTGCAACTTTTTTTTTTTTTGAGACAGAGTCTCACAATGTCGCCCTCGATAGAGTGCCGTAGCATCACAGCTCACAGCAACCTCAAACTCTTGGGCTTAAGCGATTCTTTTGCGTCAGTCTCCCAGGTAGCTAGGACTACAGACACTCACCACAATACCCAGTTAGTTTTTGGCTGTAGTTGTAGTTGTCATTGTTGTTTAGCAGGCCCGGACTGGGTTTGAACCCGCCAAGCCCCGGTGTATGTGGCTGGCGCCCTAGCTACAGGTGCCAAGCCGGATATTGCAACTTTAATAAGACTAGTGCCAAAATACATATTCTATTTGTTGAAAACTTTAAAAAATGTCTTTGCTGGGCGTGGTTGTTCCCAGCACTTTGGGAGGCAGAAGTGGGAGGATTGCTTGAGGCCAGAAGTTCAAGAACAACCAGAGCACCATAGCAAGACCCCATCTCTACAAAAGATTTAAAAAGAAAATTAGCTGTGGACACAGGGGTGGCATGCACCTGTAGTCCCAGCTACTGAGGAGACTGAGGCAGAAGGGCTGCATCCACCCCTGGAGCTGGAAGTTGCAAGTGAGTTATGATGATGCCAATATACTACAGCCCAGGTAGCAGAGTGAGAACTTGCCTCAAAAAAAGAAGAAAAAAGAAGAAGAAAACCTTTAGAGAATTAGTCACTTAAAAGTGGTAGAAAATTTTCTACCTGCTAAAGTCTCAGAATTGATACACACCTATTAAAATCTAGAGTTCTCAGGTTTATCTTGTCCAAGAAAGTTACCTGCCCAATCTCTACTCCTAGTACAATAAAAAAAAAAAAAAAAAAAAAAAAAAACAGCTGCTAAAATTGAAAGGAAATACACACAGGTGAGGTAAAACAATTAAAACTACGTGTCCATTAAAAAAAAAAAAGACTACTTCTCTCTCTCTCTGTCTCTCTCTCTCCCCCCATGATTAAAGCCTTCAAGGTTTCTAGAGCAAAAACCTTAATGTTAAGATTCCTTCATGTCTCAATTGCCAGTGATAGGGAAGCTGAAGGACAGTGATTTTATTTTTTTTTGGCAACCAATTACTAGGAGAGTAATTTGATACTTAACAGTATCCACACACTAGTCCTAGCTCTCTGAGACACCTGGAATAAGTCTGTTATCACTTTCAAATGACTGCTCTCCACATATCTAACATTCAATTATCCTACTCCTTCTGACTTCACTACTTTAAAGTGAACATAAATCAGTTATGTTTTTAAATTCAGCGTGATTTTTACTTTTTAAAAAATTGATACACAAAAGCAAGGATGTCGTAGCAGACACAAATGAATGGAGTCATAGACTTGACTTTACAACTCCCTCATGTGGAGTTTCATATTTAACTATGTCAAATTCAGATCATCCAATTCAGAGGAAATTATCTAGAAAGATGCCTCAAAGAAACAGCTACATAAAACTTTCTAGGTTTCATGTATTCAATCAGATTGCCTCTTTTTAATCTGAGGTCTGAAATGGGACAACAGTCCTTTGTCTGAAAGCTTGAGACAGTAATTTGTAGTAACTTGACCTTGATTGAAACAACACAGCACATTCACGATTGTATGCAAAATAGTTTGCACAGTTAGAGACTTATGTATGACCTGTAGGATACACTAAATAATTTTTAGTACATATAATACTAAAATGGCTAAATTTTTTTTTTTGCAGACTTATAAAAAGTTTATTTTTCCAGCAGCCATTTAAAAGCCTTTTGATCAAATATAAAAATACATTAGGTATACTTATTTAATACTTAAATATAGGTTGGAATGTATGTATAATAATTGATGCTACATAGTAATTGCTCATTCTATGATCATGGGAAAAATTAACACAACAAAATAAAGTACACGACTCTTTCTTCCCAATCACCTGCCTACCAGAACCACGATGTGCTCTAGGTTAGAAAGTACATTATTCAGACCAGATTGTACTTTCAGAAATATTTCCCCTTTTAGCTGTTGATGTCTCATAAATATCAGACTAACACTCAGTTTTGAAACAATCTGATATCACTGATGTTTCAGGACAGAAGGGAGGCTCCTCCCTCAGTGCTCATGAGTAAGACTGTGTGGAAACAGGCTCCAGGTTGCTTAGGAATTTATTGGCTCTGGGCTGTAGACTTCCCACTCTACTCAAAGCCAGAACCCTCTGTCTACTCGAGATATCATTCATCTTCAGAGTCATGGGGTGTCACACCACATTAACAAGAAGTCATTATTTGAACTTTCCACCCATCATGTATCTTCTCAACACCTTTTAGAGATTCTTATCAAGTGAAAAAAGAGCCAGAGTAACAGTTAAGTGTCTAACAGAAAACTTTAATATTCATATACTTCAACAACTTCTTTGGTCACTTTTTAAACATGGCTTTTTCCAAAAAAAAAAAAAAAAAAAAAAAACTTATAAAGTTCATCAGGGTTTTTTTTTTTTTTTGCAGATTATTAAAGTAACACATGATCACTATAACAAGGCCAAAAATTCAGAGGCGTGTAACATTCCATCATCTTCCCCCCTCTTTCTGCAAATTAAACCTCTGAGATAACCCACTGTAGAATTCTGGTCTATATCATTCCATGTTTTATTAATGTTTATAGAGTCTTATACAATCATATATACATAATTCATGCCCGTTATGTCATACTATCTATTACAGATCTAAGATAATTTGATATTGCTCCATGACTTCCTTTTTAATTTAACATTATTACCACCGACAGCTTAGCAAGCCAGTTAGGCATATTCCAACCACACTATTTTGAAAGGTTACATGGTATTTCTTGGTATGAATATAAAATAATTTATATATTCCCCTGTTCTTCAACAATTAGTCTTTTCTAATTATTTGCTATTTCAATGCAACAGTTCACATACTGAGACATATTTATTATGTGTTTTTATTTATATAAATGCCTACACAGGGGAGTGCCATCCCAAAGAGTGTACACATTCTTAATTTTTAAAACATTTTACTCAATTACTTTCCCAAAAGATAAAGCCAACATTGTTACTGTTCTCAACAAGTTTGATTAGACTGGATACCCACCAAATTTTCTAGATGTTGTCAAGGTAATGGGTACTACACTTGACAACAATCACATTTTGTTGTTTTAATGTGCACCTTTACAGCACTCCTTAAATAATTGTTTTGGTTTGTTTTGAGACAGAGTGTCACTATGTCGCCCTTGGTAGAGGGCTGTGGCATCACAGCTCACAGCAACCTCAAACTCTTGGGTGTGAGCAATTCTATTGCCTCAGCCTCCCAAGTAGCTGGAAGTACAGGCGCCCACCACAACACCCAGCTATTTTTTTCTTATAGTTGTCATTGTTGTGTAGCAGGCCCCGGTCAAGTTCAAACCCACCAGCTCTGGTGCATGTGGCCAGCGCCCTAACCACTGAGCTTTGGCACTGAGCCTTTGTTGTACTTCTTATGAAAAGTTATATTCATTACTTGTTAAGAGACAGTGAGTTGTTGTATACATTACTCTTTAAAATCTGGAAGGGCACAACCTTGTACATTATTTGTTCTATGATTGTCCCATGAAAGTACAGATGTTAATTTATCAACTAGAAAACTTAATATTACAATTCTATTATATGGGTTAAACTATGAATAATACCCAAATTGAACCACAGGATGCTAATTTTTAACCATTTTAATTAAGAGTCAGTCTTAATATTCGGGCAGCGCCTGTGGCTCAAGGAGTAGGGCACTGGCCCCATATACCAGGGGTGGTGGGTTCAAGCCCGGCCTCAGCCAAAACTGCAAAAAATAAAATAAAATAAAAAACAAAAGAGGTTTGCCACCCCCCCCAAACTACCTATCATAGTCAAATTTATAAAGCATTAATATCAAATGATCAACCAAAATCTATACAGATGATCACTAAGCATGATATAAAAGCGTAACAGTGGGGCCCACTTTGAATTTGGAGGATGAGGAAGGAATAATTAAACTGAGATCTGAGTGTTAAAAAGGATGAGTATGAACAGACTGGGAAAAACAGGAAACCAGAAAGGCATGGCCAAGGAATAGAAAGGCTACATGTATCTAGAAAATACTGCAAGTGGGAGAAAACAGTAGTATTTTAGAAAGACAGGGTGGAAGGATTAAGGGAGAAGTAGATTTTGGAATCTAGAGGTAGAAACTAGGGGTCCTGTTTGCATATGTGAAATTCAAGGCCTAATACATGCATATATCCAAAGGTAGGTGAGGATCAGCAACCCAAGAGGTGACTCTAGGGTCCAGGAAGGGGCCAGGCTTGACCCTGATCTAGGAGACATTGGCATCAAGATGCCGTTTAAAGCCACTAGACTTGAGATCATCTCAGTGTCATTCAGAGAAGTAAAAAAAAAGTCAATGAATGTGTAAACAGAGGTATAACATCACAATTAAGCACTAAATATCTTCAAAAATACAGCATTATTATACTTTATTTACATGTAAAACAAGATTTTAAATATTACGTATATCTAAAGTTATAATATGCATTATTTTAATTGGCAGTGAGTTCATTCTAAGGAACCACGCGCTGAGTTATCTTGTGAAGCAAAAATTTTATGTTAAAACGCTGATTATAATCCCTAAAGTGTCTTAGTGAATTCAGATATTCACATGGTAGGTATTGGTATTTTAAGTTAGTCATGATTTAGAAAATATTCAGGCTGGATGA
Organism: Nycticebus coucang; assembly: GCF_027406575.1. NCBI lineage: Eukaryota > Metazoa > Chordata > Mammalia > Primates > Lorisidae > Nycticebus > Nycticebus coucang. The sequence goes on along the minus strand of NC_069784.1, from coordinate 118,641,496 downwards.
GTGAACACAAAAAACTACCTGTCACAAAATGTGATTTGATGCGCACAAAGAGCTGGAAAACCTTGTGTGGTTTTAAGTACTTTGATTCCCATGACCCTGAGAATGAATGCCTCCTTAAATTTTGTGCCCAGGTGCTTCTTTTACCTCAGCATCATCCCAGTCCAGTTGATGCCTTTTAATTAGCCTTTTTATATGTGTTTCATTTCATTTATGCCGGTGATTAAAATGCAGGAATGCACACACCCTCATTAAAATGTTGACATCCAGAATAAGAAGTCCCAATCTGAGGCGCTTTGAAGAAGCCTTAAAAATACACAATGTATGATCTAACAAAAATGAAAGTGAAGAGACCTCAACTAACTTTAATCTCATCATTTATCTTCTATCGCAAAATTGATTCCGGGAAAATCACTTATTAAAGTTAAGAAATAGTTCAACAGTCTATCATAAAATCCAATGTACGTTGAATTTTCTAATCTCTTTGTAAGTTTCTTTCCACTTCCTGGCAATAATTCAGTAATAGAAAGAATGACTTTAGAATGAAAGTCTAACAAATACAAAAACTTGTTCAAAGACCAGTTTTGTTTTGAAGTTATTAACGAAGTGCCAGGGATTTTTCCAAGTAAGTAGCAGAAACTCTTAAAATACTTGATGGCTTGGAAAAATGTGTTTATACATTAAATTCAGGTTGAATTTCTTGATCCATGAATAAGCAGTTAAAGAAGATAATCTATTTCCATGATTCTTTAAATATATTATTCGTAATAACACAGATTATAAATCTGAAATTTCTAAATCTTGATTAAATTGTAAATAATAAATACATACGAGTTCAAGGACAATGATTTTCTAGATACTGTAGTTTTACTCTGAAGGAAAATAAACTATGTAAATAGGCCAAGAGAAAACAAAGAGTAAAACAGAATGGACTTAAAAGAGTTTGTTCAGTGATAAAACCAGATAATGAAGAAACAGTTTGCTTTTAAACATAATTCATATTCCCCAGCCTCCAACTGGCTGGTTTACATAATTACCGGTTTATAGAAAATTTAGTTTCAGACAATCAAAAGAGTCTTATGTAAAAGTTCAGGGAAAAAAGTAATTATAAAACCTGGGTATTTTAATTCCAAAACACCATAATTATAATTAACTTTTAAAAACCAAGTTAAAAAAAAAGTCTAAAAGCTTCATTTCCAATTCCTATTTCATACTGCAACAAGCCAATAAAATCAGGATGAATGAAAAGAGCAAAATCTGTACTTTCTATAAATAACTATATGAAACTTGAAAGGAGAACTAAGTGCTGTCTGTATATTTATTCAATAGTGTAGGAAACAGCTACAGCTTTTTATAAGCCATTTATGTAGTTATCTCGTCACTCAATATGGGCTAAATAAATAAATAAAGACAGCAAAGATGAAAGAAATAAGCTCATTAGAAAGTAAACCAATGATCAAAGTAATGGTATTCACACAGAATTCAGAAAGAATAGAGCAATCACAGAAAGAAAAAAAAACCCTTGGAGAGAAACAGACCAAAAAAAGGTAACAATTAAAAGTCAGCTTACTTAAGTAAACAGCACACTTATACCACAGATGATGTAATCGTTATTAAATCTGGGGTTTGAAAGTGAAAGTCTTACCTGAGTGAGGAACACATACAACATATAAGGTAAGTAAGAAGAGAAGACCGGGCTTCCATTTCCAACGGCAGGTCCACATTCCACCTGAATGAAACATCCTGCAAGGACAGAAAAGTAGCAATAAGGACACGCAACAACATTCAGTAAATTATGAAAAATAATAAAAAGTGTTGGTTCCTAGCACGGCTGGAAAACAGAAACCTTTTTCAGCCTTGCTTCCAAATAAAGAAGGAACTAAACAGATGATGATCCCATCACCTTCTTCAAGCATTTTAGCAAAAAAAAAAAAAAGAAAGAAAGAAAGAAAAAAATCCATGCATTTTATTTGGCACTTGGTGGCAACTTCCCTTTCAGAATGTACGTAACAAATGATTTCTGCGCAAAGGTGGGTAAATATTGAGACCATCTGAAAATGTCATTTATTAAAAAATGAAGCAATTTCTGCTTCATTCATTTGCTTTAAGCTTCACCAGACCTATGTCCATCTGCATAGCAGAAGGATGTTTGTAGCTAACTTCCCTATTATCTCCTAGAAATTCAGACTTTAAGGAAATTTTTCCTTTTAATGTCTACTTACTGCTTTACAAATGGAAATACAATAGAACTTCCATGGTTGATGACATCCCTACATTGGCCACCCCCTTAAATTGACATAAGTTTCACAGGCCAGACATGCACCACATGTACGTATCAGTATAGCAGGCCCAGTTCCTTATGTTGAGCACCTCTGTATGTTGACCAGTGGGTGGTCAACTTACAGAGATTCCACTGTACCTACAATAAAACCAAACTGTCCAAACTTTTTCCTTTCCTCTAAAATGAACCGTCGAAGCATTAGCATTCTAAAAAGGTCAAATTCTTTATATATCAAAATGGCTATCAATATTTTTAATTGGCCAGTAAACACCAAGTATTATAGAAACTAGTAAATGACATTAGATGGAAGGGTGGTGCTTTGAAAACTCTCTAATAATCCTTTCTGCGAAATTGCCTCATCTTTAACCTGAAACTTATATTTAATAATGATTCAGAAAGGAACATCTATATTATACTGGCTCAAAACAATGGTATGATACATTGCCTTGAGTCAACACCAGCCACCCAGGAAAGCCAGCAAAAGGGGACACAGTTATAAAAATCAGTAACCAGAAGGGGCCATGATAGACTGGTGACCAGGACAGTCACGAGGCAGAAAGATGGGGGAGTAGCCAAAAGAAAATCTTCAGGAAATCTTTTTTTTTTTTTTTTTTTACTGACACAGAGCCTCAAGCTGTCACCCTGGGTAGAGTGCTGTGGCATCACAGCTCACAGCACTCTCCAACTCCTGGGCTCAAGTGATTCTCCTGCCTCTGCCTCCCAAGTAGCTGGGACTACAGGCACCCACCACAACACCTGGGTAATTTTTTGGTTGCAGCCATCACTGTTGTTTGGTGGGCCCGGGGCTGGATTCGAACCTTCCAGCTCAGGTGTATGTGGCTGGTGCCTTAGCCGCTTGAGCCCTAACATCTCCAAAGAAAGAGGTACTTTGCCTATAAGTGGTAATTGAGAATCATTTCTAAAAAGAGGGACAACTAATAAGATAGTATATGATCCCAGTAATAACTTCTTGAAAGCCTGAAGGTTGCTTACCTGGCCAACATGTATAATATTAAACAGAAAAACATGTATAATATTAAACAGAAAACCAGAATAGTAGGCAGAGAAATACTTGAATGAGCAAAATTACGCATCAAATAATGCCTGAACTGGCCTCCAGCCTGAATTTTGAATCTTTCTTTTACTGTAAGAAACCACGTTGTAGGGAAGTGAACCAGCGTTAGAGTGTGACAAATCTGATTTGCAACTTAGAGGTTACTATGCAAAATACACATGATCATCTTGTGCCTATTTCTTATCTATAAAATAAGAAACAGCAATGTATCTAGTCAGTTTCTGAATCAAGAAGGGTAACGTCTTTTAAGAACAGAGCCTGACACTCAGCAAGTACTCAGTAAATATTAGCTATTATTAATGTTCCTATCATCCTGGGCATTCTCATACAAATGTGAGCATTCTTGTCCACAGTAAAATCAAAGGGAAAGGCTCAAACAAGAATGGGTCATAAGCTTAATCTCATGTGTCAACACCAATTAATTAACTTTATGGCTACTTCTGGGATCACCTGGAAATAGAAATGAAATTGGTTATTTATGTCTTCTACAAATACAGACATTTTAAGTAGTGTCGGAAAATCTTACCACATTTTTATATTCACCAAATCAGAAGTTCCAGCATCACGCAGTTCTTCTGATGGAAATTCTAAACTAGGAAAAGGTTAAGACGTGAAGAGTATTTGTTGCATAGAGGATATGTTTTAAAGAATTTACTGCTAATGGGAAGTATGTTTTAATTAGTTATTAATTATTAACGGACATGAAGTCCAGAATGATACTGACTTACATCCTGTTTCCTCTACTAACTGTGTGGTTTGTGGGGCAAGTTGTTAAACTCTGAGCCTACTTCTTCTTCTGTAAATAGGCTATTACCCACCAAAAGAAATGGAGATCACAGTGCATGGCCCTTAGTAGGGGCCTTTATAATGGTAGGTGATAAACTTCTGTCACAGAAAGTTCATCTATCTGGAAGAATGGGCATATTTCCGACTGATGCTGGATGAATGAGTATGCTTCTAATACAAAAACACAATCCTATACCCAAAGAAGTTTAGAGCTTTAAAGATCAAAGATGAAGTTTTGAGCCTCCTATGAAGCCTCAATGAAGTAATTGAGCCTCCTCACTTCACAAAGGAGGAAACTGGGGTCTACCAAAAAAAGGGGGCAGACATCAAACCTGGCTGTCAGCTTTATAGATATTAACAGAAGGCGGGATCCGCTCAAGAGAACTCCCAGATTCTTACTCTTTTTGGCATATGACAAACCCCCTTTATCAATATGTGAACAGTGGTCTTCTCTTGAATTCTTGTCATCTCCATGTAATACTCAGAGATGCACGCTCTTGTACTTGGCTACACTCAAAACTGGTTTAATGTATTCACACAACTTCTCCTTTGTTATAAAACATTCTGACATTTAGAGACTCCATATTCAATCTTGAAATCACTTTACCAAAGGTAGCTGCAAGAGACAACCATGGCCTGATACATTCCAGGTCTCAAGACTCTGTAACTTCAGACAGAAAAGAAACCCAGGACAAGGCAAGCACTTATGCCCAAACATAAACCATATGGCATGGCAACTTTCATCCACTTTACTGTTTACTGAAGAACAGAAACAAATAAATTAAGAATAGAACAGAGGAAGGAAAGTACTGTGTGTCTTCTCCGGGGATCACTTAGCAAAGACACATCCCTGAGATTTAAATAACTTTCTCACAAGAATGGAAAATCCCAAACAGGGTTACTAAGGTTTAGAAACTACCAAAAAAAAGAAAAATAGTCTTGTACCATTTTGATTATGACCTCAAATTTCTCTTGACAAGAGCAGAAACATTTTTAAGTATAAGAGAGTCATAGTCTTCTGTATCTGGAAGGAATCTAAAATTTATGCAACATAACCGATCATCTAACAGGTGAAAAAAACTACTGAACTCCTCGGCCAAGATTACATAATCAATGCTGGCAGAGGCAAAAGATCCTTTATGTCATCTGGCTTCCAATACAGCTGTCCTTCATGAAGACCAAGCTGACTCATTGGAAACATGTTCCTCTTTCTAATCTGTAAAACTACAAAATACAATATGCTTGAATCTTATTTCAGGAAGCTTTAAAATTTAACCTTTTCATAGGAATTGTTTTAAGTGTGCCTATCACCATTTTTAAGTGTGAATATCACCCTGCATCACTGAAATAATCTTAAAAACCTACCATGTTCCACCTCTCTACTCCTAGTGGTTTCCCCAAAGTCACAATTTAGAAAAATTAGTGAAGACATTTTGAAATAAGTAGAGAAATTGATAAGACTCTAATTCTATCAATACTTCCCAAAGTTAGAATTAACTTCCTTCCCCATCTGCTAACTCTGTTTCTATTGCAAATCTTTTCATAAAGAGGTTTGGGAGTGGCAGAGAAGAATATCTAATTCTTTCACAGTAAAAAGAATTATGGTTTAATTCAATTATGCTTGTAACAGTGTTTCTTTTCTGGATAAAGATCATGTTCCTGAGACAAAGCAATATATAAAAAAGAAAGTGCTATTTTCTTCTATTACTCAATTTATGATCTTTCATTAAGTTGGGTTCACCTTCACTTTAAAAAGACTAATTTAGTCTTCAGATCTGCACAAATCTTAAAACTTACTTGAACAGCAACATGCACAACTGGCTTGGTCCTTAGGACAGATTAAAAGTCAATCTTGGGAATTACACACCCATGTACACACCATGAATGAAACTCAGGAAATCTGAAAAGGGCATACAAGCATTCTTTGATATTATTTAATTCTTGCAAACTGCCAGATTTCAATTGTTTCTAAACAATTTAAGTACATGCACCTTAGACTAATGTGTATCCCTGTTTTTATTCCTTAACTCTCTCATCATTATTGAGTATTACTGCTTTAATCATTACCAGTTTGATAGAAATAGAGTCTCATTTGGATTTCCATTAATTGAACTGCCATGTTCATGTCATCTATATAGTTTCCCTATTTCAAGGTAAATATTTTCTCCTACTTATTTGTGATTTCTTTAACCAAGTCTATATTAAATATATTAAGCCCTTGTTACATTTGCTGTGTTTTAAATAAATGAATCATGAAGTTTTTTTCAAGGCATTCCAAAAATTTCCATTTTGAGTAATGCTTATGAAGGAGAATAAGATGATACTCCGGTAGCCACGCTGAAGTTGGACTGGCATTTTTACTCGCTACTGATATATCCTCTAACTGGTATTGCCCCCGTCAACCAGCACACACTGTAATGTCATCCAACTAGAAATGAAAATTAAAAGAGTCTTTGCCCACACATACCACACACATTGAACAAAGCCTTTTTCTATTTAGTCTAAATTCTGAGTAGTCTGTAGAAACTTTTAATCATCCCATCAGAAATGTAAACTCTGTAAGGTATATGGGCAGTTACAAAAATGGTCAGGTTTAAGGAAGTGTTTGTTAGTTCATTTTTAATATATAAACTGATTCTCTTTCATATCATTATTTCCAGAAATCAGAGTGACGTGTCCAGTTAGGCTGTAAAACTACAGGCTTCTAATATTTCCCATAAGCCAGCAGACAATAGCCTCATTCACCATTGACAGTGGAAAAGCACAATGTCATGTAATTTATATAAGCAATAAATGGAACAGTAGCTTCATGCAGCAAGAGCCCAATTAATGCAAGTCTTACTAATGCTATTAAATTTCTTAGGGTATGAAAAATATGTAGTCAGCAATATAAATATATTTATAAAGTCTATAACATCAGAATAGTATCCAAATACTCTTTCTCCACAAATAAGCAAAAAGTACACTCAAATAATTTGTGTGTTTCAATCTCTTAAGATTTAAAAAAATAAAACAGCTTACGTTCCCCACTAACATTTTTAAACAAGATAGTAGGAATATTTATCTTGGGAAGGGTGGCATTTTTTCCCATACCTCCTAACATACCAATATCTAAAAAGTATCAGAACATCTTAAACTATTCCATATGAACTATAAACAGAATGGGGGAAAAAATATAGTTATAATCTTGTAAGAAATGAAAAGGCCTTCAGTCAAAATACCTGAATTAAAAACTCAAATCAAGGCATGCAACTCTATTTTCTACATGATTTAACACTCACGCTTTACACTATGACATGATTAATCATGAGGAATTCAAGTGGACTATATAACAATTTCATAATCAGGATATTTTTACTTACCTGTTGATCAGTTTCACATCTTTTATATTTAAAACTGGCATTCACATTTTTAGGTGTCACATGTTTTTTTTCTCATCAGACAGTAATATTTAGGAAAGCTGAAAGGAAGCTGGACTACATCTACTGTTGAAAACCCTACAATATTTTCTGGAGTAACTGAAGTTGAAAACAAACTCATATTCACTTGAAATGTGTCGCCTGCACATAAGAACAAGTCTTATGTGAAACTGTTGGCTGTATTCCAAAATAAATTCTTTCAAGTTATAGCTCCCTGATTCCACTGGCATAAATGAGCCTTTAAAATTCACAGGTGTGAAATTCTTTCATTATTTCACAGGCAGTTTAAGTAAAATTGAGTTTATTTCTAATTATACCGCAGGCTAAAAGGTACAGAGATGCTGAGTGCTGGGCTTGGGGGTACTACCCTTTCTCCTATTTTACAAACGTGTGTTGGGGAGGAGAGGAAGGGGGAGAAGGATGGAGCTAGGAAGGAAAGCACAGGCTCTAACTAAAGGGCAGGTCTTTTTCCAGCTATTAAACGGAAAGAAAATGTATACAGATAAAGGATCCAGGAGTTGGGGAAGGGTGATTATCCATTTCTAGAAACTCTTGTTCACTAGGTGGTAGAAGTGGTAAAATGTCCGTCAGGGCGTCTGCCCAAGATTAAATAAAACACCAGAAGGAAAATTACATGTTACAAGAAAAAGTAACCTCTCAGGTGGCCACAAAAATAATCTTGGTCCCCGTGGAGCCCAATCTTCCCCTTTTCCATTCCGTAAGGCCAGGAGGTGGTTGGCCACCCTTCAGCGAGGTCCCTCTGTGGCACCTCACCGTTAAGAAGGCAATTCCATAGAGTTCTCCAAACTCCCCACTTAAAATTCTATAGAAGTCCCCTTACAGATCCTATCACGTTAAACGGCATAACTCTGAATTACTTTTTAATCTACAAAGTACACTCAGAACATTTTTTCTGCGCGCTTAAAAAAAGAAATCAAATATCCCGAAGATCCAAGAATAACTTCTGCAGTCAGTGGTGACAAAGTGTAAAGTCAACATTCCCTCCGCATACCTGCACCTTCCAGGCTCCCAGGTGTGGATCCGGAGAGCGCTTTCTTGGCAGGGCACGGCCCCTAGACTGACTGCGCTGCCGGTTATTCCTTGTTTAATTTGAATCGAAAACACGTTTTCCCCATTCTTGAAGCCCTGCCCTTTTTATTATGCTTTACACCGCCCAAATGTGAGGTTTACCTCGCTGGAGGAAGAAAAAAAAAAAGGAAGCCGCGCACACATGTCACAGCTCCGTTTGGCTGCATCCACTGCGCCTCCAGGGGCAGACTGAAGGCAAACCGGTTTATTCCGTCTGCGCACGTTAAGTCCTGGCAAAATCACCCGGGGGGCTAGGGAGAGGGAATGGCTACAGAGAAAGACGTGAAATGGGAAGGAATTCTGGGCTGGGAGGTGAGACTTACATGCTGACATTACTGCGCGGAGGTCCCCGGAGTCCGCACGGTCATGCTCCCACTTTCCCCGGCTCTGCTGCTGCGGGCTCCGGCGCTGGGACGGCTGGCACCCAGGCCGTGGCCGCGGTCGGCCCCCGCTTCACCTCGTTTCTGGAGGGTTCATCCGGGCGTCCCGCCCGCGCTCAGGGTGGCGCAAGGTGGACCCGGGGCGCGGCGGAGTTCAAGTTCCGCTCCCGTGGGCGAGGGGGCGGGCAGGTGGGCGGCGCGTCCCTCCTTTCTGAGAAGTTGGGGAGAGTTAGCGAGAAGGGCTGAGCGCTCACGGGCCGCCTGCGGGCTGGCGCTGGGGCGCTCTGGGCCGGGCCGGGTGGAGCTACGGGTGAAGGGGTGCGACTCGCGGGTCCTCGCCCTCGCTGGCCTGAGGCGGGACTGGGTCAGCCCCTGGTGGCCCCGGTTTCTCTCCCGACCCACCCTCCTCCCCACCCCACCGCGGGCTCGGGCCGCTCTCCCAAGCCTGAGCGGTCCGCCGGCGCGTCCCGAGCCGTGCCCCGGCCGGAGCTGGGGGCTCAGGTGCGGCTGTCCCGGCTCTGCGCGGCCCTCCGGCTGCCCCGGGCTCTGCGCTCCGCCGCGGGGCCGTCTCTGGGGCTCAACTTCCCCACCCACGATCGTTAACCCAAGGGCAGAAAGCGTCGCCCCCTGGGGCGGGACGGGAGCTCCCGGTGATGGGAGGGAGGAGAATGTGGCGGGGGCCTCCTGGGGGTGGGAGGTGGGCGGCCAGCCGGGCTCGGCGCCCGGGCGGGGCGGGGCGGGGCCGGGCCAAGGCAGAGCCGGGGGTCCCGGGAGCGCCGCGAGCGCTGAGCGTGGGAGACCCTCGGCGAAAGAAGTGAACAGCTGGGGACGCGGGCGACCCCTGTGGCTGCCCCTGCCTGCCGCGGCGGTTCCGGGGACCCCAGACACCGTGCGGAGCCCCTGGGCCAAGCTTCCGGGACACTGCTTAACTTCTCTTTACGCTTCTCACTCGTTCCTTCTCTTTTTCTGTGTATCTACGCAGAATATCCCTTCCACATCTGAAAACATGGAAGGGATATTAACAGGAGGCTGGGAAGATGTTCACATGTCGTTTTATTGAGCGAGCCTGACTTGCTAAGGCAAATTCAGCTACTCACTGGGGGAAGTCCGCGGCGGGCTCCCTAGAGCTGCTGTAAAGGAGCTGTCTGGCAAAGGGATCTGGACACACCTCCTTGGAGATGAGGAAAGAAGGGCTCACTCTCAGAAGGACGTTCCTTCCCCACTGTGTACTGTCAGAGTTAATCCAGAAGCAACCGGTTTGATGTCCGAGCGGTGCGTGTACACGAAGCCAGAACAGCCCCGCGTGCTGAGCGCACGCACACGGACACACACACGCCCTGGCCGCACACACGAGCGCCGTACAAGTGATTCGACGCTGATTAGCTTATGATTGAGAACAGTTGGGATGGGGGAAGAGGTAGAGCAGGACTTACGCAGAGTTACAGACGGAAAGGAAGCTGGAATGCTGCCCTCGAATCCAGAGTTCTCGGCACATCCAGGATGTGTCTACTTATGACTCTTATCAGATCAGTATTTATTTTGATGAATAAACAGTATGATTAACACAGACATTGAATTGTAATATTTAAGGGAAGCTCGAGTTCCCCTGCCCAACCCTCACTTATGCAGGTAGGGAATGAGGTTCTAAGACAGAGCTCTGTGCAAACTCACTAAAGGTGACCCGGAGCTAGGACCAGGTTGCCAGATTCCTAGTCAGCTTCAATTACACCAGATTGTCCCCAAGGAAATTTAAATTCCAGAAAATTCCACTGAATTTTCTTTTTAAGCAATAACATTTATCATTTCAGTTTTGTGGGTCAGGACTCTGGGTGCATCTAGTTCAGTGTCTCTCACAAGACGGCAATTAAAGGGATGGCTAAGGTTGCGGTATGATCTGAAGGCTTGACTGGGAAAAGATCTACTTCTGAGATCATACAGGTAGAATTTTAAAGCTAGAAGAAATCGGGAGACAAACGGACAAACAGGGAAATATAGATGAGTGCATTAGCCAGTGTTCTTCGGAAAAAAAATCACCTGATAATCAGTATGTATATGTATATAGATTTTATTTTTAAGGAATTAAGTCACACAATTGTGGAGGTACGAGTTCAAAACCTGCAGGGTAGGCTGGCAGGCTGGAGACTCAGGGAAGAGTTGTAACCTGAGTCCAAAAGCAGTACACTTCTTGCTTGGGATAGGTCAGTCTTTGTTCTGTTTAGGCCTTCAGCTGATTGAATGAGACCTACCCACATTTTGGAAAATAATCTATTCAATGTCAACTGATTTTTTTTTTTTTTTTTGAGACAGAGTCTTAAGCTGTCACCCTGGGTAGAGGGCCATGGTGTCACAGCTCACAGCAACCTCAAACTTTTGAGGTTAAGCAATGCTCTTGCCTCCGCTGCCCAAGTAGCTGGGACTACAGGCATCCGCCACAGCGCCCCGCTATTTTTCTGTTGCAGTTGTCATTATTGCTTAGCTGGCCTGGGCTGGGTTTGAATGCACCAGTCTCTGGGTATTTGGCTGGTGCCATAACCAATGTGCTACGGGCACCAGGCGAATGTCAACTGATTTTTTAAAGTAGTTTTTATTAATATTTTTCTGAAATTTATTTTTATCTTTAAGTGACAAATGGTGATTGTATGTATTTGTGGGGTACAATATGATGTTTTAATGTATGTAATAAAATGTGGAATGATTACATTAAGCTAATTAACATACTCATCACCTCACATATTTCTCCATATTGTAGGGGTGAGAACATTTGAACTTTACTCTCAGCAGCTTTCTAGTATACAAGGCATTATCATTAAAATAGTCACTAGGCTATGCAATAGGTTTCAAAATCTTATTGCTCCTATTAACTTAACCTGTATCTTTTAATCAATCTTCCCATTCCTACCCTCTCCCACCCACCTCTAATAAACACTATTCTACTCACTACCTCTATGAGTTGAAGTATTTTGGACTCCACATGTAAGTGAGATCATGCAGTATGTAGTATTTTCCTTGCTGTCTATCAACCTGTGAATTAATAAAGAAAATACAGTATATACAGGGTGGATATAAAGTTCATGTGCAGTTTAAATAGCTGTAATTTTATGGCCACCCTGCATATACAAGGGACTGCTATTCAGCCTTCGAGAAGAAGGAAATTCTGTCATTATGGCAACATTGGTGAATCTGGAGGATATAATGCAATGTCTATTGGTTAAAATGTTAATCTAATCCAAAAATCACCTTCACAGAAACATCCAGAATAATGTTTGACCAAATATCCTGTCACCATGGCCAACCTATGCTGACGCGTAAAATTGTAAAATTAACCATCACATTAACCAAACAGATTGACATAGATCTAGAGCTCAGAAGAGTAGTTATGTATATGTGCTATTATACGTTACAATGTTCCTTTTTTTGCTTAATATTTCTATATAATGATATGAATCATGCCTAAAATACCATATTTCAATGGGGTCAGTGCCTGTCATTGGTCAGTATGTTAGTAACATCTGTGTATTTTTAAAGTTCTGCCCTCAGCTTGGCGCCTGCAGCTCAGCGGCTAGGGTGCCAGCCACATACATGGGAGCTGGTGGGTTCAAATCCAGTCTGGGCCTGCCAAAGAACAATGACAACTACAACCAGAAAAAAATAGCTGGGCGTTGTTGCTGGGGCCTGTAGTCCCAGCTCTTTGGGGGAGGCTAAGGCAAGAGAATCACTTAAGCCCAAGAGTTTCAGGTTGCTGTAAACTGTGATGCCTCGGCACTCTACCAAGGGTGACATGGTGAGACTCTGTCTCCAAAAAAAGCAAAAAGTTCTGCCCTCAAACTAAGGATTTGTTCTTTTTCTTTGAAAGAGCCTATTAGGGAAATGGAGTGTATAATGGTACGTTCATGGTTTTATAATGCAACAGACGTGGGTTTTAAACTTGACCCTGCAGTTTCGCAGCACTGTGAATTCTGGTTATTTACTGTGCAAACTATGTGAGCCTGACTTGTAAAATAAGAATAACAATAATTACAATGTTTAACTCAGCTGTTAGGCAGGTTCAGTGGACCCATTACTTAGAGCACTCAGCATATTTCCTGGAATTTGGTAATATCAGTTGTCTCCACCTGTCCCTATCTCATGTTATCCTAAAGTTGAAAAGTGCCAGGACCATATTCCTCAGCATACAGGAATTCTCCTAACAAGAAGAATATTGAACATCTGTTTTAATCCCTTAACATTGATGAGCCCTCAACTATAAGAAACTTCCTCTTTCTGTTGATTGAATCAAACATTCATGCCTTCAACTTCCATTCAGAACAAGGACATTCTATATTCCACAATAAGCCTTTCAAATATCTGAGGACAGCTATCATCTCTCTCCTCAGCCTTCCCTTATTCAATTTTCACAACCTTAGTTATTTTAACCATTTAGTGTCTGGATCCTCTCCTGTGTACATGTACTTTAAAATGAACTCACGGTGCATTTCAGACTTCAGTCCTGATAGCAGAGGGATCCTTACCATTCCTGAACTGGATATTACTCTTATGTAAATAACAGTTAATATTGGCTTTTTAAGCAGCCACATAAAATATTTATAGCAGGAATTGTAGTTATAATAAATTGATCTTCCACTGTGTGCCAGGGACTATATAAGTTTTATTCCACAGATCAAGTTGTTTAAGAATTACATCTTTAAAAAGAATTACAACTTAATTTGCAATTAATTTGACACAATTGGAAATTTCTGATTAAATCTCCCATTCTGCCTTAATCAACCAAGTCCTTCCCTTTCACTGGGTTTATTGATTGCCCAGCATAGAGGGCAGAAGAAATGGGAGGCCTTAGTCTTACTTGTGTCCGTAGGTGTCAACCAGTCTGGTCCCCGGCCATTAGTCACATCTGTTTTGTCAAAGAAGCTTTTCCAGGCTCTCTCTTCAGAGTCTTCATCAGCCTAATCTCTAAGCAGCCCCTCTCTCTGAGACTTTGCTCCCTCCCTTGGGGCTCTCTCTAAAGGGCAGAGCATGGGGTCTCTCTTAGAAACCACTGCACTCCCTGATCTCCCAAACTGCCTCTCCTTCACCCCAACCTCGCTTCCCTCCCTTTCTAATCTGAAAGAAGGGAGACAGGTTTTCTTTTCTCTTTCTGAGAGAATATAAAAATGCCAGTTTATGTGCCTTGTGAGCAACAGAACAGGCTTGGAATTTTATTGTAAGATAAATTAGCAAAGGGGATCAGAATATGCCATGATATGCTAGCCGAAGGTAATTAGGAAGCAGCAAACACAGAAAGAGCCCTTTGTTCTCCCCCAAATGCATAGAAGAGGACATAATTCTTCCTTTGTGAAGGTGTTCCTCCTTCTTTCTCTCATGCCAGGAAGAGGAAAGCAACCCCGATATCTCTGGAGACGGAAAGTCAGCATCAAGATGGGTCTGCACAAACTTTACTTCTTATCTTATCTTCCCTTAGTTTCCCCTACATGGTCATCTTCCCACTGTGTACTGCCTCTAGAAGCCTAAACACCTTTTTCTTTGTTCTGTCAATTCTCCACAAATGTCTTCTCTCTTTATTAAGTTATATATATAAGCCCCAAATTCTAAACATTCCCTTAAGTTACTCATCATTGAATTATCTTGTGAATATGCATGTTGCATGTATAAATAAATTACGGGCTTTTTGTGTTGTTGTGTTGTTAACTAGTCTTTTTAAAGTCTAATTCACGATCTGAGCCACTGAACCTAAGAGAGTAAAGGAAACATCCTAGAGAAGTCACTAGAATTGTTCAAATAGACACGAGCATGATCCAACTTATATGGAAAATAGAATCTAGAGAGTTCAAAAGTGAGAGCAAAGAGCAAAGATTATCTGCATAATCCAGATAAGAATGATGGATGGTGTGAACTAGGGTAGAGCCTTAGGAGCAATAGAACAGGCTTGAAATTTTATTGCAAGATAAATTAGTGAAGAGGATCAGAATATGCCATAATATGCTGGCATAACGATTGTTTTTACTGAAGGTAATTAGGGAGCACCAAACACAGAAACAGCTCAAAAGTCAGAGCAGTGACAATATTTAGCAGACTGTTGCATCATCCAGATAAGCATGATGGATGGTGTGAAATGGAAGTGGTGAGAAGTAATTGGATTTGGGATATTTTGAAGGTGATTCTCTTATGATTGGATACTGAGTATGAGACAGCAGAAACAAGGAGGACTCTGGAGTTTTTCACCTATGCAACTGGGTGAATGGAGTTGCTGATAAAAGTTGGAGAAGAGGGCGGCGCCTGTGGCTCAGTGAGTAGGGCGCTGGCCCCATATGCCGGGGGTGGCGGGTTCGGACCCAGCCCCGGCCAAACTGCAACAAAAAAATAGCTGGGCGTTGTGGCGAGCGCCTGTAGTCCCAGCTGCTCGGGAGGCTGAGGCAAGAGAATCGCTTAAGCCCAGGAGTTGGAGGTTGCTGTGAGCTGTGTGACGCCACAGCACTCTACCGAGGGCCATAAAGTGAGACTCTGTCTCTACAAAAAAAAAAAAAAAAAGTTGGAGAAGAGTATAAGAGAAACAGGTTTGGGAAGGAAAACCAAGATGTCACCGATTCTATACAAGTTTCTGTGATCTGTTTTTTAGAAATCAAAGTAAAGTAGTTTTCTAGGGACTTGTCAGAAAATAGAAATTGTGTTTGTGTGTATGTTCATGAAAGAGGGTAAAATAAAATTCTCCAAGGAGGGATGGCAAAACTGGAGTAAAAGGAAACACTTTGTGAAGCCAATACAAATATCCTCAATATGAGGGCTCTTGGTAGAGAATTTAATATGAAAGATTTTCTTTTTACATTTGGAGGAAAAGCTCATTATAGACTGGGTGCAGGGTCTTACACCTGTAATCTCAACAGTTTGAGAGGCTAAGATGGTAGGAATGCCTGAGACCAAGAGTTGGAGACCAGTCTGGGAAACTTAGCAAGACCCCATCTCTATAAAAAAAATAAAAAATAAAATTAACCAATTGTATAATGTACCTATAGTCAGATTTAAATCAAACTATAGGCACATTATACACTTGGCGAGTATATAATGGGAGGCTGAGGCAAGAGGATCACTCAAACCCAGGAATTTGAGGTTGCAGGGAGCTGTGAGCATATTCTTTAATGCAAAGGACTTCATGCTATTTTATTTAAAATTATGGAGCCAAGAATATACTATTTTTAGTATATTTATTTATTTATTTATTTTGAGACAGAGTCTCACTATGTCACTCTCAGGAGAGTGCCATGGCATCACAGCTCACAGCAACCTCAAATCCTTTGGCTTAAGTGATTCTCTTGCCTCAGTCCCCCAAGTAGCTGGGACTCAGGCGCCCACCACAACGCCTGGATATTTTTTGTTGTGCCTGGCTATTTTTTGTTACAGTTGTCATTGTTGTTTAGCTGGCCCGGGCTGGGTTCGAACCCACCAGCCTCTGTGTATCTCACTGTAACCACTATGCTATGGGCACTGAGCCAGAATATACTATTTACAGAGGTGAACGGGCAACCAATTTTAGATTTTAGACATATTAGAGCACATTTTAATTATTTTCTTGAACAGGAAATGCAATGGGAATCCATACAGGTATCATCTAGACCAAACTAAACAACCAGTATTTAAAATAATAGAAAAATAATCCTGGTTGGAATCTGCTAATTTAGGTTGAGTATCACAGAAACACCTCCAAGAAGGTGACACCTAAGATGAGATCTGACCAAGAAAATGAAGCCATCTATGCTGAAATTTAGGAGAAGAGTGTTCCAGGCAAAGGGGTATATACTTGCTACAAAAATCTGAGACAGGAAAACATTTAACATGTTCAAGAGGGGGGAAGAAGACAAATGTGGCTAGAACACAGTGGGTAATTGGGAGAGAAAAGAAGAGGCGGGCAGAGATATAAGCTAATCAGATTACGTGGAGTCTTGTAAGTCAGCATACAGAGCGGAATTTTATTTCAAGGGATATTAACAGGGGCATGACAATTGGATGCTTGCAGTAGACAGGGGCAAGATGAAAGGATGATGTAATGATTACCTATATATATCAACTTAGCAGGAAATCCAGGATGCCAGATATCTAGCCAAATATTATTCTGGATGTTTCTTTGCATGAGATTAACATTTAAATCAGTGCACTTTGAGTAAAACAGATTGCCCCCTCTAATGTGGCCAAAGCCTTGTTCTGTATGTTGAAGGCCTGAACAGAACAAAAAGACTGGCCTTCCCTGAACAAGAGAGAAATCTCCAGCAGACTATCTTTGGACTTAATCTTCAACCAGTATCAGGTCTTCCTACTTGTACAATAAACAGCCTTCAGAAATGAACTGAAATATTAGTTCCTTAGGGTTTCCAGAACACTGGCCTACTCTATAGCTTTCAGGCTTGCTGACCTTCATACTCACATGAGTCAAATGCTTACAATAAATCAAATATATTCACACACACATATATATATACACACACACACTCACACATCCCTACTGGCTCTGCTTCTCTGGAGAAACCTGGCTAATACACATGGTGACCTGGTGACCACCTAGGTAGGTACTGCAGTACTCTTGGGGAGATGATGGTGACTTGAATTAGGGTGTTAATAAAAATTGGCCAGGCGTGGTGGTTCGCGCCTGTAATCCTAACACTCTGGGAGGCTGAGGCAAATGGATTGCCCTGAGCGCAGAGGTTCGAGACCAACCTGAGCCAGAATGAGACCCCATCTCTACAAAAAAAGAGCTGGGGCCGGGCATGGTGGCTCACGCTTGTAGTCCCAGCCCTGCGGGAGGCGAAGGTGAATGGATTTCCTGAGCTCAGAGGTTTGAGACCAGTATGAGCAGGAATGAGCCGGAGTGAAACCCCATCTCTACCAAAAAAAAAAAAAGCCGGGCGTTGTTGTGGGCACCTGTAGTCCCAGCTACTTGGGAGGCAAAGGGCAAGAGAATCGCTAAAGGAAGAACAGAAAAAGAAAAAAAAAAAGAAAAGAAGAAAAAAAACCCTTCAAACTAAGAAGAGTAAAAGCCAGCGGAAATTGAAAGGAAAAATTAAAAATAATAATAAAAAATAAAAAGCCAAGCATTGTGGCAGATGCCTGTAGTTCCAGCTTAAGTCCAAGACCTTGAGGTCGCTGTGAGCTATGACACAATAGCACTCTACTGAGGGCCACAAAGTGAGTCTCTGTCTCCATACAAAAAACAATAATAAAATAAATAAATAGTGAGGTTAGGGTGGAGGGAGGGTAATGGGTGGGGCCACACCTACAGTGCATTTTAGAATGGGTACAGGCGAAACTTACCAAAGGCAGAATACAAATGTCTACACACAATAACTAAGAAAATGCCATGAAGGCTACGTTGAACAGTTTGATGAGAATATTTCAGATTGTATAGGAAACCAGCACATTGTACCCCTTGATTGCACTAATGTACACAGCTATGGTTTAACAATTAAAAAAAAAAAAAGAAAGAAAAAAGGATGAACCAAAAAAGTTAAAGCATCTGCTTATGACTGGTGGGGTTTGAGGTAATTAAAATTTTCTTTTTAAAATATAAAAATAAATAAATAAATAGTGAAGATGGAGAGAGAAGGAGATTCAGGAGAAGAATTGGAAATTGAGGGGATAGAACTTGTAATGGTTTAAATGTGGAAGACTGAGAGCAAGAGAGGGATCAGGACGACACCCAGGTTCTAGGCTTTAGCAGCAGCCTGGATAATGATGGGTAAAAATTAACATTAAAAGATGGGTAGTTCTGAAGGAAAAGGGACATGTTAAATATGAGATGTCCATAGATGCCTACGTAGAGACATCAAATAGACAATCAGCACATCTATCTGGAGTTGAAGAGATTTGGTAATCATTAGCAAATAGGTGGCATTTAATGCTCTGACTCAAAATGAGTCACTTTTCAAAACTACTGAAAAAATAGATCATAAATGTTCTCCTTACAAAGCAAATTACAAGTACACAAGGTGATGGATATGTTACTTAGCTTCATAGACTGATTTCACAATGTATACATATAGAAACACATTCATTGTACCCCGTAATTACTATCTGTCAGTTTAAATTTAAAATACTTTGCGCAGAAGATGAGCAATTGCCCATATTCAACTTTTATAAGAACTTTAGCTCTGAAGAGGAATGGAATGATGAAGCACAATGTTCTTAAAAAGGAGTATAGTACAAATGCTTCATCCTTCAAATAGACATGCAAAGTATGCTTGTAGGTTGACAGAGATGATTCAAGAAAGAAGAAGCTGGGGCCGGGCATGGTGGCTCACACCTGTAATCCTAGCGTGATTCTGGGAGGCCAAGACGGAAGGATGGTCTGAGCTCAGGAGTTAGAGACCAGCCTGAGCCACAATGAGACCCCATCTCTAAAAATAGCTGGGCGTTGTGGTGGGTGCCTGTAGTCCCAGCTACTCTGAAGGCAAAGGCAAGAGAATCGCTTGAGCCCAAGAGTTTAAGGTTGCTGTGAGCTGTGACACCACAGCACTCTACCAAGGGTGACAAAGTGTGATTCTGTCTCCAAAAAAGAAGAAGAGGAAGAAGAAGAAACTGATGACAGTGGGGTGAAGGGAAATTTCAGGAGTGTTGTTCTAGAGATGTGAGAGGGATTAAAGGGGGAATCCAGAGTGCAGACGGAAGACTTGGTCTCTAGGAGATCCTACCACGTTACCCTAGAATGGTGTCTGCAAGATGTCATTACACTGAAGATCACCAGCGTCAAGGAAGAAAGTGCACATGTGGTGGGATGGGTGGGTGTTTACAGTCTATTGAAAATCCTTGATAAAACTGAAGCACTGTTGGGCTTCATATGAAAGAGCAAGTGAGCTGGAAGAACAGGAGGGCCATACTGCTTTAAGAACTGTTATCGGCCATCACCACTATCCAGCTCCCTAACTTTTTCAACCTCTTAAACTGAAACTCTGTACCCATTAAACAATAACTCCTCACTTTCCCCTCTCTGAGGCCCTGGGAACCTCTATTTGGCTTTCTGTCTCGAGGAATTTGTCTGTTATAGCCACTTCATATAAGTGGAATCGTACAATATTTGTTCTTTTGGGTCTGGTTTATTTCACTTACCATAACATCTTCCAGGTTCATCCACATCGTAGCAGGTATCAGAACATCACTCCTTTTGAAGGTTGTGTTACATGTATCTTTTAAAGTTTAATTCTCAGAGTTGGGCAGGTATCCTGCTAGAATCACAGCACAATACATTAAAAAATGGCCAGGAAGCCCCCGACGTGTGAAGTACAGTGAAAGGAGGCAGAGGCCATGTTTATTTTTAACATCAGTTTATAACTATTGGGCTTATCTAGCTCCAATTGTGCTAACAGGTCAGAGAATTGTGGATGTGGATTTCATTATTTCTGGACTTAATTTATATCATTGAAGTTTTACCAATTTTTTTTGAGAACCAAAAAATATACACTCTGAAGGAAAATAGAAGAAATTCAACCTCCCTTCTTCATATTTCCTTTTGCCACATTAAATATTTGACCAAAAGCAAAAAAAAAAAAAAAAAATGATTGGAATGATTACAATGCTTACCTAGTAAATGAGAGAGAGCAATGTAAATTCTGCAGAGTTGATGGGAAGGAAAATCTTATTTTTAACGAAAACTTTGACTTTGTAGACTATTTTAATGTGCCACAGAATGAATAATTATGTTTAAAAAGTGGCAATAAAATTAACGGAGACAAGAAGGATGTGTCTGCCATGAAAGCCGGAATTGAAAACTTCTTTTGAAGTTATAAAATATCATTAACCTTTGAGTGAAGTAAAAACAATCCTCCCTCTATTCTCACACAGACAGCTGCTAATAGTTAGGTAGTTTCAGGAAAAAAAATATTTTCACATTTTCCAAACTGATTCAACCAATAAAATATATTTTTTAATGATGTCATTAAAATGTTTTTATCAGTGTATTAAACAATCCCCATAATATTTTTTCTTAATTATTTCTGTACCATATAAAGTAATTTTATATTGTTTCTCATTGCTCATTCTAAAAATTATGGTTGGTATCAAAGAAATCATTATTCATGCCACAAAGGGTTTTTGTTGTTGTTGTTTTATCAGCATGTCCAACTTAATATAGCTAATGTTTAAATGCCAAATACCACTCACGATCTATGAAGTTGCACGTTTAGCTTGTATATTTCCATTCAGTATGGCTCTAGAGAACTATTATTCTATTCCTGGCAGACATTGTTTGGTCTTTAGTCTTTTTTGTCATTTTTTTGCACAGTTAACACACTAAGTTGTCATATTCTATAAGGACTAGATTTATTCATCTCACATACTTGAGAAATAAGGCTACTGTCTCTTAAAGCAGCGTTTTCCAAGTTTTTTAGCACCAGGGACTGGTTTCATGGAAAAAAATTCTCCATGGACTGGGGAAGGAAGGAGGGATAATTTCAAGGTGATTCAAGCGCATTACATTTACAGGCCATCTCCAGGTTACACATAAGATAGGATCTATAGCTTTGTCTTTAAGATAAATTCGTATATAAGTTGTAACAAGCATATTTACTTGTTACCTGTAATAGCCTCCATTCATAAGTGTGAGTCTTATGTCAGTTGGATGTTTGTAACTCAGGGACTTACTGTACTAGCCTTTGTTCATAAGTGTGAGTTGTACATACGTCACATGTTTGTAACTTGGGGACTGGCTGTATTGTGTACTTTATTCCTATTACTATTACATTGTAATAGTAATACATAACTGGTCATAATTCAGAATCAGCAGGAGCCTTGAACTTGTTTTCCTGCAACTAGATGGACCCATCTGGGGGTGTTGGGGAACAGCAACACCCAAAGTGTGTTGTTTATGTTTAGAATATTCTGTAATCTCACTTTGGTTGCTGTCACTGCAGAAAACCCTGCTTTATAAAGATGAGATGTTGGAAATGGAAGCAGGCTTTTCAGGGCTTCCGAGGCAATCTCAGGACACTCCGTCCTGACTTTAGTCCAGAATGTATGGCGATTGGAAGTTGTCTCAGGCATACTTTTGAGGCCACCTTCATTTGCGATTTCAAGTAGTTGATCCTCTTATAGAAAGAACAAAGCTGATTCACCTCACTTATTCACAAATGGGTCTCAGATCCATTCTTTCCCAGTTTAGGAGGGTCTGTGTTGTGGTTGGGAAGTGATGCTCAAACTCTTTTGAAAGCTGAGATCGTGACCACGCACCAGCTGGAAGAAAGAAGGCCGTCGTCCAGTCTCTTTCAAAATCCCTGCTAATGTTTGAAACATGTCACAAATTCCAATGTTCACTTTTTGTCCTCGTAATTCCAGTTTGGCTTTTAATTTTTTAATTGGATTTTTAACTCCACAGTTGTCCTTCTTCCCGGAAGTGACAGATCCTGAGTCCATTGAGCAGGGTGAGTATGTGATACAAGTCAGCAAGCTTTACAAATCACTCTGTGTCACCGAAATGGGCTGCCGGTGTTGCTGGCTTTTCTAAAAGAACTCTCTGCAGCAGCTCTCATAACTCAGTAACTCTGGCCAGTGATCTGCCTGTAGAAAGCCATCGCGCTTCTGTATGTGAGAAGACCCATGCTGTGTCCACCTGCTCACTCACAGAGCTGTGTGAACAGACATGAGTTAAGGGCATGTACTTCAACATGGTTGATAAAATTCTAATCACATCCGAAAAATGTTTAGTTCAGGGGACATTTTTCACCTAGCCAGAATTTCTCTGTGGATGAGAAAATGGGTAGATTCAGAAGCAGAGACGACCCCCTGGAACCGAGTGGTGAAATCAGAAAGCCGTCCGGTCATGGCAGCAGTTCCGTCCCTATGTCAACACAAAGTAACCAGTTCAGTTTTCCTGATACGTAATCTTCCCAAGACGTGAAGAGTTCTGCAGCTGTGGTGTTTGTTGGCAGCAAAGTCCACTTAACATATACTCATGCACTTCCTCCTAAAAAATATATTGGATTAAAACAAGCATCGTTGCCTTGTTATCCATACTGATGGACTCATCAACCTGCATAGCAGACCATGGTGACTCATTAATGCTCTCTGAACAATTATGACTCAATATCCTCTGCTATGTTGTCAATGTCTAGATACGGTGCTAGCTGGAAGAGGAACATATGTCACCTTTTGAACTGTAGCCCCTCCTATGTCCTCAGCAGCAGGCAGGACCAATTCTTCACCAATAGTAAAGGGTTTCCTTTTTTTTTTTTCTTTTTTTTTAGAGACAGAGTCTCACTTTATCGCCCTTGGTGGAGTGCTGTGGTGTCACAGCTCACAGCAACCTCCAACTCCTGAGCTTAGGCGATTCTCTTGCCTCAGCCTCCGGAGAAGCTGGGACTACAGGTACCCACCACAACGCCCGACCATTTTTTGTTGTTGTTGCAGTTTGGTTGGGGCCGGGTTTGAACCTGCCACCCTCGGGATATGGGGCCGGCACCCCACGGAGCCACAGGCGCCGCCCAGTAAAGGGCTTCCTAACTGTAGCTATGCGGTTAGTCACTAAGAATGATTTCTCAATACAGACACATTTGATGAGGTGGTGGCCTTCAATAACTGCGTCTGTTCTTTGTATTTACTTTTTTTTTCTTTTGAAAGTCTCCAAAGTCTTGTCTTTTAATGCAGGGGGCTTAGTTTTGAAGGTTCTTGGCTTCGTTGGATAGTGGGTCACCACTTATTATACAAAGTAGGCTTAGAGAATTTGAATCACCTGTTGCAATGAACTTGTAATTTAAGGACTCCTGGTAATTTTTTTAAAAGTACAGCTTACATTTGGTTGGCAGTTTCTGAGAGTTTTCTGCTATCTCATCACTGGGTATTTCCCCCTTTTCAAAGACGCTCTCCAGCAATGTTTGGCTTTTACTCATTTTTGCTAGGGTTAGCTTGTAGGCTTGACTGACACACGTGCATAGTGTGGGAAAGAGGCTGGTACAAAAGTGGTAAATAAAATAAGGGACAGGCCATGCACAAACTGAAATAACTGTCAGATTCCGACCTGCAGCCTGCCACTGGATGCAGCTGTATGATTAAAGTACATCAACTCACTTGTCACTATAAAGCCTGCCACCAGATACAGCGTAATTGTCACTTGCCACTCACTGATAGGGTTTTAACATGAATCCACAAGCAATTGACTGATGATGGTCTCTGTGCAATCACACCTCTCTGCTAATGACAATCTATATTTGCAGCTGCTCCCCAGAGTTAGCATCACCGCCTCATCGCCACCTCAGATCATCAGGTGTTAGATTCTCACAAGGCGCCTAGATCCCTGGTACGCACAGTCCACAGTAGGGTCCCTGCTCCTTTGAGAATCTAATGCCACTGCTGACCCAGCAGGAGGTGGAGCTCAGGTAGTGAGGCAAGAGCTGGGGAGAGGCTGTAAATACACATAAAGCTTTGCTTTTGCCTGCCACCCACCTCCTGCTGTGTAGCCTGGTTCCTAAGAGGCCACGGACTAGTACTGGTAGCCAGGGTTTGTGGGGAACCACAGTCTTAAAGGATATATTTCTCTTTCAGGAAATAATTGTAAAAAGAGGCAAGAGAATATACAATTATTGATGGTACATCTTTGTTTTTAAATCTCAGAGCTAGATTAATAAAGAAATTGGAAATTTCTTCAATTGAATTATTAGCAAATTAATATTTGCTGAATTCTAAGGTATATAAAGCTCAGTAAGAAGTATTATCTGATATTTCACAGAAAGTAAAATAATAATCCTTGAATTAAAGAATGATTTTTGTTGCAGTTGCCCCTATTTAAAACGAATATGTAGTGTTCAAATTTATAATCAGGGTTTGAACATGTAATAAAGTTTCCATTTTAGATCTAACTAAAAGGGGCAATATATGTGAACATCTACTAATTAAGCAGACTGGCTCAGAGTATGTGTAAAACAAATTATTATTTATTATTACTGTTAAAAAAAAGTATTACATGGCTTGGAGCCTGTGGCTCAAGCGGCTAAGGCGCCAGCCACATACACCTGAGCCAGCAGGTTCGAATCCAGCCCGGGCCGCCAAACAATAATGACGGCTGCAACCAAAAAATAGCCAGGCATTATAGGGGGCACCTGTAATCTCAGCTACTTGGGAGGCAGAGGCAGAAGAATCGCTTGAGCCCAGGAGTTGGAGGTTGCTGTGAGCTGTGACGCCACAACACTCTACCCAAGGCGACAGCTTGAGGCTCTGTCTCAAGAAAAAAAAAAAAAAAGTATTACATGACAAAGTCTTAATCTTTGTCATGTTATTTTCTCTTCAGTGTAGCCTTCAGTGCTGTCAAGAAAATAAAGAAGCAACTATGATTTTTACGGAATTTCCTATTCTTTCATTTATGCCCTCTAAACTTCTTTCTAATAAAATAAGCATCTCTCCTTTAAACCAAATTTAATCCTGAATTTCCACCTAACATTATAGCTAATTTATTAATACAGTCACAGCATATTTGTTTTTCCTGTTTGGCCATATTTCACTTTGTGTATATCATGAAGTTCCGAATTATTTATATTGTATATTTTCCTTATTGTTCTTACGCCAAATCATAGTATAGTGAAAATAATATTTTTGCAGAAATTGATGAGCTATATAAATATAAATATGAGTTATAAGCTTTGTAATAATTATATGTAAATGAATCTGGTTCGAATTTAAGTTTCAAGTATAAGAATATATTTTCATAATTTAACATTTAGATTGTACTGTGAGATGTATTTATAAAACTAGCATTCCTAAATAATCTCTATAGTCCTATACTGTTGTAGCTATGAAAGCATAGTGTAAATGAAAGATATATTGATTCCGGAGTCAAAATGAGTATGGACCCTAGCCATAGTTCCAAAGACACTAAGCTGAGTGGATTATGGCCTGGGGACATTGATGCAGAATTATCTCATTTATCCTGTGAATATACATCATAACTGCTATCTAAAAGATTTTGAACATTTAGCTTAATTTAAAATTGTCATTATAGCAACATCTCTTCAACATACTATATGGATCACATTAAATGACAGATGGGACCATGCCTTACAAATTACAAAGTGTTGGAGAGGGCGGAGCAAGATGGCAGCCGAGTAACAGCTTCCTTGCATCTGGGCACCGTGAGTCTGGGGAGATAGGACTCCAGGCATCTCCGGCTGGTGGGAACTGCCTAGCATCACTCCTATGAGGATACAGGGAGTCAGCGAGAGACTTCTGGACCCCAAGAGGAGGACTAAAACAGTGGAAAACCGGCAAGTGGTCGCATGTGTTCAATCCGTCTAAACCCGCCCACAACTGTAAGTTCAGTAGCAGCGAGACTGCAAACCAGAAAGGCCTTACCTGTGAACTGTTTTGATGTCCTTGGACTTGGCACTGAGTTGAACTGCCCTGGGGAAGGCCTGAGCGGGAGTGCGGAGAACTTTGGCCGTTGTCTAGGGCCCCAGTCTGAGCCGCTGAGCCAGACGGAGCTAACAGTGTTTGGCGGTGGGTCACAAGGAACCATTGCCAGTGATCTGCCCTGGCAAGCTCCGCCCTCAGGGTCGCAGAGCTAGAAACGGGTGGGAGCTTGTAACCCAGCAACCAAGTAGCCTAAGGGTGGGGTCTGAGCCACCTTGCAGCCCTAACCCTCAGGGGCAGAGTGAGACCGGTTTTGGCACACTGGGTAAGTGGATAGCCACTTCAGCAGTGATTCCAGCGAGAAAGCTGGGAGAGCTTCTGCTCAGCAAGTTTACAAGTTCAAAGTGCCTTTTAAGTGGGCTGAAGAGAGATTTAGGGTGTCTACCTGCTGGGGTTTGAGAAATCAGCAGCCTCCAGTCGTATCAGAACTGTGACTAACATCTCATACCCCAGAAGACCACGTGTTGCCCAGACAATATTCAATAACATATACAAACTGCTTTGTTTTTGGTTGTGTATTTTTTTCTTTTTTTTGTTTGTTTGGGTTTTTTTTTGTTTGTTTATTTTGATGTTGTTGATGTACTTTTGTTTTTTAATTTCAATCTTTTCCATACAGATCCCTTTTTCTTTCTCAATTTTTCCAGTTTAATTATAATTTCCCATTGCTGCCTTTTTTAATAACTACAACTTCATTTTTGCTAGTGTTTCTACCCCTATCATTTGGTTTTTCACCCAATTGTATCCCCGTAAAGTTTTCTGTTTGCTTCTTTTGGTTTGATTTATAGCATTTTTGTCTTTCCTCTCTACTTGGTGGAGGTGGGGTACTGTGTCTGATCAGGTTAGCAAAGAGCTGCTGACCTCAAGGGAACCACCCAACTGGGCATACCCAGAAGGTGGGGTTTTTTAAGGTTGTGTCAAAGTACCCTATTGTACACCTATATTGCCCTGTCTCCCTCTTTCTGTACCTCTCTTCTTTTTGTCAATATTCCTTATCCCCACCCCCTCTCCTTTCTCTATCTTTCTTTTTTATCTTATCACTTGGTCCTCCTTTCTTTCATCCCTTTTTTGCTCCTCAACCTTCTCACCCTTCTGGTCCTGTAACCCTTAGTCCACAGGCACAAGAACTTAGAGCAAGAGGAAGTGAAAGGAAAATTAGGGCAAGGAAACAGATAAAAGAAATCACTCATGAGGAAGAATCAGCAGAAAACTCCAGGCAACATGAAGAACCACTCCAGAACAACCCCGCCAAGGGACCATGAGGTAGCTACTGCAGAGGATTCCACCTATACAGAAATGTTAGGAATGACAGAAAGGGAATTTAGAATACACATGTTGAAAACAATGAAAGAAATGATGGAAACAATGAAGGAAACTGCTAATAAAGTGGAAAATAACCAAAAGGAAATCCAAAAACAGAATCAAATCAGAGATGAACGATATGAAGAATATAAAAAGGATATAGCAGAGCTGAAGGAAATGAAACAGTCAATCAGGGAACTTAAAGATGCAATGGAAAGTATCAGCAACAGGTTAGACCATGCAGAAGAAAGAATTTCAGAGGTAGAAGACAAAGTTTTTGAGATAACTCAGATAGTAAAAGAGGCAGAAAAGAAGAGAGAGAAAGCAGAATGTTCACTGTCAGAATTATGGGACTTTATGAAGCGTTCCAACATACGAGTTATAGGAATTCCAGAAGGGGAAGAAGAATGCCCCAGAGGAATGGAAGCCATACTAGAGAATATTATAAAAGAAAATTTCCCAAACATCACCAAAGATTCTGACACACTGCTTTCAGAGGGATATCGGACCCCAGGTCGCCTCAACTCTAACCGAGCTTCTCCAAGACACATTGTGATGAACCTGTCCAAAGTCAAGACAAAAGAAAAGATTCTGCAAGCTGCCAGGAGTAAGCGCCAGTTGACATACAGGGGCAAATCCATCAGAGTGACCGCAGACTTCTCTAATGAAACTTTCCAAGCAAGAAGACAATGGTCATCTACCTTTAATCTACTTAAACAGAACAATTTCCAGCCCAGAATTCTGTACCCTGCTAAGCTAAGCTTCAAAATTGACGGAGAAATCAAATCATTTACGGATATACAAACATTGAGGAAATTCGCCACAACAAGACCGGCTCTATAGGAAATACTTCAACCTGCTCTGCACACTGACCACCACAATGGATCAGCAGCAAAGTAAGAACTCAGAAATCAAAGGACAGAACCTAACCTCCACACTGATGCAAAAGATAAAACTAAGCAATGGACTCTCACCAAATAAGACGAATAGAATACTACCACACTTATCAATTATCTCCATAAATGTTAATGGCTTGAATTCCCCACTGAAGAGACATAGATTGGCTGACTGGATTAAAAAACACAAGCCATCCATTTGCTGTCTGCAAGAAACACACCTGGCTTCAAAAGACAAATTAAAGCTCCCAGTCAAGGGTTGGAAGACAATTTTTCAGGCAAATGGAATTCAGAAGAAAAGAGGAGTTGCAATCTTATTTTCAGATACATGTGGATTTAAAGCAACTAAAGTCAAAAAAGACAAAGATGGTCACTTTATATTGGTCAAGGGAAAACTACAACAAGAAGACATTTCAATTCTAAATATTTATGCACCCAATTTAAATGCTCCCAGATTCTTGAAGCAGACCTTACTCAGTCTGAGCAATATGATATCTGATAATACCATCATAACAGGGGACTTTAACACACCTCTTACAGAGCTGGGCAGATCCTCTAAACAGAAATTAAACAAAGATATAAGAGATTTAAATGAGACCTTAGACCAACTATGCTTGATAGACGCATATAGAACACTCCACCCCAAAGCCAAAGAATATACATTCTTCTCATCACCCCATGGAACATTCTCCAAAATTGATCATATCCTGGGACACAAAACAAATATCAACAGAATCAAAAGAATTGAAATTTTACCTTGTATCTTCTCAGACCATAAGGCACTAAAGGTGGAACTCAACTCTAACAAAAATGCTTGACCACACCCAAAGGCATGGAAATTAAACAATCTTCTGTTGAATAACAGATGGGTGAAGGAAGAAATAAAACAGGAAATCATTAACTTCCTTGAGCATAACAACAATGAAGACACAAGCTACCAAAACCTGTGGGATACTGCAAAAGCAGTTTTGAGAGGAAAATTCATCGCTTTAGATGCCTACATTCGAAAAACAGAAAGAGAGCACATCAACAATCTCACAAGAGATCTTATGGAATTGGAAAAAGAAGAACAATCTAAGCCTAAACTCAGTAGAAGAAAAGAAATATCCAAAATCAAATCAGAGATCAATGAAATTGAAAACAAAAGAATCATTCAGAAAATTAATGAAACAAGGAGTTGGTTTTTTGAAAAAATAAATACAATAGATAAACCATTGGCCAGACTAACTAGAAATAGAAAAGTAAAATCTCTAGTAACCTCAATCAGAAATGATAAAGGGGAAATAACAACTGATCCCACAGAGATACAAGAGATCATCTCTGAATACTACCAGAAGCTCTATGCCCAGAAATTTGACAATGTGAAGGAAATGGATCAATATTTGGAATCACACCCTCTCCCTAGACTTAGCCAGGAAGAAATAGAGCTCCTGAACAGACCAATTTCAAGCACTGAGATCAAAGAAACAATAAAAAAGCTTCCAACTAAAAAATGCCCTGGTCCAGATGGCTTCACTCCAGAATTCTATCAAACCTTCAAGGAAGAGCTTATTCCTGTACTGCAGAAATTATTCCAAAAAACTGAGGAAGAAGGAATCTTCCCCAACACATTCTATGAAGCAAACATCACCCTGATACCAAAACCAGGAAAAGACCCAAACAAAAAGGAGAATTTCAGACCAATCTCACTCATGAATATAGATGGAAAAATTCTCAACAAAATCCTAGCCAATAGATTACAGCTTATCATCAAAAAAGTCATTCATCATGATCAAGTAGGCTTCATCCCAGGGATGCAAGGCTGGTTTAACATACGCAAGTCCATAAACGTTATCCACCATATTAACAGAGGCAAAAATAAAGATCACATGATCCTCTCAATAGATGCAAAAAAAGCTTTTGATAAAATCCAGCATCCTTTTCTAATTAGAACACTGAAGAGTATAGGCATAGGTGGCACATTTCTAAAACTGATTGAAGCTATCTATGACAAACCCACAGCCAATATTTTACTGAATGGAGTAAAACTGAAAGCTTTTCCTCTTAGAACTGGAACCAGACAAGATTGTCCTCTGTCACCTTTACTATTCAACGTAGTGCTGGAAGTTCTAGCCAATACAATTAGGCAAGACAAGGAAATAAAGGGAGCAGAGGAGGTCAAACTCTCCCTCTTTGCTGACGACATGATCTTATACTTAGAGAACCCCAAAGACTCAACCACAAGACTCCTAGAAGTCATCAAAAAATACAGTAATGTTTCAGGATATAAAATCAATGTCCACAAGTCAGTAGCCTTTGTGTACACCAATAACAGTCAAGATGAGAAGCTAATTAAGGACACAACTCCCTTCACCATAGTCTCAAAGAAAATGAAATACCTAGGAATATACCTAACGAAGGAGGTGAAGGACCTCTATAAAGAAAACTATGAACTCCTCAGAAAGGAAATAGCAGAGGATATTAACAAATGGAAGAACATACCATGCTCATGGCTTGGAAGAATCAACATTGTTAAAATGTCTATACTTCCCAAAGCAATCTACCTATTCAATGCCATTCCTATCAAAGTACCTACATCGTACTTTCAAGATTTGGAAAAAATGATTCTGCGTTTTGTATGGAACCGGAAAAAACCCCGTATAGCTAAGGGAGTTCTCTGTAACAAAAATAAAGCTGGGGGCATCAGCATACCAGATTTTAGTCTGTACTACAAAGCCATAGTGCTCAAGACAACATGGTACTGGCACAAAAACAGAGACATAGACACTTGGAATCGAATTGAACACCAAGAAATGAAACTAACATCTTACAACCACCTAAATCTTCGATAAACCAAACAAGAACTTACCTTGGGGGAAAGACTCCCTATTCAATAAATGGTGTTGGGAGAACTGGATGTCTACATGTAAAAGACTGAAACTGGACCCACACCTTTCCCCACTCACAAAAATTGACTCAAGATGGATAAAGGACTTAAATTTAAGGCATGAAACAATAAAAATCCTCCAAGAAAGCATAGGAAAAACACTGGAAGATATTGGCCTGGGGAAAGACTTCATGAAGAAGACTGCCACGGCAATTGCAACAACAACAAAAATAAACAAATGGGACTTCATTAAACTGAAAGGGTTCTGTACAGCTAAGGAGACAATAACCAAAGCAAAGAGACAACCCACACAATGGGAAAGGATATTTGCATATTTCCAATCAGACAAAAGCTTGATAACCAGGATCTATAGAGAACTCAAATTCATCCACATGAAAAAAGCCAACAATCCCTTATATCAATGGGCAAGAGACATGAATAGAACTTTCTCTAAAGACGACAGACGAATGGCTAACAAACACATGAAAAATGTTCATCATCTCTATATATTAGAGAAATGCAAATCGAAACATCCCTGAGATATCATCTAACCCCAATGAGAATGGCCCACATCACAAAATCTCAAAACTGCAGATGCTGGCGTGGATGTGGAGAGAAGGGAACACTTTTACACTGCTGGTGGGACTGCAAACTAGTACAACCCTTCTGGAAGGAAGTATGGAGAAACCTCAAAGCACTCAAGCTAGACCTCCCATTCGATCCTGCAATCCCATTACTGGGCATCTACCCAGAAGGAAAAAAATCCTTTTATCATAAGGACACTTGTACTAGACTGTTTATTGCAGCTCAATTTACAATCGTCAAAATGTGGAAACAGCCTAAATGCCCACCAACCCAGGAATGGATTAACAAGCTGTGGTATATGTATACCATGGAATACTATTCAGCCATTAAAAAAAATGGAGACTTTACATCCTTCGTATTAACCTGGATGGAAGTGGAAGACATTATTCTTAGTAAAGCATCACAAGAATGGAGAAGCATGAATCCTATGTACTCAATCTTGATATGAGGACAATTAATGACAATTAAGGTTATGGGGGGGGAAGCAGAAAGAGGGATGGGGGGGTGGGGCCTTAGTGTGTGTCACACTTTATGGGGGCAAGACATGATTGCAAGAGGGACTTTACCTAACAATTGTAATCAGTGTAACTGGCTTATTGTACCCTCAATGAATCCCCAACAATAAAAAAAAAAAGAAGAAGAAATTACATAGTGTTGGACAGATGTTTGTTGTTATTTGAATCTCTTACATGGAATTTAAATAATTGTTTTCATATTTCTGATTTTAAAGTGCCAAGGACAAAAATCTCTCTATCTTAGATGACAGTAGCAAACACTTAAAATGTTGAAGCATAATAAGTAAAGGGCCCTCGACTATAGCAAAACCCAGTCCCCATAAGAGAAAACACAAAGTGAAGACCTTGGGTCTGAGAGGGCAGAACACAGAGTCCTTCAAAGTAAGCAGAAATGTCCACAGTCAAAATCAATAAAGTATTATCTGGGACAATCAAATTCGAGTAGTTGGCATGATCTCTGAAGCACCTGAATTCTGTTGGCATCATGTTCTGGCATGGGAGCCAAAACCAGAATGAGGAAATATAAAATCAAGGCTCTTTGCCAGAAATAATCCATTAACTTGGCAGTGTGATGGATAAATTGTCAGTGCATAATAGGCCTACAACTGTCGATTTTCATTCAGCAAAATCGAGACGTATGTGCACATGTGTGTGCACACAGAGGCACATACACGTACATACACATACACCACACATACTCGTTCCATTATCTGAAATTTTTTCTAATGAGCTGTGGCGATTTCTGAGATGCCAACTAAAATAAAACCTGAACAACTAGAAGCCAAAAACCGAGCAGACACATTAGTAACTATGTACTACATGGAGACAAGTTTCAGAGTCTGAATCCAGGCAAGTTACAGGCTAGTACAAAAAAAAAGCCTCAACAATCCTCAGAAGAACAAAACAGATTACAGAGTGGCTACAGTGTCCATTGTTCAACCAAATTCATACAACAACAAGAAACCCTCAGTTATACAAAAACTCAGGGATCAAAGCTGTCAATAGAAATTAACATAGGGCTGGGCATGGTCACTCACACCTGTAATCTCAGCACTCTGGGGGACTGAAGCAGGTAGGTTGCTTGAGCTCAGGAGTTCAAGCCAAGCTTGAGCCGAAGTGAGACCCTGTCTCTAAAAGTACAGGTGTTGTGGCAAGTGTCTATAGTCCCAGCTCCTTGGGAGGGTGAGGCAAGAAGATCACGTGAGCTCCAAAGTTCAAGGCTGTTGTGAACTATGAGGCTACAACACTCTACCCAGGATAACTGAGTGAGACGCAGAAAGAAAAAAAAGAAAGAAACTAACTTGACCCAGGTGTTGAATATAATATATAAAAACTTCAAAATACTACTATAAATTAAAGGAAATTTCTTCAAATAACTGAAGAAATAATGTAACATTATAGTATGATGATATGAATAGGGAAGTAGAAACTACAAAAACACTGAAAATTCTAGATCATAAGGTATAATAACTGAAATAAAAACCTGACAACAAACTCAATAACAGATTTTAAATGATAAACAAAAAAGTGTACTTGAAGATGAATTATTAAGATTTATTTTACCTCATAAGCAGAAAGAAAATAAAGACTAAAGACAATAAAAATTTTTGCAACTTGCTTGGCACCTGTAGCACAGTGGTTATGGCGCCAGCCATGAGGCTGGCATGTTCGAGGCTGGCCACGGCCAGGTAAACAACGACAACTGCAACAAGAAAATAGCCAGGCGTTGTGGCGGGTGCCTGTATTCCCAGCTACTTGGGAGGCGGAGGCAAGAGAACTGCTTAAGCCCAAGAGTTTGAGGTTGCTGTGAGCTGTGATGCCATAGCACTCTACCAAAGGTAATTGAGTCCCAGAAGAAGAGGAGCAAAAATTGAGTTCATAATTGAAATAATTTGTTCACAGAAAATTTAGCAAGAAAATTGCTAAATTCTATCAAATATTAAAGGAGAAATAATATCAATCCTACACAAATTCTATCAGAAAACAGAAGAAAAGGGAACACTCCCAACTCATTTTATGAGGTCAGAATAATCCTGATACAAGAATCAAGGGAAAAAAATTCCACAAATATAATGAGACAAGAAAACTACAGACCAATAATCCTCACAAGCATTGTTATAAAAATCCTTTGACACATCAGCAAATTAAACACAACACAACCTGAAGACTATAAAGGGAACAGAATATTAATATTTGCATTAGACATGGCAAATGAAAGTGGAGAAGATTTTCTTTTCTTTTCTTTTCTTTTCTTTTTTTTTTTTTTTTTTTTTTTAAGAAAGAGTCTTAAGCTGTTACCCTGGGTAGAATGACATGGCGTCATAGCTCGCAGCAACCTCAAACTTGGGCTCAAGCGATCCTCTTGCCTCACATTTTCTATTTTTAGTAGAGATGGGGTCTCACTTTTGTTCAGGCTGGTCTCGAACTCATGAGCTCAAGCAATCCACCCGCCTCAGAGCACTCCCAGAGTGCTAAAATTACAGGCGTGAGCCACGGAGCCTGGCCCAACAAGTGAAAGTGGAGAAGATTGTTAATGAGGAAAGAACACGAAGAATGCTGCTTTAAAGTCGGTTGGAGTCTGTGTAAAACTATAACATGGGAAGAAGAATACTCATCTCATGTGGTTGTTATGAGGAATAAGCGAGATAATGTACAAGTACACACATTGCTTAAAACAGAATCCAAGGCATAGTAAATTTTTGATGTTGATACTATACAGAGAAAAGAACAAGAAGAAGCACAAAATTAGAAAAGCACAGGCATATTTTGGGAAAGGCTAAAACTCTTCTGTCCCCGTTAAGACTGAGGATGGGGGCTAGGAGTGAGGGAATCAACTATTAAGATGGAAAATGAAGGGTGGCGCCTGTGGCTCAAAGGAGTAGGGCGCTGGCCTCATATACCGGAGGTGGTGGGTTCAAACCTGGCCCCAGCCAAAAACTGCAAAAAAAAAAAAAAAAAAGATGGAAGACGAAAAGGCCATATTTGGGGGGTCATGCTAAATAGAAAGGATTTCATCTTATATGCATCAATAGATAGCTTAAATCAGGTAGTGAAGGGTTAAAAACTTTGCTTTAAGAAGAGTTCTCTGTAGAAGGTATTTGAATATTTAAGATATTTGTGTGTTCACTGCTATAGTCTAGACAAGGAAACTGGCATTAAGGTATTCCCAGTAAAAATGAATGTTTTGAACATTTGCAAGATAGAATTGAGGAACTTGTATTCTGGGGATAAGATGAAATGGTTCTGGGGTTTCTATCTGAATGAACAGAAAGACAGTAATTCCAAAATGAGGTCGGGAATAAAGGTATTTCTAGAATAGGTTCAGTAAGGAATTTATGATATTAAAGTGTAGTGATCCATCTCTTGTTTTTTGGATATGGCATTCTCAGCACCCACTGAAACTTTCTGTCCTTTAGGGAAGTCATTTAAGGTCATTTAGTATTAGATGAGTATTAGTTTCTTCTTGAGATATAAATATAAGTGTGTGTGTGGGAGAGAGAGTGTTTGTGTGAGCGTTTGTGTGTGTGTGTGTGTGAGGAGAGAGAGAGCGAGAGAAAGAAATTAACTAAAGCCTGACATGACATTATCACAAGAATTGCCATATTGCAGTCAGGATATAGACCCAATGTATGCAAACATGATTACTGTTATTATTCAAATAACACATACTCCATTTACACAGATTATTTGCTTAATCTAGACTACTATCTGGTTTTAGAGCATGTTTTTCCTATAGCCACAGGCGCCTCTTGGAACACTATGCACCCTGCAGGGGAACATCATGTGTTCTCACAAAGAAGACAGTCCTTGTTCCCCACCCTCACCTCTCACTTTAAAATGGACTACTTATATAAAATGTCTTGCCCCAGGCTTAGGTGAATCTGTTTATAAATGAACAAGGGGGAAAAAAAGAGGATCAGAGGAATTTATAAAAGATATCTGTACACAAAATAGGAGATCGAACATTTATAAAAACTACCATAATGCAAAGTAGCATGTAGGCATGTCCTCACACTGGTGCTGAATAGGAGCGTGGAAACATTCTTGCTTTCTACGGGGGCACATACAGGAACAAAGTGACATTAAGTTGGCTCTTTAAAACGTGACCCTTCAGACCTAACCTTTAAAATTACCTCCTCCCTTTTTTTCTCTTTTTTCTCACTAACCCCTATCAAAATGTATTGCCAACTAAAAGTTAAGACTGCTATAAAAGGGGTTAGAAGTAGAAGTGTCACAGCTTGCTACTTCCCTGGGTAGTTTAACAGGTAGGGAACAGAATGAATAAGTATCTAGTGGTAGAATTTCAGGAATTTGCAATAGTAGTAAAGGTAATTTCTAGGAGAAGGCCCTTGTCAGCAGCAGGGAAGTCAGTTCTATTGATTTTAAGCGATCCATTATCTACAGCTACATTCAAAAAGTAGGAGTAGGAAGAAATATCAGAATGGAAACTGAAACATGGCCTTTTTTGGTCGCCTTCAAAATGATTAAAAAAGAGCAGTACCTTATTACTGTGTAATGCACCAATGTCAGGACAAAATCCAAAGAAATTTTAAGAGGATGTGGGGGGGTGGGAATGACTAGAGAGGGTTTCCTTTGGATTGTGTGAAATTTCTTTGACCTCCACTAGTCAAAGAAAATATCATTTCTGTACCTCTGAGAATTATACAAATGTAAGTCTTAGACACCAGATACTTGGACTGTTGAGAATCTGAAAATTAAATTGGAAGCCCCACAGCACGCATGTCATTGCCAAGTCATTCTTAAATTCCTCCTCAAAATATCTTTTTGGTTTAGCGAGAAGATTTTGGCAAGTGCCCAGAGATTTTTGAACCATCTCTGTGCTTGAGACCAAAAAAGATAGGCCTTCTGAAAGCTCCCTAAGTACTATTTTTCTGGGGTATCTTTGTGTTTCATTTTATTTTGTTTACAGGAAGTTTTATTCTTTGAGCACCTGGACTTCATTGCCGCACTTGTTTTGCTACATGATTTAAATGTGATGCCTAGTGGTCAATTAATAAATCAAAAAGAATAGTCAATTTCCTCTCCTTGAGGTAGGAATTTCTAGCAGAAATGTTGGCTGAAACATGTGGTTTTAAAATGTATTATGCATGAAAAACAAGGAACTGGTGGGTGGTCAGT
Source organism: Nycticebus coucang (assembly GCF_027406575.1). Lineage (NCBI taxonomy): Eukaryota > Metazoa > Chordata > Mammalia > Primates > Lorisidae > Nycticebus > Nycticebus coucang. The sequence goes on along the minus strand of NC_069784.1, from coordinate 118,603,808 downwards.
ACAATGCAGTGGTCATAGTGGAAACCGGAGCACTTGAAAAGATCCTTGTGGAAAACACTGTGTATGTTTAGAGATGTGTAAAGATTCCTGTGGGCTGTGAGCTTCTACATCAAAAATAAATTTAAGGTAGCCTCAGAACAGAGTTTTTAATGGCTTGGCTTAAAATGTAATCAACAGCAACAAAAGCTAATAGAAGAAAGCATAAAATATCTTAAGTAAATTCATAAATCAACGAAATGAACTAATGATGAAAGTCAAATAATGTACTTGTTTTTAAAAATAAGACTGATGGGCTGGGTGGAGATCATCATTAGAGTATAGTTCTACCCAAATACAAAGACATGAAAGCCACGATCCCTGTTCATATTTTTGATTTTCTGGGATTATCTTGTGTTTGCTGTTGAATTAAGTAAGGAGTCTGAGTCTCATTAGAGAGGCTGACAACATATTGAGAAGTTATACTAGTAGCTCTGGAGGTCCCCAAGTTTCTGAAGCAGGACATTAATAATAAGTAAAGACCATCTCCATGGCCACTCTAATCTTTATTCCAAGAACTCTCTGACTAACATTGGTGGAGGTATAGTCAAGCTTGATTTGCTTTAAAAAGAAAAAGCTTGGAATAATATTGAGTTCCTGGACTCCTTAAATATAACTTTCTCAATTTCTGTTTTTCCTTCCTCTCTTCTTTTCCCTCTCTTTCTCTCTGAAATTTAATTGACCGTTATTGAGGTTTTACTGCCGTGTCCAGCACAGGCCACCTTCTGTGGAAGGACAGAAACGAATGAAAGCCGTGGTTCCCATGGGCGCCTTCTTCTGTGCTCACGCTTCTTACTGGACAGCCCTTCTCGCCTGCCTGGTCCTTCCCCAGCTCTCATTATTATTTCTTGATGAAGAAGGAAATTACCACATGTTAATTTCTCCACTGTAGTAAACTGAACGTGTGTTTTTGTCTGTCCCGCCATCCATATGTTAAAATCCTTCCCCACCCAGCGCTGCTAGAGGAGGTGGGGCCTTTGGAAGGTAATGAGGTCACGGAGGGCGCAGCTCCGGTGTGCAGGCACTGAGCACCACCAGGCTCACCCTGAACAGTCCTCGGCGCCCAGCCGCTCCGCTCCAGTAGCGCTGACAAGGACACACGGGCCTGTCCCGCCGTCCGGCCTGCTGGGCCTTAGCGGAGACACCGGCGGTCTTGGCCCCGAGCTTCCCTCTTTCTGCATGGCTAGGGGTATGTGTCCTTTTGGTCCCCAGCTGCTGTCCCTGACAGGTAGGGCAGGAATGGCTGGGCCTGGCAGAAGAACTGCCCCCGCCCCAGCTTCTCTTCTTGACCGGACTGAAGACACAGGGGAGCAACTAAGTGGCGTGGGCTAAGGGCCCGGAGTCAGAACCAGGGTAGCGCTAGGGACTGTTCCCCGTCGGAAAGAGAGCGAGGAACCCCGAATGACCCCGGAACACAGAGGGAGGAACCGCGAATGACCCCGGAACAGAGAGCGAGGAACCCCGAATGACCCCGGAACAGAGAGCGAGGAACCCCTTATGACCCCGGAACAGAGAGGGAAGAACACCGAATGACCTTGGAACAGAGAGGGAGGAACCCCGAATGACCTCGGAACAGAGAGCGAGGAACCCCGAATGACCCCGGAACAGAGAGCGAGGAACCCCGAATGACCCTGGAACAGAGAGGGAAGAACACCGAATGACCCCGGAACAGAGAGCGAGGAACCCCGAATGACCTTGGAACAGAGAGCGAGGAACCCCGAATGACCTTACACCAACTTGGGCTCATGGCGGCCATTATATATAACTGCACTTGGAAATTTTGACCCCTGTGAGGTCTTCAGAGGTTGGAGGGAGGCACTGGTGTGTTAAGAAATTTTGTTATGTAACCCCAACCTGTCAATTGCTCCATAGGCAAGAGGCCACAGCCTTTGCGGCTGGGAAAAAGGAACAAACCAGTTGGCTTAGTCGGCCTATAAAAGAGGCTGTGTGCTCAGACTTCACAGTCTATTCTCCGCTCGCGGAAGGAGCCAGTCATGACCCTCCATTGGTATGCTCTTATTCTCCTTGTAGTTTGCCTTTGGCCTGGAATAAACGTGGGTAATCACCATTACTTTATGTTTGTCATCACATGGGCTAGGCACCAATGCTCGCCGAGAACCAGGGAACATCCTCCCCCAGAGGGACCTCACAGTGCCCTTATGGAAAGCCCCCGGAGAGCCCTCCAGTTACCAGGAGAGGATGGCCTATTGCAGCTGGTAACAGGCTCCCCACCAGGACCCAGCCCCGCGGGCACACTAATCTTGGAGTTTCAATCCGTAGATCTGTGAGAGATGTATTTCTGTCCTTTATAAGCCACCTAATCTACAGCATTTTTCTATATTAACCAGAAGAAGACATCCACAAAGCCTTCTCTTCTTTATACTGTGCATTTCTGAGGGCGGGGCCCCTATTACTCATCCCTAGAAGCTCTGAAGTATCTAGCATTGTGCCTTGTATGTTCTAAATATTGACTGAGTTCTACTTCTGATCCCCAGATACATAAAGCAATGAGTAACAACAATATTACAAATTAATAGATGAGTATGTGATAAAATGAGTGATCTAAGCAAAGAAAATGCAGGAATTCTGAGAAAGAAGAAGCCCATTTACAGGGCTGAGAAAAGCATCAGAAAGAAAAGGGATGAGCTGGACATTAATGGAAGATGGGAATTGGATAAATGTGCAAAGGGAAGAAGGACATTCACAGGCGAAGGTGTTATAATTTAAAAAAAAAATTTTTTTTTTGTAGACACTTTATTGCCCTTGGTAGAGTGCTGTGCCATCACAGCTCACAGCAAACTCCAGCTCCTGGGCTTAGGTGATTTCCTTGCCTCAGCCTCCCCAGTAGCTGGGACCACAGGCGCCCGCCACAATGCCCAGCTATTTTTTTTGTTGCAGTTTGGCTGGGGCTGGGTTTGAACCCACCACCCTCGGTATATGGGGTCAGCGCCCTACTCACTGAGCCACAAGTTTTTTAGGCAGCACCCATAGCTCAGTGAGTAGGGCGCCAGCCACATACGTTGAGGCTGGTAGGTTCTAGCCCAGCCCAGGCCAGCTAAAACAACAATGGCAACAACAAAAAAAGAAAAATAGCTGGGCATTGTGGTGGGTTCCTGTGGTCCCAGCTACCTTAGAGGCTGAAGCAAGAGAATCGCTAAGCCCAAGAGTTTGAGGTTGCTGTGAGCTGTGATGCCATGGCACTCTACCCAGGGCCGCAGTTTGAGACTGTCTCAAAAATAATAATAATAATTTAGAAAGTTTTTAGCAGAATCATGAGAAAATATCTTGGCTTAAGTGGCAAATTCAACCTAAGAAAAATAGGAAGTAATAACGATACCTGATTTTATAGAGCATTTTAAACAGGGAGAAGTTATTGATCTACTCTGAGATTTTTCCAGTACCCTAGAAAGTTATATATATGTGTGTAGATTTTTTTTTGAAAGTGACTTAAAGATTATTTAATCCAGGCTTTATCAACAAATGAAACAAAGGCTAAAATAAATAAAGTGATTGGATTAGAAGGCCTACAAAGTTAACAACAAACTGAGACTCAAAGTCCAGGTCCCCAGACTTCAAGTCCAAGTAAATGCATCTCCCATTCATTTCTCTTGGCTGCACACCATCCTCCAAGAGCCTAAATGCCTTTGGTTTTATAGTAATTGCTATCAGTTTTTCTTGGTGGATAATCCTTATAAACCAGCATACAGATAAGTCACTTCAATTCAACTGGAGCTTTCTTTCTAGTCTCTGGCTCACCAAACAACTATTGGAAGCATGTGGGCAACAAACAGATCTGTTCAGCATGTACCTTATGGCCTTAGACCTGCCACTGAGCAGATGAGGACGAACATGCCCTTTAAAATACAAAAGACAGGCTCAGAAGCTTCTTAAGGGAGATGCCTGCCCCTGGATTTTTAGAGCAAAAGAGTTGCAGGCAACCCTTTGACCTATTTTCCTCCCACTTCATCCTAACATCTGGCAGCCACCTTCTCACATCCCAAAATCTCCATATGTCACTGGAAAGACTGATGCCTGGGTCTCAGTTCCCACCCAAGAAAAGCGTCTTTGGGGTTGAACTTTGAAATTTATAATCAAAATCTCTGAATTAGTTGAAATTACATACAAACTCATTCAAAATGACCAAAATATTCTGGAAAAAAGGATGTAGTTGGTTAAAAATGTCACCCCAAACACTGTCCTGATTAAAACTTAAGTTCTTCCCATGCCTTGGCGGTCAGGATGGAGCCATTGTGTTTTATTTTTTTGTTTTTCAGAGAAATGTACTTTTTAAAGATGTCTGACACAAAGGATCAGCATCTACAGTTAACAGCTTTTATGTTTTTAGTGGCCTAGCTGAAGAGAAAAAGAATAAAAAAAATTTCCCTGGAAAACTGAGATGGAGAGATGGCATAAATGTCTCCAAAGATGCCTTTTTCATGCAGCTAATATTAGAACAGCACTGAGTCCTTGCAGGACTGTTATTTATGAAGAAATTATCTTTTCCAGAAGAGACAGAACTATCCACAGGGAAATTATGACCTTTTAAACAGAGAGAGGTGTAGAAAAGAGCTTTTTAAAGAAAATCAGAATGAGTACCGTTGGCAAGGAAAGTAAAATAATGGTGCCTTGACCTATGCCTAGGCCATCCCAAGTAGACTCATTTAGCTGCTACGCTTGCTATGTAATATTCTGTGCGGTGATTTTAGGTACATTATTTCTTTAGTCCTCAGTTACTCCATTAGTAGACATTGTTATGGTTCGCGTTGTATGGATGAGAAAATTTAGGCTAAAATTACATGACTGGAAATTAATGGAACCAACTTATGAACTCAGATTATTTCTGAATCAAACAGGCATTATTTTAAGCCGTATACTTCACTACGACAACCAACAGAAACAACGGTGGGCTCTGGAAAGATATACAGTGAGAAATATATAGTCTATGGCATTGGATAGATTTAGGATGGGATTCTGTTTTCACTACTTCTTAATAAATGTGACAATACAATTTACTTAACTATTCTAAGCCTCTATTTGTTCATCTGCAATAAACAGTAATAACGTGAGGTTTTCTTGTTAGGATTAAATAAGAAAAGTAAAACTTCTGGTATATATAGCACTTACTTGGTTCTCTTCCCTGACTATTTCTTGTTTTAAAACAGTCAGTCAGCCTACAATTTCATTCAAATAATCTAAAAGCAGGATAAAGTAGAGGCACATGCTGAGGGGAAGGAAAAGATAGTTGCAGTCCTTGGAGAGGTACAGCTTTGCTGTCCCTCCCTCCAGCCCCCCTGCCGTGCATGGCCTGCTACTCTGTGACACTGATGATGATGACCGCACTGTCATTTTATAGTGAAGTATGGCGGGCATTGGTCACAAGGGAGGTGTATGAGAAAGAGGCATATTTAGAGTCTGTCACCCTAGCAGCAACAGCAGAAGTAATATTAAAAATATTTGTGAAACCCCTTCACCGTGGCTGGCAGGACAGGAAGAATATTTTATGTTTGCAGTCCAGGGCATGGTGCAAGTCTGTACATTTGTGCGGATGTCAAGTGTCCTTGCCTTTCCCTGACTGCTCCTCTTTTTTTTTTTCTGTGACTCAGTGATGCACTTCTCCCTTCTCTAGGTTACAGCTGACAACTGTTAAGTTCCAGCAGGTTTTCTTTTCGATGAAGAAATGAATGGAAGAGTGAGACATAGGTGCTTCAGGGCCTTTGTGAATCCAGAAGGAATAACAGAAACTGGCTTTCTTCCTGGAATCTGCATTAAACAGCTTCAAGACAAACAGTTTTGAATGACCATTACAGCTTCTCTGATAATGTCATTAGGCCAATAAGACCCCCAGCTCTATTATTCCACTAAGTAAAGAGTGATGAGAAAGCCCTCTTATCGATGTTTGACAAATCTTGGTGTAGGTCGGTGGCTCAAAAGAAGGGTAGGGAAGCTCCCTGAAGTATGAGGAGTGGGAAATAAAATTTGTCCTCCTTTCCCCGATCCTGCTCCCCTCCCCGACAGTGGCTGCCAAGAGAGACAACTGAACCATCATGTGAAGGCTTCCCTGGAAAGTGGGCTTTAAACCTTTCCTCTACAGGTCCTGCAATGGCACCCCCAAATTCTCATCAAAGGAGACTGGTTGAATAAATCTTCAAATACAATGGAATATCACATGGATGTAAAAAAGGAATGGGGAATCGCTAAATATACTACTTGGGAGGTTCTGGCATAGAACCATGGTGAGTTGCTATAAGAAAGGAGAGGAGGCCAGTCCAGAGACAAGGAAAGACTTTAACAGACTGGAAAAGGAGAATGGAGACTGAACAGGTGTCAGCTCAGCTCCCACACACAGTTGCAAAAAGGCTTTTATTAGCCTTATCAGTGTAGCTGAAATGGGGAAGTGAGCCTAGAGAACCACCTGGGACTATTCTGTAATGTGGGTCGGGATTGTGAGCCTATCTTTAGGGTCAGGATCATGGGCAAGGTGTTTCCAGGAACTCTGGCTTTGAGGAACTCCTGGAATCTGAGGAGGGGATTGCTGGTTTCTGACTTGATTTTCTAAAATGGCTACACTCATGTCAGGATTATGAGAATTCCTTTCCCACACTACTGTGGAATGATCTCCAAGATTTAAGTCCAACAAAAAGCAAGCTAAAGTGTGTATACTTTTTTCTTGTTTTTTTTTTTTTTGAGACACAGTTTCACTATGTCACCATCAGTAGAATGCCATGGTGTCAGAGCTCATAGCAACCTCAAACTTTTGGGCTTAAGCGACTCTCTTGCCTCAGCCTCCCAAGTAGCTGGGACTACAGGTGCCCTCCACAACGCCCAGCTATTTTTGTTGTTGTTGTTGTGGTTGTCATTGTTTTAGCAGGCCTGGGCCAGGTTCAAACCCTCCAGACCCTACCTACTGAGCTATGGGTGCCACCCTAAAGTTTGTATACTTTCAATAAACAGTGCTGCTGTTTATCAAAAAGAGGAGAAATATAAATATATGTGCATATCCTATATTAAAAGTAATGGAAGAATAAACCTTATTTTAAATGGTTACCAATAAGTGGAGAGAAGAAATAGGGTAGAAGGCACAGGGAAGGGAGCTACATTTCTTTGACTATATCTTCTACTTGTAGATTTGCTTTTTGAATTATATATGTATTTAACATAGTTATTAAACAAAATTTAAATTGGAAATCTTTTTAAATATTCAAATATTTTTAAATGAACCTATTTTGTACCAGCCGATGGCACAACTACACCAGTGGAATTATTTCAAATGACTTTAAAGTTTTAGTGGGGGATACAGGGACAAAAGAACAGCTCCATGTTTATTTTTTTCAGTAATTATATTGATACGACAATGTTATTCTAGAGTGTTCTGTGAGTCAAGCCTACTAAATCAAATGAACAATTATGTGATACTTAAATTTTAGCATCACCCTTGTCCTTGAACACAAGGATACTTGGCATTGGAATAAAGACGAAGTTTTGTTAACTGTAAGATAGCTGAGGATCCATAAAAACAATACAGTTCTAATTCTGCATTGAATATATCAAGAATAATTTATATTTTACAGTTGTGTCCACTGAAAAGGCCCAGAAATGATTAGCAGTAACGATAATACCCCTAAAGCACAGATGTGGTTCCTACATATTTCCCACTTAAAAGGACATATCTTAGACTTAGAGATATGTATAATTACCAGGTGTGCGGTAGGAAGTGTATCAGATGAGCTTGGACCTGCTATCATACCAGAAGGCAAAGAACTTACAAAATACTAGAACTGTGACAAAAAAGACGCAGAATCCAACCTAAAGTGGTCCTACCAACCAAAGATTGGGCATCTATTAATATAACTAATACAGTGAATGAAAACACATTTGTATATGCTCATTTATGAGTAATTCTGAAAAAAATTAGAGAAAGAAACCCAAAATCTTAATGCTTGCCATAAGAGGATATCGTGGATCTAACGGATTATTCTGAGGACTGGTAAACAGTACTTTTGATCTCAGCCCAAAAGGCGAAGAAGACCTGTAAGTAAATGAGAAGAACCAAATGTGTTCTGCTTTTCCTGCAAACCATATGCCACTCTGCAGTGATTTCGGTAAGGGGAATTTCTTTCTGTACGTATGTTCCAGTTAAGCAACAAAATAAAGACTGATATTGTAACCTGAAATGAATTAATTGGTCTTGGCTAGACCACCAGTGGCTGCTAAGATCACAAAAAGAAAGAGCAGCACTGATTAAGAACTCCTGATAAAAAAAGGTAACATCAGTGAAATAGTCTTTAAAAATATCAAAACTGAACATGATCATGGTACTTATTTATAGGAGATACATGTTACACCACACAACTCTATATTGTAATCGGCAGAAATAACCAGGTATTTGCAATGAATATATTACAAAAGAAAAAAGAAAGAGCTGGAAGGGAAGATCTAAAAATTAACAGATGTTTAAAAGCAGCAGTATGCTATTAAATTGACACTGCGGGGGAAAAAAAGATCCAGAGTGTTTGGCAATTTCCATGGTGTAAATAATCCAAAAACTACACAACTTTTTCAGGATTATGTTGGCTGTTCTGAGTCTTTTGCCTTTCTATGTAAAGTAAGTACTAAAACGCCATCTGGGAGATGGGGTATGATGGAACAGCTATGAAACGCCACCTTGTACAAGTCTCCCAGCTCCTCAGAAGCCAAAGGAAAAGGAAAGAGGTAGAAAAGACAGTGAAAGCTGTGACTATCCTAGTGCCCTTTACCATTTCCTTTCACTCATGGCAAGGTCACCTCCATTTAAGACGAGGATGTGTGCTTAAAGACCTGACTGCTCCAAGGTCTTTCTTCCATGATGATGTCATTGGAGCACACACCAGAACAATGATTCTCAACTTTGTGTATATAAATCCATGCACCAGTATCAGAGATTTTGACTAGTGTGGGGTGGGATCAAGGCATGCATTTTAAAAAATGAATTTTAAGGCTCAGCGCCTGTAGCACAGTTTACAGTGCCAGCTACAAACACCAATGCTGGCAGGTTTGAACCCAGCCTTGGCCTGCTAAACAACAACAACAAAATAGCTGGGAGTTCTGGCGGGCGCCTGTAGTCCCAGGTACTTGGGAGGCTGAGGTAAGAGAACCACTTAAACCCAAGAGTTTGAGGTTGCCATGAGCTGTGACACCATAGCACTCCACCAAGGGTGACATAGTGAGACTCTGTCTTAAAAAAAAAAAAAAAAAGAATTTTAAAAACTTTTCAATATCCCTACACGTGAGTCTAATGTGAAGCAAGAGGTGCAAATCAGTGCATAGAGAAACTTCTGTAAAATGCCTGCTGGTTTAGATCACACTAACATACAGTGTGTTTCAAATGCCTTAAGTGAGCTCTGATACTGAAACTGATTCCATCAGTCCTCTGGTTGCTGCAGCCCCTGTGCCTCTGCCTATGAGCCGCCCTGTCTATTTCCCACAATGTTTGGGGGACATAGTATCATGCCAAAAAGCCTGAGAAACACAGAGGTAAACAAGAGCAGAGATTTGTTTCCAGAGAGCGGTAGAAAATGCCCATTTGTTACCAGGGCAGGGAGAGAAACACACAAAAGACTCTTCTGAATTCTTTTCCTGTGGCGGTCCTGAGAAGGCGCTAGCCAGACCCTGCTGCAGAAAGGGAAGGCATCTGACTGACGGTGCCAGCTGCGGCTGCTCACCCACCCCGTTCACCCCGGTGGGCCCCTCAGAGATGCTCCCAGCCAATGGCTGAGCACTGCTGTGGGATCAGAGCCAGACCTTCTTACCTGAGCTGGTCTCCTCTGAGGGTAACTGTGTCTCAAGGACTTCCCACTGGCCTGGCTGAACTCTCAGAGCCATACTGGTGTCTGAGCCTCTTCCTGCCAGTGCGCCTTTCTTCTGCCTCTCCTCCTCGGGTGTCAGGCCTGCATTGCAGAAGGAAGGCTTTGCCCTCCTTCTCCTGACCTAATCCTTCTCCTGACCTATTCCTTCTCTTTACCCTTCATAAACATTTCCCCCAATATCGCTCTTGCACTTCTAATCCCATTTTGGCTTCTGTTTCTCTTCTATCAGCTGATGAATAAGAATCAGCACATCAGACATAGTAACTGTTTCCTTGAAAGACAGAATAGGTCTGGCTTTGAGAGATGGGATAAAAGAAAAACAAATGAATTGCTAGAGAAGTTAAAGGAAGTCATCTTTCAATGGTTCAGGAAAAATAACTATTGCTAAGAGCAGAGCTGTAGAAGCTATGCAGCCCTGAATATAGGAACGAGTTTGAAAACAGATAAAAACATACACTGGGGAAAAAAATCCTTATTCAATACATGGTGCTGGGAAAACTGGATAAATACATGTAAAAGACTGAAACTGGATCCGCACCTCTCAGTGGACACAAAATTTAGCTCATGATGAATAAAAGACTTAAACTTAAGGCCGAAAACTATAAGAATCCTAGAAAAAAATGTTAGGAAAACTATTAATGATATTGGCATACATAAAAAATACATGAAGAGGAGCCCAAAAGCAATCACAGGAACAATAAAAATAAACAAATGGGACTGATCAAATTAAAAAGCTTCTGTACAGCCTATGGCATAGTCAAAAGAACAAAAGGACAACTCAGAGAATGGGAATAAAATATTTGCACGCTATGTATCTGGTAAACCACTGATAACCAGAATCTGCAAAGAACTCAAGCAAATCAGCAAGAAATAATCAACCAACCACATTAGAAAGTAGACAAACAACATGAACAGAAAATTTTCAAATGAAGACCTACTAAGGGCCAACAAACTCATGGAAAATTCTGAACATCTCTAATCATTAGTGAAATGAAAATCAAAACCACGATGAAATATCACCTAACCCCAACAAGGATGGCTTTATTAGTAAGTCCCCAAACCACAAACGCTGGCATGGATGCAGAGAGAGAGAGAAACGCTTATACTCTGTTGGTGGGACTGCAAATTAGTACAGCCTCATGGAAACTCATGTAGAGATTCCTCAAAGAACTTAAAGTAGACCTACCATTTGACCCAGCAATTCCATATCTGGGTATATAACTAAAGGAAAAAAAGATCATTTTATAAAAAGGACACCGGCACATGAATGTTTATAGCAGCACAGTTCACAATCACAAAGACATGGAAACAACCCAAGTGCGCATCAATACATGAAGGGATTAATAAACTATAGTATCTGCATACTATGGAGTGTTACTCCGGCATAAAGAAAAATGGCAATCTAGTATCCTTTGTGACAACCTGGATGGAATTGGACACCATTCTTCTAAGTGAAACTTCATAGGAATGGAGAAACAAATACATGTATTCAGTAATGGTGTGGAATTAATTGATCAGCACTTAAGTGCACATATGGAGGTAAATCTCAGTGAAAGTCAACAGGAAAAGAGGAGAGGGTGGGTAAATGAACACCTATGGGGTATGGTGCACACTGTCTGGGTGGGGGCATTCTTATCACTTTGATTTAATTTGTGCCAAAAACGAAGTATGTAAAGAAAACACGTGTGCTCCCTAATATTCTGAAATTTTTTTAAAAAAAAGAAATCAAACAATTGGAATTAGAAGCTCCAGAGAACAGTATTTACGTGATTTCCTGGCAGGAATATTTGAGTATCTGTTATATAGTAGATACTTTAGATATATTTAGAAAAAAAAATAATGTTCTTCCCAGGTGGAGTTTTAGTCTCGTGATAGACACTGAAAGTAAAGTCTTTCCTTCTCAGCATGGTGTGACACTGGGCTTAAATGTTACCTTTCTGACTTCTGACTGTTCAGACACTTTACTCTCCACTGCACCAATAAGGCAGCAGGTCTTCCTTCAAGTCTTCTGCTGTTCTTCTAACTCAGAGCCAGCATTGAACTAAACCTATTGTATAACATTTTGTTTGCATATCTGCTTTTCCAACTAGACTTTGAACTTCACTAGATCTCCAGCCTCAACCATAGTATGAGGTACTCAGCAGTAGTCCAATAAATAAATGTATACTGAATAAAAAACAGGTAGGGCATTGAAACATAGCTTTTTTTTTTTTTTTTTTGAGACAGAGTCTCACTTTGTCACCCTTGGTAGAGTGCTGTGGTGTCATTGCTCACAGCAATCTCAAACTCTTGGTTTTAAGTGATTCTCTTGCCTCAGCCTCCCAAGTAGCTGGGACTACTGGCACCCAACACAATGTCCAGCTACTTTTTAGAGAAGGGTCTAATTCTGGGCCAGGCTGGTCTTGAACATGTGAGCTCAGGCAGTCTACCCGCCTCAGCCTCCCAGAGTGCTAGGATTATAGGGGTCAGCCACTGCACCAGGCCCTCAGTTTTTTTGTTGTTGTTGTTTGTTTGTTTGTTTGTTTTTGAGATAGTTTCCCTTTGTCACCCTTGGTAGAGTGCTGTGGGAGTCATAGCTCACAGCAACCTCAAATTCGTGGGTTCAAGAGATCCTCCTGCCTCAGCCTCCCTAGTAGTTGGGACTATGGGCACCTGCCACAATGCTGGGATATTTTTAAAGAGGGAGCCTTGCTCTTGCTCAGGCTGGTCTTACACCAATGAACTCAGGTAATACACCTGCCTCAGCCTTCCAGCGTGGTAGGATTATAGGTGTCAGCCACTGCCCTTGGCCCTGACAAAGTACTTACTCTTTTGTACTGTTTCTTATCTTTATACTTTTGAGACTTATCCATGTCACTATAAATGGATATTTACATAATTCAAGGACAGTATAAATTATATCAAATGAAGAAATCACCATTTGTATATCCATTCACCCACTGAGTTTTCCTGCATTTTGGACATTACAAGTTATTCTGAAAATGAACTTCTTAGAATTGCCTTCTTGTGCACATTGTAAGAAAGTCCGTTTAGATGTGTGCTGTAGGGGGAGTGGGCATCTTCATTTCTACTAGATAGTTACTAAATTACCTTCCAGGCAGATCTATCCATTTAAACGGTCAAGCATGTGGTTTAAAACCACATCCCACTGGCTAACGCTTCATTTTTAGGTTCTTCTAATTTAAAAAAAAAATTAGCCATATTTGATGTAAAATGTTATCTCACAATGTTTTAATTTGTAATTCCTTGGTGAATGCTGAAGTTGAGATTCTGGACATTCGTTTACAGACTTTCCAGTTTCTTCTGTTACTTACCAGTTCATAACCTGTGGCAGAGAGCACTGTGGAGGGTCCATTCTCCCCAGTGACTCTGTGGAGCTCTTGCTGATGCAGGTGACCTCAGACAGAAATCGTATGTCCAGGCACCACTCACATCCAGATTGGACCCCATGACTTGTTCTTACCAATGGGAAGTGGGCAGAAATGATGCTGCCTATGTCATGTTTAGAGATGGTGGGTAAGAAGTGAGAGCGTCCTCTCTATTCTTTTTCCCTTCTAGCTGTATGCAGAACCCTCTGAAGCCACAGGAGATGGAGAGCTCCCCATGATGGAGGGAGGCTGGGTCCTTGTGTTACCATGTGGAGAAAGATGGCCTTCAACCAGGAATTCTGGGCTTAGATTGTTAGATGACTGGAAAATAAATTTCTGTGTTCATCTAATGAAATGTGGAGGTTTATTTTTGAGAGAAGCTATCAGCATTGACTTAAGCAATGCAAATCCTTTACCTATTTTTCTGGAAAAAATACATGTGGATGTATAAAGTGTCAAATATCTTCTCTCAATGTGTAGCCTGTTTTTCTCATGCTATGATGTATATAGAAGCTTTTAGTTAAAAACAAGCCATTTTTATTAATATTTTTCCTGGATAGATTGGGCTTTTTCATCATTGTTTTTTTAAAAGTAAATCTTGGCTCAGTGCCCGTAGTTCAGCAGTTAGGGTGCCGGCCACATACACCCGAGTTGGCAGGTTTGAACCCAGCCTGGGCCTGCTAAAAGCAAGGACAACTACCACAAAAAAGTAGCCAAGCATTGTGTTGGGAGCCTGTAGTCCCAGCTGCTTGGGAGGCTGAGGCAAGACAATTGCTTAAGCCCAAGAGTTTGAGGTTGCTGTGAGCTGTGATGCGACAGCACTCTACCAAGAGTGACATAATGAGACACTGTCTCAAAATAAATAAATAAATAAATACATGAATAAATATAAAAGTAAATATTTTGCCTAATATCACAATAATTATTGTATGTCCGGGGCCAAAAAACCCACTCTTCTATTTTTAAAGTTTTGGTCTTTATTTTTTTCCTGAATTTATATTTGGTGTGTGCAGTTGATATAATTGTATCCTCCCCTCATAGTTAATTATCCCAGAACCAAATTTCCTTTGTATTTAATTAATTATTTTGGTTTTTGCATTTGTTAAACACTCATTATTACCCTACTGAACTATAATGCTTCCTGTAAAGGCCTTCTGATCTGTAATACATCAAGTTCCCATTGATACTGAACTATTGGAGTAGAGAATGGAACTGAGAAACTGATCTTTCCTTTCCTCTATACGCACGGTATGATATGCGTATGTAGAAGGTTTTAAAAAATCATTGTTTTCAAAAAATGAGATCATATCATATATACTTTCTGTATCCTGGTTTTTCTGTTCAACAACATCTCATGGAAATATACCCAAGAAAACTAATATAGCAATAACATTTTTTTTTTTTTTTGAGTCTCAAGCTCTCCCTGGCTAGAGTGGTGTGAAGTCATAACTCACTGCAACCTCCAACCCAGGCTCAAGAGATCCTCTTGCCTCAGTTTTTTCTATTTTTACTAGAGACGGGGGGCCTCGACTTTTGCTCAGGCTGGTCTCAAAACCGTGAGCTCAAGCTATCCACCCGCCTCGGCCTCCCAGAGTGCTCAGATTACAGGTGTGAGCCACCGCACCTGGCCAGCAATAACATTTTTTTAATGACTGAATAATATTTTATGAACAAATGTTTACAAATAAGAATGAGTGTTCTATATTTTTTTTTTTTTTTGCAGTTTTGGCGGGAGCTGGGTTTGAACCCACCACCTCCAGCATATGGGGCTGGCACCCTACTCCTTTGAACCACAGGCGCCACCCTGTTCTATAATTTCTTAACCGACTCCATTAGTGGGTATCTGTTTTGTTTGTTTTCTTATCACGAAAACATGGTTGCAGCAAATAGTCTTATATATCTGTATCTACGCGGTAGTGCCAATATTTCATTGGGATAGAGTTCCAGAAGTGAGATGGTTAGGCCAAGGATATATATATTTTAATTTTATTATATCTTGCTAGATTGCCTTCTAAAAAGTTATAAGACATCACATTGACACTGAAAATATGAAAGTAATCTTTCCATTCACTGTGCCAGCAATAAGTGTTATAGCTCATTGTTAAGTTTTACTAGCCTGGGGAGTACAAAGTGATATCTTTCCGCTTTTTCGTTTTTTTTTTTTTTTTTGAGCATTTTTTTCCCCCAAGTAAGCATTTCTTTTAAGTGTTTCTTGACCATTTATATTAACTCCTCTGGGATGTGTTTACTTCTAGGTTATGCTCCTGGATATTCTGTTTAGCTGTCATTTTGTTAAATTTTTATAGCTTTTTATAGAGCACATATACTAATTTTTAATGTTTGCAGTACAAATTCTCCATCATAATTACCTCCTGATTTTATTTGTAACATTTTTGTCCTATAAACACTTTTAATTTTTAAATTGTTATGCCATTCTGAGTTTCCAATAATGGACAAGTAGATTTTCCCTTCCCCTGTTCTAGATTTTCTTATAAAATTATTCTCACTTTATATTTCACCTCTTCAGTTTCAGTTGTTTATCTGGAAAGAAATAAAGTGTATAAATATGTGATTTATTTTGTATTTTGGGACTTTTTTGAACAGTTTGTATTCAAAATTAAAACCCTACGCTTTTAATCCAGAGACACTTTATTTAAAAAAGTGTTTGATGGTTTTTAAAAGCATATTGAAGACTTTTTTAAAATTATAACTAACATACTGCTTAAAAATAGGTTTGCACTGTGTTTCCTAACTCTCTGGACTTGTTCTGGTTTCTAACTTACATTGCAATTTATTCTTTGAGACAAAATTTTCTAGATAAGATTTTTAATGCTAATATATAGAATTTAATATTAACAGTTTTATTTATTAACACTTGTTTTATGAATTATTATGTACTCAACATTTACGTGTGTTCCATATGTATTTATAAAGAATATGTATCCTCAATTGCTGGATGCATAGTCTATGTCCATTAGATAAAGTTTGTAAATTATATTTTAAAAATAATTTACATTCCGCCTGTGGTCCCAGCTGCTCGGGAGGCTGAGGCAAGAGAATCGCTTGGGCCCAGGAGTTGGAGGTTGCTGTGAGCTGTGTGAGGCCACGGCACTCTACCGAGGGCCATAAAGTGAGACTGATTCTCTACAGAAAAAAAAAAAATAAAAATAAATAAATAATTTACATTCTATCAATTAATTTTTTTTGAGAGAGAGAGAGAGTCTCACTATGTTGCCTTCAATAGAGTACCCTGGCATCACAGCTCACAGCAACCTCAAACTCTTGGGCTTAAGCGATTCTCTTGCCTCAGTCTCCCAAGTAGCTGGGACTACAGGGGCTCACCATAAAGCCAGGCTAGTTTTTGTTGCAATTGTCATCGTTGTTTACCTGGCCAGGGCAGGATTCAAACCTGTCAGCCTCGATGTATGTTGCTGGCGCTGTAAGCACTGTACTATGGTTGCCATGTTTTTTTTGTTTTGTTTTGTTTGTTTTTGAGGCAGAGTCTCACTGTGTCACCCTTGGTAAAGTGCTATGCTGTCATCACTCACAGCAACCTCAAACTCTTGGGCTCAAGCGATCCTCTTGCCTCAGCCTCCTGAGTAGATTAGTTTTACTACAACGCCTAGCTAGTTTTAGAGACCAGATCCCACTCTTGCTCAGGCTGGTCTGGAACTCCTGAGCTCAGGCAATCCACCCACCTCGGTCCCACA
This sequence comes from Nycticebus coucang, assembly GCF_027406575.1. Classification (NCBI taxonomy): domain Eukaryota; kingdom Metazoa; phylum Chordata; class Mammalia; order Primates; family Lorisidae; genus Nycticebus; species Nycticebus coucang. The sequence goes on along the minus strand of NC_069784.1, from coordinate 118,586,852 downwards.
AAGTGCTGGGATTACAGGCATGAGCCACACCCCTGGCAATTAATTGTTTATCTATCTTGCCAAACAATTATTGAAAGAGATGGGCTAAAATGTCTTACTATGACAGAATACAGTATTTATAAATTTCCTTTGTATTTAATTGAGTATTTTGGGTTTTGCATTTGGGGGCTATATTTTTAAGCACACACAAGTTCAGCTTTGTTACATTTTCTCATGAATTTTTCCTGTTAGCAATATACGAATAATCCTTTTGCTTATCATTATGCTGTTTGCATGTATACTTTATCAACAAGACCATCAATAGCTTTGCTTGATGCCATTTAACGGGTCTGCCTTTTTCTCTCTCTTTTCTTACATATATATTTGCTGTATTTTGATGTGTCTCTTATAAACATTTTAATGATTAAACATCATAGCAGACATGGATGACCTCAACTTCTACACTTACAAAACACAAAGCTAAAAACTTGGACAGAAGATATAACACCATTGTTTTCAGAATTGGACTTTGGATGTTGGTGGTGCAAGCCTGCAGTGCCTAGCAGAAGCGAATCTCATCAGATCAGCCCCACTGTATCCTGGCTCTGTATCTGGAGAAGTTTTCTGAGCAGGGTACAGGGGTGGAATGTGGACAGAAAGAAAACTGTGACCGCACTGAGCCAAGGAAGCAGAGCGCAGAAGAAGCTGGAATCAGGAAGGAGGAAGTACCAAAGGCCCCGCAGATGAGGATGCAGACAGTTCAAGTGGAGCGGAGCCTCACATATGGGCAGTGAGGCTGCTCGGACTGTCGGGGGAGGACTGTTTGCCCCACAGTCCAGATTAGAAGGAATGTGCTAGAGTGAAGGGCAAGCCACCATGGGAGCTGTGTTAACAACTTTTTCTGGTGAATTCTGAAGGACAGACAGACATTCTCTGTGGTATTGCACACACTTTCACTTCTGTCCCTTGTTACTTTTACCTTTTCCTCGTTTTGTTTCTTTTTTTCCCCCTCAACCTTTTTCTCTCCTCTGTTAAAATGTGTGCCAGGGCTCTCTGGGACCAAGCATAAAAATGTTTTCTTTGGCTGTGTTTTATTTATTTATTTATTTTAGAGATTTTATTTATTTATTTATTTTTTTATTAAATCATAGCTGTGTACATTAGTATGATCATGGGGCACCATACACTTGGTTCATAGACGGTTGACACATTTTCATCACACTAGTTAACATAGCCTTCTGGCATTTTCTTAGTTATTTTGCTAAGACCTTTACATTCCACATTAAAGGATTTGATCTGTGGTGTCAATAAAAATATAAAACTGAGCAAGTAGATATTCACGTCTTACCACTTGTGTTTTACAAATGAAACAACAGTGGCTCAGAGACATCAGGTGATTCTTTTTTATTTTGGCTTATAAGTGCCACAGCCACGAATGAACGCCAAGTTGCCTGCTTCCAGAGCCTTCCTCTTTCCACTACCCCTTGCTGCTGTCCTAGTCACAATTCCTAGCAGCAAGGGCTTCTGTGAGCTTCACTATATGGTCAGGCACTGGTCTACAGAAGAAATGTGGGGCAGGTTATAGCCAGACTCGCCTCCTGAGAAATTCCTGCTCTGCATTATTTTGGGGTGACGCAGAGAATGACGAGCATGCCCAAAGTCACCTTCTGCCCTCGCATCTCCTCTTCCCAGGGCCCTGCCCTCCCCACTCTCTCCTTTCTTTTCATCCCTAGGCATCTCCCCTCTCCCAGGCATCCAGCACCCTCCTCCCCTGTCGCTTTCCTGAGCAGCCAGTCATCTGAGAATGGTACTGACCAATACAGTAGCCACTAGCCACATGCAACAATTTAAATTTAGCTAAAGCAAAGTTAAAAATTCAGTTATTCAGTTGTTCAAGCCACGTTTCAAGTACTCTATAGACACGTGAGGCTAGTGAGCTAAGCAATTAGTGCAAATATAGAACATTTCCATCATCACAAAAACTTCTATTTATTGGACAGAACTGCACTAAAGTGTAAGTGACTAATGACAGCTTAAAATATTTTTCCTTCTGGGAGATCTATATTTATCTGGATTCTTTTACTAAATAGACCCAGCTCTGATATGAGCCTTTGTTTTAAGAGGAAGCTTAGGAGCATCCCGCCTCTAGGTTGCCCCAAAGGCACCGCAGCTAGACCTTGGTGCTCAAACCTTAGGGCGCAGAGCTCACCCGGAAACCTAACAATCCTCTCAGAGGGGGCAGGACGCTGTAGCTCTGAGTGTTGTCTAGGTGACTTTAATAATCAGTTGCACTGAGAGCCACATTTGCCATGCCGTGCTCTGGGATCTTGTTAGTTCTGCTCCCCTCGCTGCTGTCCCCTTCAGCTTCCTCACTGGAGTGGCCCCCGCCCAGCCTCCAGTCCACGTGTCCATCCTTAGGATTTAAAGTGGTTCTGCACTGAGTTTTACTTCCCTGCACACCCACGTGTGGATCAACCAGATCCAATTTAGCATTGAGTATAGGTGGGGTTTGTTTTTCTGTACTTGTGATACTTCCCTTAATGTGTGTACCCCTGTAATTCTCTGAAACTGAAAAAAATAAATACACTTAAAGTGATCCATCAGCCCGGCTCCTTCCCTCTCAGAGCCATATTTACTTGTGCTGGCACGGGTCCCTTAGGCCCAAGAAACTTGCTTTCTTTTTTCTTTATTGTGTTAGCATTTCAGTCTAATTGACCTATGTGCTCAATAATACTGATATAAACATTTCAGTGATGCAGGGAACGGAGGTAACACTAAGCAGTAAGGCAGAGAGTCACTGGGGGCTTGCTTTCTGCTGTTCAAAAAGTGCGTTCATTTCCTATTAGCCAAACCAAAAACAAGAATATTGTGGAGAATATTTTTCATGCAGTTGTCAAAGAGGCCCTGAGCCACAGAGGGATAGATGGAGACCAGTTAGTGGAAGGCTCTGATCATGTAAAGAGGCCTAGAGGTGCGGGGTATGCCCAGCTGTGTGCAGGAGGGACCAGCCCCCACACAGTGTGGTCACCCTGGTGGGGCGCCTCCACGATGGGCCTCTGCCTCCCACGGAAAAACATTTGTTTAAATGCAACAGCTCAAAATCCACATAACAAGGTCAGCGCCTTTATCTGAAACAGTATATAACCATCAGAATAGCTTTAAACATTTTTTTTTAAGGCATGGGGAAACATACTAGATAAATATGAGTCTGACTCAATTTTTTTTGGATCCTATATTCTATACAATTTGTGGGACTCTCTTTAAGGAGAAGACATTAGGTATGAAACAAATATTTATTAATTTTTAGAAAAGAAATGAAATAATAGTTTTAAAAGACTGATACTGCAAACCAAAAACTCTGGATAAAAGTATTTTATTAACTATAGCAAGGGCAGTAGTGTGCACCTATAGTCCTAGCTACTCAGGAGGCGGAGGTGGGAGAATTATTGGACCCCAGGAATTTGAGACCAGCCCGGGCAAGACAGATAGATCCTGTCTTTTAAAAAATTAAGAGGTGACACACCTTAGTTTTTTACCTCATTTTTTTCCACCTTTGACAACTTTCATATCACTCTCTTGGTAGGAATAGAATGATAATTCAGTATTTTCTCCTTCATAATCAATTATTAGTCAATAATTACAATTACTGATCGTTTAGAAAACTTGTAGCTTCAAACCCCATTACTGGTAATGTCATATACATGTTTAGGATTCTTGACAAATCTGGGGAAATGCTAGTTTCTTTTTATTTATGTAAGCTGTAGGACTCTTGGCATTTCAATATTCTCATCTAATGACTTATTTTATTTTATTTCACATATTTATTTATTTATTTTTGAGAGAGAGTCTCACTATGTCACCCTTGGCAGAATGCCCTGGCGTCATAGCTCACAGCAACCTCTAACTCTCGGGCTTAAGTGATTCTCTTGCCTCAGCCTCCCAAGTAGCTGGGACTACAGGCACCTGCCACAACACCTGGCTATTTTTGTTGCAGTTGACATTGTTGTTTAGCTGGCCTGGGCCAAGTTTGACTCTACTACCCTCAGTGTATGTGGCTGGCGCCATAACCACTGTGCTAGGAGCGCTGAGCCTAGACAGGGTCTTATTTTGTCACCCTAGGTAGAGTGCCGTAGCATCACAGCTCACAGCAACCTCAAACTTTTGGACTTCAGCAATTCTCTTGCCTTAGCCTCCTAAGTAGCTGGGACTACAGTTGCCCACCATAATGCCCACCTTATTTTTAAAGACAAGGTCTTACTCTGGCTCAGGCTGGTCTTGAATTTATGAGATCAGGCAACCCATTCACCTTGGCCTCCCAGAGTGCTAGGATTACAGGCATGAGCAACCGTGCCTGGCCGACTTATTTTAAATGCTTGTTGAATTACCAACATCCATTATTAACCAGTTGGTCTTGATGGCTTTTAGTGGCAAGTTAAGAATGTTGGCTTTGCTAACATCAGATGCTAAGTCAAGTTAGCAAGAAGTTAATAAAAGCTTTAGTAAAAGCAAAATGCATGGTCTAACAAAGGAAGGCATGTTCTATGGATGGAGCATGGTTTACAGGGAGACGTGGATGGGGAATAAACCAGGAAGGTGTGGCAAAACCAGGCAGGACATGAGAAATAGTGTCCAGTGCTGTTTGATGGCTGAGAATTGACTATAATGACTTACGTTAAAGAATTAAAGAACCCTTTGTAGATTTCTAAACACATGAAAGAAAATGTACGGTCGGGAGAATATTCAATAGAGTCAGAAAACCCTCTGGATTCTGCCTTTACTCCCACTAGTCTGCGAATCCTCCCAAGCAACAGGTAAGCCAGATATGGGAGTGACCGCAAGCTACATAAATAGACCTCCCCAAACCCAAACTAAACGTATCTTCAACATTTCAAAGATGATACGTTTCAAAGATGATACGTTTACTTCATCCCTACCTGGCAAAGCAGAAACACGAGGGATCTAAAGTTGGAATGAAAATAGAGCATGTTCTGAACCAGTGGTTCTCAACCTTCCTGATGCCAAGACCCTTTAATACAGTTCCTCATGTTGTAGTGACCCCCAACCATAAAATTATTTTCGTCGCTACTTCATAACTGTAATTTTGCTACTGTTAAGAATCGTAATGTAAATATCTGATATGCAGGATGTATTAGGTGACCCCTGTGAAAGGGTTGTTCGACCCCCAAAGGGGTCGCACCTTACAGATTGAGAACTGCTGTTATAAACAAATAGGCTAAAATGTCCTACTTTGGCAAATTTTACAAGAGCATACAGCTATGTGAAGGTATTACTGGGGCCCTACTTAGAGCCTCGGGGTGATCCATGAAAATGAGAAGTCCCAAGGCATTAGTTCCAGGGTTAGTCTTCTCCTTGGAGCTAAATGCTTGGATGTGAATCCTAGCTGTGCAACCACACACAAGTTAACTAATCTCTCTGGGTCTCAATTTCCTCATTTTTGCAGGAGGCGTAATAATAATCTCTACCTCATAGTGCTGTTGAGAAAATCGATTGACATATGTGAATGACTGATAACAGGGCTTACTACATATCTTTTTATTTTAGAAGTATATTAATAATAGATGGTAACTATTATTGTATAATTTTTATAATAACCATCCTTTCAATATTTCTGTGGTGTGGTTATCTCGTTTCTGTTTTCCAAGTAAGAAAATCGAAGTCCTAGCAATTTAAGTGATTTGCCTCCGAGTGTGTGTTACATGTCTTTCCTTAGAGCTTTCCTGCGTGCCTCGCTTACTGAACAAATTAATACAGTAGCCTATGTATTTGTCTGTGTCCTCTACTCAAGCATAATCATTGAAGTAAAGGCCAGAGTCTTGTTTCACTGCAAATCCCCAGGGCCTTTTAGGAAGCAATCACAGCTACTTGCATCTCCTCTGCCTAAGTTTCTTAAAGGACAAGTACTTATGGCCACCATCTGGTGTCATCTGTCAACTCTGTAAATGTGTTTTTCAAGATATAGGAATGCAAACCTCTCTAGACATGCTAATGGTTATCATCATTTGCAATTCCCACTTGCAAGAATGAGGCCCCCTTTTACATTGTGGAGAAAACACTGTATTTCATGACTATGTTAAAGCTTGGGAACTACTTGATGTGGGGAAATTAAAAACCAGCTCTCTTCCCTGAAGCCAGTAGAGAAAAAAGAGGCCTGCATGCTGGAACCAAGGCCATCTCCACCTCTTTTGTTGGCCTTTTTCTAACAATTGGAATTCCTTTGGAAATCATTTATTGAAGGTAGTTTTCCTCTTCCAATTTACTATTCTTAGAACAGACTTATTGGTTGTAATTTCTTGCCAGTTGGCAAGTTATTTGTAATGTTTTCCACTGCCAGGAATGCCTGTTGTGGTTTATTTTGAATGGATTTACTGCCTATTTCCACTGGAAAACTTGTATGATGGAATTTAGAGCTACTCAGTTGCTTTTTTTTTTCATCTGTTTTATATGTCTGAAGACTCCAGGGATTAGTGTTCAGAAGACACATGGATTTGGTCTGGTTTCTGATATTTACTCATTTCCCCAGCAGGATTCCTTCAACCTGCATCGGGGCCAACCCCACCTCTACCTTCTTTCAAGTCGATCAATCAGGAATGTGAATAAAAATAACACAGGAAAGTTCTTCTTTCCAATCAACAACAACTTTCTCAGCTTACCTCACTATTATTCCCACCGCAGCATCTCAGCCACGCGGGAAAAAATAAACAACAACAACAACAAAAACAACAAAACCCAGGATGAACTGGGGCTCTTTTAAGACCTGAGAAGATTAGAACTTGAGTTAAAAGCATAGATGTTCTTTGTCATCTTTACATTTAAAAAAGAAACCCTATACTTTCATCCTATTGAGAAGATTATTCCTGATTTACAAACTGAATAATAATACAAATAGGCAATTACTTTTTCGAACTAAGAGAACGTTGTTTGTGAAAAATCTAGGTAACCAGTTCCTTGAGACGATTCATTAGGTTATTGATTTGTGCTTTTTCTGTTTTTTGGATGTGGGCATTTAATGCAATAAATTTCCCTATTAGGACTGATTTTGCAGAATCGCACAGGATTCTTAGTTTGTGGCTTTTGTTGTCATTTTGTCTGAGGAATCTAATGATTTCCTTCTTTATCTCTTCCTTGACTCACCTGTCATTCAGCATAAGGTTGTGTAGTTTCCATGACTTTGTCTGGGGATGAAGGTTTTTGTTGGAATTGAGTTCCATCTTTATTCCACTGTGGTTCAAAAGATAAAAGGTATGATTTTCTTCTTTTAAATGTGTTGAGATTTGATATGTGTTCTAGGATGTGGTTAATTTTGGAGAATTGATCTATGAGATGATGAGAAGAATGCATATTGAGTATTATTGAGGTGGTATGTTCTGAATTTGTCTGTTAAATCCATTTCTTTTAGAGTCACATTTGAGCTAAAAGTAGACTTGCATTTGATCCTGTAATCCCATTATCAAGTATCTACCCAGAAGAAAAAAATCATTTTATCACAAGGATATTTGCAGCTCAGCTCACGATTGCAAAGATGTGGAAACCACCCAGGTGACCATCAACCCACGAATGGATTAATAAACTGTGGTATGGCATGGAATATTATTCAACCATTAAAAAGACAGAGACTTGGGGCAGCACCTGTGGCTCAGTGGGTAGGGTGCTGGCCCCATATACCGAGGGTGGCAGGTTCAAACCCAGCCCCGGCCAAACTGCAACAACAAAAAAATAGCTGAGAGTTCTGGTGGGAGCTTGTAGTCCCAGCTACTCGGGAGGTTGAGGCAAGAGAATCACTTAAGCCCAGGAGTTGGAGGTTGCTGTGAGCTGTGACGGCATGGCACTGTACTGAGGGTGATAAAGTGAGACTCTGTCTCTAAAAAATAAAAATAAAAAAATAAAAGACAGAGACTTTACATCTTTTGTATTCACCTTCATGGAGTTAAAGACCGTTCTCCTTAGTAAGGTATCTCAAGAACGGAAAAGCAAGCGCCCTATGTACTCAATATTAATTTGAAACTAGTAGGTGAACAACTATAGGCCCACAGGAGAGAAAAACATAATTAAATTCAAGTAGGAGGGAGTGGGATTGGTAAGCTCCCACCTAATGGGTTCGATATAGGGGTATATAGCATATCTCCTGGGTGAAGAACTCTACTACAACTCAGATGCTACTTAACAAATGGAAATGATGATGTACTCTTATATTAATATGAAAAAAAAAAAATCCAGGTAAACAGAGTTGTCCTAGCATGGAGATGTCCCCCAAAGGTGCTTGGTATCTCTTCAAGGAGCATATCTTTCTTTATTATTTTATTTTTCCCTCCATCTAAATTTAAGGAGTTTTGTTGTTTATCTGAAATTTAACAGTGAACATTGATAGACATTTAGACTTTGAGCAGCTTGAAGACACTGACCTGGAATGCAATGTTAATAGGTGATATGGAAGTTAGCAGGTAATAACAATAACAAAAATAATGTAAATAATGACAGCTTCAACATCATTTCCATCTTCAGACTGTTTGCATCCTTCAGTCTTCACTGATCCACTAACCTCCTAGAGGGGCCTAGAAATAAAGGATAGGGTTTTACTCACACTCCTTCCGCCCCAGTAGTGGGAAAGAGAAGAAAAGGAAAGAAAAATACACTAGATAAGTAGTAACAAATGAATTGATCTTTTTTAGAGAAGATGTATTTTAAGACCCCATTTCCTAGAAATTTTTAACAAAGGACATTTTCTTCACTATTAATGGAAAGTTACAGCCGCTTAAGGGACTTCGAGTTTTGAACGTGTCCTTTGGGAGAACTTTAGTAAGTAGGGATGCCTTACTCATTCTTCCATGAGCTCACTATTAATAACTGCAATCCACGCGGTACCATAAAGGTTTAAAGGATGCTCATCCACTGGGAATTGGGTCCTATTTTTTTTATACACAGAAATAGATAATTAAAAGCCTGGAAGACATGGGGTAAAGGACAAAGGGTGTTATTTCAAATTTTTATTTTTTATTAACTCACCTATCCTAACATTCTTAACCTTTCACCTTTTCCTAGATTTTCATTAGTAATTCTGAACTCTTTGTGGAACAGCTGATGCTCCCTCAGGAAGGAACTTACAGGAAGGATAATGAAGTTAACAGAATGATATTTTGAATATTGTCCTTTGGGGACAACACAAGGACTGGCCAATTTTTTGCAGCTCCTGATAACCTAAGTAGAAAGAAACAACTGGAACCTTCTGGTTACTTGAAGTCATGATAAACCAATTCCCTTTCCACTGAGGGACGGATTTTTATTGTTTTTATTTTAATTATAGATTAATATGAAGGTACAAACAATTAGGTTGCCATGTATGCATTTGTTAGGGAAGGTTCCTGATATAGTTGTGCCCCTCACCCAGGAGTTGTGCCATAGTTGTGTGTATAGTTGTGCCATACACCCCTACATTGTGCCATTAGGTGAGAGCACACCAATCTCCCTCCCCCAAAGTGAATTACATTGAGATTTTTCTCTTTTGTGGGCATGTATTAGTTCTTCTACTGGCTTCACATTAGTATCGAGTACATTGGATACTTGCTTTTCCATTCTTGTGATATTTTACTAAGAAAAATGTGTTTCAAATCCATCCAGGTTAATATAAAAGATGTAAAGTCCCCATCTTTTCTTACAGTTAGTAAACTCCAAGGTATACATATACTGTAATTTATTAATCCATTAATGGGGCAGTGGGCACTTGGGTTGATTCCTCATCTTGGCAATTATAAACTGAGCTGCAATAAACAATCTAGTGAATATGTGAAGGACCAATTTTTAAAAGTTCATAATACTTTGGTCAGTCAGAATGTGAAGTTATAAAAACTTACCTTAACCAGTTCTGCAGGCCAGGTGTCATTTAGCTGAGGGATGAGTCTGCCCATAGCCAGAGTTCGTATTTCACAACCCTCAGGCATTCAATTTAGTTCCATTCAATAACTTTACTGAAAGTCAATTATGTTTTAGTAGCAGAAGCTGATACAACAAATAAGGCGTGGTTTCTTCTTGCTACAGCTTGGCGGTCGGTCACCCCATGAGCTGAATCAAGAATTCTTCCTAGCTCCCCACCTCTAGCTCAGCGGCTAGGGTGCCAGCCACAGACACCAGAGCTGGCAGGTTCAAATCTAGCCCGGGGCTGCCAAACAATGACAACTGCAACCAAAAAATAGCCAGGCGTTGTGGTGGGTGCCTGTAGTCCCAGCTACTCTGGAGGCTGAGGCAAGAGAATCGCTTATGCCCAAGAGTTTGTGGTCGCTCTGAGCTGTGATGTCACGGCATATGTGCGACTTGTCCTACCATAATTCTCATCCTTAAGACTTTTCCCAGCTTTTTCCAAGTCTTATTCTGTTGGCAGTTCTTCTTGGCTTTCTCTTGGGTCTTGACATGGTTCTCTCCCTATTTTTGTAGAGTTAACACATTCAAGGGCACAAGGGACCCACTACAGAGCTAAAACTAAAGTTAAAAATATTAAAATATTTAACGGACACTATATATACTGGTTAATAGAAGGGGCGGGAGATTATGATACTGAACTTTTCAAAAATCTGAAGCAAATACAGTAGAACCTCTATAGCTGACCACGTCCCTACACTGACCACCTCCCTACACTGACCACCTCCTTAAGTTGGCCTGATTTTCATAGACTGGACATGCACCGCATGTACATGTCAGTACAGTGGGCCTAGTTCCTAATGTTGACCACCTCCGTGTGAGGACCAGTTTGTTACAATCCCTTGAATGGTCAATTTACAGAAGTTCTACTGTGGTTAGAAAATGTGCTTATGTTTAACAGGCAGAGTCAATTTTTTTTATTTTTTTTTGCTATCTTTTGAACTTTCTGTTTTCATTTTTTTTATTTTTAGAATTCACACACACTCACACACACATACCCAAGCATACACTCACACTACACACACATTACTGTGAGTATAAAGAAAAAACCTCTTCAATGCCTATGAAATGAAATACAGATTCTCAGCCCTAGAAATTATAGCCATTCCTGACCTTCTGTAACCCACTTCTCCAACATTTCTCTCCCTTCTTCCCTGACAGCAGTTGCCTGCATTTAATGGCTCACTTACTTCCTATCTCCTCACCTGTGTCTGCGATCTTTCCCCACTGCTGCATTTTTCTGAAGCCTGCCCTGCCAAAATGTCTACTTACCCACAGATTGCATAAAACACTTTAGGCCATTGAGAATACTAATAATAGTACCTGTCTGACCGCATTTCTGTCTCGAGGGGCCTCCATGTCCCTAGCACAGGTAAATGTGGTGAGACAGGTCGAAAGAAGAAGGAGGAAAATGTGGAGACTGAGTAAGTATTCAATAGGCAGTTAGTTAACCAGGGTTATGGGTCTGCGATTTAAACTGAAAAAACTGATACATTTGGCTCGGCGCCCTTAGCAATAGTTACGGTGACAGCCACATACACCAAGGCTGGCGGGTTGGAGCCCGGTCCCGGCCTGCTAAACAACAATGACAACTGCAACAAAAATAGCCGGGTGTTATGGCAGGTGCCTGTAGTCCTAGCTACTTGGGAATTGCCTAAGCCCAAGAGTTTGAGGTTGCTGTGAGCTGTGACACCACTGCACTCTACTGAGGTCAACATAGTGAGACTCTGTTTCAAAAAAAAAAAAAAGGACTGATACATTTAAGATGGTAAGCAAAAAAGGCAGAAGCCCTGTGGAGTGGTCTTTATGAGGCTGTCTTGTTGAGTTGTAGAGAAATAAATTTATAGTTTTATGAATCAGAATCATGGTGGGGCCACTTGGAATTCTCCACTAAGATTGCTTCAATCAATTTTGTATATCATGGTGTGGTGCCTAGATTTTTGTCATTAACAATAGGATCTATCTGGAAGATTCTTACTTTAACTATTTATTGATGTGCAAGTGCTAAATTTAGATATCAAATCTCAAGATTAGTAAAACATCACTCACTAAAATCTGTGAGCCTTATCAATGCGGATACCTGGGCAAAGTCCCACTCGTTCCCCCATTATTATATCAACAAAAGTAGGGAATGTGGGAGGAGAAAAAACTTTGGGAGGCAAATGATGAACTCATTTTTAAAAAAATAAAATGTTTAGTTTAGAATAGTTTTATATTTATAGAAAAGTTATAGACACTGTCCAGAAAGTTTCCTAATAGCTTAAACCAAATTTCCCCATTATTAACTTTTTATATTAGTGTGATACATTTATTGCAATTAACAAACCAATTTTGATACATTATTCTTAACCAAAGTATATACTTTACTTCTATTTTCTTTTCTTTTCTTTTTTTTTTTTTTTTGGTTGGGGTGAGTTAGACCCCACCACCTCCGGTATAGGGGGGCCGGCGCCCTACTCCTTTGATCCACAGGCTCCGCCCCTTATATTTTCTTATTTTTTTATTTGACATCTTTTTCCAGTTCCAGGACCCCATTCAGGATAGTATCTGACACTTAGTTGTGGTGTCTCCATGGGCTCCTCCTGGCTGTGACAGTTTCTCAGACTTTCCTTGCTTTCGATGATCTTGGCAGTTTTGAAGATCACTGGTTAGGCATTTTGCTGAATGTATTTCAATTGGGATTTATCTCACATTTTGTCCACGAGGTTATGGGTTTGGGGAGAAAGATCACAGAGGAAAGGTAGCATGCTCATGGAATGGGAAGGACAGGAAGGACACATGTGACCCACTTCGTTACTGATGTTGGCCTTGATCACCTGGCTGAGGAAGCGTTGCTTGGATTTCTCCATGAAAACTCACTCTCCCCTCTCTGTATTCTTTGGAAAGAAGTCGCAGTGCACAGCCCACACTTAAGGAATGACAAATTATTCTCCACTTCCTTGAGGGTGAAATTTGTACATGAAATGAGTTCATTTTTGACACTCAGAGTTTGGGAAGCCTACGCAATACATAGTGGAAACTCTCTATGGGTGTTGAAAGTATAAAATTGTAGCTCCATAGAAAAATAAGGGCAGAGAAGGAGAGAGAGAGTGAGAAGGAAAAGTCAGCATCATAGAAAAGAATATTCAGTGTGTATCTGGAAGATGAGGAGCCCCAAGGAGAGCAATGAAGGGAGCGGTCCCTGGGGAGGAGGGGGAACTCGAAGGAGCAATGTCCTGGAAACCAGAGGAAAATGGGGTCGAAAGGGGGAGGATAATCCGTGATGTAAAATGCTACAAAAATCCAGATAAATGAACAAAAACAGCCAAAAAAGCTAAGGAAACTTTTGAATTCGGTACCTAAAGAGTTCATCGCTACTTTTTGTTGTTTACTGCTTGTTTGCCTTTGTCCATTGATAGCAGCTGGAGCCTACACTTGATCTGATGCCATTGTCAACTCTGAGCCATTCCCAGGGTTGATATGCCTGTTCCCCCTGCCAACTACATTTTGGTCATGTGTTACCTTGACTTTGCAATGGATCATTTGTCACTGTTATAACATATCTACATTCTCCAAGATCTCATGGAATAAGGGGATTTCTGCTATAAAAAAATGACAGCATATTTTTATATTACAGATGGGTTTTGTCTTATGAAGGACTATTTCTTACATGACCTTTAAGTTCAGAGATATTTAAGAGAAATAATAGGATACAGAGAGTACAGAAATAACTAGCTTCCTACCCTGAGAGAGGTCCTTGAGAACTCTACACACAAAGACCACCAGCAACAAGAAAAACAGGTGCAGTGGAGAACGCAGTGGAAGGGCAAACTGCACCACGTCAGTGGTGTTTGTCTCTTTGTGTTGGCTATGTGTCCATAAAGCCAGCAGCCCTATATGTCTAGTTATTATAGTACGTGCTCCGAGGTGTATCTGATTTGGTGTTGAGTGAATCTGAGACATAAATGTTCTAATTCAATATACTGTTAAATATTTCCTTCTTAAACTACTTTTTAGACAAAGGAGAAAAGCATATTTGCACTCACATAGAATTAATTGCTTTATCTAGTCAGCATTTAAAAAAATTTTTTTTATTTCAAATTAATATGAGTTTACAAATTTTTAGGTTGCCTTGTTTTCAATTCTAAGGTAAAGTTCAAATTGCAGTCGAGCCCTTCACCTCGGGGGTGTGCTGAACACCCTCACACTGTGCACATTAGATGAGGTCCTGCCAACCCCCTCCCCCTCCTCCCTCCCCTCTTCCTCCTCTCTCTCCTCCCTTGCCAAACTATATTTGTGTTTTATCATTCATGTGGGTGTGTAGTTGTTTATATATTAGTTTCATTTTAGTATTGAGTACATTGGATTTTTTTTTTTTTCCGTTCTGGAGATACTTTACTGAGAAAAATAAATTTCCACTCCATGCAGGTAAACATAAAAGATGTGAAGTCTCCATCTTTTCTTGTAGCTCAGTAGTACTCCATGGTGTACCTACGCCACAGTTTGTTAGTCCATTCATGGATTGATGGGCATTTGGGTTCCTTGGACAACTTGGCAATTGTGAATTGAGCTGCAATAAACATTCTGGTGCAAATGTCTTTGTGGTAAAAATGATTTTTGTTCTTCTGGGTAGATACCTAGTAATGGGACTGCAAGATCAAATGGAAGGTCAACTTTTAGTTCTTTGAGGATTCTGCATAATTCTTTCCAGAAAGATTGTATTAGTTTGCAATCCCACCACCAGTGTAGAAGCGTTTCCTTCTCTTCACATCCACACCAGCATCTGCAGTTTTGAGACTTTGTGATGTGGGCTATTCTCACTGGAGCTGGGTGATAACTCAAGAGTGGCTTTGATTAGCATTTCTCTGATGATTATAGATGACAAGCACTTTTTTCTTTTTTTTTTTTTCTTGAGACAGAGTCTATGTTGCCCTCAGTAGAGTACTGTAGCTTCATAGCTCACAGCAACCTCAAACTCCTGGATGATTCTCTGGCCTCAGCCTCCCAAGTAGCTTGGACTAAAGGCATCCGCCACAATGCTCAGCTATTTTGAGAGATGGGGTCTTGCTCTTGCTCAGGCTTGTCTTGAACTCCTGGCTCAAGCAATCTACCCATCTCTGCTTCCCAAAGTGCTAGAATTATAAGAGTGAGCCACTACGCCTGGCCTGATGAATATTTTTTTATGTGTTTGTTGGCCATTTATATGTCATCTTTAGAGAAGTTTCTATTCAAGTTTCTTGCCCACAAAGAAATGGGGTTGTTTGCTCTTTTCTTATTGATTAATTTAAGTTCTCTGTAGATTCTAGTTATTATCCCTTTATCAGATTCATAACATGCAAAAATCTTCTCCCACTCAAAAGACTGTCTGTTTGCTTTAGTTGTGGTACCCTTAGCTGTGCAGAAGCTTTTTAGCTTGAAATTTTTTCATGTTGTTGCAATTGCCTGGGGAGTCTTCTTCATAAAATCTTCCCTGACAGCCTCAAGTTTTTGGAAAATATTTGAGACAGAGCCACATCAGAATTTGACTCTTCAAAGGAAGAGTAGAAGCTATTAATTCTAAACCAAATATGTCTGTGATCCCACATAACGCAAAACCAAAGGGAAATGAAACCTTTTTAGGGTCTTGCTTTCCAAACTCTGCCCTTGGAATGATAGTTGGTAGCTGAAGGAAAGGATATTCCTGGAAATTAAAGCTATTACTTGAGAATAATTCAGGACTTTAAGATATAAATATATATGCAAAGCGTTCTGTAGAATTTTGATTGTCATAATAATTGTAAATCACCCACTGCTGTCTTTGGCTTATGGTAATCACTCAAGATTTTCAACATTTTATAAAAGAAGGTTTAACTTTCATTGGATTCTGATTAACTAAATTAGCTATGGGCAGAAAAAGTATTTTTCTTTTTTTTCTAATACAGTGTTAAGGGACTAGTTTTGCTTTTTTTTTTCAATCTGTGGGTTCCTCAGGAGTGTTATGCGTAAATCTAATGGATCACTGTAACAGATACGGTAATGATGAAAATGTTTGAAATACTGAAAGAATTACTTAAATGTGACACCAAGACATGAAGGAGCACATGCTGTTGGAATAATGGCTCAGACAGACTTGCTTGATTCAGGGTTGTCAAAACCTTCCATTTGTAAAACGTGGAATATTGTGACCTGCAGTAAAGTGAAGTGCAATGAAACAGTTATGCGGAGGCCCAGCGCGGAGGCTCATGCCTGTAATCCTACCCCGCGGTCCAGGAGGATGAGGCCAGAGGAGCGCTAGGGACCAGGAGTTCACGACCAGCCTGGGTAACATGGCGAGGCCCCATCTCCACACACAAAAAAGAAGTTAGCCTGGTGTGGTGGTGCGTGCCTGTAGTTCCAGCAACGCGGGAGGCTGATGCAAGAGGATTGCTTGAGACTAGGACTTTGAGATTGCAGTGAGCTATGATCATGCACTCCAGCTTGGGCGACAGAGCAAGACTTTGTCACAAAACAAAACAAAACAAAAAACCAAGGTATGGCTGTATTCATAGTGTTACAAACCAGAGGGCAGAGGGACAAAAGAGAAAGTGGGGCAGAGGAAAGGGATTTTATTAGAGAAAATTAGGTTAGAACAAGAGGTTTTGCATCTTGTTTCTAGTTGAAATAGCATGCAAACGTAACAAGGAGTCTCAACAATCTCTCTCCTTACACAGAGGGATGTAAATGAGGGGCATGGATGGGATGAGGACGGAACTATCAAATTTCTTAAGGAGCAGGGCTTTTCTGCACAAATCCTGAAACCCCATAACAGTCATGGGCTCTCTTGCCACCCCCAGGTGCCTTTCCTTCAGGACTGTGTTCTGGCTGCCATCTGCCTGTCCTCCTCTAAGGTCTGAGAAGAGAGGACAATGATGTCATCAGGGAATTTCTCAGTGTGGTGGATTATGGGTAAACCTTAACTGTTTATGCACCTTTTTCTATATTTTCTTAACTTTCTAAAATTAAAAAAATACATTTTTATAATCCAAAAAAATCCTTAAAAAAATTTTACCCAGGGCATATCACATGCACACATCAAAACAACATAACAGTTTAGTGATAGCAACTTTTCAGAGAAATTTCAACCTTCCAGTCTTATGTCTTAGAAGAACCAGAGTTGTTTCTGAGGCTGATGACCATGCTATGCCCTTACTACCCAGGAAATATTTATGGCCTCCAGTGACAAGAACACAGGCTGTATAAGGGTGAAGTTCAGACTTTCAAGTTACAGAGATGTGGTTTAAACCCTACATCACATACTTGTTAGCTGTATGGATTTGGTGAGTAATTCAACCTCTTGAGTTCTAATGTCCTTTCATGGAACTAGAAACCAACTCACACCTTGGAGACTTATTACAAGATTACAAAAGAGAGACCATCACACATTTTGTGGAGGTCCTGCCCAATAGAAAGAGCATCCTTTGTAACAGACACGGTGCAAACCACCATTGTTTTCCTGTAGTTCTTTGATCCAGGATATTTTGTACTGACCTATGAAAAAAGGGACAGAGGAAGATTTATTTTACAAAAATGTCATGATCTTTTAGAAAAGCAGGAGATAACATGTCACCCATGGATCTTTGTGTGACAGTGGAGCCACAGGATAAAAGCAACCTGGCTCCACTGATCACCACCTGCAGAAGAGCCACCCTCTGACCAGATATACCCCCTTGGATTTTTATGAGTAAGAAACACGCTATAATTGTGTTTGTGCTATTACGCGTTTTAGGCGTACATATGTTACAGTTGTATAATCCACTCCTACTATTACAAATTCTTATAGGGTTTCTTTAGTAGCATGAAATTATATAACACTCTCTATCACTTTAAAATTAATTTAAGAAATCAGACCTGCTAAATTCAAACTACTTGCAGCACCAGTAAATATATTCTGCAATTTGTTACTATTTATAACAATGCACAGGCATTGATGAATTGTTTGGTTATATGAAATAAACCAATACAATGCTGGTCCCAGTTGAGGATTGCTATTAGAGGCAAGTGATGTTTTTTGGGGTGAGTGGGAATATTGAACTGCTTTAGTGAAAAAGGGATTGAAAACCATGATGCACAACTTAAATGTTTAGGATTTTACAACTGAATTTCGGCATTACTTAACTTTTTTTGCATTATAGAAAACTCTCTGTAAGACATTCTGAAAATCCCCCATGTAAAAAACAGATATCATTTGACACAGCTTTATGGGACTTGAGGCCAGAAGGACTATAGGCATCCTAAGTAATGAAAAATACTAGTTTTGAATTCCTGAAAACACACTGAGGTTCATGAAGTGCAGAAAGTAGATCTATCAACTAAATTAGACCTTGCACAGTGGAAAGCTGGCAACATTATAGTTCTGGCATCCTGTTCTGTCTAAGATCCAGATATCCTACTTTATTATACATTATATATTCTTGACCTGGACTAGAGACAGACATTTCTAACACATCTGTGTCTCATTACCAAAAGGAGCTAGTTCTGGGAAAGAATGATTGTATTCTTTCATGCATATTTTCAAAAGCAAATTGATCAATGATTTAGAATTTTATAATGTTTTCATTGGCAGTTTTAATTTTTTTTTTAATTTTCTTAAGTTCTAAATGCACACTTTTAACAAAACTGCTGCTTGCTACCAGAGGACACAGATCTTGTGCTATTAAATGGTCTGCAAATTATGCCTAACAGCAGATAGACTGAACTGATGTTGACAAAGACAGACTGAAGTTTGGTTACTTCACGCTCGTGGCTGCTCATAAAGAAAGGAACGTCTCTTTTAGATTACAAAAGATCTTTTTATTTCCCCTGACAGGTTCCAAAATAACAGGTAAGAATGCATTTTTAAATTCTATAAGATGGCTGGATGCAGTGTCTCATGCCTGTAATCTTAGCACTTTGGGAAAATAAGGAGGGAGGATTGCTCGAGGCCAGGAACTCAAGATCAGCCTGGATAACAAGGTTAGACTTTTTTACAAAATTTTTTTTTTTTTAATTTTTTTTTAATTTAATTTTTTTTTTTTTTTTTTTTTTTTGGCCAGGGCTGGGTTTGAACCCACCACCTCAGGCATATGGGACCGGCGCCCTACTCCTTGAACCACAGGCGCTGCCCTTTTTTACAAAAATTTTAAAAATTAGCTGAGAGTGGTGGCTCGTGCCTATATTCTCAGCTAATTGAGAGGCTCAAGTAGTAGGGTCACTGGAGTTCAGAAATTTAAGGCTGTTGTTAGCTATGATTGTGTTGCTGCACTGCAATTTGGGTGATGAAGTGAGAGACCCTGTCTCAAAAACTAAACTTACAGCACAACTTTACAAAATCAATATCACTACCAACTTTAATTAGCCAGATACTTTAAAAAGTGATATTTATAAATTGAACAGGTAGAAAAACGGAAACTTATTTTAACGATTATTTGGTATTAATATAACAGGGTTAGGAATTGATGTCAAGAAGAAATTGCCAGAGACCCTATTGCCATTGAAGTGATATGGGAATACCATTCATTCCCTCGGCATAGATCCTTTTTATTGGGTTTTCATTTTCCTACAACAATTCCCTACCATGATAGTTTAGTAGTTGCTGGGTTCATCTGAAAGCTCATAAAGTAATAATGTCAGTTAAAAGGACTAAAATCACTCTTCCCTTGGCTTTTGTCCCTGCATGAATGAATTGCCTGTCTGAATGTAATCCAAATTTGGAAATGCTGGCAGGCAGAACAAATAAGAATCACTGAGACAAAAAGTCAAGGGGAAAGTCAAGCTTGAGTGAGAATTATACCTGTGATTTTGCTACAATTTTCTTTTTCTGGAACATTTGGATAATTGTGATGGACACATATATAGGTTTTTCTTTGGGGTCCCACTAGGCATTGATGGGTGTCAGTGTCAAACTACGCAGGGTTTTCTTTTTAACTGTAGCTGCAGACCCTATCAGACAGGGATTTTTAAACTATTTTTATACCTGAACACCTCTGTGTGTGAAGTTTCTCAGAATAATATTTTTAAACGCATAAAATTAAATGACTACCACACTAATTTGCTACTGCTGCCATACCACATACTGGAAACTTAGTGAATTTGACAACACGATTTTATTTATCATCGTTAGTTCTGGAGGTCAGCCGTCTGCCAGAGGTCTCGCTGGGCTAAGATTAAGGTGTTGACAAGGCTGCATTCCTTTTTGGAAGATCTAAGGGAGAATTCATTTCTTGGCCTTTCTGGCTTTCTAGAGGCCACCCACATTCCTTGGCTCATGGTCCCCTTTTTCCATTTTCAAAGCCTGCAAAGCAGGTCAAGTCCTTTTCACAGCACCCTCTCTGACCACAGCTGGGAAAGGCTCTTTGCTTTTAAGAACATGTGTGAACCCAGGTGGATTCAGGCAAATCACAATTGCAAAGTTCCCTTTCTGAGCTATATTCATAGGGTATGGGAATCAGGGTGTGGGCTTCATTGGGGGCCATTACTCTACCTAATGGAATTACGGATTAAATAATTATGTGGAAATCATTCATAAAAATATATTTAAAAACAATATTGTGATATAGTAATATATGTTTGCCTTCATTAACACATGAAATAACAAAATCTAGAGCAGGTTTAGCCATGTCCGTACATTTGAAATAGTGATGAGCATAAATGATTTTCTTTCTTTCCTTTTTTTTTTTTTTTTTTTTTGTAGAGACAGAGTCTCACTGTACCGCGGCTCATAGCAACCTCTAACTCTTGGGCTTATGCGATTCTCTTGCCTCAGCCTCCGGAGTAGCTGGGACTACAGGTGCCCGCCACAACGCCCGGCTATTTTATTTTTTGTTGCAGTTTGGCCGGGGCTGGGTTTGAACCCACCACCCTCGGCATATGGGGCCAGCGCCCTACTCACTGAGCCACAGGCGCCGCCCGAGCATAAATGATTTTCTAATACATCAGTAACAACTGTGATGATGTGAGAAGATATGAAAATACCTGTAATTAATTTCTGTCAGTGACAGATGCAGAAATTACTACCACTACTGTGATTTGTTAATTATATTAATAACTGTAAGAAATGTTAAATTACAGCTAGAGATTAAAAAAGTAAAGAGGGCGGCACCTGTGGCTCAAGGAGTAGGGCACCAGCCCCAAATGCCAGAGGTGGCGGGTTCAAACCTGGCCCCAGCCAAAAACTGCAGAAAAAGAAAGATGTATTTCCCCCCAGCCCCCAATCCAAGATCACAGACCCTTTTCCAGATTGGGAACTTTTGTTCTAAGAAGACATCAAGAAATAAAACAGTGATGTTGCCCTGGCAGTGGCAAAAAGAGTGCAGACTCTTCACACGAGTCACGCAAATTATCTTGAATAGCAAGCGTGAACAAAGACGGCAGAGAAATGAGTTTCCATAATGCTAGGAAAATCCAGTTATCTTCCAGCTCTGCTTTCTCCACAAAGCCTTTTTGGACACTTCTAAGGACGTAAGTGACAGCTGAAATCCTTGTTCCTGTCTGTCAGTTTGGCATCTTATCATACAGTCCTTTGGAATGTTACATATCTTTCATCTGTGTGTTTCTTATTGATGAGATTTGAAACTCTGTAAACAGAAGTGGTTTACATTTTTATTTTTTTGTGGCCTTTTGAGAACATTTAATAATGAGTGAATGTTTATGAAGTGATTGGCTAATTAATCAGTTAATGATCCCCACTGAACTTACGTATTTTAATGTAAATGGAAAATTTTTAAAAACGTGCTTGATTAGCTGAAAGTCTTGTGGAAATAGTCTTAAGAACGTGGTACACGAAAAGATCTCTCGTCTGAGGGTCAGAGTTATTTTTGTGTTTTACCTGTTCTACTAACCAGCTGCGTGACCCCCAGCAAGTAATTGAATCTCTCTTGCATCTCAAGTTCATCCTTTGTAAAATGGAAGGATTGGATGAGATCACCTCTCAGGCCCTTCCATCTTTAACAGTGTGAATCAAAGAGTTTAGGTCGCCTTTATCAACATTACTAAAGCTTTTAACACTGCATTAGGACTGAATTCACGTTTCCAGGATTATTCAGCTTCCCCTACTTTGAGAGTTTAAGTGCCTACACGGAGAAGGTAAATTGTGACTTTATCAAACACACCCCTCATAATATATACTCCTTCTTGTCAAAAGACTCAACTAGAGTGATACACTATCTCCAATCCTACTCAAATCCTTTCATATCCAGATGAAAGAGGGATTAGGTGATGAGGTTTTTGGGAACTTTTTTTTTTTTTTAGGTGTTCAATCAGTATAAAAGCCTACTGTGGGGAGGACATGATGGCTTACGCCTGTATTCCTAGACTTTTGAGAGACTGAGGTGGTAGAATCATTTGAGGCAAGGAGTTCAAGGCCAGCCTGGACAACTTAGTGTGACCCCATCTGTACAAAAATAAGAAAAATTAGCCAGATGTGGTGGTGTGCACCTGTAGTCTCAACTACTCAGGAGGCTGAGACAGGAGCGAGGCAACAGAGACCCTTTCTCAAAAACAAAAAACCAACAACAACAACAAAAAAATAAACATGCTATGAAGTTTTCAGTTACTTTCTTACAAAAACTATAAAACTATATATCTTTTTTTTTTTTCTTGTAGAGACAGAGTCTCACTTTATCCCGCTCTGTAGAGTGCTGTGGTGTCACACAGCTCACAGCAACTTCCAACTCCTGGGCTTAGGTGATTCTTTTGCCTCAGCCTCCTGAGGATCATTTTGATAACTTACCCTGGTACTCACCGAACAATAACCACCAGTGATTCTCTGAGCAGGACTGTAATGACTTTTCATGGAAGGTGTTGATACTGAGTTGCACCCTTACTTTGTCTTTTAAAAGTCAGGGTAGAATATTCCACCCCTTAACCTGCTTCCAACTTCCTCCTAGCCCTGTTCACCCCGTCTGCTCCATAGCACTCACTCCCTATGGTGAACCATCCCTTACTTTGGGCTGTATGTGTCTGAGAGATGTAAGGCACAGGGCAGGTGTGTGACGATCAGGAAGAGGACTGGAGCTTATACGAAGTTGGGGTCTGTAGGTTCAGCTGGGGATCTACATGTTCAAATTCAGTTCTACAGGTTCAGCTTCAGAAAGAATACTGGAAGGAATTTGGACTCAAATATACTATTTTATCTTTTGTTTTGCCTTTCTTGATGTTTGCTAGGACACTGTATTCATCCATCCTTTTTTCTCTCTGTGGCCTGGGCTGAAGTGCAGTGGTACGATCATACTCACCGTACCCCGTCACTCAAGCTTTCTTCCTGTCTCACCGTCTAAGTAGCTGGGGCTCTATGCAGCCACACCAGCACACCTGGCTAATTTTTAAATATTTTTAGAGATGGAGTTTTGTTATGTTGCCTAGGCTGGTTTTGAACTCCTGGCCTCAAGTGATTCACCTGCCTTGGCCTCCCAAACGCTGAAATGACAGTCATGAGCCACCAGGGCCATGCATCCATCTATTTTTAAGTAATTAATATTCATATTTGCCAATATACATAGTGGGTATTATAGCTATAAAGAATAAAATACTGCCTGATTGTCAAATAACTCATGTCCAAGTACAGGAGATGCATTACAGGACTGCTGTGGTCTGAGCGTTTGTGTCCCCCAAACACTGAAACCTAATCCCCAATGCAATAGTATTAAGAGTTGGGGCCTTTTGGGAGGTGGTTACGTAATGAGGGCAGAGCCCTTGTGAAAAGGATTAGTGCCCTTATAAAAGAGAGGAGAGGGAGCTCGTTTTTCCTTCTGCCACATGAGGACAGAGCAAGAAGGCAATGTCTTTGAAGCAGAGAGTTGGCCCTCACCAGACATGGAATTTGCTGGTGCCTTGATCTTGGACTTACCAGCCTCCTGAACTATGAAAGATAAATTTCTATTGTTTCTAAATCACCCAGTCTGAGGCATTTTGTTATAGTAACCTGAAGAGAAGGTAGAAGGTTGAACTTCAAAATTTGAACTAGTGAAACATGCAAATGAGTAACTTGTTTCAAAAATTTATTCATTGATATGGCCACGGACACAAAAACTAAATGGCCTATTGAGATTGCCGCCTGCCTTCCTGGGAAGATGTGAGTGTGCCTGTTCCGTTCAGCAGTTTCTTCTTAGAACTAACATGGTTATTCTGCTGCAATCCAAATAAGTTAGGTGCTTTCTCTCAATTACATTTTTCCTTGTATGGTTCCCTTTTATCTTTTTTTAAATTTTAAATTTTAATTTTCTTATTTTTCTTTTTTTTGAGACAGAGTCTCATTATGTTGCCCTCCATAGAGTGCTGTGGCATCACAGCGCACAGCACCCTCCAACTCTTGGGCTTAGGTGATTCTCTTGCCTCAGCCTCCCAAGTATCTGGGACTTGGGCACCCCCCACAATACCTGGCTATTTTTTGTTGCAGTTGTTGTTGTTTGGCAGGCCTGGGCCAGGTTTGAACCCACCACCCTTGGTGTATGTGGCCAGCGTCCTTACTCACTGAGCTACGATCGGTGCCGAGCCAGTTCCCTTTTATCTTAATCATGCATCTTAGTTCCTCTGCTAGAATCCTGCTCATTCTATAAAGCACAACTCAAATGTACAACCTTAATGAAATGTCCTGCTGCAGTTACCCCAGTTTGAGGGGAAAAAAATATTAGGTTTCAATAGCAAAATGTTAGTGTTTCTTTTTGGCACTTAAACTGTGCCTTCAATTATGTTTATTCGTGCACATCCCTGTTCCTGAACAGATTTTAAATGGCAGAGACCTCTAATGAAATGTTATATCATCAGGTTACACAGGACACAGTGCTTTACACTTACACATGTTGAACTGATGTGGATGGAAAACCTACTGTCTCCATTCGGTAGCTCCAAGATCATTTATTAGAAATGATCTGATCTTCTTTTTCTATTTTATGGAGACGAAACTACCCAGTATGTAAGGGACAAAAAAAATTGCCAATATAAGCAGATGCGGAGATTAGAATAAAAAAATAAATTCTCTAATTTTCTTTGCTTCTTGTTCTACATGATTGTACAAATTATCTTCAAAAAGATCACATATATGTTCATAATGACATATCTGGTATATATTATACATACACCTACATATATGCAAACATATACTATTCAATAGGATTCTGTATGCTATTATACCTGCAATGTTGAGATTTTTCTCTTAAGATACCAAAAAATAATGAAATCATCTGAGAGCTTTTTCTATAGTGATAGATAATATTTGTTTTCCCCAAGTTGCTTGTTGGCAGATTCTTGGAACTATTTGGAACATCAAGGCTGGGTGGGGTGGCTCATGTCTATAATCCTCGCACTCTGGGAGGCCGAGGTGGGTGGATCACTTGAGCTCAGGAGTTCGAGACTAGCCTGAGCAAGAGTGAGACGTTTTTCTACCAAAAAGAAAGAAAGAAGGAAAAAAAAAAAAAAAAAGAAAGCGAGAGAGAAAGAGAGAAAGAAAGGGAAGAAAAAGAAGAAAGAAAGAGGCAAGAGGATGGCTTGAGCCCAAGAGTTTGAGATTGCTGTGAGAGATGACACCATGGCATTCTACCCAGGGTGACAAAATGAGACTCCGTCTCAAAATAACTCAAATAAAGAATATCAAAGAATGCTTATAAATACTAATAGTATCTCAAAACAGTATTGATAAACGGATCAGTAAGTATATATACTCACAAGTATACTCATTTGTAAATAACTAAACACACCATGTACCATTTCCCTTTGAATTCAGCACCAAAAAAAGCAGACTTGTTGGCAATCTACTTATGAGTCGAAATAAAATCTCAGAACAAGAGAAAAACAGGATCAATGGATCATTTTCATACTATCCCATATAAGAATCACCCCCTTCCCCTTCCCTAAAGAAAAGGAAAAGCTCACTGCAAAAGAAAAAAAAATTCAGGGTCATATGGGCCAATTTATTTTAGGACCAGTGTACTAGTCATATTTCCTAACCGTTCTATCAATTATTCAGATGGGGGTTAAAACCCACTTTTCTTTGCAATTTTTTTTTTTAGCTTTTGCTTCATGTATTTTTGTTTTGTTTTGTTTTTGAAATGGAGTCTTACTTTGTCACCCTTGGTAGAGTGCCATGGTGTCACAGCTCATAGCAACCTCAAACTCTTGGGCTCAAGTTCTTGCCTCAGCCTCCCAAGTAGCTGCAGGCATCTGCCACAACACCTGGCTGCTGTTTTATTTTTAAGTGATGGGGTCTCGCTCTGGCTTAGGCTGGTCTTGAACTCGTGAGCTCAGGCAATCCACCTGCCTCGGCCCCCCAGAGTGCTAGGAACAGGTATGAGAGCCAGCGTGCCCGGCTTGCTTCATGTATTTTGAAGCTAAGTAGGCACATAAACCTTTGAGACTTTTATGTCCCTTGATTAATTGACCACTTTCTCAACATGAAACATCTTTTTATCCGTGGTAACATTCTTTGCTTTGAAATCTTCTTTGTCAGTTTTGTGCTCAATGGCAACCTTCACACTGACAGAAGAAAATCCCTTGACCAAAGAAACTGCAGTTATTTTGCTGTTCTGGTCCTTCATTTCAACGTTGTGCAAAGGGATTAATTTACAGCATTCCTGGCATATTAACAAAGATGTTCAGGGATACTCACTGAGTAGGATGAATGTCAGGATTTAAGTTTTAAAAACATGGTATGTAACATGTCTGATTAAAATGAGGAGTGTATTATTCAGAGACTTGAAAAACTTTAGATCTTCCAAGGATGTTAGAAATCTAGCTCTGCCTGCTCATGTTTTATATGGGAAAACTAGGACTCAGAGGAAAGTCAGGAGGGCATATTTCCTCCAGTTGACGGACAAAAGACTGGGGCATTGCCTGGACCAGGAGCCCAGCTTCCCGACTCAGAATACAACTGTCTTCATGGCAGCATTCTGTAGCCAGGGTTTATCATCTTCACACTCTTTCTTCAGTTACTTGTATTTGGACCACTGTGCACAAGAGAAGGTTATATATAGAGGAAAAAAATCAGGTGAGTTCTGACCTTCCCACCAGTGTTTGTATCTCAATGGCAACTTTAAGCTTCCATTTGCATTCATCTATAAAAATAATCTTTTAGTTAGTTATGTTTTCCTGAGATGCCATAATTATTTTCAGTTTTCAATATGGTCTGAGTATTTTTTTCCTGTTTTTAACATACAGAGTTGTACTTCTTATGAATACGTGAGACCTGCCAATTAAGTTTGCTAACTCACCCTAGAGAAAGCACTACATACCTCCTTGCAGGATATCACTAGTCATGTTTGAAAGACCCCCCTTGGGAAGGTGCGCAACACCAGCAGCGCCGAGTCCACCTTCAAAGCAATTTTGGAACTCTTTTTCTGGAATAACTATCAGAACTGTCATCATATTACTCTTGATGTCCAGAGTCTCATCAAAATGCCTTCCTTCAGTATTTCTTTTATCTTTGTGTAAAGAAAAAAGTCCCTGGGGGCCCGATCAAGTGAGTAGGGAGGGTGTTCCAATCCACTTATTTGTTTACTGGCTAAACACTCTCCCGCCCTCACCTCCACAGTGCTGTGAGCTGGTGTATTGTTGGGAAGCAAGAGCCACGAGCTGTTGGCAAAACGTTGAGGTGGTTTTTATTTTTCACGCAGCCTTTTCAGCATTCCCAAATGGTAAACGTGGTTAACTGTTTGTCCAGTTGGTACAAATTCATAATGAATCATCCCTCTCTTCTGTAACAGGTTACCAACATCCTTTTGACTCTTGATTTGCAAACAGAACTTTTTTTGTTACTGAGAACTGGCTGACTTCCATGGCGCATTTTGATGCTTTGTTTCAGGGCAGCATTGGTACACCCGTGTTTCATCACCAGGAATAACATGGCCCAAATCATCTTCTTGCCTCCCCAAAAGGTCTTGGCAAATTTCTACCCTCCTTCGCTTTTGTTCATTGGTGAGCTCCTTTAAGGCTGTGTTTTGCACACACCTTTCCCATGCCGAGATTTTCAGTTAAGGTTTTCCAGTTTCCTTGTCGATGTTTACTTGGTCTACTGTGCGTCTCAGGCAGCTGACAATTTTGATGCACAATTTGACACATTTTTGCAACGTTTTCATCAGTTCTGCTCATTATTGGCCGCGCTGACCTCTCTTGATCAGTGTTGCTTTCTCTCCCCTCAGAAAAATATTTAAATCCATTTGTACGCTGCTGTTTTCTTCATGGGATTGTCCCCATAAACTTGGACTGATACGGCCCTGATTTCACTTTCACCATTGCCAAGTTTAACAAGAATTTTACGAGGGTTTGTTTGTTGCTCTAATCCAAGCTCCGACATTCTTGCAACACACAGAAACATGCAACGATCATGACCACCACTCAGGAAGACACGGCCACATGACATGGACACAGCTGTGAGACAGCTGACATGCCACAGTTAGGAAACCTTACGGAGCCAGTGTACATGCACAGGGGCAAATCTGCAAACTTAATTGTTAGACCTCATATAATCTCCACCAGGGTACAGACTAAGAACATAGAAGCTGCTGGTCAAGAACATGTGTGTTGTGACTAGTATGTTCTTAGTATAGATCCTAAAATGATCTGTGCACATCTGATTCAATGTTTTTCTTCATAATTTCAAGAGATAAAGAACCATACTTTTGAGTTAGGATATGAGACTTCCTGGTAGCATGGACTCTATGCACTGTTCTGATATTTTGATATCAGAAATGGGATATGGAATGGGATGAGGAATATTTTTGATAATAGATTAATAAGTAATTTCAGAACTTTGTAATTACCACTATGTCTTTGATCACACTACAATATTAGAGAACAGAAGTTTCTGCATGTAATTCTTTATTTGATGATTTTAGTATATTTTCACCCATTCAACTATTAATTCCACCAGTTAGGGATACGCAGAATGTACCAGGCTTCATGCAAAGTAGTAGGGATTCACAGATGTATAAATAATACTCTGAATCAAGGAGCTTAGCATCTAATGCAGGAGATACATGTCAATAAAGTTTAACTTATATAAAGTGACAAGGTAAATACTAAGAGAAATGTTGCCAAGTTACTGCTGCTAGCAGGGCACTACTGCTTTTATACAGAAAGCATTAGAAACAAAGTATATAAACATTGCACAGTAGATAAATCCAAATGCCCTTCTTCCTTCTCCGAGCGTCTCCCATTCCACAATACAAACAACAGCCCAGGGGTCAAAAACATGAAACAATTCCCCAAGTACCATTAAAGCAGGTGACCAACAAGGTTCCCAGCACATTCGAGCCTCTCTGTGTCCTCACCCAGCCTCTTCTCTGTACAGGCATAGAGTGAATGAGCTTTGCTGGCTCTGGTTCTTGCCCTGAGGACACTAGTCCTGTAGAATTAGGGTCCCACCTTTATTACCTCATTTAACTTTAACTGCCTCCCTAAAGGTGGCATCTCCAAATTCAGTCACATTGGAGGTCACTATTGCAAATTCTGAATTTTAAAGGGGGCACAATTCAGTCTATAACACCTCCCACCTACGCAATCTCACATTTCTAACTCCTGGTCTCTGTGGGCTCTCTGCACGGCAACACTAAGTTACTTGGCTCCCCTGAAATTTCCCCCCCCCCCCACCCCCCGGGGTGTTGCTCATACTTTTCTCTCTGCTCACTTCTCCTTGCTTCTCTGCTTGGCAAACCTTCAGCTCAACCTCCTCGGTGAGGCCTTCTCTGACTTATCACATTAAACTTTTGAGGGTAAGTGCTCAATAAATAGTAATTCTGACCATATGAATCACTTAATATTTTACAAGATCTCCCAATATTGCTGAACTCTCAAGCTAGTTCTCCATGAAGTTACATTCACAGAATCCTGCTGTGCAATCATCTCTTTCCCCCACACTTGGTTTCTGAAGAGACAGGGACTCTCGTGACAGACTTACCAGGTAGAAATTTAATTCAGAAAATACTTAATAACATTGTTAATTTTATATCGAAGTCCACATCCCAGTCTGATTTAGTGAAGGTGAAGGCTATCTAATTAGAAACAACAGAAATGATATTTAAATAAAAAGGGAAAAATGGGGACATCCAAGAAAGCCAGGACTCTAATGATGCAGGACATCCTATCCAACAGACTATTAATCCATTATATAGACCATTATTTGTCCCAGACTTGATTTCAAGCCATAGTTCCATGTGTGTCCCAAATACTGAAGGTGCAATGACATTTTCAAGTTCATGCCCCGTGTTTACAGTCTAGTTATCACAGTTAGTTGGAACTTACAGGTCAGATAAGAGAAAAATCTAGTTACTACACCTCCCACTTATCCTAGAAACTGTCCAGTGATCTTGATAATGTGGAACTCACATTATCTCACTGTACTCACAGTAATGTGTCTGATAACTGATCACATGGATGATGTTTCTTACGGTCTGAAATAGGCAGTCTGAGCTTAGAAATAAATATTAGCTATGAAACTTAGGCTAATTTATTTATTACTTTGGGGCTCAGTTTCCTCATCTGTAAAACACTGGTGATTGAATCCATCTCTCAGGACCACTGGCAGGATTAAATGAATTAATATATGTTAAATACTCAGTAAGCACTCAAATGCTAGCTATTATATTCACTATTATTAAAGTATTGCTTACTTGGAGGTAGTCCTACTTATGTATAAGCCTGCAGTCACACGATTTCACACAGACATCAAAAATTACAATTAAGCAGGCAAGAGGATTTCCATCTGAAAGATGTCTTAAAAGTTCTGTGATCTCTTTGAAGAACAGAACTTTTCTGATGGAGGTTTGTTGGGCCAGATTAGAGGATCTGATTCTATTGCTTTGGTGTAGTTAAAAAATAGAGGTGGTTAAAGAGAGGAAGCCATGCAGATAACCAAAACCCTGCAACTCCACTCTGTTCTTTCAGAGTTGAAAATATTTGTGAGAATGCTACTAGAGTGTAAGCTTCTTTAGAATAAAACGGTATAGCTTTTTTGTTGTTGTCCGGAGACAGGGTCTCTATCACGTGGGTTGGAGTACAGTGGTGTGACCTCTGCTCAGGGCAACTTCCAACTCTGTGGCTCAAGTTATCCTCTTGGCTCTACCTCTCACGTAGCTATGACAGCTGCATGCCACCACGCTCAGCTAATATTTAAAGTTTTGTTGAGATGGGATCTTTCTGTGTTGGCCAGGCTGGTCTCAAACACTAGGTCTTAAGTGATCCTCTCATCTCAGCCTCCAGAAGTACTGAAATTACAGGCCTGAGCCATTGCACCCAGCCAAGCATACAAATGCTTACACAGAAACCTCAAATTTTTAGAAGTACAAGTTGTACGTAAATTCATTCTATGAACATCCAAGGAAATTACTTTTCGAGACCCATAACCAGAGCCTTTTTCTTGGTGTTAATTTGACGCCTGTAAAGTTCCTTGGCTGTGCTATCCATGGGAACTTTTCTTGGCTTGTAGCTGCAGTTCAGCAGTAATTTGGTGAGATATCTTGGCAATCATTATAAACAGAACTCTATCTTATTCCCCCCCCCCCCCCCCGCCGTCACACTGACAAAACACTGAGTTGGGATGGTCAAAGGAACATGGGAACATTGTACTTGAACCAAAATGCCTGGAGAACTGGCAACTTTCCCCTGCAATAAATGACTATTCATTCCTTCCCTTTAGGCGTTCAGGCTAAAGACTTGGGAGTCAACCCTAACTCTTCCTACGTTCAAACCTCATATCTGGTTTACAGAAATACTAGGGCTCTACTTAAAAGAAGAGCCAGAAACCAATTACATCTTATTATCTCTGAGGTTACCCCTGCTCTAAGTCATCATAACACCTCACCTTTATTAATGGAACGGTATTTTATTGCATTAACTGCCATGTAAGTATTTAACTCAGGCTAGTTTTGAGCCCAGGGCCTTGTGAGGCATGTAAAATTCATGTCGCTACCTTGGGAACTGTGTAATAAAACAGTGGCCCCAAGGAAAAAGGCTTGCTTTTTCTAGCATGGCAGTCAGTGTGCTAACTGGTTTCTTAGCTTCTAACCTTACCCTCCCTGTGGTCTAGTCTCAGAGAGTCCTTGACAGAATCCATTTAAAAGGTAAGTCATATCAGGCTACTCTTCCACCCAAAACCTGTCTGTATTTACATCTAATATTTTCTATTAAGGTTGTCTGTTTCCTCCCTGTTCGAATGTAAACACTGAGGCACGGATCTTCTTCTTGTTTTCTGCCATTTCCTCTTGCAAAGAACAGTACTAGGCACAACAGTTGTCCAATAAATACACGTTAAATGAATAGATGAAAACTGCTTGTCCTAGAGTTACATCAGAACATGTCTCCTAATTTTATCATCAAATTTTATATGAAAAAATACAAATACAAAGTTAAAAAACATTACATAGTTTAGTCACCTCATGCAAGAAAGCATTTTTAAGCACTGGGCCACAGAGACAATGGAGATTTCCTGATATCTGGGAAATAAATTATTAACAATTTACACTATTATTACAGCATTAATATCAACAGTGAACATTTATGGAATGCTACCTCGTGCTAAGCACTCCATGTCCTGTATCTCATTTAGTTCTCTAACAATCTCTGAGGTGGCTAATGGTGTCAGGCTATACAGGGAAGAGCTGTTACACCACACAGCCCACTGTCAGTGGACTCCACAGCTTCCATAGTGTCTCCTTCCCCTTATGTACTCTCCCAGTTGGGAGCCAACAGGCAGGGTGGGAAATAGGTAATGAGTTTGCTATTTACTGTCTAGACATTAAGGCTTGGATTAAACTGTGCTGATCTATACTTACCTCTTGTAACATTAAAGCTCATCCTAGCCAGTTTCCTAAAAATGTTCTAGACAGCCACTGTTTCTACGTGCAAATTGTGAACCCTACAAATGTTCACGTATCTTGTAAAAGATATGAAAATGTTTTTACGAGGGTTGTTTTTTGTGATAATTTAGAACAGTTCATTCAGCCTGAATATTCATTCTACCAAACCCTGTACAATAGCATTACATTTATACAGAGAAAAATTTATACTTATGAGTTAGTGATTCAGTTTTTACCGAAGACTAGGTGTCAGTAAACTTATTCTTCAAGGGCTAGCTAGTAAATAGTTTAGACTTGCAAGTCATATTATTC
This sequence comes from Nycticebus coucang, assembly GCF_027406575.1. NCBI lineage: Eukaryota > Metazoa > Chordata > Mammalia > Primates > Lorisidae > Nycticebus > Nycticebus coucang. Next base: position 118,553,880 of record NC_069784.1, on the reverse strand, counting down.
AATAGTTGTAGAAAGCAGCCATAGACAAAACATAAATGAATGGGTAAGGTTTTGTTCCTATAAACTTTATTTTCACAATAGGTGGCCAGGTGTGGGCCATGGCTTGCTGACTCTGTAGTTAGATGATTTTAATCTTAGTGGCCTGAATGAAATGGACCAGGTAAATTAATTAAATTACAAGTAAACTATCAAATTTACCTTATAAAAAACCCCTCTTTGACTATACAGAAACATCCATATTCTTGTAGCTAAAAATAATGACTTAAAAAAAAAATGACAGTTTAGCATGCAAATTAAGACAGACATTTGGCTCTGTATTAAGCTGAACTAGTAAAAAGAACCTTTGTAATTTATTTTGCACACAGCACAAATGCAGGCGACATAGTAAGTACTTTATTCCCCACAGAAATGAAAAACATAAAATCTCAAGTCTTATAATCTTCTGCATCATTCACAGCTATGCACGCTGTGGAATCTATTCCAAAGGAGTCAGGAAAACCTTAACTTAAAGCACCAAGTTTCTAGGCATTACTATAAGTATCTTCACATTCTCTAATACATGCAGTCAAACTGCCTACGAAGCAAATACCAATTCACCTTAAACTTGAATGGATAAGAGAAAGCAGTTGGGGAACCAACAATTTTAAGTCTCAAAGTGATCCTACTTCTTTACCTTATTGTATTTTCTTCCATAAAATCTTAAACTTTTAATGTAGTTATATTCAATATGAAATACACTGAATTTTGAACATGCCTTAGTTTAGGAGGTTTCTGTATGTTTTATGTCTTGAAAAAACAAAAACATATCTCTAATCTAGAATATTCTGGCAATCTTTATTAGAAGTTAAATTTAGAATTTTAAAGCAAAGTAGTATGGTCTGTTCATCCAAACACTACAGATTAAAAAAAATATGTAAATTAAGATACAAAGCTTATTTCCAATGTACATTTTATAGAGGTATGTTTTCATTTTTTGAAGTAGGGTTCAATGGGCACTTTAAAGGTCTTGCTACCATCAGCTCTATATACCCAGAGATGATAGGATCCACCAATGCACGGTACAAACTGGTTGAGGCTGATGATGAATGCTTCAATAGGAATCTGATATTTACAGGCTGCACTGTCATTTTCAGTAGCACTGAAGTCTTCTTAAAACTCATCCTGATAGGCAAAGGGACCATTAGTTTCTTACGCCAAAAATACATGGAACTTCTTGTACAAAGGCTTCATTCTCTGCCTGTTGTCAGTAACTTGAGGGCCTTTTGCAGATTCTGTACAGCAGTGCTTACATCCTCATACTGCAAAGCACTGCCGGCATATTTGCAGTATTTCTGAGCTCTAGCAAAGTCCTCCGGGGTTAGACGGATATCCCCTAGAAGAAAAATAATTAAGATATTTATAAAAACATAAAACATATTTTGTTAGGTGAGTTACGTAAATATTGTTATAACTAAAGAAGATATTTAAGGTTATGTAAAAACACAAAGGTATTTTTCATTCTCATATAAACTTTGATAAATTTTCTTTATTCTTTTCAATTTTTTCATTACTAATATAAACCATAGGTATGTCAATATATAATAACTTATACAAATAATAATTCCTTCAAGAAGCAATAAATTAGGAATTTTTATATTTTAGCAAATTAATTGCAAAAAACTTAAAAGAGTTTATGTGAAACAGGGAGACAGTAGCTTTGGTGTTTTTGTTAGAATCAGTGAGACTCTCTCTTCATGGAATAATACACACAGACTAAATCATTCAACCCTCATTTGAGCTGGAATATAAATATATCTCCCAATAAAAAATTACGCAAATAACAAGTGTTACATAAAACAGTTACATGTCACTTAATTTTTTTTTAGCACAAAAATGTTTGTGCCATCCATGTAAAAAATTCTTAAGCTTTACCAAAATTTTGTATGAATAAATACCCAATTAAACATGTAAACAACCATTACAAATTATTTCTCCAAAATTTATTCCCACCAAGTTTTCTAGTCATATACATAATTAATACGTAAAAAAGCACACTAAAAACATTTCATTTAATCTAAGATATGAATATCTTTAAATATATATTTTTAAAGACAAAATTAAAAACTGGCATTATATCTTGTCTTTTGAAATAATCATCATTTTCTACAGCAATTTTTATGAGGATTCGAAGGTATACTGATAAGAGGCAGGGGTACAAAGTACAATGAGCAGATGATATATTTCAATTTTATTTATCAATAGAATGACTTTGTTTAGTTGCTTTGAATTTTGCCATATATCTTTGTGTAAACATAAAATCAAAACTTTGACATTACCTAGGTAAAGACTTCAAAATAGGTAGCAACTCCAGGTAGGGTGATACTAAATTCTGATCCAAATTATTATTTTCTAAAATTTTCAGAAGGAATACTAAAGCAATGTATTCTAAAGTTTCTAGCTTAGTGCTCAATAACATTAATGAATGAATATGAAAAGGCAGCTTGTACTTTATCTTCAATACTTTTAAGTCTTCAAATATCTGTTGAGTTAGTATTATTTAAGGTTACATAAAATTTGGTCCTTACTATTGTGAATCAGAGATCACATATTGCAATCTTAACAGATACTAGTTTAATTTCCTTAAATTTTGGTCTTGCTTCAAAAGCAAGCAGTATTAATAAACTAGTAGTTATAATTAGGTATTAAAAAAAACCTGAACAGTTTCTCCACAATTCTACTTTGACTATTTTAGTGACTTGCCATTTGCTAGCCATTAAACCTAAAAACAACTACCTTACAGTTTTACTGACGATTCTGTCAGGCATACTACTTCATATTTTTTCCTTGAAAAATACCTACCAGATTCTTTAATGGTTTTTCAAAATATATTTAGAGGCTCTAGTATCCTAGGTACACATACTATCCAGTAAGACACCTTTGAAAACTAAGTTTACCCTAAAGTACTGCTTATTTTGTGTGTTAATATTTTATCTGCCCATCTTTTAATTGCCTATCTGCAATCTTTTAAATACACAAGGCATCTGTCCAGAATTTACTGGACTTTCTGGAAGAAAGCCATAATGCTCAGACTTATCTTATTTTTACAGCATTAGCTTTAGCACTGTTTGGTTGAAATATCACTTATCTATTAATATGATAAAATGTGTAATATGGCAAGAACTTTGTTACTATTTTAGTTTTTATCAATTAAGCTTATCTACAATGATAAAACTATTTTAAAATATAAACACTATTTTTTCATGAAATAACAATTTCAGTATTTATAAAATTGTTTATAAAAATTTTGTGAATGAAAATATTTTGATGGGAAAATAATTAGAATTAGATATATAACATATAAAGTTATAGTCATCTATAACAAACTATGTAACTAAATAAATATGTAACTATGTAACTAAAATATGACTAAATAACAATTTTCAGGTTTCAATTCAAAATGTAATTTATGCACGTAAAGAGATGTTAGATTTTATTTTGAACAATTAAAAACTATATGCTTAAACAGCCATGTCAAAAAGTTACTTTTGCTATTTTGTAACATATTAGGCTCTTATTTAGTTTAAAAATACAGTAGTTTATAAATCATTAATAAAACATGATTTAAAAATTTAAATTTAACAAAAATAAAATCTGTCATCTAATATATTTCTTTAAAATTAGCACTTAGGCTGGGTGTGGTGGCACTCCTGTAATCCTAGCACTTTAGCGGTGGATTGCCTGAGCTCATGGGTTTGAGACCAGCCTAAGCCAGAGTGAGACCTCGTCTCTAAAAATAGCCAGGCATTGTGGTAGACGCCTGCAGTCCCAGCTATTGGGACTAAAAAAATAAAAATAAATAAAATAAAATTAAATAGCACTTAAAAACTCAATAGAGAAAATCCAAAAAACATAAGGAAAAAACTTTTCAGGAAAAGAACTGTTAAATATCAGTTTATTTGATTTTATACTAAAAATGGTACATGTAATCTTAATTAAATTAATTAATTAATTAATTTTTTTGAGACATAGTGTCATTTGGTTGCCACTGGTAGAGTGCCCTGGCGCCTGGCTCACTTCAAACACTTGGGTTTAAGCAATTCTCTTGCCTCAACCTCCCAAGTAGCTGGGACTACAGGCACCTGCCACAATACCTGGCTATTTTTAGAGATGGGGTCTCCCTCTAGCTCAGGCTGGTCTTCAAACCTGTAAGCCCAGGCAATCTGCCCACTTGGCCTCCCAAAGTGCTGGGATTACATGTATGAGCTGCCGTGCCCAGCCGAATAATCTTAATGCACCAAGATAAAAGCTGTTTTTTTCTATTATTAAAATTTACTAGAAGCCATAAGGAGAACCAGAAGAAGCACATTAGGAGCATGAAAGGTGTTTAAAGGATTTGAGAGCTTGTCTAATACATCCTTCTTCTGAATGCTGTGGTTTTGTAAGTTCCAGATGGGCTGTGGATACAACCATCTTTCCAAGAGGGGTTCTCCCTTCAGAGGTCACGAAAAAAACAGGCAAAAGAGAGCTATAGCTATCACCCAAATTCTCTACCATAGTGGCAAAGAGAGCCCAGGGCAGCACTGGATCAAAGAAAAATCACTGCATGCTCACTTGACATAAGCATCCATTTCCAAGGTTAATTTAACTGATGTCATGACAGAGGACAGAACATTTAATGTAGACTATTTCCAAAATTGGTCCCTCTTTCCAACTACACAGTGAAGGAAATTTACATATTGAGAGCTCTGAATAATCTCATTTGGGTGTTATCTATTATCTCCTGACTGGAATAGAGTAACAGAACCATCCAACCTGCAGTTAATCTCGGAGGAAATATACAACACAGTACTGAACCCTTGTATAAAGGTGTTGCCACAGTATGTCCCTTAACAACCGCAACAATAGTAGTAATGAATACAGGCACAATTGCACTATGTTAGGCACTGCCCTAAACACTTCTCAGGTGCTTCTCCATTTAATACTAAAACACTTTATGACGTAAGCTGTTACTCACACCCTCTTACTATTTAGAGCAGTGGTTCTCAACCTTCCTAATGCTGCGACCCTTTAATACAGTTCCTCATGTTGTGGTGACCCCCAACCATAAAATTATTTTCGTTGCTACTTCATAACTGTAATTTTGCTACTGTTAGGAATCGTAATGTAAATATCTGATACGCAGGAGATGCCAAAGGGGTCGCGACCCACAGGTTGAGAACTGCTGATTTAGAGGAACACAATTTACGGTAAAAGAGTAAACTGTGCTTCAAGTACCTACCTCTCCAATTCCATTGTCCTCTTCAGAGTCAGCCACAAATTCAGTACAAACTATTTAATATACATTAATATTAACACATATATTAATATATACCATATAATATGTATATTAAAAGGTGGTAAGTACCAAGCACTGGAAAGAAATTTGTAGCAGAAAAGGGGTTCAGGAAGTACTAGAGATGGTGGTGATGATAACGATACTAGTTATAACAAACTTATTTTTGTTCAAAAACATTATTTTTTTTTAAGTACTTTTAAGTTCACTGCAACATCTAGAGAAAAGTATAGAGATTTCTCTTATCTATCCCCCTCCGCACACGCTTTGCCTCCTTCATTATGAACATCACCCACCAGAGTGGCCTGTTTGTTACAAGTGATGAACCTGTACTGAGGTATCATTATAACCCAAGGCCTATGTTCAGGTTAACCCTGGGTGTTGTGCATTCAATGATTTTTGACAAATTTACAATGGCATGTTTCCATCACTTAGTGTCACAGAGGAGAGACTCAATGCCCTAAAAGCGCAGGATGCACTGACTATCCCTCCTCTCCCTCACTCTTGTCAACTACTGATCTTTTTTTTTTTTTGACTTTAGACACATATAAAAACTTTTTATTAGATATGAGAAAGTGGGGCAAATTTGTATTCTTTTTTCATCTTTAAACTACTGATCTTTTGATTCCATAGTTTTGCCTTTCGCAGAATGTCACGGAGTTGGAATTGTCCCACTACGCAGTCGTTCTGGCTTGGCTGCTTTCAGTTAGTAACATGCATTTAAGTTCCCTCTGTGTCTCTTCCTGGCTGGATAGCTCATTTCCTTTTAGCACTGAGTAACATCCCAGTGTTTGTATGTAATGCAGTTTATCTATTCATTCACCTATTGAAGGACATCTTTCTCGCTTCCAAGTTCTGGTAATTATAAGTAAAGCGGTAGAGTCCCCCCTGCCCCCCCCCCCCTTTTTTTTTCTTTTGTAGACATAGGTTTTTAACTTCTTTGGATAAATACCAAGGAGGACAGCTGCTGGATTATTGGGTAAGAGTATGCTTAGTTTTGTGAAAAACTGCCAGACTGTCTTCCAAAGTAGCTGTACCAGTCATAAATGAGAATTCTCATTGTTCCATATTCTCACCAGGATTTGGTGTTGTCAGTGTTCTGTATTTTAACCATTCTAATAGCTGTGTAGTGGTATCTTATTGTTGTAATAATACGCATTTTCCTAATAAAATCTAACATCTTTTCATATGCTTACTTGTCATCTGTATATTTTCTTGGTGAAGTGTGTTTAAAGGTCTGTGGCTCATTTTTATTTAGGGTCCTTTGTGTTCTTATTGTTGACTTTAGGAGTTCTTTGTATATTTTGGAAAATAGTCCTTTATCAGATAAATCTTTTGAAATGTTTCTCTCAATTTCTGTGTTTTCATTCTCTTGACAGTATCTTTCTGCAGAATAGAAACTTTTCATTTTAATAAAATTCAGCTTATGAATTTTTTCTTTTATGGATCATGCCTTTGGTATTGCATCAAAAAAGTCATTGCCAAAACCAAGATTATCTAAAATTTTCTTCTATGCTATCTTTTAGAAGTTTTATAGTTTTGCATTTTAAATTTAGGTATGTGATTCATTTTGAGTTAAACTCAGGATGTAATACCTGTGTCTAGATTCACTTTTTTTTTTTTTTGTATGTGGTTGTCCATTATCTTTCCTCCACAGTATTGCTTTTGCTCCTTTATCAAAGATTATTTGGCTACATTTATATAGGTGTATTTCTGGACTCTCTATTCTGTTCCACTGATATAATTGTCTATTCTTCTGCCAGTACCACACTATTTTGACTACTGTAGTTTTATAGTATGTTTTAAAGTCAGATAGTGTTAGTGCTTCAGCTTTGTTTTTTCTTTCAATATTGTGTTAACTACTCTGGGTCTTCTGCCACTCTATATAAACTTTAGAATCAGTTTGTTGGTATGTACCAAATACCTTGCAGGGATTTTGGCTGGAATTACCTGAATCTAAAGATCAAGTTGAGAAGAACTAACATCTGGACAACACTGAGTCTTCCTATCCACAAACATGGAATCTCTCTCCATTTAGTTTTCCTTAGATTTATTTCATCTGAGTTTTGCAGTTTTCCTAATATACATATACTGTTAGACTTAAGCCTAAATATTTCATTTTGGCAGGGTGCTAATGTAAATGGTATTTTGCTTTGTATTACTGTGTTTGTAATTTCCACTTGTTCTGTGCCAGTATACAGAAAAGCAATTGACTTTTGCATTTTAACCTTGTATCCTGCAATGCTGTTATAACTATTTATTAGTTTTAAGATTTCAGATTTTCTACATAAATGATCAAATTATCTATGAACAAAGACAGTTTTATTTCTTCTTTTCCAATCTGTGTATCTTTTCTTTCTGTTTCTTTACTTATTGCACTAGCTAGGACTTCCAGTACAATATAAAAAGAAATGCATATTATGGTGGCTGCATATGGTGGTATGTGCCTGTAATCCCAGCTACTCGGGAGGCTGAGGTTGGAGGATTGCTTGAGTGATTCTTTTAATGCCCCTGGCATCTGTAATAATGTTCCCTCATTTATGATATTAGTGATTTGTGTACTCCGTCCTTTTGCCTTAAAGCAGTGGTTCTCAATCTTCCTAATGCCACGGCCCTTTAATCAGTTCCTGTGGGTTACAACCCACAGGCTGAGAACCACTGTCTTTAAAGCTTATCAATTTTATCAATCTTTTCAAATAATCAGAGTTTTGTTTTATTCATATTCTCTACTGAGTTCCTGTTTTTAGTTTCATTAATTTGTAATCTTACTTTTAAAGTTTCTTCTGTTTAATTTTGTTCTTTTTTCAGTTTCTGGAGGTAGAAGCTTAGCTGATTGTTAGATCTCCTCTAACACGTGCATTCCCTCTAAGTACTGTTTTTGCTACATCCTAAAAATTTTGCTTAAGTTGTATTTTCATTTAATTCAAAACGTTTTAAACTTTCTCACTAACCCATGTGTTACTTAGATGTGTGCTGTTTAATCTCTAAGAATCTGGGGATTTTTCCACTATCTTTCTGTTACTGGTTTCTTTAGTTCCACCCGCAGACATTGCCTGACTTCCATTCTCTCACATTTGTGAAAGGACGTCTTATGACCTACAATGTGATCTATCTGAAATCACATTTTTTAGTTCGTGTAATATCCAGTTTTTCTTAAGTATTTACACATTTGTACCCATAGGAAAATACAGTTTTGTTTTAAATGCTTTCTTTTTTTCCCCCCTAAACAGAGTCATGCTGTATGTATTGTTCTGCAACTTGCTCTTTTGTATCTAAATGATCTTTTCACATGAGGCTATCGTATTCAAAATGTGCAGTTTTCCACAGTTAAAATGAACCATAATTAATATAACCACTTGCCTATGAATGGGCATTTAAGATCACTTTCTATGATTACTACAAACAATGCTGAAGTTTCTGTGTAAATATACTGTGCCCATGTCTAAGTGTTTAAGATAGAATCCTAAAAGTGAAAGAGCTAGGTCAAAAGCATAAGCACTTACACGAAACCAAATTCACTTTAATTTTCAATTTCCCTAATTACTAGTAAGGATGGGCAGCTTTTATATATTCATTGCACATTTGTATTACCTGTTGATTTTCTTGCCTATTTTTTCCTACTGATTTGAGTTTTACTTACTCATTTGTAGGCACTCTTTTTATATGCTACGGACATTGTTTCTTTACTTAAGTATCTGTCATGGTTTGGATATGTGACCCCCTTCCATCCTTATGTAGAAATTTGATTCCCAGTGTTGGAGGTGGTGCTTAATGGAAGGTGTTTGGATCATGGGGGCAGAACTTCATGAATGAATGCCTGCAGGGATGTGTGTGTGTGCTGGTGAGTGAATGAGTTCTTGCTTTATTAGCTTTAGCAAAAGTTGGTTAAAAAGAGCTTGGCACTTCTTCCCCTTTCTTGCCACGTGCTCACTGTACTTTCCCATCTGCTCTCACTTGCTTCCCATCATGAGTAGAAGCAGTCTGAGGCCCTCATCAGAGGCAGGTGATGGGACAGCTTATAGAACTGTGAGCTGAACCTCGAAATCTCTTTTCTTTATAAAATACCCAGCCTCAGATATTCCTTTATAGAAACAAACATACAAAAACCACACTAAGACAGAATCAAATATTTCCAATTTATTATAATGAGGAGGATCTTTTGTTGTATGGAATTTACTACTTTTAATTTGTCAAATCTGTTACGATAAAACCAAATGAGACACAAGATAGTGAGATAGGTATCTAAAGTAATTTTTTCCCCTGACAGCTAATTGTTGTAATGTCACTTGTCACAATGAACCAAATGGCACCTTCATCATTAATTCCCATACTGTGTGGCCTGATAGATTCTCTATTCTGTTTCATCAATTTATTTGTCTATTCTTTTTCAGATATTTTCATATTAAATTGTAGATAAAGCGATAAAGCTTTTAAAGGTGGATTGAACTATAGAGAGGAATGTGGAAATCAAATTTAACAGAAGAAAATAGAATACAGCTCGGCAGGTTACCTATCTATCAACAGATTAATCATTTTCCATGATTCCTTACTTTCCTTACTTTAACACTACCTGCTCTCCATGAAACACAAAAATACCTGTAAAACTAAAAGTTTTAGGATTCAAAGGTCATCTCAGCTCTTAATTTTAGGCCTTATAACTCATCTGCTTTTGCTTAGACTGGAAAAAGTGGAATAAATTTAAAGTAACTCAGACACTCAACTATAAGTAAACAACATACTACATTTAAATATATACTAAACAACACAGTTCCCAGAGCTCGAAGACGGGACTCCTTATCAGAAGAGTGAGCGCACTGCACTCCAACACAGCACATTCTTCTAAGCTCTTCATTCCCTTAACTTTTTTTAGACTTTGAACCAACTGAAGATAAATCTCTCACCACCAGACCAGAAGTCAACTGAGTACAGAATTAAAGAAACGAAATTTACACAATTCATATTATGTTCAAAGTGGTATTACCCAATCCCCATGCAAGGGACCATGTTGGGCATTTTATTATTTTCAGAGTGATACGAGCATATGATTTAAAAATTAGGGCAGAAGTGTATATCATAGGTAAAGTCACCTGCCCTGTCCCTCCCCAACACATTCCCAATTATTTCTGCTTTTTGTTGTTTTTTAGGTTACTTCCCTAACCCTAACTCATAAGCTTATTCCACTGTTTCTTATCAATTTTTAGATACTGTTTATTGACATGATACTATGAAAAATAAGAGTTTAGCTCACCCACACTATTTTTTCCTTCTCTCTTGGCCTATCTCCTCCCATTTTTATTAGTTCATTTAATTTCTCTAGGTACTTACTTTCATATTCTATTTTTCATTTTATTAACTTTAGAAAAAAATCACCAGCATTCTACTTCTGGACACTTCTAATTGACAACTTTCATCCATACATTTCACCTCTCAAATTTCAGAAACATATTTCTACCTTCACTTGTCAGTGTTAATATTTATATTCTGTCCTGAATGAAGTATTCTGGGTTTTGTGATAAACCTTTTGCCATCTGAAGGAGAATATTCTTTGTATCTAAGTCAAATGAAATTATTTTCTTTTTATTTCATAATTCTATTAAAATCATGTCATATTTTTATTTGTCTTCAAATTGTAATTTCTGGTATAATTTTTAATGTTTTCTTCATCTTTTAGTTTTTGGTTTTCTTTTCCTGGTTGGAAGAAGGATTCTGTGGCTTCTTATCTGTCTTTTATATTCTACAGCTTCTTCTTCTATATTACGTGGACTCTATCGTTTTTCTTAAAGGAGGGGAGTTCTCTGATTTCCTGTTCGAATTTCAGAGCATTTTTCCCCCAAGCTTTTGGAAAGGTATTGCACAATTTTCTCTCTTCAGACTATTTTAGGTTAATTACCCCATTTCTTACACCTTATACTTCTCTTTCTCTTGATTATTACCTTTATCTTAATGGAATATATCCTAAAGTAAGTTCCTTAAAAAAAAAAAAAGAATGTGCTAAGTAAAGTTTCACAGTTTGTACATATTTAAAAGTACTTATTTTGTCCCCACACTTGACTGATAGTTTGGTTAGGTAAAGAACTCTAGGGTTTTGATTCTAGCTATAGACTAAGGATTAATGATTCTTTTTCTTGAAACTACATTAAAATGATAAGGCAATATTAAAGGAAATAAATCCATAAAATTAAAAAAAAAGAGAGTAAAAAATTAAAAAAAAGAGAGTAAAAAATTAAAAAGGGAGAACTGCGAAGAGATTTAAAGTACATATCCAGAAAATTATGGAACAAACTGTCTAGACAGTGTGAGGACTGACAAGGTAGGTATGGTCTCTAACCCACCACTTCCCCAAAAGGATCTCCTTATTCCACGGCTGACAGGTAGGCAGGGAGGCTATGGCCAGCTAGTTCCTACTTATATAAAAAGAACAGAAAAATTAAGTGGGAAAATACACCTGCACACATAATATAAGAGGAAATTCAACAATAGTTACCAAAAATAATTAGTCAAGATTTTCACTGTAAATATAAAAGGACTAAATCTCACTAGACATAAGAAAAAAAAAAAAAAACTGTAAACGAGGAAGACCAATATAAATACAACCTTGACTTTGGGTAAAAGAGAGAAGTCAGGAAAAGTAGTAAAGATTGTAATTAGCAAATCAATCACCTATGAAAGCAACCAACCAACAAACCAACCAACCAAAATAATTAACCTCAGAGATTTTTATTTTCAATAATGGTGAGTTCCTTTCTTTTTAGATAATCTAATAACTTAATAAAGATAAGGAAGATCACAGTCACACACACAGTGATCTTGAATAACTATAATCCAGCATCAACTTCCATGATAGCTTTGGCTATGTTTGTGCCTCTATATTCAGAATACAAAAACAAAACCAAACAAAAAAACTGTAACAAAGGGAACACGTTGGATTTCAGTATTATTAATAATATTAAACAATCCTGGTTCATTTGAGAATCCAGTGAACATAGTATTCAAGAAAATATATTTCTAATTACCTAAAAACTCAAGTTTAAATGAGAACATTTAAATATATAGCTATCCTAAGGTAAAATTACAAAATAACACCCCAAACAGGAGATATAATAATAAAATATCTTATAAAATAGTTAGCTGACTTACCCTGGGAAATTGTACTGAAAAGTGTGGGATCAATAGCAGGAAGACTCTGTGGAGTAGGCTGGATAGCACTGCTCGCTACACCTGCAAATCAGAAAAGCATAAGTGTGTGTTACATCTTTTAATTATATATTAGGAAAGTGCTTAAAGGATCACGGGGGAATTTCATTATTTCATTTAACTATATTAAAACATTAATGGATTTTTAAGTGCGTATGCTTAGTTGATGTTGGAGGTTGGCAGAGAAAATATGCAGGAAAATATTTATGAGCGTTTGCATATCTGTAATGGCTGTACATTTCCTTAATATGTAGGAAATTTGTTTATCTAATGCTTCAATTCATTTCTCAATTAAAGCTTACCAAATATCTGCAGAAATAAAAGATTTCCTTCCCACTTTTTAATATTTCAGTCAAATAATTTTGGGAACAGAATAGGACACAATTATGATTTAGTTTAACTTAAAGGATGAGTCCTATTTCATCATTGCACATATAATTACAAATTATACATTCCACATTTTCCAGTTTTAACATTTGAAAAATAATATTTTTATAAATCCAATAAACAATTAGTGTAGCCTGACTTTGGTTAGCACTTGTCAAAACTGTCACATTTAGTAAGTAAGCATTCTTGATTAATGGTAAGGAATATACTAGAGTTAAGGATTATTAATCATCTAAAAAATTAACAGAAAGTGTTGAAACATTCTTAAAAAAAAACCTTACATGATTCAATCAGCAAGGAATGCAAAAGGACAAGAAAAGCTGATTACTCCAAATCAATGAAGTTATTCCCCCCAAACAGGGTTCTTTTACACCAAGCTAACAGGTTAAATTGGAATAGGCAAATTGTAGTAAGAGTAAAGTGGGAAAGACAGCAGATAAGGAAAAGGGAACAGAAGAAAGGGTGAAAATAAAGCGGGAAGATTCTTGGGGCACAAAAACATATCTAATGATTCTAGAATGTTGGTTTCACAAAAAATCATTGAAGTTCTAAAATATAGTGTTTCTAGTATGAAATTCTGACTTTCAAGAACTTTCTCATCTCCACCTAAGGGAAAAGGTAGTTTAAATAAAAACTATTTTACTTCATTTAATTTTTTTTAGGGCAGACTCGTTTTATTTTACAGCCTTTGAAGTATTAAAAGTAATGAAAATCTTATTTTTTAACTAAAAATTGAACTAATAAATATTTTAAAAATACAAAGGGATACAGATGAAAAGTGAAGTACCAATTTTAAATAGTACAAAAAAGTATAAACGTGAAAGCTTGCCTTTTCCTATGTTCAACCGCTTCAAGGTCATTACCAGTTTCTCAAACACCCTTCTGTTCACACAAAACCAGGTGAGCCCACTCCAATCTCTCTCTATATCGATGCTGTTCTTTGCTAAGAAATCTGTGTTTTGAAATTTGAACAATCATAATCCCCCAGAAGGCATGCTTTGTTGTGTGTGCATTTTACAAATGGCAGTAAGTTCTGCATACTATATTGTTCTGTGCATTTTCCCTTACTGTGTCATACCAATAATCCCAGATTAATTCATATAAATATGCCTTGTTCTTTTTAATGGCTATCCATATGCATGTATCACACTTTATAAAGCAAAGCATTACCGATGAACATTTATTTCCAATCTTTTGCTACTATAGATAATACTATAGTGAATATTCTTATATACAGTGCATGCATGAATACATTTACAGAAAAATTAATAGAAGCATACTTGCAAAGTTATGAGACATACAAATTTTAAATCAACTAATTCAATGACTATTTTTTGCTTGATTTTTTAAGTGCTAACCAAATATATTATTATAAACATTCGACATAATTTTCTCCACAAAACTTGCTAAACACTATAAGGCATGTAAGTAACAATATTTAAAAAAGATGTTAGAATGTAAGATCTGAGAGGACTCTTCAGAGACTACTTAGTTAAGTCTGGTGCTTTGAAGCAGCTGTACCTGAAACTTATGTTAATAATTATATATATTCTTCACATAGAGCTTTACAAAAAAGTAAGAGTATAACATTTTCACAGTTCAATCTATCATTGCTATTCCTTTCTAAGTAATTTCAATTTTGCCTAAATTAAAATGCTCCAAACCAATTCTCTCTCTAGGGAAAAAGTATAGTTCTTGGTCAACAACCTGCCTTAATTCTTAAATGTTTATTTGCACATCTCCATATGATTGACAATACTAGCAAGAAAAAAAACCATAATTTACAGGGAGAACATTTTTAGTTATGTAGCAAATTTTAAAAATGGTAGTTTGCTTTTTATTAAGTATTGTGGTTGGTCATTCCACTAAGCTTTGGACTGACTACATGCTCAACATGCCTCAGGCAGCATGGTCAGAAGATGCCGCTTTGCGTTGTCTTAAAGTACCAAGGCAAGATCTGTCCTAAACAAACACATTCCCACTGGAGGCTAAAGTACTGGCTCCACACAATCTCATAAATACCTGCTAAGCTAGTAAAAGGTTTTTAATTTATGCTATGTATTTATTTTTTGAGATGCTCAGATTTAGTTACTTGTCCTTCTTTCTTGACATGGATAGATTTCATTTACCAATTTACAAATGGGTTCAAGTCCCCTAGACTGTAATACTACACATGTTGGAATAGTATGATAATAAAAATATTTCTGGGGGAAAGCAGAAAGGTTTTAGAAATTTCTTTCTATTGTTTAACAATAAAGAAGTGTTAACAGTAATTTCTGGGCTGGGCATGGTGGTTCACGCCTGTATTCCTAACACTCTGGGAGGCCGAGGTAAGTGGAGTGCTTGAGCTCAAGAATTCGAGACCAGCCTGAGCCAGAGCAAGACCGTGTCTCTAAACATAGCTGGGTGTTGTGGTGGATGTCTGCAGTCCTTGCTCCTTGGGAAGCTGAGGTATACATCAAGAGGATTGCTTGAGCCCAAGAGTTTGAGGTTGCTGTGACTATGATGGACTGTACTGAGGATGACAAAGTGAGACTCTGTCTCATCCCCACCCCAAACAAAAACAGTAACTTCTGGTTAACTTCTAAGTAGATGGTTATATAGCATATTAGATGGGATTAATACAAAGAATGAAATGTAAGATTTCTAATTAAATACTAAATTGTTCTATTAACTAAATGGCATGGAGTCTGAAAAAGGAGGTTGTGGTGTTGGTTATAAAACTACAGAAGATTGTCCACAAAGTGTAATTCAACACAACCCTCGAAGAAAGGAGCATTTGGAGAGGCACGGAAAAAGGGAGACAGACATGTTACCTACAAGGAGCAGCATAAGCCAAGGTTAAAAAAAAAAAAGGACTGAGTTGAGTAAAACCTCAGTGTAATTATGGGAGTCAGCATCCAAAGAAACGTGTAAGTCCCAGTAGCAACAGAATATCTAACCCTAACAGAAGAACTCAGGCAGTACATGGTACTTCTGACACAGTAACACATCTTAGATTTTGATCTATACCTGGGCTGAGCTGCATTTACAGTGAAAAGGCTAGCATTAATTTTAAAATAATTCTGTTATTTAATCTGATTAGATTTATTACTAAGGTCACCTGCTATAATATTTAAGGACCGCAGAAAGCTTATGATTTATGAGAAAGAAACAAACAAAAAACAAAAACTACACTGTATCACCTACATGTGATATTTACACAGTGCTTAAAAGCACAAAAAGCAAACACTTAGTCTGTTTAAACAATCACTATCCCTGTCCTCATTGAACCCCCTTTGCTTTTTTGTGGAAGAACTAAAAACTGTAAATTAGTACATACTATTCTTTTCAGCTATCTTAAGGATTTCCCTTTGATAAAAGTGCATCCTGGACCTTTATGTGAGAGAAAGTAAATCATTCTTAAAGTAAGTAAGAGGGGAAACATCTGCTATATTTATGTAAACCAAAAATGTTATTTTGTTTTTTATTAGGCAACTATGAACTGATTTTTTTATTGTTTCAAATATAATAGAAAAAAAAATCTGAGGCTAAGAGGAGGAGACTCCAACACCTCAAATCAATCTTAAGGGCAAACAGACTATCAGGAAAGTAGGTTTAGACTTGATGGGATTTTACTTCCTTGGAAGGAGGGATATAGAAGGGAAGTGGCCAAAACATGAAGTCAAGAAAACCTGGATTCAAATTCTGGTTCTGTCACTTACTAGGCATGCTCGTTTTCCTAGGATAATTGCTACTCTCTTTGGAGTTTGTAAATTATAGACAGCAATATTTAATTTAGTTGCTGTAAGAATTAGTGTGTGTAAATCTGCTGACAATTATTTATATGCTAAGTCTGGAAGAATATATAAAATAGAAAAGGATTTCATCCTACAAAAGTTGTAGGATTTTTTTTAGTTTTATTTCCTGTTCTGAGGAACAAAAGTGAGAAAACAAGAGGCTCATGTGCCATAAAACTTCCCAACAGAACACAACTTCTTGGTATCTATCTTTATGTCACGAAAAATGTATTATAACCAGAAGATACTATTAGTTTGAACATACGAAACTATCAATATTTTGTCATTTTTCTTATACAAAATTAGAATCAGCAATTTCATATGGATCAATCTAATACAGCTCTCCTACTAAAGTGTTTAATATTCATTGTATGTATATATAATATTTTTGTGTACATATATAAATGTATTTGTGTATGTGTCTACACCACGACTCTGTCCTAAGACATGCTGCCTGAAGCAGTGCTCTGTGGAGGGGGGGACAGCCTTTCTATGTTAATATCCTACCCTGAGGTGTGACGGTTCTCTTGATTCACAAAACAATTTTTTAAGTGTTCATTAACTTACCCTCTCTTTCTTTGGCAAAGAGACAGGAAGGAAGAAGGAAAAGGAAAGGAAGCTAATTTGCTGAACACTGAATTTCTGCTGGACATAGTACTACTTCAAGTTTTATATCTCTCCCCCTTCAAGAATTAAAATAATCATAAGTAGGTATGATTAATTTCATGTCAAACAGAGGAAAAACCTAAGTCAAGAGAAGTTGAATTTGTGGTTTAGCAAGGGATAGAAAGTTACAGTCAATACTATTTGATTACAAAAGGCTTTTTCTTCCATGGCCCCAGCATGAGAATGCCTATGTCTGGGTCTCTTGACCTTACTGTTTAAACTTTCCAGCATAATTTGAACAGTATTCATCTAAGGCAAACATACCTAAGTAGCTGGTTTTGCTTACATTATTCTACAATGGAAATACTGGATGTTTCTAAAATATAATAAAATATTTAAAACAGGGTTCCATGAAATTTTACTAACAAAACAAATTCAAATTGGTTTGTCTTTAATATCACTACATAGGACATAAAGCATTGAAGTGTCAGGGTAAAATAGACACAAAAGAGATCAGTGCTAAATTATCATCATTAATCTCAAAGACAAAATATTAGTAGTATGTGTAGATAATACAAACGTGAAAGTTTTAAAAGAGGAGGAGACTAATCATAATTGCCACTACGATGGTAAAAACAGAAAACTTTTAAATGTAAATTCAAATGACACAAAATAACCTACATGGTAAAATAAGGCTAACAACTAAACATCAATGAAATAATAGTGTGTAACATAACAGAGGGCATTAGCAATCAGAGCTCAAAGGATGATCCTTAATCCATTAATCAAATATTTTGAGATGTTTGTGAAGTTCAGTACTCATAGGTCATCCTTACACTGGGATAAAAGTAAATTTTTAAGAACAACTCCTGAAAAAATTACAACAAATTAAATGTAATATTTAAATAATCACTCACTGCTAATGCCCCTGTATTTGGAAGTAAGGGTGATAGTTCATCAAGAATACAAGTAAATGAAAGAGCACTTCTAATTTTGTGAAAGTATCTTTCTCCACTGACATTGACTACTAGAGACTAGTTTCATCAGATTTTTTTTTTCCTAAGAAAACACTGACGTACATTATCAATTTATTCAAAGATAATAGATACCCTGTCTCAGTTTTTTTTTTAATTCATACATTTGTAAGGTTAAAAAAAAATAACCTAAACCCTTCCTTTCACTTGTCTAGGTTACACTATTAGTGAGATTCTACACCTCAAAAGTGCTCCCATCATTAATAATACCCATATCAGGCCAAGACAAGGATCCTCAGGGAATAATGCAAGACAAATTTAACCTTTATCACAGTAGGACGTTGACCAACACACCCTATATAAACCCCACCCACCTCAGTGCTGTTCTTAAATAGTGAAGGGGAAAGAAAGGAAAGTGGAGGAAAAGAACAGCAATATACATGCCAAAACCACAGAAACTATTACTAATGAAATATATGGTTAACTGACATCGTATAAATAAATATTTGTCATTTTTAAAAAAATTATCATATTAAAACTTCAATAAAAGAAGTGGGTTCAAAAAAAATTTAAGGGCCTTATTATCTTTATGACCATTATTAATGAAGCACAAAGATGGTAAGTAGTACAAGGGAAAGTCACAAATTGTTCCGTTTCAGTTTCCTACCTGTGCTGTGAGGCACTTCTGCTGGGGTATTCGCAGGAGCGTGTGCGCCGGGAGGAATCTGTATTCCAGTGTAGTTGCCCGATGGCATGTTGCTTGGGTCGTAAGCTGAAGATGATGATGGCTGAGGGGGCTGCGTGGGCAGAGAGGCTGCTCCGGCATCTTCATTTTCTTCAGGGTCTATTACATGAGATATACACGATGTTAAAGTAGGAATTTTGAAATACAAATGCCAGGTACTCTTATTTTGCTATACATATGACAAATGAAACCTTCAAATCCAATTATTTTTAAAATGACTTGGGAGTGTTTTAAAAGTTAAAGATGTAACACAACAATTCTGCCCTCACTAATCACCCAGAGCAATAAAATATATGCTGTATATTCACATAAAACATGCGAAATGTCTAAAAAGTACATGTAATTGACTGTTCAAGTAGATTTATTCTCAAACTGCAAACAGTGACAATGTTCATTAGCAGGTGGACTGATAAACTGGTCTCACCATACAATGAAACACTCCCGAGCAGTGGGAAGGAACAGACTACTGACACACAAGTATGGGTGAATCTCACAGATAACAGCTGAGAGAAATTTGCTGGGCACGGAGAATATTGCATGACTCCATTAAACAAAGTTCCACAACAGGCAAAACTAACTTACAGTTTAAAAAACAAAGGAAGTCAGAAATTACCTCTCAAGGTGGAATGGACTGGAAGGAGTGGGAGATAATTTTTTAGGGTAACAGAAATATTGGGGGGGGTACTAAAGTCATTGAATTACACCCTTAAGAGGTATGCATTTCAATGTATAAAGCTTTTATGTCAAAACAGAAACACCAAAAGATAAAAAACTAAACAAAAGTCTGCATTTTACAGTGATATGGGATACTGATTCTGACTCTATTATCTGTGTTTTTTAGACATCGGCAAATGAATGAATTGATGCTAGTAGGAGCCAGGCTTCTTAGTGTTGTTGAATGAATGAATATATGTATTGTATTAGGGTTCTCCAGAGAGGGAGAACTAATACAGTGTATTAAATACGCCTAGATAAGATATATGTAGATATGGTTATAGACTTAGTTATATTGAGAGGGGATTTATTAGGGGAACTGATTTACACAATTACGGAAGCAGAGAACTCCCACTGCAGCCACCACAAGCTGGAGACCCAGGGATGCAGGCTAAGTTTAAGTCTAGCCTCAGAGCCAGGGAAGCTGAGGGTGTGATTCTTAGTCTGAGGCCTGAGAACACAGAATGGAAAGACCACTGGAGTAAGTTCTGAAGTTCCAAGGCCAGAAAGCCTGGAATTCTGATGGCCAATTTATAATTTCCAACTGACCTTAAGTAGGAGGAGAATGTCCCAGCTCCAGGAGGTGGCAAGAGAAGAAATCTGTTTCTCTCCTTTTATGTTCTGTTTGGGCTGGATGGTACCTGCCCAAATTGAAGGTACATCTTTCCAACCCAGTCCACTGACTCAAAGGCCAATCTCTTCTGGAAATACCCCCACAGACGTACTCCAGAAGCAATGTTTTACCAGTTTCCTATGTATTCCTTAATCCAGGCAAGCTGACCCCAAAATTGACCATCACAAGTCCAACCTCATCAATCTGACAGCCAGAAGCATTCCTTAAACCATGCTTAATCTCTAAATAAAATTTAGACAGTGACAAGGTTAGAGATCTGCCTTACATGGTACAAGTATCCTGCGTACAACCAAAAATGCCCTATTCCTTTTCCCAGAAGGGGAGGTAAAGTCCTTAGGTGATGTTTACTCCTCTCCTGATTATCTCCTAACTTGAATACTATGATGCAAAATTAACAATTTAAGAAACTGATATAAAGTCAATATATCTTTAGTGACAAGATAATGAGAGGAATGAAAACAAATATTTGGTTAACATATGTATATATATATACACAAACATTAACAAAACACAAAACACTCATGACAACTGTAGTCCTCATTTCTTCTGCAACCAGTCACCTGGCCAGAGCTGTTATCTGTAACTACCACCTTCCACATAATACCATTTACACCTGGAGTTATCTTGTAAGAGTTAATTTAAAAATACAACAGAATATAATGATATACTGAGAAAAAGAAAAAACAGATTATAGTTTTAAAGATGACTTTTCTCATACATATTCAGATTTAATGACATTCTCTTGTAGAGCCATTAGTCATTTCTGAGGAAGTATTTCTAGATATTATTACTTAATGCCTGATTATGATATCAGATTATATTTTAAATTAATGAGCTAAAATTCTTACTCTATCCATATTGGAAAAAATGAGGAAGCTTGTTGTAAAGAGAATGCTAAGGCTGTGGCTGAACCACCATTTGACAAAGAGATCATGAGTTTGACTCATGAACTTCATCAGCCATGACAGCAGAAGTCTCCAGTGCCACTGTATATACAGACAGGTATTTACAAAGAAAATAAAGTTAAATGAGGTCATAGGGTAGTGTCCTAATCTGATAGAACTGTGGCTTTATAAGAGGAGGAAGTAGGGAGGGCAGGGTCTCTTTTCACCATATGAGGACACAGAGGGAAAGTGGCTATCTGAAAGCTAGCTGAAGATAGGTTTCATCAGAAACCAAACCCTGTTGGACCTTGACCTTGGACTTTCTAACTTCCAAAACTGTGAGAAAATACATATTCTCCTAAGCAAAGTAACTCAAGAATGGAAGAAAAAGTATCCAATGTACTCAGTACTTCTATGAAACCAATTTATATTTCCTCACACTTTCTTATGAAATATAGATCACAACTATAGCCCAGGATGAAGGAGAGAAATGGAGTGGGAAGGGAGGTTTGATAGAGGGAGGGTAAATGGTGGGACCACACTTGTGGAGCATATTGCAAGGGTACAAGTCAAATCTATCAAGTATAGAACATAAATGTCTTAACATAATAATCAAGTAAATGAGGTTTACTTGGTTTGATATGAGCACTCCAAATTGTATAAAAAAATCAACATATTGTACCCCACATATGCATAAATGTATTCATGATCTATGTGACTTAATTAAAAAAAAATTTCTGTTGTTTAAGCTATCCAGTGTGCAGCATTTTATTATGGCAACCCAAGCACACAAAGGAGACTGGAGTAGGGAATAAAGCTGGAAGAAAAGGTGGGGTCAGGTGGTGAATCTTGCTGGAAGGCTTAAAGGATCTTAAATCTTTTCTTACAGACAACTGGAAGCAGTAAGCAGATTGAACCAAAACATCCCTGATTATGGTCAGTATTAAAATAGAAAAGGAAGTGTAGAAAACATTCTAACATATTAAACGAAAAAGTGAGAAATAAGATTGTGGCAATATACTTAAAAAAAAAAAAAATCCAATTCTACTGTCATGATAAAAACCAAAAAGGCAATCATGTCTTAGAATGGTCAATTTAAAACATTTAATGACAATTTTAATATTATATTATTCCTGCTGTGGAAATAGTGAAAAAAATATAGGACTTAGAGGGAGAAATGCAAAATTCAAATTTTGATTCTCCTCTTTTTGAGGTTCTATAACCTGAGGCAGGCCAACAGCCATGTGGAACCTCAATTTTCTCCTCAAATAAAACAGGAGCCAAATAAACTACCTTTTAAGGATTTCTGAGGGCATAAGACAAAATATGTAAAAATGAATTGCAGGACTTAAGGACATGTGAATGCAAGACATTTATTATGTAAAATTGGTACAAGAAGCATTTTAAATGAAAAACTACTTTAAAATTTAGGTGAAGACATATCATGAAACATGCTTCAGGTATCGACAGAAACAGAATACTGCATCTCTAGAAGATAAAGTGCAAAATAATTTACACATAGCATTCATATGCAACATCAAATTCCTTTTTCACTGAGTGGTATAATAAAACTCTTAAGAATTCTCTGGATAAATAAATAAAATACAAAGGTTTTCCTGTCTTCCCTATTCATTCTTTTTTTTTTTGTTTTATTTTTTGTCTTTTGGGGGTACTTTCATTGAGGTATAATTTACATATAGCAAAAATCATGCTTTTAAAATTAATCCATAGTATTTGTACATGTTTTTTAGGTATTCAGTTTCGAAAACTTTATATAGTGTATAACCACCACCATAGCCACAATGTGGAATATGCCCATCATCCCCCTAATTTTTACCATGTTCCTTTACCTACCCCTAAGAACTCACTGATCTGATTTCTGTCCCTAAAGCACTGCCTTTTCCAGAAATGTTACATAAACCCAAGCATACAACTGATAGACTTTTGAGATTAGGCCATATCATTACATGTACCAGCAGTTCACTGCCTTTAATTGCTGAGTAGCAGTCCACTGCAAAGATGGTCCAAAATTTGTTTCATGCATTTGCAAACTGATGGCATGTGGATTATTTCTAGTTTTTAGGAATTACAAATAAAGTTGCTATAAATATTCATGTTTAGGTCTTTGTGTAACTGTATGTTTGCATTTCTCTTTTTGGTAAATAAATGCCTAGAAGTAAGACTTCAAGTTCTTACGCTAAGCACGTGTTTGATTTTATAAATGCCAATTCTTTCCCTATAATGCATTATGAGAGAGCTCAGCATCTTTTATCTGCATGGTATGTACTATCAGCTTGTTAAATTTTAGCCTTAGATTCTAGTAAGTGCATAGGTTATCTTGTTGTTTTAATTTTTTTTCCCCTAATGACTAAATGTTTCAGCATCTTTACATGTCCTTACTGGCCGCCTACTCATTCTTAAATGATAAATGGAAATACTCATCTGTTATATTTGGTCAGTGGATCCCTATACAACCTACATACTGCATACCACTTGTGCAGAACTGCAGCTTAGAACTGAAAATTGAGGACAGCGCGCATATTCAGAAATCACTAAAATGGGCCGAAAGTACTAAGATACCATTTATTTCATCATTGTATATTCGCTTACTAGTTACTGGTTGAGAAATACACTATAAGAAAAAAATTCTAAGGGGACAGATTTACCAATAGTGCTAAAGAATTATCTCAGTGCTAGGGCCAGTGGTTTCACAAGTTTTTAGGAAGTATTAAAAGAGCAGATAATTTCACCATTTCGAAGCATAGAAAAGGAATAGAAACTTTCAGATTGTATTTATGAAGCAAGTGTAACACTGATAACCAAACATGAAAACTGTAGATCAATTATAGTTAGGATGTCAAGGCAAAAATCCTAAATGATATAGAAGTGAACGGAATTCATCAGTATAATAAAGAAATAATATATCATGACCAGGTGGGGCTTGTTACACAATATCCAGTTGGTTCAATATTAGGCTTTTAATAACATTCACTAAAATAACAGACCTATGGAGGTGAATTAGATTGGGGTTGGCCAACTATGACAAGTGGATATGCTGGCTGTTTTTGTAAATACAAGTACTGCTGGAACATAATCATGCTCATTTGTTTACACATTGTCTATGGCTACCTTTGCATGACAATAGCAGAGTTGAACAGTTGCAATAAAGATTGCATGATTCATAAGCCTAAAATATTTACTATCTGATCCTTTAAGTAAAAATTGACTAACCCCTGAATTAGATGATTATCTTCACAGATGCTTAAAAGTTGTATAGCAAAATGCAAGGATCATTTGGAATTTTCTCAGTTCAAAGTACAATGGCTGTTTTCTTCATAACAGTCTATTTCTACATTTCTAATAAATAAAAACTGTAAGTAAACAACTTTTTTCCTTTTCTATTGTACATTAACTGAAAATCCAAATGAAACAAACCTGTTATTTCCTGATTAAATTTTGTAAAGCTCATTATGTGGTGGTAACATTTTCCTGTACATATAAAAAAAAAAAAAGCCAAGTGCAGAACAGTATGTATGCTGCCAACTGTATGACAAAAGAAGGCTACATATTCCTATTATGTTCATAAATGCATAAAAAACGATCTCTGTAAAGGTACACAAAACACTCAAACCAGTATTTATGTATTTGATTTTTGGAAAAGATCTGGGAAGATGGAGGATATGGTGGAAATGAGAACTTCACTTTATATTTTCTATTTACTCCAAAACGTTTTTTTTTTTTTGAGACAGAGTTTCACTATGTTACTCTTGGTAGTGCCGTGGCGTCACAGCTCACAGCAACTTCAAACTCTTGAGTTTAAGCGATTCTCTTGCCTCAGCCTCCCAAGTAGCTGGGACTACAGGCAACCGCCACAATGCCTGGCTATACTCCAAAACTTTTGAACCATATGAATGTATTACTTATTTCCTTACCCCTAATCATCCATACGATTCAAACAGATGTTAAAAAAATAGTGTTTTTTGTTGTATAGAAATGTTTTATATATTATAAATGGATTGCCTTTCTTGTGCAGAGATGAATGTGTTTAGAAGGACAGACAAGCCAGTTTGTTGACCTGGACAGATATTACAAAGAGTGGCCTTTAACTCTCATTACGTTCATTATTTTACACTTAATTTTCATGGATTTTGGCCCTGGTATCAAAATTGCATTGTTCCTTCCAAAGACTCTGAATAAAAATCAACAATTATGACTCTACCAAATCATTTTACTTACAAAAATGAATGAATACACACCATTATCTTCTTCAATTCCAACAGGGCCGGCTTGAGGGGTCTCCCCATTCTTTAAACAATTATGAATATATGTTGCCTTCCACCTTGCATATTTCCTGTGTTTCACATTCTAAAAGAGAGTATTTTTATATTGATATTAGACTATGGCAAAGAAGTAAAAAGTAAATATTTATGGTGACCCATACCAAAAACAAGATAAAACTTATTTTTATAGGTTACAACCCTGAGTCTGGCAATCTCTCTGCCCTAATGCTGGATTCTATTAATTCCAGCTATTTAGGGCTTGACAGACTTCATGAAAAGCTGTCTTCCTCAAAACACATACCCAATTCTTTTTTGTGGTTTCACATTTCAGAAAAGATCTGCAAAGAAAATAAGGGAATGTCCAGCCAGTAAAATGTGCAACCCTTATATGGAATTCTAAGGTTAAATATGAAAGATAAAAATAGGTTGAACTTATTTTCACTAAAGAGAAAAAAACCCAGACCTGTATAAATCTATGAAAACAAATGGAAAACTAAGGTGATGTAGTGGTTAAAGAGCAAACACTTGACTGATAGGCGAGTAAACCTTTTTAAATAGCTACATGCTAGTACAACTATAAACTTCAGTTACCTCAATTCTGAAAAGGGAAAAATAATACCTCATTGATTTGTTGTAAAGAAAACTAAAAATATCACTTAGAAACTTGATAGCTGCCTCTTTTTTCCTGCCTTCAAATTTATGCTCCATGTTATAACAGAAAAGTTTGCTTTAAAAAATAGAAGAGTAAAATGTCTCAGGATTTTGCATGGGATGGTCATTTTTAGTTTGTATTTTCAACAGACCTATACAACATCCATAAACCAGTGGCACTGGGATCACCTGGAAGCTTGTTAGAAATGAAGAATCTTCAAGCCCACCCCAGATCTGCTGAAAGAATCTATGCTTGCTATAACAAGATCCCCAGGTGATTTTCACACGCCTTAGAGTTTGAGAGAGCACATGGTTTTACTATGTTGAAAACAAATGTACTGAACATAGGGTAGCATTCTGCAAAGATCCGTTAAGTCATGGCAAAGCACAAGTACAGCATATGGTCCAGACACTTAAATTTAAGTATTTTATAATGTAATTCTCTAGATATTACCACAGATAATGTCTACAAAGAAATCTCAAAAATGGTAACCCTCAAATTACTGAATTTGTATCACATTTCATTTCCCTTTTCTTATGGTCTTATGTATTTCATTACATAAACACTCCTCTTATATACCTCATTAAAAAAATTCCATACAGTAGGCCGGGCCTGGTGGCTCATGCCTGTAATCTTAGCACTCTGGGAGGCTGAGGTGGGTGAATTGCCTGAGCTCAAGAATTCAAGATCCCATCTCTAAAAATAGCAGAGTGCCTGCCGATAGTCCCAGCTACTTGGGAGGCTGAGGCAAGAGGATTGCTTGAGCCCAAGAGACTGAGATTGCTGTGAGCTATGATGCCACAGCACTCTGCCCAGTATGACACAGTGAGACTCTGTTTGGAAAAAAAAAAAAAAAATTCCATACATTGAATCCAATTTTCTTCTACAGTTAAGAAAAAAAAAAAAGCCAAGTGCAGAACAGTATGTATGCTGCCAACTGTATGACAAAAGAAGGCTACATATTCCTATTATGTTCATAAATGCATAAAAAACGATCTCTGTAAAGGTACACAAAACACTCAAACCAGTATTTATATATTTGATTTTTGGAAAAGATCTGGGAAGATGGAGGATATGGTGGAAATGAGAACTTCACTTTATATTTTCTATTTACTCCAAAACATTGTTCTGTTCCACTTCACAATGAGTTTTCCAAAAGAAATGTCCACATTTAAAGTCTTGCCTTCATCATTTGTTTCACTCTGGCAAGAGGGGGGTAGTGTTCTCCTTTTCCTACCCTATCCCTCTGTTCCTTTCCTTCTTTACTTTTCTGTGCCTTTTAATGGCAGGAAGCCCATATATGCCAACCCATACCTCACTTAAGTCATTAATTCACAACAGGAACCGCTCTTGCTAATGGTACCAACAGCCTCTTCCACAGTGGAAAATCCAAGAGGCATTTTTCATGCAAAACTTGAAAAGTATATTAAATTCTAGGCCATTCAACCTTTGTGAAATAGTTTCTACCAATGACTTTTGTGACACTCTATTCTCCCAGTTTTTCTCCTATTATCTCCTTTGACTGCTAATCCTTTATCTGACCTCCAAATAATTTTAAGTACCCTGTCCTGGCAGAGACTGCAAACAAGTGTGCTCAGTCAGTGCTGATTCATGTAGAATTTCAAATATGAATTGTGTCTGCTACATTTAAATTCCGGGAAAGCTGCAGAAAATCCAAACTTCTAACTTCTCTTTTAAAAAAAGGAAGATCTGGATCCACATTTACATGGTAGTAATTATCGGAACTGAATAGGTGGAGTCCCTTCAGATGATGAATACCCCTCCGGTCTCCATCTCTCCTCCACTCTTTCCCACCTCTTGTTCCTGAACCTGCCAGTTGCTATTTGCCTCACAGTGGGCTGCCTTCACTCATTACACAGTCTACCAGATTCCTACAATCAGGAGCCTGCCAGGTAGCCTATTTTCTTATCTCTCCATACACATTCCCGTGGCTAGGATTACCACTGATGTCTTTATTACTCTTAAATTTATGTACTAGCCAGAATCTGTTCCTGACAAATACCCATGTGTCCATGTGACATCATGTGACGTCACACTTGGCTGTCTCCTATATGACTAAAATTAATTTGAAAAAACTGTTCTCTTGATTTCCCCCACGCCCTTCCTCTGTGCCCCTCCAATTTCATTCTCTTAATGTGTAGGAGTCAATTTTAGCTGCTATGTTTTCTTTTCTTTTTTTTTGAGACAAGAGTTTTAAACTGCTGCTTTGCATGGAATGTCATGGTGTCACAGCTCACAGCAACCCCAAACTCTGGGGCTTAAGCAATTCTCTTGCCTCAGCCTCCCAAGTACCTGGGACTACAGGCACCCACCACAATGCCCGCCTATATTTTGGTTGTAGTTGTCACTGTTGTTTGGCAGGCCCAGGCTGGATTTGAACCCACCAGCTCTGGTGTATGTGGCTGGTGCCCTAGACGATAAGCTATAAGTGCCAAGCCTGTTCTCTTTTCTTTAAGTATAAATTTTTTTCTTTTTACTTATGATGGGTACATAGTAATTATATATATTTATGGGATATATGCAATGTTTGATGCAGGCATATTAATATAAATTAATCAAATCAAGGTAACTGAAATATCTATCACCTCAGGTATTTATCACCTCTTTGTATTAGGAATATTTCAATTCTATTCTTGTAGTTATTTTAAAGTAAACCCTAATTATTATTGATTATAGTCATTATGTTGTGCTACCAAATATTGTTCCTTTTAACCATGTAACTATATCCTTGCACCCATTAACCATCCCCACTTATGACTCTCTTCCTGCTACCCTTCCCACCGTCCAGTAACCATCATTCTATTCTCTGTCTCCATGAGATTGTTTTAATATTTAGCTTCAACACATAAGTGAGAACATGAGAGATTTGTCTTTCTGTGCTTGCTTATTTCACTTGGAACAGTCTCCAATTCCATTCACATTGTTGTAAATGGTAGAATTTCTTTTTATGGCTGTATAATATTCCACCGTGTATACAAAGTCTGACAATTAAGTTCATGAACTTGCCACTATGCACTTATGTTGGGAGTGCTGTATAAACAACCTGGTCAGGTTTCCTAACCTTGGTATACGTAGTATCAGCATATCATAGTTGTGTTTATGTTGATGTGTGGTGGTATCCTGTTGAGTGGTGTTCATTATTGTTGTAGGATTTTATGTGCTTTTATGAGAATGTTGGAGCTTGAATTAGAGCAACAAACGTTAAATTTCTTGTTAAACTTGGTAAGAGTGGCAGTGAAATCATGGACAGGTCAGTCTAAGTTTATGGGGTTAATGCTGTAAAGAAAAGGGCAGTGTACAAGGGAGAAACACTTCTTCACTGATGAAGAGAGGTTAGGATAGGCAGTAATGAGCAAGCCACACTGACAAAAACATTGCAAAAATTCATTGAATGTGCATTAAAATCATCAAATAAACATCAATAGAGAAACAGAAAAATCTTAACGAAAATCTTGGCCAGCAACTCATGGCTCTTGCATCATGACAATGTACCAAGATCTCATGGGGCTATCCATGAGAGTGGTTTTAGCCAGTAAACAATAACTGTTGGAACACTCTTCCTACGCACCTGATCTGGCCCCAAATGAATTTTTTTCTTTACCCAATAATAAAGGAAATACTGAAAGGCAGATACTATGATGGCATTAAGGACATTAAGGGCAATATGATGACAGCTCTGATGGCTATTCCAGAAAAGAGTTTGAAAACTGTTGGCATCAGTACATAGCTTTCCGAGGGGAGTACTTTGAAGAACCTAGAATGTACCATAATTTTTTTTTTTTTTTTTTACATTTAAGGACCGGGGTCCCAGTTGCCCCTCGCTGCTCGCTTCTCTGCCAGTGCCTGTGGAGAGCGGCTTGGGGCCCTGTTGCCGAGTCCCGCGAGCAGCACGCGTGGGCCAAGAGCAGGGAGGGGACTGGCCCGGCAAGGGCCGGCAACAAAGGCCGTGGGACTCGGACCCAGCACACCAGGTTTGGGGCACAGCTGTCCAGCCACAGCCACCTGCTCCTGTACCATAATTTTTTTTTTTTTTTTTTTTTGTAGAGACAGAGTTTCACTTTATGGCCCTCAGTAGAGTGCCGTGGCGTCACACAGCTCACAGCAACCTCCAACTCCTGGGCTTAAGCGATTCTCCTGCCTCAGCCTCCCGAGCAGCTGGGACTACAGGCGCCCGCCACAACGCCCGGCTATTTTTCTGTTGCAGTTTGGCTGGGCTGGGTTTGAACCCGCCACCCTCGGTATATGGGGCCGGCGCCCTGCTCACTGAGCCACAGGCGCCGCCCTGTACCATAATTTTTTTATCCATTCACTTGTTGACGGACATGTAGGCTGACTCCAACTCTTGGCCAGTGTGAAAAGTGCTGGCAGCTTTCTCTTTATCCTTTGCCCCTCTCCCAACTTCCTTATCTAACACACCAGAAATCCAGTTGATTTTCCTTCTGAAATCTGTCTTTAATTGGTCTTCAGCTTCCTATTTGCTCTGCAATAGCCTCCTCTCCCCCTTATCTTCCTTATCCAATATTCAGGGTAGGGTGATCTTTCTCAAATATATATTGATTCAGGCCAATCTTTTCAGTGGCTTCCTAAGGCACTTAAAAAACTGACTCCAACTGGGGCAATATTAATCCCAATTTATAATGACATATTTATACGTATAGAGTGTCCTCTTCCCCCAAACACATACACCCCGCCCACACACGTGTGTGCATGCACATGCACCCCTGAGAAACTTATTTGTCTGCTGTTTACGTATCAGACACTTGGCTTTGTAACCAGTATACAGGAGTTACTTAACAAACATACATGTCTCCAATGTATGATGGCTTTCAGGGGTCCTCAAACTACGGCCCGCGGGCCACATGCAACGGTGTGATTGTATTTGTTTCCATTTTGTTTTTTTACTTCAAAATAAGATATGTGCAGTGTGCACAGGAATTTGTTCATAGTTTTTTTCTTAAACTATAGTCCGGCCCTCCAACGGTCTGAGGGACAGTGAACTGGCCCCCTGTTTAAAAAGTTTGAGGACCCCTGATCCTGATCAAAGTTTCTGTGGTAGTAGAAGGAACTATAATTTCTGGAATATATGTGTACAATGGGCTACTGGGTTTAGGAAGTTCAATTAAGTCTAAGTACAGTTAGAAAGAATGATTTGAAATTTCCAGTGTTTGACTGTTTTTCACCTATAGGAACAGCAGTTTCTTAGAGTTCATTGTTTGACAGCAAAGAATATGTACTAAAGCACCATTTTATTTTTCATTTTTCAAAATCCTGAACAAGAAGGATCGAAAGTCTACAAATGCTGGATTAACAGTCTCTAGGTTTGTAAGTCCATTTGAAGTCAATATCTACAAAATTACATTATTTTTAAATGCTCATTATTTACTTATACTCTAGCAATGAGAACAAATGAAGGTAATTACTTATATTTTTAGTGATTTAGTCTCCCTCTTACAGGGAAAACATAAAATATATACAGATAACCTTTACATTTTTAGAGTTTAATAAATACTTGATGTTAATTAAGACCTTCCATTAGCAATATTAGATATATAAAGTTAATATATTATTTCTACTGTAGGGAGCTAATCATCTTGATATGAATATGGAATTAAAATAGAAAAAATATTACTATAAAAATATATTAAATGGGAAGTATTAAATTTGTTTTTACAGTAAGTACATGGACCAGTTCAGAGAACAAAAAAAAAAAAAATAGAGTAAAGGATGACTGGTAAAAGAAATGACACTTTAGTTTGGTCACGTAGGATGTGTATGTGAAAAGGTAGAAGGACAGAAAAGGAAAAGTAAGAACAAAATCAGAAAGGCAGAATTAAAAGAAATATTTGAGTAATGAAGATAAGTCAGTTTGCCATGGGCAGAAGATATATATTAAGGGCTAGCTGGATAAGTAACATAATCAAAAGATTAAAGACTTGCTAACATCTTTATAGCACTCAGCAGGTTATAAAGCACTTCCACACATTTTCCTCTTCCTTGGTCCTCACAATAACCCTGAAATTTAAGGAGGTGCTGTGTTACTCCACTAAGGCTTTAAGACATTATAGGACCGGCTCAATGTAAACATAGTCAAAGCTGGCCTTTGAGGCCCTCTACACTGTGCATGCTGCTTCAGTCGCATTCCCCTCAGCCCAGATGGGATTCTGTCTCATCTGCATTCTCGTCTCATGCTATTCTCTCTGATCTAACCATCGTTTCCTTTTCTTCCAAGTCTCTTCCTACCTAAAGCTCAGCTCAAATGTTTATTACCTATGAAGCTCCTTGATTTCCAGCAAGTCAACAGTTGCTTATTATTTATAAGATCAGGCACTAAGCTAAGTGCTGGGGAAAATAAGCTAACAAGAGAGGCATGAGTCCAATGTGAAAGCCAGGTAATAACTGGCTTTCCCAACTGTAATACTTGTCTTATCAAATCCCATAATATTTCTTCATCTTTCTTAGGATTCTACAATCACATCATTACAGAGATAAAAAAAAGATGGAGATTTTACCTCTTTTATGTTTACATGGATAGAGCTGGAAAATACTCTTCTTAATAAGAGTATCAGGAATGGAAAAAAAAATCCAATGTACTCGGTACTACTATGAAACCAATTTATAATCACTCATACTTTCACATGAAAGATGAATCACAACTCTAGCCCAGGATGCAGGGGGGAAGGGGAGGAAGCTGAAGGGGGGGTGGTTTGATAGAGGGTAATGGTGGGACCACACCTATGGAGCATATTGCAAGGGTACGGATTAAGTCTATCAAGTATAGAACACAAATGTTCTAACACAGTGATTAAGAAAATGAGGTGAAAGCTATGTTGATTAGTTGGATGTAAGCACTCCAATTTGAACAAAAAATTAACACATTGAATCCCACAAAGGCATAAATGTATTCATGATCTATGCACATATGACTTAATAAAAGGAAAAAAAAGAAATCTTAATTATAAAGAATTATAAAGGTAAATTGACTTCCTGAAGGTCACATTACTTTAGTAGTCAGGGCTGCCTTAGTAAATTATAATTATTCATACTGTAATTTGCAATTCAGATGAAAAGTTAAAGCATATTAATATAGAATATACTTTTTGGTAGTTATAAATAAGACCATTTTAAAAGCAAATGAGTAAATTGCTTAGAAAATTTAAATTCCTTTTGGGATTTTTAAAAATAGTACGAATTTTGCTCCAGCTAAAATAATTTTATTCTATTTAAAGATTTAATGGGAAAGTTGTATTGTAACAACTTCAGAAAATTCTTCCAATCCTAACTTCTTCGTGTGAGTACCTGACAGCAGTCCCTTCCATGGGCACGCTCTCCCATATCCCAGCCTAGAGAGGATTTTGAAGAGATCTTGGGTGGTTTTTGGTTACCTCAATTATTGGGGAATGAAAACTGGCATTTTTCATATAAACAGAAGAATTTTTTTTCTAGTTTTGCTATATAATTTTTTATAAAAATGCAAATACTTCATATATAGATTGTACTTTGTTTTGTTTGGAACTTTACTAAGAGCTACTCTTTGTTTTGAAAAAAATCCTATCACAGAAAACAGAGTTCCTCATGAACAGTGTAGAGAAGTTAAAACTGCTTTAGTATGTGAAATTTAATGAACCATTAGTATGTGAAATTTAATGAAACATTATTCTAAGCTGAAAGGGTTCTATTTAGTAAATAAATTTTAATCATTTTCTCCAAAGCATATAGAAGTAACATAATTTTGATTTTTATTTCACACTTTCCAAGACACCTCTATTTCTACAAACTGGTACATACAATATTTAGTAGAAATTGCTGGCAATTTTAATCCAAAACTAATACATTTTTCAATGCTATTTTCTTTAAGATAAAATACGCAGATATTAAACAGTATTTTAAGAGGAAATTTTCAAGATGTCAATATTTTTGAAATCCATTAACTCCTTTTGGCTGATTAGACATCCTTTCTGGGAAACAGGAATTGTAAGAACTTTTACTTTTGTCCCTGGCCTCTAAGTTCCTGTTTTGTAACTAGATTGATGAGAATCACTGACAACTGCAAATTTTGGCTACTAGAGTTAGCAGCAACATACATGAATTTTCATTTATTTTTAAAATCACTTGCTAACCTGAAGAACAACTGGTTAGAAAACACCAACCATGGCCTGCAGCAGGGGTTCTCAAATTTAGTGCCTCCAAGAAACATGTAAGAGTGCAAAAAAAAAAAGTAGCCCTGGCTGAAACTATGAAAACTATGATATAAATCACTCTCCGTTAGCATACCAAAAAGCCACACTGAAAGGGAAGGTTTTTGCATTAGTGATTCTTCCTTCTTGATTTTTCCTTAGAGCCCATCCTAAGCAGGATTTTATCCCCACCACTCCCTGCTACTGCTTTTGTCAAGATTACAGATTACTTCTATATTGACTGCTAAACCCAATGCTTAGATATCATCTTCCTTGACTTATTAGTAGGTGGATCCATAAGCTACAGAACACAGAAAGGTAATACCAGTGAGAAGCAGTTTAGGTTTTTACACTCCAGATTTCAATTCTCTTTTACACTACTCTGTAAAATAATATAAGGTACCTGAGAGCAGTGCCTTTCAATGGACACACTCCCATACCCTAGCCTAGTGGGTATTCTGAAGATATCTTGGGTGGTTTTTGGTTACCTCAATTATTGGGGAATGAAAACTGGCATTTTACACATAAACAGAATATTTTTCTAGTTTTGGTATACAATTTATTTTAAAAAGGCAAATATTTCGGACGGGCATGGTTGCCTATAATCTTAGCACTCTGAGAGGCCAAGGTGGGTGGATTGCCCTGAGCTCAGGAGTTTGAGACCAGAATGAGCTAGAGTGAGACCCCATCTCTACACAAAAATGCCACGCATTGTGGTGGGCACTTGTAGTCCCAGCTAATTGGGAGGCGGAGGCAAGAGAATTGCTTGAGCCCAAGAGTTGGAGATTGCTGTGAGCTATGATGCCACGGCATTGTACCGAGGGCCACAAAGTCAGATTCTGTCTCACTTAGAATAAATAAATAAACAAAAAAACAAAATTAAAAAAAAATCTTCAAAAAAATGCAAATACTTCATATATATATATATACTTTGTTTTGTTTGAAGCTTTACTAAGAGTTACTCTTTGTTTTGAAAAAAATCCTATTACAGAAAACAGTGTTCCTCATAGTATTCAAACCACCAATATAAAATACATGTATCATTTTCATTGGTAGCTCTCCCTTTTTCTCTATTTCTTTCTAGATTATATCCCCACTCAGAAAACAAATTTTCCATACTAATGGTAAAGCCTACTACAGTAAAAACACTGAACTCGAAGCAGTAAGCCACTTAGCCTCAATTTGCTCATATATAAAATGATTATGTGCACTGTTTATCTTGAAGTCATAAGAATTAGATTGATAAAATATCAACCACCACATATACTTTGCAAGGGAAATAAGTCATCAATAGTAATACCTAAAATGAAATAGAAAGATAAAGCACAAAAAGCCTCTGTCTCCAGTATATTTATCAAATTATAGAGTAGAAACTTAACAGCATACAAAATTAGCAATATGTATGAACACTTAATAAAATGAAGTGCTGTCCAATACAGCAGGCATACATGTGATGAAGTGTAAAATTCACACTGGATTTAAAGAGCTTACTATAAAAGAAAAAAAAAAAAATATATGTATATATATACACACACATACACATACATATATATACAATGGAAAATAGTTTCATCTTTTTCTTTCAACTTTGTTAAAGTGGCAAGTAAAAAATGTAACATTACATTTTTTGCTTGTATTACATATTTCATGGACATTCTGCTCTAAATAAGCAATGCAATAATAAAACTGATGAACTGTAACATTACCGATCTTCAGAAATTAGGACAATAAAGAATGTATGCTTACTTCATCAGTGAGTTCTCCAAACACTGTTATGACATCTATTAAAAGACTTGCGGTATAGAAGGACTTGATCATGTTTCTGCAAGAAAAAAGAGAGCTGGTTTAGTTTAAATAAATAAAAACATTAAAGTGTAGTTAGTCTTGTACCTCTGAGAGAAAAAAATTCCAATGTTGATATAAGTACTCTGAAATTAATGTTTTAAATACCATCAGATTCCAGGAACACAAAATCCTTTTCTAATCTGTATTTCGTAAAACATAACAAAACTTGCATATAAATAAACATGCTACAGCAAGATTTTATCATATACTTTTCATTTTAGAAAATGTAATTATGGTATTATCTGAATCCATATCAACCATAATGTATTTTGTTGCTTTTAAATATTATCATGACAAATCATTTGAATTAGCTAGGGTGGTATTTTTAAAATCAACATCTTTGGGCCGGGCCATGATTATAGCTAAATTAACTCTTGAATTTTATTAAAGGTTTATGAATGGCTAATTAGGGTCCATTTACTAAGAAAATAAACCTGCCAGCTTGGCGCCCACAGCACAGTGGTTATGGTGCTAGCCACATACACTGAGGCTGGTGAGTTGGAACCCGACCAAGGTAGGCTGAACAAAAAATAGTCGGGCAATGTGGCAGGCGGTTATACTCCCAATTACTTGGGAGGCTGAGGCAAAGAGAATCACTTAAGCCCAAGAGTGTGAGGTTGCTGTGAGCTGTGATGCTACAGCACTCTACCGAGGGCAATGCAATAAGACTCTGTCTCCAAAATAAATTAAATAAATACATAAATAAATAAATCTGCCATTGCTATTTCTTCTTTCACAATCATTTTTTTCTAAAAATAAAGGCCTGCATTTGAAACCCCAAATCATTCTGAGCTCTATAATAAAAAAAAAAAATCTAAATCATTAATCAGAAAGTCAGAAAGTGTTCCATACAATACTGGATAATTCTGGTTGTACAGTAACCAAATTCAGAAAATAACTTTTATTTTCTTCTTTCTTTACTCACTTGTGAAATCGCCCAGCGCGATCTTCATTGTCTGCATACAAAAACATTTTCAAAGCATAATTCTCCAAATGGGCACAACCAACTATTTCTTGAGTAATGGCTTCATTATCACCCAACTGTTTCTTGAGCTAAAATAAAATCAGATTAAAATTTTAGACTTTCTGAAGTGTCTGTTTAAATATAAATAATATTTAATGATTTTAAGTAAATTATCTTATATCCTCTTTAATAAAAGATATATCAATGAAGTATTGCAAAAATATTCCAATTTATTTAAAACAAAATACAATGGTTACAAAATTTAGAAGAAAAACTTAATGATAACCTCAAAGAATAATTTAGCTCTCACTATCGAAATAACTAAGAATAAAAAGAATGTCAAAGAATTTTAAAATAATGCTGTATTATCCAATGAACTATCAGTGACCCAAAAAATGGAATTAGAAAATGCTTTCCTAAGGATAATCTAAAATTTTAATATTCCCATTTCAACTTCTTCTATCAAATATAAAAAAAATAAGATGAGAAACTACACTATGTCCTAAAATAGTATATTTCTAAGTGCACATTATATAAAAAAAGAGATTCTAATTCTAAAGGAAATTTAGAATTGGATTATGGAAGCTTTTAAAATACATACCTCCAATCAACACAACTTACAGTACAGATTTCAGACTGTAGTATCACTTTCCTACACATACAATAATTTAAAGTATTTAAAAACAACAAAATGCCTACTTTTTACCTGGACTGGCATATTGGAATAAAATGACTTTTTGGAATATCAGATTTGAGTGCTATCCTGTTGCTTAAAAATTGCTTTTTTCAAAGATGTTATAAAGTGGCACAGTAAAAGGCGGCCACGGGATTTTTCATAAAATCAATACAGTAAATACTTCATTATTACAACAGAATAATTTAAGGTCTATAAGGGCTTTAATGTTGGAGTTTAAGGAAATTTTGGCCATGTTTACATGTAACTCCAATTCACTGTATCTAACCTGCAAAATGATTTATAAAGGTGGATTTAGTTCTAGAAAAATTTTACTGGGAGTAGGTCCTTCATCTCATCTACAATAAAACATATCTGACTGCATAAAAATAATATACTTGGACGTTTTTAAACCGTAATACAAACATTATAGCACAGACATGTGTGTAGCTACCATAAAATAAACTTACTCTACTTGTTATCTAATTTTGGTAATGATAAACTCCTGATGAATCCCTTTTAAACGTAGTTTTACACTTTGTTTATGTATTATACAGAACTATTTGAATTTTATCTTATCTGAGAGCTATTTTTATCTTAGCTATCACTACTATACTGTGAAAAAAAATTTTTTTTTTTTTTGTGGTTTTTGGGCAGGGCTGGGTTTGAACCCGCCACCTCTGGCATATGGAACCAGCAACTTACTCCTTGAGCCACAGGCGCCACCCTATACTGTGAAATTAACAAAGAGACATATTCTATATAAAATGTCAGATAAAGCAAGAATTTTACTAATACATTGTCATGTGTGAGAAACATGCTCCCTCCGGCCCCAACCCCATCCCTCCAAAAGACAGCATTCAAATTTTTTTTGCATCCAAAGAAGTAGCATTTGAAGTGAAGGCCAGACAGGCACTAGTAACACATAAATTCCCTCAGTAGTGCCACCACGCCCACCTTGGGCAGTTAATGGTAACAGATGACAGGGGCTCTGTGTCAGCATGCTAAAGAGAAAGTGAGAGAGAATGCTACTGCCCATGGCTGCCTAGAACAACTAGGCAGCAAGTTCTGTCTTGGGATAGGTCTGGATCTGACAACTTTCTAACAATAAATATAAACAATGAAAACAACAAAAAGCTCTGGGCTAACTAGTATAAATGTTTTGATTTTGTTTTTTATACGTCTTAAATCCTGTTTCTCGAAGCAAAATAATGCAATTGATCCAATACATAGGTTTCTAATTCTCCAGAGCAAGTCACACAGTTAAATAAGCAAATAAAAAGTAAGTCAAAGCAAGTGAGGTAATGGCTTTAGAGGAGAGGAATTAGTGAGGAGACACTTTGTTGGTTAAAAAAGAAACCAGAGATGGCTGTGCAGAAGAGTCACAGAGCAGAGCACTACTGACTAAGTGTGATAATATAGCTGGCACTGTCTTCTTCATCCATCGACGCCAAATACAACCCATTCAATTTTCCCTTAATAGGAACTTCTATAGTGATTTGTAAAGTTACACCAGGTTTAAGAAGATGACTTAATAGTCACCTACCACATTTCTGCTAGGAGGAAAGGATGTCTAAACCACAGGAATATCTTGTGCTGGGACCCAGAGCGGGAGAGAGAATAAGCAATTGCTACCATTTCCTTCATTATTATTTTTCACTAAATAAATAGTCCATTTCACTATTATAAAATATATCTAAGAGTTTACAAATCAATCACCCATGTGACTGCACAAGGGAAGATTAGAAAGACAGGTCACTTATGAAAGGATAAGCCAAAATCCATCTGTAATACCATGGAACAAAACAGTATAATGTTATATGCAAAGACATTCAAATCTACTTACAATTCCTCCAGCGGTATGGAGTAAATAAAAAAAACAACTGTCTAAGTTTTCCTTGGGTATAATGGCATTACTGATTGTTGCTAAGGGAAAGAACTAAAATGACAACACCGACACTACGTGTACAAATAAAATCATACTTTAAACATAATCAGAAAATAAATGATCAGTGTTTAACTTACCGCTTCTAGCTGATCCATTAACTTTGATAAAAATTTACGGCATTCAGGAGTTTTACTATCAATCTTCATTCCAGTCTGCATTGCATACAAACGACCTACAAAGGAAAGAAAAATGAGATGATCTGAAAAATTTCATTTTTAAACGTATTTTTCTATGACTGAATGTTTAAAATACTTGTTTTACCTAATAAGTAATTTAAAATTTAAGTAAACCTGGCAAAAAACGAATAAATGGTAAATAAATTATTGGTAAACTTAAATAAACTTGAATTGGTAAACATGAATAAATATAAATTTTACTTATATAGAACACAGAAATACCCAAAGAATGCAAGCTATCCATAATAATTATAAATATTTAGCAAATAAGGCCCCTTTTCATTTGGCATTATGTTTAAAAAAAAAAAAAAGCCTAAGTAGACCCCAAGCTGTCAAAGGGACCTACAAATGAATCGGTAAGTCAGGGCATACAGAAAAAAACCACCATATGTACAAGAGCACCCGCCAAATGCCAGACTAATGATACTGATAAAACAGACAAAATGGGTTGTTGATAGTGGGAAATGAGACCTGAATTGAGGTGTATGGAGGGAATTGTAGTCGTATTATATGTAACTCCCCTTTTAAGTAAATATGCCTTTCATTTAAAAAGGTACTAAAAATAACTGAGATAAGGTTAAAGGTAAAGAATTCTTTAACAGCATAATCTCTTTTTTTTTTTTTGAGACAGTCTCAAGCCCTTGCCCTGGGTAAGAGTGCCATGGTGTCACAGTTCACAGCAACCTCAAACTCTTGGGGTTAAGTAATTCTCTTGCCTCAGCCTCCCAAGTAGCAGGGACTACAGGTGGCCGCCACAAGACCCGGCTATTTTTTGGTTGTAGTTGTCATTGTTTGGCAGGCCTGGGTTGGATTTGAA
Organism: Nycticebus coucang; assembly: GCF_027406575.1. NCBI lineage: Eukaryota > Metazoa > Chordata > Mammalia > Primates > Lorisidae > Nycticebus > Nycticebus coucang. Next base: position 118,513,102 of record NC_069784.1, on the reverse strand, counting down.
CCCACCAGCTCCGGTGTATGTGGCTGGCGCCCTTCTCCCTGCTTTACTTTTACCCCATAGCACATAATTGTCTTCTATTTACTTATCCTCTGTCTCTATCCCAACTAGAATTTAAACAGCATGATGGGGATTTTAGGCTATTTGCTTTGCTTGATTTATCTCTTCTGGCATCTAGGAGAGAGACTGGCCCTCAATCAACATTTTCTGAATAGATACAACATGAATGAAAGAACAGCTCATTCTGTCCCAGTGATATAAATGTCACTTGTATCATTCATTACCATATGTTAAGTTTCCTTGGGATAACAGGGTCCAATCTACATATTGCCTGCCCTACTTAGGTCTATGCTTGTTTTATTATCAGAACTTTTAAAAAAAGGTTTGGCATCTGTTAGTTATTTTCAGAATTTCCAATTCAATTGTCTACCTGACAAACTCCTCTTTAAAAATGTATTAATATACAAATGTACTGTTATTTACCTATTTTATCTACTTATGTTTTTAATTTTATGGTTTTATCTCAAAGAATTACTTAATAATAATGCTTAGGGATATTTCATGATACAGAATTTGAATTTATTAATGTATTCCTTTCTATACATCAAATTTAATGATTTGATCTTGGTGTTAAAGAGAGAACAAAATGGAGTTCACACTACTATGAAGAGTAGAAATGTGGTGCTTTCACTGTGCACCAGACAGCACTGAAGTCACTATGACACACAAAGATACTAATTTGAGAAGCAAAATAAGCATCTTAGTTTAAATATCCATTGCTTTGACTATAAATGTAACCAGTTTTCTGTCTTTTTTTACTCTTTCTTTTAACCAGCCACATTTCTTAACAAGTTGTCCTGGTCTCATCCCCTTTGATCATACAAAGTGGTTTTTTTTTTTTTCCAGTTTTTGGCTGGGGCTGGGTTTGAACCTGCCACCTCCCGCATATGGGGCTGGCGCCCCACCCCTTTGAGCCACAGGAGCCGCCAAGTGTTTTTTGTTTTGGTTTTGGTTTTGAACTGTTGGCCTCAAGCAATCCTTCTGCCTTTCAAAGTGCTGAGAATGAGCTGTAAGCTACCAAGTCCAGCTGACTACACCTGGTCGAAGGCACTCCCCTTTTCAAACCACTTGCATTTGAGTTACTCTTTTTTTCTTAAAACTAATTCTCCAATCATTTCCTTTTTGTTGAGCTGTCAGGTTTTTTCTTCAAAGGTTTTTGTTTCAAAGATGTCACTTGAGCTCTTAATAAATAGGCTGATTACAAATATTATGCCCAATCCTTTAATTTTTCAATGTTGTTTTAAAATACACAGGCTCAAAATATTTATGTACTTAAAACCATAATAATATTTGTGACTCTACCCCACCCAATTCTAAGCTCAGAAAGATACTTTATCTCTAGAACTTCACATTGATGGTCAGTTATTTTTCTTTTTCCTATGATATATTTTTTCAAATTTTACTCTGTAATCTAATTTCGTTTCCCCCTAAGTTATTGGAACCTGTTTCAAAATCACTTACTAAATAATCCTTTCTCTAATCATCTGTGGTTCTTTAATACATTTTTACTTTTTTATATTTCTTGGCTATCTGACTTTGCTAAGATCTCAGATCAAGGGTTACCTCCTCAAATGACAATATCTATATAAATGATAACATGCTTTTTCTTCCTCCAAATTCAATCTTATGATGTTTTACTGTACTGTCAAAATTTCCTGAAGAATGTTAAGTGCCCTTGCTCTTATTTTTAAGAGGAAGGCTTCTAGTATGTATCATTTCCATGCCAGGCTGCTTGTATTTCCTCTTGGAGAGCCAAGACCCTGAGCTAGACAGTAGTTGAGGTCTTTGAGACCCATATGGTCCCAAAGATCAGAAAAAAGAAAACAAAAAAAAACCTGACTCAAGTGTGAAAAGAAAACATTAGAGTCTATTCATATTTTAAAAATTTCTCTTTTTATAAACCTTTTACAGTACATATAGTATTGGCAAATCAATATGTAAATATAATTGGTAAATAATTTACATAATATATTGACAATCTGTTTTCAATGTAATGATTTTCAACTGGTGTACTGTCAGAGGATCTCAGGTGCACTGTGAAAATTTTTAAAAATGATTAATTTAAAATATTTTAGAAAGAGTTCAAAGCACAGTAAGTATATTCTTATCTTTACTTTTTTTTGATCAACATAATTTAAGGGTGCCACTGAACTTTAAAAAAGGCTGAAAAACACTGTTTTAATGTTTTCTGTTAACTCATATGATGGGTAATCAAAAGGCCAACGATTCCTGCTCTACTGCATCCTCACTCCCCCCAAGTAGGCTGTATTTTTTTGTCCCAACCCACCTCATGCCTCTTCCCCACACTCCTATGGCTTGCACCAAAATTGCCTGAACTACTGCTTCAGTATCAGTATCCTCCATACATTTTCTCAGATTCCTTCTCCTTCTTTGCCTTAACTGAAACTTGATATCACGTGAAGAAATCACTTATGTTAATATTTGTGGTCCTTTTGAGAAGTGGCATGTTAAAACAAATTCTTGAGGGACTTTACCTAACAACCACAATCAGTGTAAGCTAATTCTTTGTACCCTCAATGAATTCCAAACAATAAAAAAACAAAACAAACAAAAAAAAAACTCTCATATTCCTCATTAGGGTTAGCAAGTTCTTTCTTATATTGTCAAAGGATTGTAATGTATCTAGGCAAAAGAGTACATGTTCCAGTATCCTTCAAAGCAAAATATGGCAATGTAGTAACCAGAAATTGTTGGGAGAGACTTCTGAAAATTCTCTTTAAAAAGCGTTATGGCAGGATAAAAAGCTTACTAACTTTCTCCTTTTCTTCTGCCTGATATCTAAAATAAAAATACTAGTTGACTGAAGGTCTTATTCAAAGATCCCAACTGACAGGAATAGGTAACCCATAACAAGAAAAAATACAAGCCAACAGTACAAGCAGATCAAACAATGACAAAATAATGGAAATAGGAGATAATGACATTTAGATACTAGGGAATTATTATGAAAGGCCAAAAACAAACAAACAAAAGAAACCCCAAAAACACCCGATCCACCCCCATCCAATAATTCACTGGATAGGACTGACAGTATAGACACCAAAAAAGAAAAGATTCTAGGACAAAGCAATATAAACTACTCAAATAAAAGAAGACAAAGAAGAGAAAACAAAAACTAAAAATGAAACCCAAATCTCTCTTGAGGTGTGGGTATTCTAATACACAGGTGAAATTAGATTCCCCAAAACTGGGAGAAGGTAGCAAAAGAAAGTGATGAAAGACAAAACTGACAAATAACATTCTTTATCCAGCAAAATAGCATTCAAAAATAAAATAAATGCTTATTTATAAACAAATAGAAGCTGAAATAATTCATTAGCAGCAAGCCTGATTAAAAAAATGATAAAACTCTTCAAGAGGAAAGAAAATAATACCAGATTTAAAACTTGAATCCACAAAGAAGAAGGAACAGCACTGAAAATGGTAAAAATAAAAAAGGTCATTTTCTCATTTTATAAATTTCTTTAAAATAGAATGGATTTGTTCAAAAAAATACATTATAGGGTTTATGGCATATGTGTAAGTACAATATATGACAACTGTAGTCCAAGGACAGGAGGGAGAAAAGTTCTTACTTTATATGTTAGCATTAGGTGGTATATTAATGAGGCAGTTAAATTATGTAAGCACTAACGCAATCACTAAAAAAGTTAAAACAAAAAAGAACATTTAGTAAGCCCATAGTAGAGTCTTAAAAAGACTTCAATGACAGCTGCAACCAAAAAAATAGCCGGGCGTTGTGGCAGGTACCTGTAGTCCCAGCTACTTGGGAGGCAGAGGCCGGAGAATTACTTGAGCCCAGGAGTTGGAGGTTGCTGTGAGCTGTGATGCCACAGCACTCTACCCAGGGCAACAGCTTGAGGCTCTGACTCATAACAAAACAAAACAAATGACACAAATAGAAAACCAATAGCAAGACAACAGACCTAAACCTAAACACATTAATATTACAAGTACATTAAACATAAATGGTTTAAATACTTTGATTAAAAGGCAGAGGCTATCATACTGGACAAAAATGAGCCAACAAGATACTGTCAATGAGATTCCACTGAACTGAAGCAATAACCACCAGCAAAGTATTTTGTATCCCACAAAAATACGTTTTGCAAAAGAAAGTGAAATAATCTTTCCCAGACAATCAAACACTAAGGGAACTTGTTACCACTAGACCTGGCCTACAGTTCTTTATACATGGAAAGAGCAATGAAGACTCCACCAGTGTAAAACACCCAAAAGTTAAAGCTTACCACCCTTATAAAACAGCTAACTCAACAGAGAAAACAAAGCAATTAGGTTATCATTCAACATGATGAACAGAACAGCATCTCACATACCAATACTGAACATGAAGAGTATTAATGCTACATTTGAAAGATACAAACTGGTTGAATGGATGAAAAAATACACCCCAAGGGCGGCGCCTGTGGCTCAGTGAGTAGGGCGCCGGCCCCATATACCGAGGGTGGCGGGTTCAAACCCAGCCCCGGCCAAACTGCAACCAAAAAATAGCCGGGTGTTGTGGCGGGCGCCTGTAGTCCCAGCTGCTCAGGAAGCTGAGGCAAGAGAATCGCGTAAGCCCAAGACTTAGAGGTTGCTGTGAGCCGTGTGACGCCACGGCACTCTACCAAGGGCGGTACAGTGAGACTCTGTCTCTACAAAAAAATGAAAAAAAAAAAAAATACACCCCAAGTATATAGGAAACTCATTTAACTTACAAGGATGCTCACAGACTCAAAGTAAAAGGATGGAAATGAATATTTCACATAAATGGAAACCAAAGGTAAGGAGTATCTATTCTCGTATTAGATAAAAAAGACTTTACATTAACAATGGTAGAAAAAGACAAAGACAGTCATTATACAATTATAAAGTGAGGAATTCAGATAAAACAATCCTAAATATATATGTACCCAACACAAGAATTCCCACATTCATAAAATATATTCTATATCTAAGCAAAGAAACAAATAGCAACATAATAGCTGAGAACTTCAACCCTCCACCGATAGAACAAGACAGATCACTGAGGCAGCAGATCAATAAAGAAACACTGAATTTTAAACAGGACTCTAGAACAAATAAACCTTTTCATCAGTGCATTTTCCAAGACAGATACGTTAGCCCACCTAACAAATCTCAGCAAATTAGAAAAACTGAAATTATTTTATATGTCTTTTCAGATCACAACGGAAAACTACTAATAGTCAATATCAAGAGGAACTCTCAAATCTATACAAAGTCATGGAAATTAAATAACATGCTGTTCACTCAATTTGACAAAATTAAGATAGAAATCAAAACATTTTTCAAAAAGAATGACAAACATGACACAACCATAAAAAAATCTACAGACTATAAAAAAGCAGTATTAAGCCTTACATGCTTGCATTTAAAAGACAGAAAGATCACAAATTAACAACTTCACATCACACCTCAAGGAACTAGAAAAAGAATATACCAAACACAAAGCTAGAAGAAGAAAAGAAATAAAGCTCAAAGGAGAACTAAATGAAATGGAAACCAAAAAGCAACATAAAGGATCAATGAAAAAACTTGGTTCTTTGAAAAGATAAACAATACCTGTAGACATCTAGCTAGATTAACCAAGAGAAGAAAAGTGACTCAAATAAGCTCAATCAGCAGTGAAGACAGAGACATTACCACTGATACCAAAGAAATACAAAATCTCATCCATGACGACTATGAAAACCTCTATGCACATGAAACAGAACATCTAGAGGAAATGAATAAATTTTTAGAAACACACAACCTGCCAAGTTAAATCAGGAAGAAATACAAATCCTGAACAGAGCAATAAAGAGAAGAGATTGACCCACTAAGAAAAACTAACCCATCAAAATAAAAAAGGCCCAAATTCATAGCCAAATTCTACCAGACCTACAAATAATAATTAGCACCCATTCTACTGAAACTGTTCCGTAACATCAAAAAGGAGGAAATCCTCCCTAACTTATTCTATAAAGGCAGTATCACCCAGATACCAAAGCCAGGAAATAACACAACAAACAAAACTATGGACCGATGTCTCTTACCAATGCAGATGAAAAAATCTTCAACACAATACTAACAAACTGAATATAACAGCACATCAAAATAACAATCACCATGATCAACTGGAATTCATCTAGGGATGCAGGTATGGTTTAATAAATGCAAAGCAATAAACATGATTTACCACATAAACAAAATTAAAAACAAAGACCAAATGGTCATCTTAATAGATGTAGGAAAAAGCATTCAATAAAATCCAGCATTCCTTTATGATTAAAAACCTTCAATAAATTAGGCATGGAAGGAACATATCTCAAAACAACAGGTAAAAGCCATATGTGAAAACCCATAGCCAACATTATACTGAATGGGGTAAGTTGAAAGCCTTCCCTCTTAAGAACCAGAGTAAGGCAAGGATGCCCACTGTCACCACTGATATTTGAACTAATATTGGAAGTTGCAGCCAGCTAAGGCAAGAGAAAGAAATAAAAGGCATTCAAACCAGGAAAGAGGAAGTCAAACTATCCCTGTTTGCTGATATGATCTGAGATCCAGAAAACTAAAAACCCCACCAAAGGGTTCCTAGAATTTATAAATTAATTCAGTAAAGTTTCAGGTTACAAAATTAATGTACACAAATCGATAGCATTTCTATATGCTAATAACAGTCAAGCTGAGAGTCAAAACAAAATAATATACTGAGGAATATACTTGACCAAAGACATGAAAGATTTCTGTAAGGAGAACCCCCCATAAAACATTAATAAAAGAAATCACAGATGACACAAACAAGTGGAAAAATATCTTATGCTTATAGATTGGAAAAATTAACATTTGTTAAAATGTCTGTACTGCTCAAAGTGATTTATAGATTCAACACAATTCCCATGAGAATTCCAACAGTTTCTCATGGACTGAGAAAAAAATAATCCTAAACTTTATATGGAACCCAAAATGACTCTGAATAGTCGAAGCAATCTCAAGCAAAAAGAACAAATCCAGAGGAATCCTATTACCTGACTTCAAATTATACGACAAGGTTATAGTAACTAAAGCAGCATGGGTACTGGTTTAAAGGTAGTATAAAGACCAGTCAAAGACAGTAGAGAATTCAGAAATTAAACCATGTATTTATGACCAAGTGATTTTTGACAAAGCAGACAAAACATACTGGGGAAAGTAAGCCCTATTCAAAAAATGGGAGAGCCAAATGCAGACGAATAAACTGGATTCTTATCTCTCACCATATAAAAATGTTAACTAAAGATAGATTAAAAATTTAAATCTAAGACCTAAAACCAAGAAAAGTGTAGAAAGAAATATAGGAAAAATTCTTCTAGACATTGGTATATACTGGAATTCTTCTATCCTAGGCCACAGGATACTAGTGTGCTGTGAGAGGATCTCAAGGGTGCTGTTCAAATTTTTAAAGATCATTAATTAAATTCTTTTCAAAAGAAGTTCTAATGTGCTGTGAGATAAAAAAAGGTTGAAAAACACTTATCAAGGCAAAAAATTCATGAGTTTGATCCCAAAAGCAAATAAAGCAACAAGAAAAATGAAGGGGATTTAATTAAACTAAAATGTTTCTGCACAGCAAAGGAAATAGTCAAGAGAGTAAACAGACAACTTGGAGAATGGGAAAAAAATTTGAAAAGTATATATCCAACAAAGGGCTAATATCTAGAATCTATAAAAACCTCAAATCAGTAAGAAAAAAATCAAAATCAAAAAGTAGGAGACATGAACAAATTGTTCTCAAAAGATAGACTAGTGGCTAAGAAAGGTATGAAAAAACGCTCAACATCACTAATTATCAGTAAATGCAAATTAAAACCACAATGAGATATCACCTTGTCACAGTCAGAATTATTATTATTAAAAAGTCAGAAAACAATAGATGCTGGTGCCAACTGTGGTGAAAAGGGAATGCTTAGACACTGTGGTAACGTAAACTTGTACAACTGCTATGGAAAGCAGTATGGAGATTACTTGAGGAACATAATTAGACCTACCATTCAATTCAACCATCCCCCTATTGGGAATCTACCCAAAGGAAAATAAGTCCATTTAATTAAAAAAAAAAAAAAAGACACCCAGACCCAAATATTTATGATTGCACAATTCACAACTGCAAAGATAAGGAAACAAGCTAAGTGTCTGTGACCCGAGTGGATAAAGAAAATGGGGTTAGTATATACACATATATACCACAGAGTACTACCTAGACATAAAAAGGAGTGGAATATTGATTGCATTTTGCAGCAACTTAGATGGAACTGGCGACCATTATCCTAAGTGAAGTATCTCAGGAATGGAAAACCAAGCACATGCTCTAGTAAGTGGGAGCTAAATGGTCATAAAGAGCTGTCATGGACATTGAAAACTAAGAAAGGAGAAGATTGGGAGGGATAACGATCTACCTATTAAGTACAATATACATGATTCTGGTGATGTGTACACTGAAAGCCTTGACTTAGGCATGATACAATTCATTCATGTAACAAGAAACACTTGTACTCCTTAAATGTTTTGAAATTCAAAAAATCCCCTCATGCTGTCTCTTGGTAGCCACACTCTCCCCTAATCTAAACCACTGGCAAACACTGATGCTCTTCTTCCTGAAAGCTATGTTTTTCAGAATAACATAAATGGAAACATGCAGAATTTAACCCTATGAGACTGGTTGCTTTTAGTAAATCCAAACATGGTTTTACTTTCATAATGAATTTTGGATTCACTCGTGCTGTGTGTATCAGGAGTTTGTTTTTTTAACTGTTCAGCAGTATTCTATTGTGTGAATATCTATTCACCTGTTAAAGGACCTGTAGATTGTTTCCATTTTTGAGCAGTTAAGCTAGAAAAACTTTATTCAGTGCTTAAACTGAATTTATAAACTACTATAAATACATATAAAGGCAAAAAAGAAAACTGAAGGGCAGCGCCTGTGGCTCAGTGGGTAGGGCGCTGGCCCCATATCCCAAGGGTGGGGGGTTCAAACCTGGTCTCAGCCAAATTGCAACAAAAAAATAGCCGGGTGTTGTGGCGGGCGCCTGTAGTCCCAGCTACTCGGGAGGGTGAGGCAAGAGAATCGCCTGAGCCCAGGAGTTGGAGGTTGCTGTGAGCTGTGACCTGTGTGATGCTATGGCACTCTACCGAAGGTGTTAAAGTGAGACCCTGTCTCTACATTAAAAAAAAAAAAGAAAACTGAAGCTCACAAAATAAATTTGCCCAAGATCATGCAGCCAATAAGTGACAGACTGAGATTCAACTCAGGCTCAGTCTGGCTTCAGTCATTGTACCATGCATCTAGAAAGAAACTTCTCTTCACATAAACTTAGATAACTACAAATTTTATATATATGGGACCATGTCATTTTTTGTATTTTTCTTTCCTAATCTTTCAGTTATATTTTATTAATGAACCATCACAGACTTGACAGGCATTTAGATTTTCAATTTCATCTATTATCAAAAACCATACCTGTGTGTCTACTTTTTATACTGTCATTCTCTTTTTAAGATACATTTTAATATACTGGACTACTGAATTGAAAAGTCCCGTATAATAGTCCTTCCCTATCTGTGGTTTTGCTTTCATGCTTTCAGTTACCTGTAGTCAATGAAAACGTTAAATAGAAATGTCCAAAAATGAACAATTCATAAGTTTTAAATAGTATGCTATTTTGAACAATGATAAAATCTTGTGCCATCCCTCTGTCCCTTCATCACAAGATGATATGAGAATGGTATAAGATATTTTGAGAGAGAAAGATTTAAAGAGATCACATTCACATAACTTGTTACTAAAGTATATTATTATAATTGTTCTATTTTACTATTAGTTAGTGTTACTAATCTCTTATAGTGCTTCACTTAGAAATTAAACTTTATCATAGGTACTCATGCACAGGAAAAAATAGCACATATAAGGTTTGGTTCCATCTACGGCTTCAGGTATCCACTGCGGGTTACAGAAGATATCTCCTGCCAAATAAGGAGGGGGAGGGGCTATTGAATTTGTTCTCTTCATATGACGCCTGTTCAATTAATTTGTGATCATCAAAGACTAAGAAAGTCTTAATCTGATAAGAATCTCATGCTCCAATCATTTATCTTATTTTTTTCTTAAAAGAAACTGATAGCCAAGGGGACCAGGTGACACATGAAGTTATAGAACGATAGATAATAAATAAAAATGCTTACATAATTTTACATTTTAATAACTTTAAGAAAATGATGCCCATCAATGAAAACTAAGTGGAAATGTGGCAAAATGTTATCAGCAGTGATTATAATTCAAACTGTGTTACTTCCTTTCTTTAGGCTTTCCTATCTATTTCAATTTTTCTATAATGACGTATTAGACTAATGTTTCTCAAGGTGGCAACAATAATACTGCCACTTACAGAAAATCATGAAGGGTTACCATTTATTTTTCATTTTGTGTCTGTTAATACAATGTCGGGGGGGGTCTATTACCATTTAGAACAGTGGTTCTCAACCTTCCTAATGCCACCACCCTTTAATACAGTTCCTCATGTTGTGGTGACCCCCAACCATAAAATTTTGCATAAATGGTAACCCTTCATGCTTTTCTGTAAGTGGCAGTATTATTGTTGCCACCTTGAGAAACATTAGTCTAACTAATACGTGATTATAGAAAAATTGAAATAGATAGGAAAGCCTAAAGAAAGGAAGTAACACAGTTTGAACTACTTTATAACTGTAATTTTGCTACTATTATGAATCGTAATGTAAATATCTGATATTAGGCGACCCCTGTGAAAAGTTGAGAACCGCTGAATTAGAACAATGATAACCTGAACTGGGCTGGGCACTCCTGATGACAAAAAATCGATCCTTAAGATGTCAACAGTGTTTCCAAAGAGAAATAACAAATTATGATTTTAAAAAAAAAGTAAAAAAAAAGCAACAACAATAAAAAAAACCCCAAACCTAAAAACCATGACATGTCACAGAAAAATTAAGAAAAACATAAAAAAAAGTCAACATAGTCCAATGAAGAATTTGAATGAAAGCAAAAACTTATCAAGCATGGTTACTGAAACAACTTATATATAATCTTGTGCTGCTCAAGCTTATGCCAGAGTCTGCTTTTAACAAACATAACTGCATAAAAAACAAATCTTATCAGAGATGCTTAAATTTGTACAGGTGCCAAAGAGAAGTGAAAGTTAAGAATGTGTTATTTGACTCCAAAGACCTTGTCCCTTTAATTTTATAGTTTATTTCTAAGGAGCTGCAAAATGAAATAACTTAAAAAACAAGAGTAACTATTAAAATGATGACTTTTACAAAGTAACATTCGGATTGGCATATATTTTCACCAGTTTTTGGCTGGGGCTGGGTTTGAACCCGCCACCTCCGGTATATGGGGCCAACACCCTACTCCTTTGAGCCACAGGCACTGCCCAGGAGAAGAACCTCTTCTCTTCACTAAGTTAAGCTTGTCTGACTTTTAAAAATCCAATTTCTTTTTGATTAACAACAAAAGGCAACAGATTAACACTAATATCTATCTTATTTACCATCTATCAATGAAGAAATACAGTAGTAGTTAACCTTTATTTAAACTAAATAAAAATTTTCTGCTTGTATGTCCTATAACATCTCAGAAATAAAATAACCATATGTATTTACAACTTCCTGAACTGTACTGTATTTAATTTTCCTATGATCATATAAACAAATGAAGACCCTCAACAACATTTATACACTTTCATTAAAAGTCTATTGATTTTACAATGTCTCCCCCTAAAGGAAACCTAAAAAAAAAAAACCCAAAAAACAAACTTCAAACTTTACCCACTTACTCACAGCAAACTTAAAAAGGAAGGAACGATCTTTCTGGATTTAGCTTTATCTATACCATCAAACCTGGCAAAATCAAAATATTTATCAGACAGTGCCTGCTTTTAGTAGGGACTCAAATACTTTCTGGCTTCATTAAAGAACAAACACAGAGCAGAGAGAGATGTGTGGTTAACAAAGCCTGTTCTTCATTTCCATTCTCTATTTAGGCATCTCCCAGATTATTATTTCATTGGCTTTTTGTCCCCTTTAATTTGTCACCAATTTAGTGGGTCCTTTCCCCTCACTCAATAACTGGTTCACTTATTACTAGCTACTACCATCAATTTTTCATTCAACCATATCTCATCCAACATCCGTCATTCAGGTCCTGGTTTTATCATTTAGTAACACAAGGACCAGAGTGACTGTGAGGATCAAATCAAATATCCTGTCTAGAAGGAAAGCACTGTTGCAAATGCCAGTAGCTACATGAATGTTAGTTGTTTGGCTTCTTTATTAGGTCTAAAGCCTATGGTCATAATTCCCTCTGGATACCACAACTGCCTAAAAATTTAGGCCAATTTAGCAAACATGTTTGGAGTACCTACTCTTTATTATGTAAATCTCTCTACTAACCTACCACTGTCAGGCACTGTAAACGACGGAACACCCAGAACTAAGCAAACCTTTCCTAAATTTAAGGTCTAGAAGAGAAAGATAGGCAAATGAAATAGCAATTAAGGTAAAGATATACATGGCAAAAAGGACAAAGAGAAAAAATATCTGAAAATTAGGGTGTTTAAGAGAAGATGTCCCGGAAAAAGTGACATTCAAGCTAATATCTTTTAAAGGAGAAATACAGAGTGGGTGTGGTGGGAAAGAGATATCCAGGCAGAAATAATATAATGTTAGAAGGCCTGGAGAGGAGAGAGTGTTATGTTCTAGGAATGGATCAAAATCCAGACTGATTTAAGACTCCAAAAGATGATTCAGAATTTACATTATGAGAGGCCATTGAAGATACATATTTCTGGATACACATACGGATCCATGTGTATATGATTCTGTAACCTGCATTTCCATATAACTTTTCCTTGGATTATAAAGATGCTTTCTAATTTCCAAACAATTACATTGCTTTCCAGCCTGTGGATATAACGCAATTTACTTAACCATTTTCACAATATATATTTAGGTTATTTTCAATTTATCACAAATATGTAAGTAATCATTCAGGAAATTTTGCGTAAAGCTCTTACTGTATTTGTGATTACTTTCCAAACACAAGTTTACCAAAACTGAAATTACTGAATTACAGAAATTTCCCATTCTGTCAAAATGTTTTCCAAAACTTTATACCAATTCACTTAGACATGCAAAGATTGGACCACATACTCATTTATATTAAGTCATAGTTTTGCAGTCAAGAACTGTTATGTCATTTTAATTTACATTTGTTACTAATTAAACTGATGTTAATAATTAGTATTTCCTCCTTCAGTAGCTGTCTGAAAGAAAACAAAGGGACTCATTAAATTGGTGACAAATTAAAAAATCTGTCAATTCAGAGATCTTACTTTTTTAAAAAAAGGATTTGTATGAATGTTTTATGTATTGGTGATATTGGCCCTTTGTCTCTTTACTGGGAATAATTTTTCCTAATGTAGTATCTGTTAAATTAATTTGTACTATTTCTGTCATACAGAATTTCTAAATCTTCACAGCCAACTCCATCATTTACTCTCTGTTTTTTTACTAAGCATTTGAAACAGATCTTTTGAAGGCAACAGAGATTACATGTTTGAAGCAATAGCTGAGAAGCTATGCCAGTGGTTGAGGCACATATAAGGTGTGGGTATGAAACTGATGACTGGCTGGTTGTGAGATATGAGGAAACGAGGAAAAGGTTAATTTTTAATTACCATAAATATCAGTGTTGGCTTAAATGGAAATTCTTTTAATGGGAAAAATTTAGAAATCTGTTAAAGAACGTCTAAAAATACAAAGTTCGGTTTTATCAATTACATTTTTTGTACATCTAAAGAAAAGAGATAAATCTGCTGCCTTTAATTTAACTCATATTTGAGAAAAAATAAGCAATTTTCTTTTTAATATTCAGGAAACCAGCATAATATTATTATGAAAAATCTGAAAATGATATCACTTTAAAAGAAAGGCTGAACCAACTCAGTAACATTCCTTGGGAAGGTGGGGGCAGAAAACAGACTAGGGCATAGCCACTTGGAAAGCAGTTTGGCAGCTTCTTTCTCTTCATGCTGAATGCAATTACCATATGCACTTTTGGGCGTTTATCCCAGAGAAGTGAAAATTAGGTTCACACAAAAAACTGTATATGAATATATTAGCTTTATCCATAATTGCTATGAATTGGAAACAACCTAAATGTCCTTCAACGGCTAAATTGTTAAATTATGTAAACACATACCATGGAATAATATGGAGCAAACAAACAAACAAACAAAAAACACTTGGATCTCCAAGGTATTACACCAAGTGAAAAAAGCAAACCTCAGGAGCTTATACAATGTATGATTTCATTTATGTAACATTTTTTAAATCATAAAATTTTAGAAATGGAGAACAGGTTAGTGGTTACCAGGAGATAGGGGCTGGAGAAGGAGGTGGGTGTGATTATTAAAGGGCAATAAGAGGGATTCTTCTTATGAACCGTTCTCTGTCTTGACTATGGTGATGGGTACAGATACTTACCCTTGACAATATTGCTTAGAACTATATATATATATATAGTTCATACATATATATGTTCAAACATTCATACAAATCCTTTTTTTTAAAAAGTAAGATCTCTGAATTGACAGATTCTTTAATTTGTCACCAATTTAATGAGTCCCTTTGTTTTCTTTCAGACACACACACACACACACACACACACACACACACACACACACACACACACACACACACACACACACACACATATATATCTTTAAATAATTCCCAGTAAGGCCAGAAATAAATTATTTTTGGAAATATTAAGTATTAGAAAGGAGAAGGCCCAAAGTGCATACCATAACATGATCTATGCCTTAATCTAAAACGTCATAACCGTAATACACACACACGTAAAACTCGGACCATCTGAATAAGACTGCTGGATTGTTTCAATGTCAGTATTTATTCTGGTTATTACATTATAATACAGTTTTGCAAGATGTAAAATCCATTAGGGGACGCTGGATAAAGAGAACACAAGACCTTTCTGTATTATTTCTTACAACTATCTGTGGATGTATAATTATCTCAAGATAAAAAGTTTAATTAAAAAAACTAATAGGATTCTTTCTAGAAATGGAAGGGTGTTTTAAGTACGAGGAAATTTACTATTCTGCTAATACTTTCTACATTAAAAAGTTCAAAGAAGTAGAGGGGCGCCTATGGCTCAGTGAGTAGGGCGCCGGCCCCATTATGCCAAAGGTGGCGGGTTCAAACCCAGCCCCGGCCAAACTGCAACAAAAACAAAAAAATAGCCGGGCATTGTGGCGGGCACCTGTAGTCCCAGCTGCTCGGGAGGCTGAGGCAAGAGAATCGCGTAAGCCCAAGAGTTAGAGGTTGCTGTGAGCCATGTGACGCCACGGCACTCTACCCGAGGGCGGTACAGTGAGACTTTGTCTCTACAAAAAAAAAAAAAAAAGTTCAAAGAAGTAAATAAGCAAAGCACTTCCACAGGTAGCAAAAAAAATAATTTGATATATATTATTTCAATATTCATTCCTAATTTAAAAAAAAACAAAAGATCAATTATTATATTAGCAATATTAAGACAATTTTTTTAAATGAGAAAATTTAAAAATAATTCCCATTAAGGCCAAAAATAAATCATTTTTGGAAATACTAAGTATTAGAAAGGAGAAGGCACAAAGTGCATACCATGACAACATGATCTATGCCTTAATCTAAAATGTTATAAACATAATAATGGAATAAGTGATAAATACATAGTATTAGGATTCTTTCCATTATGTTTCCTTCCTAATTAGTGACAACATGTTAAAAAGCTAGAAACTAATGTACAGTTCATTTATTCAATCAACAGATAAAATCTATAGGTATCTGCCAGGTCTTAGGAGTTAGAAATTTGACAATTACCAATGTAAGACATACTTCTTACTCTTAGGGAGTTTACATTCTAGTGGAATATTAATATAAGTTGGAAAGAAGCATTAAGAATTTATAAATCCCACTTATGTGCCATATAAAAGAAAGATATCAATCCCTGCCCTCTAGGAGAATCAAGAAGACTGAAGGGTAAATAAATGTTAACAGTGTGATAAGATTGTGCAAAAGAGTAATTTCTAGACCATCCTATAGAGGTCATGAAAAGTAACCTGCAAGAAGTTAGTTTGTACAGAATCAGTAAAAAATTAGTCAAATTAAGAGGAAGGCAAGATGATTCCAGGCAGAAGGCAACACACATGTGTATAAAGCCCCTGAGGTACAGGAGATATGAAGTTTTTATGATTCAACAAACAGTTTGGTAAAATAATCTTACATTTTTTTTTCATAAAAAAATTCTTCCTGGTGGGAATTTGTAAAATCTTATTTGTTCTAAGATTGTAGAAATGTAGCCTTTAACACATTTTTCAGTTGACATTTATACCTTTCACACAAGTTGAAATTAGTATAAAAAAATGTGATTTCTACAGTACTTCAAATATTAACATTACAAATCACATAATTCTTTTAAATTAAAATATTATAGCAACTTTATATCTATCACAATCTAATTTAAAATACAAAAAACTCTTTTTTAAGAGTCAGAAATTTTACATCATTCTTTTTTCTGGTAACTCATATTTATTTAACCTACAGAATTTCATTATACACGAAGGTATTTGCATGCTCAAACTTCTTTTCTTGATTATCCCATCATACTTCTCTGCAACGAAAAGTACATAAAAATTGAAATTTAAATTTTTACAAAATTTCCTGTGAAGGTGTTAGGTGTTAAAATTTTCTTCTAGAATTGAGTCTACAATTATTATAATGTATAATTGATCAAAACAACAAAAACATTACATACTATTTCAATACTTATTAAATGCAAAAGTAAAATTTTGTTAGCAAAGCATCTTATGAACTAAATATCTGAATTAATATTATTTATCCTCATAAAGAGCCTGAGTAGAGTATCAGGGTTCTATTCACACTTTTCATTTTTATAAATTTAACACGGGAAAAACTTTATTCATTCATATAAAGAAACAATGATAATAGAAGGAATTTTGCCACAGCAAAATTAATGAATGCATTAAATTCCTTCTTGGTTATAGGCTAAGAACCATATAATCACCTACCATAAAATAATATTTTTAATTTTTTCTTTCTTTTTTTTGAGACAGAGTCTTACTATGTTGCCCTCGGTAGAATGCTGTGGCATCACAGCTCACAGCAACCTCAAACTCTTGGGCTTAAGTGATTCTCTTGCCTCAGCCTTCCAAGTAGCTGGGACTACAGGCACCCGCCACAACGCCCAGCTATTTTTGGTTGTAGTTGTCAATGCTGTTTGGCAGGCTTGGGCTGGGTTTGAACTTGCCAGCTCAGGTGTATATGGCTGGTGCGCTAGCCACTGAGTTACAGGCGCTGGGCCAATATTTTCAATTTATTATCGGACAATTCAATTAGATTTGCTTCAAAATTTGTTTAAAAATAAAAAAGAGATTTGTTCTCTATCTCTTCAGTCATTCATTTTCTCAATTCCTAACATGTATACAAAAAAGACATTATAAAGATTGATCATTTTGTTTCAATCAGAGCCTTCTCATTTATGGCAGGACAGAGAAAGAATTGGGAACTGAAAAATGATTTTATCTTACCACCCATTTTAAATGTACTTCCGAAAAAAGAAAACCCCTCAGAACTAAATATTTTAGCTGATTTAGTTTAGAAGAATGTCTACCATATTGGACGAATGGCAAAGTCAGTTGTTAACATCAAACCAATCGGCCACATGAGACTTTTTCAGAAAAATACAACTTAACTTTCCAATTGGAAAGTCAATCCATTATCACCGTTTAATTTCTGAATTTCACTAGTAATTCTAAAACAGCAATAAATTGCAGAGCCTACAGGAGCTCATTGTTTGGATAGCACAAGCGACTTTATTTAATTTCACTTTCGTAATCAACTGGCAGCGATATTCTTTAATAATGAACTAGAGTGAAGAGCTAAGATCATCTAATGAAAATTTTTTTTCATTCTGAGAATTCAGAACACTGTAACACTGCGTAATTTTTAACATGAGACACTACCCTTAAGAGATATAAATACTCTGAAAGAGTATTTTTCATATCTAGAGTATCCTGCCATATCTAGCTAATCCTCCCCAACCCTCTTGCATATGACCTTGGCCTCAAATTGTTACCAAGCACTTCCTTGATAAAATCCAAAATGACCAAATAATGGCTAATAATATCCAAGAATAATTCCTTGGTCTTCTGAGATCATTCTCTACCCTCTGAAGAAAAAAACTCCAGGTGACTTTGGGTATCCCCCTTGCGTAAAGTTCCACCCTTTCTCCCCTAAATTGGAACCTTTCACATCCAGTATTTAAGAATCAAAGCCCATCCTTTGCTCTGCTTCATTTTCTTCCATATAAGATATAGAAAGATAGGAAGCTCTACCAATACCTTAAATAATGGAGGCTTCAGTTACCACAAGTAATCTGAATTTGCTTCCTCTGAGGGAAACTCAGGAACCCCTTCTCATTCAAAGCAAAACACCATAAAAATACTCCAGATACGTGAGAGAAAGCCTTTCTTCGTTAAAGTAGAGAAAGGCAATTGTGAACAAAATGTGAGAAAAAATACGGAGTACACTACACTACTTTGCTTACCCTGACCACAGAAACTTTGTCAGGATGATCAAATTGAGGAAGGAAAACAATAAAATTAAGGATTAAAAAACTGAGTACTTTGGAATTGTTGGTATACCTCAATTTGAGGGGCACTGGTTTAACATGCTTAATGCACATTTACAAGGAAAGAAGTCACCATGAGCAATGTTCTAACAGCAGAAACAGATTCATAAATATTGAAGCTATAGGAATTATTAAATAGCAAATATAAACTGTTCGAAGACATAAGAGTGTTTAAAAAATATCAATAAAAAACTATCAGAAATGGTTATGCTGATCTGAAAACAAAAAAAAGAGAACATTCAGAAATAAAAAAATAAAGTAGAAACTCATAAGGGTCAAAAAATAAGATATATGGAGGTGAAGACAAGCTTTAAGAAATTACATGTGTGTAGCACACAGAGAAGAAGATAAAAATTAAGAGACAAGGAAGTTAAAGTGGAGAAGTATCACGTGTTTAATCAAAATTTCAAGGGAGAATCAAAATAATAAAGGAGAAGCAATATTTGAACAGTTAATAGTACAGAATTTTCAGAATTGATGAAAGACATTCACAAAAGGTTTAATTAATATATGAAAAGGCATTCAACCTTATTAAGACTCAGAGAATTGCAAATTTTGTTCCAAATGTGACACCATTTCAGACTTACTAGATTGGCAAACATTTTAAAAGTCTAATAACATCAAATGTGGTGGGTGTAGAAGTGTTCATTTTATTATTACTTAAACTGTTTGTAAATTATACATGTTCCTTTCTATGTCATGTTTCATAACAAAAAGTTTAAGGGCCACCTCAACTTAGCAATAAAAATATTTCTTCATTAACCGTGCTCAGAACAGATTCAGTGAAATAGTGGCCATGAAAACTGGCCTGGAATGGGCTGAAAAAGTTCTAAAGATAAGGATGTAAAGCCAAGTACACATAATTTATTTCAAGCTTACTTATGAGGTTGGGCTGAGGGGACTCCAACTTTAGGGGACTGTCATGGTGAGAAGGTTTTTTTTTTTTTTTAAATAAAATAAAATGGATTAGGTTTATAAAGAAACAGCAAAAGGGAGAGGGTAATGACACAAGAAATAAAGGGATCTTGAGGTATTACAAAGATAATACAGAGGCAGGAGAAAGGGTATTATTTCACTATTACCAGATTACCTCTTTGTTTTTGTCACATCACTTTCTCCCTGCTCTACCTATTCCACCCACAATGACCCTTGCTCCTCCTTCCAGCAAGCCTCTGCCTCAGGACTTTTGTACTTTTTATTATTTCCCTTGTGAAGAATACTCTTCCCCAAATCATGTAAGACCTGCCTTTCATTCTTTCTTTACTCAAATGTTAACTCTGGGAAGTGTTCATTGAGTACACTGAAACTGAAATCTACTCTGTACTCCCTTACTCTTTTTCCTTGCCTTATTTTTCTTTATAAACTTGTAAAAGTCAATATGACAGACTCATTTTATTGCTTGATGTCCCTATCCCCATTGTATGTAGGCTCTATGAATGCAGGAACTGTAGTCACAGTGCTTAGTTAACAACCAGTAGAAGGTTAAAGCTCACTACATACACAGTGAATGAATGATTAATGGACTCTCCTTAAGAAAGCTGAACAAGTATAATGGAAATAATGCAGTAAGATTTGAACAAAATCAAGTCAAGCACAGAGAATAATTGATTTACTGCCTACAGAAGAGGTGACATTTAAGTTAGATCCTGAACCATAAGCTTAACAAGTGCCAAAAAAAAAAAAGTGGACATTCCAAGAGAGTGAAGAATACAGAGGTCTGAAATGGCCTTGTACACTTAAGCAATGGGGGTATATTTGGAGTACGGCAGGTGAAAGTGGACCAGACTTTTTTCAACCTTCAATATCCACAACAGAGCATACAAGTAACTGAGCCTCGCAACTCTGAAAATCCTTTTCAGAAGACTTATAGTTGTTCAGTCACTTGGTTAAGCTGCAGTTAAGTTAGAGCATAGAATACAAAATAAAGTTGATATTAAATTACTGGAACTATGCCCTACACTTATTACGAGGTAAAAAGATTGAGCAAACTTAACACATGTTAACCTATGTCAACCGTGGATTACATGAATCACAAAGTGGGAATATTACTAGCAAAGATCTTAACTACAGGTATTATTCAAAGAAGTCAAGATTAAAAATTCTCAATGGGAGAGAGCAGTTTTGTCGCAGAAAGGGAACTGTCAAATTCAAGAGCTTGTTCAGCAGCAGACACTGTCTTAACCATTTACGAGTTTCAGAATGGGCTTGCAAGCTGTCACGATTAACTTTCCTTTATTACTATGCTTTCAACTGGCCTTTCTGTAATCCGTATCACTACTATCTTTGGAACGTTCGCCTTCGTTTTAAATCTAACTCAATCACTATATCCAGGTTATTTTCAGGATTCCTAATGGAGACAGGAGACTCGTGTGTACATAAAGAAAACCTCGGGAAAAGTGTGTTCCACAGTTCATGCGCCCGTTTGATCAGTTGGAGCATTTAGGTACAAGGCGAGGAAGTGGTGGACACGGACGTGCTGTGGGATTTTTGCCTTGCTCACTAAAAGCTCTAGCTTCCAGGGGGCGGGAACCCCAGAGTTCCCAGGGCAGGCCAGAGGTCAAGGCTCAGGTCGAAAGACAGCGGGGCGGGGCGTGCCCCAAGAACCCAGGAGCGGTGTTTGGGCCCCGCGTGTAACTGGGGAAGGAGGGGCGCGGCGACTCGGAAAGACTCACAGTAATAAGCCACCACGGGGTCCCGCTTGTCATGCTCCTGAGCCGTCCTCAGATGATGCTGTATACTCTTAAACTGTGGGGGGAGAGGGGGCAGCGGAGCGAGAGCCGCCATCTCTACTCCAGGAACCACCACTTCCTACTCGCGCGCTACCGACACTTCCGCTTCCGTCTGGGCGGTCGCGCGCTGCCGCGCTCAGGGTAATTCCCACCCATTCCTTCATTGCTCAGTTGCTCAAGTCTCCTACGGAGGCCCAGTAGGGACAATTTCAATTTGCTCTCTCGCCGCGGAGCCCAGAGAAGGCTGGGGGGTGGGGGGGTGGGGTCTTAGCTGTTATGCCGCATATAGCACCAGCGCTCTCTGCTGGTAGGAGGAAGAAGAGTTTTTGTTTTGTTTTGCTTTTTTGTTTGGTTTGTGGCAAAGAAAAGATAGAAAAGGGGGGAAAAAAGGAAAATGTTGTTTGTTGACTGGGAGAAAGAATATAGGCACGAATTGCCTTTGCCATCATTCAGGTATTAGTGCTAGTTCTTAAAATAATATTAAAAGTGTCCATTGTGTGAGACGGTAAATGGTGTGTTTAAATTTTAAATTAAAATTTTATATCTTGACATACTGAATATAATAGCCAGACTTTTCTCCACTTTAAACACTAAACACACAAAACTTAAAGAAAATGTAACTTTTGTTCTGAACTGGCCAATATATATTTTAGTGAATTAATAATCTGTAGATCATTCATCGATGGAGAATGATTAATACTGTGGGAAGTATTTTTCACGTTCATTATCTTGCCCTAATTCACAGATAGGGTATTTGGGACTTCTTGTTCAATGTTGCTGGCTTATACCAACGGGTGGTAGGCATCCCATTTTCTTTCTACCACCAGTGACTTCAGTTCTCTTTCCCTCACTCCACCTCATGCTATCATCTTTCAAGACTGCACATTTTAGTTACCTCCTCTAGTCTAGTCTTCATCTTCCTTCCATCTATCTCAGACCCCGAGTTTCAGGATTCATGTTCAGTGAGGTCACACCATCCTCAAGAACCAAAATCTCAAGCTCTCAAATTACATTTTCTAATCACTCCCATTCCTCCATCTGCAAAGAACCCATTTTATGTCCATGTATTATCCTACTCCACATTCTTTGTCTATACCTTTTTTGCAGATTCCTTCATTTTATTCTAGGTCTGGATTTATTATCCAGCATGATATAGAGTTCTGTATTCTTTCCAATCTCAGCAATGAATTAAGCACCTCTTGGGAATGTATGGTTTTTCTCTTTCTCTTATTCTCACTGCCCTTGTTAGAAATTTCTGGCTTGGTAGAAAAATTAATGAAGACAAGTAGACTGCAATAACCATAAATACCTTCTTTAAGTCCTCACAATGTCTCATTTATTACATTCCCATTACTTCTTGATTTTCAACTGTGGCTATCCTCAAAGGTCAACTCAGAAACTTTTAAGAAGACACATATCCAAGTCCCACCACCAGACATTGTGATTTAATTCCTTTAGGTTGGATACTGAATGTTGTATCGGTATCTTTTAAAGGTCCTCATGTAATTTTAATAGGACTTCTAGGGTTGAGGACCAGTGCTCTAAGGATTGTCCATAGATGGTGTTTCAAGCTTCCCATACTTTCTTCATGCTAGGCTCACTGCCCAATTGTTTTTTTTTTTTTTTTGATCTGGTTTCTTTAAAAATTTTTTTTGAACACAGTAGTTAAGAAAATGCCCAATTGTTTTGATTAACAAGTGCCACTTCCTTTTTTTTTTTAAGATTAAGGGCACCACCAGATATGAATTCTTTCACCTTGCCTCTGTCAGAGTTCAAATTAATAGCTAGCATTTGCTCAGAACCTCCTATGTATAAAGCATGTTGCTGAGGTCGTTACATTAATCCATTCACTCTTCACCACAACCCTTAGATAATGTGTACAAGGTCATAATCTGTGAGGATGAATGTTCCTTCACTTATCCTGAGGATTTGGTTAAAGTCTAGGTGTTTGGGTTTTAGAGCTCATTAAACTTAACCACTGCTTGACTATGATGTCTCTCTAGAGTCCAATATATTGTGTCTTATCTTTTCTCTGTTATATCCTTTAGGTCCAATAAACAAATGTTCCAGTTTCTGATGAAAACTGCACCTTCCTGTTAACTCCCTTGATCTCTCCTTTCAGGACTAGAGGTTGCCAGTCCTTTTCTTTCTTTTTTTTTTTTTTTTTGTAGAGACAGAGTCTCACTTTATGGCCCTCGGTAGAGTGCCGTGGCTTCACACAGCTCACAGCAACCTCCAACTCCTGGGCTTAAGTGATTCTCTTGCCTCAGCCTCCCGAGTAGCTGGGACTACAGGCGCCCGCCACAACGCCCGGCTATTTTTTGGTTGCAGTTTGGCTGGGGCCGGGTTTGAACCTGTCACCCTCGGTATATGGGGCCGGCGCCTTACCGACTGAGCCACAGGCGCCGCCCCGAATCTATATACTTTCAATTGTCAGTTTCCCATGGGTCATATCTCATGGGTCTTAATATACAGTGTTCTGCCTGTTCATTTATAAATAGTCTGAAAAACTTCAGTTTACATTGCCTTATTTGGCCCCAACACTTCATATGAAATAGTTTTAAGTATCTTTTCAAATAGTCAGATGTTATTTAGCTTTAATATTCTTCTTAATTTTTACCATATTTGCATTTTGGTCAGAAAAATTAGTTTTTATATTTCAATCTGAATTATATATATGGCTATAGGGCTATCTAGCTATGTACTTAACAGTTCTGATATAGTTACTGATCAAATGAAATCACAGAAGAGCAGATCAGTAAGGAATTAAAGAGATTGTCCACATCAACTTTCTCATATTATCTCTATCTTTAAACATAAAAATTTGTAATGTTTACTTAGAAGAAGTGACGTGAAAGAAGTAGATGCAAGCAGGGTTCCTTTGGTGGCTTAGAAATGCCATGCTTCCACCTTGTCAGTTGAGGAGCTAGCATCCAGGAGGCCAAAGGGACTGGATTTCAAAGGGAAGAGTATAGTTTGGGGAGTCCTGGGGAGCAGGAGAGCTTTAGAGATCTGCAGAGGGTCTTCATTCAGCTGAGTCTTGATTAGTGTTACTTTTTTTTTTTTTTTGAGACAGAGTCTCACTCAGTAGCCCTGGGTAGAGTGCTGTGACCTCATAGCTCACAGCAACCTTAAACTCTTGGACTCAAGTGATCCTCTTATCTCAACCTCCCAAGTAGCTGGGAATACAGGCACCCACCATGATGCCCAGCTAGTTTTTCTATTTGTAGAGATGGGATCTTGTTTTGCTAAGGCTGGTCTCCAACTCTTTAGTTCAGGCAATCTACCTGCCTTGGCTTCTTAAAAGTAGTAGATTTACAGGTGTGAGCCACCTGATGTAACATATTTAAATACATTTCCAGGAAAAGAACTACCTGAAGGGATCAAAAGGAACAATACCCAAGATTCACACAGGACTGAGAATAGTTGCTGTTCCTAACAGCTGGAGTGGAAAATCTCTTAATGAGGAGGTAGACTTTGACAGTTCCCCAGAACTGTCAAAACAGGAATAAAGCAAGGTGTTCATTGCTCTCTGTGAATAGGCAATGATGTTACTGGGAAATCTTCTGTAGGGTCTTTTGAACAAAAGATCTTCCCTGTGAAAAATCCTGAGATAAACCAGAAGAATGGCCTTTTGCCCATTTTTGCTTTTTTTCCTTGGACGGCATGAATATTTGCTTCCTGTAGCAATAGCAGTTTATCTCACAATCACAAGTCAACTAGCATGAGGGTGGTATTCAAGAATTTGAAAATAATGGCAGAATAACATTTCCAAACAAGCAAAGGGGCATCTGATAGACAACTCAGAAGGGTTTTTCCTTAGGGATGGGCCAACATGAGCCCTTCAGTAAGTACACCACTAGTTGAATCCAAGAAATCTTAAAAGTAAAGCAGAAAGGAGCTTCTGTTTCTAAGTAACTGAACTGTCTCCTAGAAAAAGTTCAAGAATATTTATGAGAGGAAAAATATTCTGTACCTAATAAGGTAAAATACACAATGCTTGACATTCAGTTGAAAATACTAGCCTTGCAAAGATGCAGGAACATATGACCCACGACAGAGAAGTGCATGTTTGAGGATTGGTGGGAGCAGCACACCTTGATGCAGGCAATAAGGGATGTATTATCTATAGAGAATTTAAAAATAAGAACAAATCAGATTAAAGACTATTGCTGTGCATTAGCAACAAGGGAAAGTAATACTAAACAAAGATAGTGAATAAATATTTATTCTTTTTTAGGATGGGCTATTTTTACCAGTCTTCAGCCTCTTGGCATGCCACTTGGCCACTCCCTGGAATATGATTTTATGAAGGTACTAAATCTTAATTATCCTTTTCATATGAACTCCTAATGCAGTTCATATTAAATAATAGATGCTCAGTAGCTTTTTGTTGGAGAAAAATAAGTTGGATTTTACTCCATGCTTTTATGTGGAGAAAGCGTCAATGATAAAAATCTTAAATCTGGAAATTCATGATAAACATGAATTATCATTATTCTGAATGATTCTTAAGAAAAAATTGAAATCTTAGTATTTGACTATAACTATAGTATTTGATTATAATTATTTCCCTCGTAAGGCACCAGTGTAAGGTAATAATATGATTTTAAGTGATATAAGATGAAGATGGTCATTGGTAAGGCAGGCAGATAAAAAGGAAATGCACCAAATTGATATGAAGTTGTCTTTGAAATAATTTCATATCTATTGAGGAGGTCTAAACATCATTTTACCTGTTGATAACCTTAAATATGGAAGCTATAGTTATAGGATGGCATAGAGGGTATGTTTTTCTCAACAAGAAATATGGAAATCATGCACAATATTATCCATAGCATTTTAAAAATTTATTTGGTAACTACATGTCTATAGCATTTAATTTTTAAAAATTTCTAGGAAACTGGATAAGTATAATTTTTAAAATGTAATCGCTCCATTTCTTCAAGTTAATGACCAAACTATAGAATTACTCTTTGATAATTAATTTACAACCTTTGTGCTTAAATAAGTTATAGTTTACATGAATGCAAATATAATTACATCCTCAAAGTTAAAAGTGCATGTCTCAGTAGAAAGGAAACACAAACAAGTGGGTTCTTCTCTGGTTTGTGACTTTGGGCATATAAATTAACCTCGCTAAGCAGCAATTTTTCACTCTGTGTAGAAGAGATAATAAGGGTTTTTCTGGCCACAACTTGTGATCAGTTAAGATGTGTGTGTCAAAGAACTTTATAAAAGCACTATATAAATGAATTAATTGCACTTCTGTGTTTAGTTTTAAGTAACAGTAGTTCTGTGTATAGTTTTGAATAAAATAAGTGACAAAATTAAAATAGAAAGAAATGTTTGTTTAAGAATCTCTGTCTTAGAACTTAATATTATGTTTCATAGTAGGCATAAATTTCAGACCCTGAGGTCAATTTACATAGCAGACATTTATGTTTGTAATCGTAGCACTCACTGAATAAGATAGAACTACATACAAACGACTGATTCATAACTGTGGCATGACGGTGGTTAATTAATCCTACATTCATTACCTACATGGAAAGCATAGTCCTCTAAATATGATCTCAAAAATCTCCAGCAGCACATAATACCATTTTAATTATAGTACATGTATACACTGCAATGAGAAAAATGGTCTTTTCCAAGTGTTCTAGAACCATACATTTTCTAGTAGTCAATTTTTTCCCCCTAAGATCATCCTACAGGGAAAGATTTTACTTGGAAATCAACAAGGATAGTCTGAAGTCAAAATGCTATAACCTGTAGACTAATTCTCAATAAAACAGCGAGGATGTAAATTATGGTGTAGATGGGTTTTTGAAAAATACATCCTTGATCAATGCTTTTACATGCAGCTTATGGAAATAAGATGGAAAATAGTTCCAGGAACTAGAACAATCACCAGGTGGAATGCCCAGAAAACCTGAAGTGTGTCACAACGTCTTAATCAATTAAGCAACATGTAATTAAAAATACACTAAAAAAATCTCTACCTCTCAAGACTGGCTAACTTAAAAATTCCAAGTTTCATAAAAGTTTTATAATGATATAATGAAGTTAGTAATAGCAAACATCTCATTTAATTACTGACATGTTTTAAGCTTTACACATAGAGTAAACGGGAAAATATAGTCTCATTTTATTGTCATTATCTGTTCAATTACTAATAATGGTGAAGTAGTTTATTTTAGTAGCTACCTGATTTCTATACTCCACATATAGTTCTGGAGTATGATTGTAACATCAATATCTAAAAGAATGCTGGAGTTAGAAGAAGCTCTTGAACAACTCAAATTCATTCATCTGAAATATACAGCCAATTAATGAAAAAGTAACACCATCTTCAAAATGATACCTGTTAAGGATGCCTCTTTTTATGGCATTATTTTGCTAAAAAGAAAATAAACTGTATTTGTTGTAGAGTTACTGTTTATGCACACAGAAAAAGCTTACTTGCGGAGGGATTGGCCTAAGCCGATGGTAACAGAAGAGATTTCTTTCTCTCTTGTCTGGGACACAACTGAACTGCAAAGCCTCATGCCTATAGACTGCAAAGCCTAGTTCCCCCACCAAAAGAATGTTCAGACAGAATCAAAGAAAATGGTATGGACTGACCAATTACCGCTGGAAGTTTAACCTGTTAATATATATATATATATATTTTTTTTTTTTTTGAGACGGTCTCACTATGTTGCCCTTAGTAGAGTGCTGTAGCGTCACAGCTCACAGCAACCTCAAACTCTTAGGCTTAAGCGATTCTCTTGCCTCAGCCTCCAAAGTAGCTGGGACTATAGGTGCCCACCACAATGCCTGGCTATATTTTGTTGCAGTTGTCATTGTTGTTTTTTTTAGCTGGTCCAGGCTGGGTTTGAACCAGCCACCCTCGTTGTATGTGGCTAGCGCTGTAACCACTGTGCTATGGGCGCCAAACCTAACCTGTTGATCTAAAAACAAAAATCAAAGAAGGACATTTTAAAAAATGTTCACATTTAAAAAATTTAAGATTCAAGAAGGTTTGAAGCAAGATAGACTCTTAGAGATCATCAAATCAAATGCAAATCCTGTTATGATATTTCTACTTGTCACTCTTAAATTATGAAATGCATCAGTCAAAAAGTCCATGTTGCTAATCAAATATGTTAATTATGGAAATTTGAAGCAGTTTTGAAACCAATTAATATCTCCTGATCCTGTAATTCCTTTGAAATAAAATTGTAAGAAATTTTTAATCTGGCTGGGTGCAGTGGCTCACTCTGGTAATCCTAGCCTTCTGGGAGGCCAAAGTGGGTGCCTTGCTTGAGCTCTTGAGAACTAGCCAGGCATGGTGGTGGGTGCTTGTAGTTTTAGCTACTCAGGAGATTGAGTTAAGGGGATTGCTTGAGCCCAAGAGTTTGAGGTTGCTGTGAACTATTATGTCACAGAACTCTACTCAGGGTAACAGAGTTAGACTCTGTCTCAATAAAAAAAAAAAAATCCTTAAAATCTTTTGGAAAATTAGATAACAAATCCAGTATTAAACTAAATGTACACACTACCTTAATAACCAAATAATTTTTATTTAGTTGTCATTACAACATTTTTTCTACTTCCTAATTATGGAATTGAGAGAGTGAACTAATTTAGAACACCAATAGCTAAAAGGTACTTCCTGAATTCTTCTAATTATAGTTTTATATACAGATAACTTTTTTTTTTTTTTTGGCCAGGGCTGGGTTTGAACCCACCACCTCCGGTATATGGGGCCGGTGCCCTACTCCTTTGAGCCACAGTTGTCACCCCAGATAACTTTTAAGTATATGGTTTATATTTATATTGTTCTCCAAATATGTAAAGGAACTTATTCATCCAGACTCATGCAAATCAGGTGAAAATACAAAAACAAGACTCATAAAATTGATTTTGTGTGTGTGTGTGTGTGTATCACACATCCTTCCTAGAAGTTTTTTATGTAGTTTAGTAACATGTCTCAGGAGATGTTATGCAGGCATTACATGGGTTAATTTTTTGACCCTCATTGCCAGTTTGCTTTTGCCAGAATCAAGCTCTTAGTTTCTTTCATGACTTTTCCAGCAGAAATCACTTATCACTGCAAATTTCTCTCCCCTCCTCTTTCTTTTCTTTTAGATCTCTGGGGCCCCAGCTTTCCTATCTCTGCCCTTCTCTTCCAAAAGAAAACACAAAGAAACAGAAGCAGGGAGCATGTGGCCAATATAATCATCCCTTAATTTGCATCTTCAATATGAGTCAGCCAGGAAGCCAAGAGTACCAGCAAAGAGAGTGGCAGTAAACTCTCAGTGTCTCTGCAATTGCCTGAGAATTGTGCAGGTATAAATCAGTGAACCCATTGGCTTGGGGTTTTCTCCTCAGATCTCAAATGACCTACTTTTATTTATTTATTATTTTGCTTTAGTTTAGTTGTGTCCTCAAAGATAAGTACATGGAATACTTTCTTGATACCTTATTGTCTACTTCCATAGAGTATAAATTTAATTTCTGGGCACTATAAGAAATTGTAATACAGGCGATGGCAGCTATCACATCATTTGAAATAACTGATGTATTGCTATGTTTGCCTATTTGCTGACTGCTTGCCACAGACATAGAAAAATCTGCAATTAGGTCTCTGTTCTAAGGAAAAAGGTAGGGAACTGCAGTTTTGGTAGTAGATTACCTTGGTTGTTTGTACCAGTATCTAGGACAAAATTGAGAACAATCTTTCTGATCTTTTTTTTTTTTTCCATCCTGCAGTAGCTTCATCATCTGTTAGGCACTGTTGTGGGTGCTGAGGACCCATAGGAACCAAGACAGATGAGTAACTACCTTCCAGCTTAGGTATCTCACATCCACCTGTTATACCATACAGCTAATGGTTGATCATGTATGCGTTCTTCACCTCCCTTTCTCATTTTTCTTTCTCTTGTGATCTGCCAAAGGCTGTAACTCTAGACCACTCCATCGCTCATCTCCACAAGTGGAGGATGACTGTGTCACACATGTATTGGTAACCAACAGGCATGGGGCAGTGCTGGATAAGGAAAAAACAAAAATCTCTCGGAATGATTTGATAAAAGAAATTAGTATGCATTTTTATCTCTTCAGAATCAGAAATCCAGTTTGCTTTGTGTTGCTTGCTCTGAAAGATCATCTAAAAGTCCTAACAACCATTTGCATGAAGGAATCTTGCTTTAGTTCCTACCATCAAACAGTAATGAATGGATACAAGTGTGTCAGACTTGTAGAAACATTAAAGTTTTCCTGTTTTCTGTCAGGGATGTACAGAATTGTCTTGAACCTTAATTGCACCTGCGGAAGAAATGCAGCATTGTCTTCACTGCTGGGATGTATGAAGGGCCAAATAAATAATACCGATCTTCCTCTTACACATTTGGATCCAATTGAGTAATAAGACAAGGGAATAAAGCATATGTTGGTCAAAATATCATCCTTAGTATGTATAAAGATTTGGTTGAGGAAGGGTATCTCTTTGAGAAAGTGTCAGTCTTAGATACATAGTTGTGGTCCTTATGGATATTGTATCATGGTGGTCTTTCCTTATGGAGTGCCTTCCTGCCTGTCTTTGCGACATTTATGGCATGTAAAGAGCAGAATATAACTGTTTATCTCTGTGAAAATGCGCTTACAGGATGAAAGTACTAGATAGTAAACGATGTATGGCCAGTCTTACCTTCCAAAGGAAATATAAACTCACCAAATAAGGTAGATAAGACTGGACTCACATGTATGGCAATTGGTAGGGCATTTAAATTAGGGTGTCAACCTAGGCTTCTTTACATATTAATAGTTGAATGTTTCCAAAAGCAGCAACAATGGCACAAGCACTGTTCAGGCCTCTTCTTGCTTCATGCTTGCTAAAGATTTGATAAGGAGCTTCTACCTCTGGATGGATCTGTAAGGACACCTTGCAAAGGTGTGGGTGAAGGAATAGAAAAGTTTGTGGCCAGTTTCATATTACATCACAGCGTGTCCTCTGTCCCAAATATTGATATCCTTCCTACATGTCTTTGCCATCACTCCAGAATGTCAAAACTACAGCATGTCAGGGCAGTGCCTGTGGCTCAAAGGAGTAGGGCGCTGGCTCCATATGCCGGAGGTGGTGGGTTCAAACCCAGCCCCAGCCAAAAACTGCGAAACAAACAAACAAACAAAAAAACTACAGCATGAAGATTGAAATGGAGGGTTTTGTGATTTGTATTATGTCTGAATGTGGCTCAGATACAGTTCCTCTTAATCCAGATTCTGCAGAAACAAAAGGCAAAGTTATCTTTCCCATGACATCAATATACAAGGTGCTAGAGGGGCGGGATGACTAAAATAGACACTTTCACTCTAAAAGCAGAATAGGAATATACAATATACAACTGTCACTGGTTCATAACAATTCTGAAATCTTGAAGAAAATAATATTTTCGGTTGTCTCTACTCTAGAGGAAAGGAATGTTCCATGATTAAGGCATAGTACTATTCCCTGGAAGCTGCTCCCCACTCTTCTGTACCCTATTGCTTAAGAAAAGTTGTTCCCAAGTCCACTATTGTCAATGACCTGTAGCTCCGTCCTCTGTTCTTAGCTGAAAGTACCTTCCATTTTTCATTTAATAAAGAAAAGTAATGACTGTGTTTGAAGCTAAAAAGCTTCCTCAGACTCTTCTTGTTGGAAAAAAGTTGGAGAAGCAGAATTATTTTTTTTTATAACTCGACCGATATCTGGCCCTTTTAATCTAAACTAATAGTTCTTTTGCTGGTATAACACTTATAATCATTTTTTAGCTTCTGTGTACCAGATTTAATGCACTTAGTTTGAATAGGAGTCTTGCAATTATTTTAAAGACATACCTTTCTCTCTTTGTATATATTTACTGCTGTTTTGGGGTTAGGATTTTCTGAGATCTTACTTTTATGATTTTTTAGAAGCCTGTTGTCTGATTGAGGTGGTCATTAATCATGCGTTAAGTATTTAAAAAGTCTTGTCAAAGACATTGTAGCCAAACCATTGATATGACTTTTACTGTAAGACCATTTCCTGTATTAGAAATTTTACTGATCAAGGAGACTGGCAAGAAAGAAAAAAAAAATCCCATGTAACAGTTCCTGACTCTTCTATACTTTTAAAAATTTTGCTTGCAAAAAGACGTTTTCACAAGGCAATCTAGGTTGGTTTCTGGGATCCTGAAACATGGGAAATTAAGGGGGACATCAACTTAGACATTCTCATTTTCTCTTGTGAAGAGCTCAGTTGATTTTGGGGGTAGACGCAGCTGGATGGTGTTGCAGAGCTTGGCTCTTATCCCATACTCCTGGTCAGATCTCTATGTGAAGAGGAAGGGCCAAGCAGAGAACCACACTAACCTAGTATATACCGGGGAAGTGGGTGAGAAACACCAAGGCCATCGCATAAACGAATGGCATCAGTCTAGCAGGAAGGAGCACAGGGTTCTGGAATCAGAGATTTGAGATCTCAGGCAAATTATTTCCCACCCTTAAATCTCATTTTCTTCATATGGGGATGACAATACTGTTTACCTCAAATGATTGTTTATATAGATTATTAAAGGATCTGAAGAACATTTCTCCTGTCCTCAACGAGAGCCTGAAACCCCTATTATTTTCTTTAATTTTTCTATATTATACAGACTAGAAAATATTAATAAATTAAAGATCCTTCTTAAGCAAAAAAGAATCACTTCTTTCTTCGGTTTAAAGAACTTTTGTGTTGGCCGGAGCGAGAGTGCCTTGAGGAAGAATGAATAACATATGTAAGTCCCATGGCTGTTTTCAGTGTCTCTCCTGTCTCCTCCTGTCTTGTATAATCTACTTGCAAAGGGAATTTCCTTTTTTTATAGTCTGTTAAGATACCACAACACTTCTGCTCAGCTAAGACTAGTGGGATAGAACACCAGAGAAGCTTTGAGTAAATTTAATTATTAAAATCTACCTCTGCTCACCCAGCCCTAAAGATTCTTAATGTGGCTAGGATACTTTCTTAAATTTCCTGAGTAAGTGGACTAAAACTGGAGGTAAAAATACTAGTTTGCTTCCTTAAACTTGTTCAAGGTATTCAATTGCAAATAAAGGGGGAAAAAACAAGCTCAGATATACTATTACTACTAGTAGTACAAAAAAATTGTTGACATTTATTGATCACTATTGTACTAAACCCTGTGAGTCATGTATAATGTTTTGACAGACATTATTGGTGTCCTGAAATTTTTGTCTGATTTTAAAAACATTTAAGACTGTTGTCTAAACCATAAGGGGGATAAACCTCTAATTTTGTGTAGAACTGAAAATAGATTTGAAAGAAATATCAGTGTGCAAAAGCATCATGCATGGTTACTAACATGTGAAAATAAATCTACAAATGTTATACTATATATTACATGGATTAACAGCACCCTCTGTTCTAACTTAGTGCTTTGAAAGCAGGTTACCAAATATTCAAGAAAGAATTAATTCTGACCATTGTTAAATACCTCTAAAAAAAAAAAATAGAAAAAGAGGGAGTACTTTCAAACCCATTTTATGAGGCCGGCTTCACTCTGATACCAAAGCCAGACAGAAATACCACAGGAAAATAACAAACAAAGAAAAAGTGCACGGTAACATCCTTAAGGAGCATAGATACAAAGACCCTTGATAAAATGCTAACAAATCAAATTCAACCGCACATTGGAAGGATTACACCCCAGTGGGATTTATCCTGGGGACCCAAGGATTGTTTAACATGAAAATCAGTTGATGTAATACATTACATTAACAAAAGGAAAGATTAAAAAAGATAGGATCACCTCAATGGACATAGAAAAAGTATTTGACAAATCCAACATCAATTTATGATAAACATTTGCAACAAATTAAGCATACAAGTAATTTAACTCAATACAATAAAGGCTGTATATGAAAAACCCACATCTAACATTGTATTCAAAGGAGAAAAATGGGAAGTTTTTCCTCTAAGGCCCTGTACAAAATAGGCATGGCCCCTTTTGTCACTTCTGTTTAACATAGTACTGGAAGTTCTAACCAGGGAAATTGGTCAAAAAAGGAGGACGAGGAGGAGAAGAAGGAAGGGACAGAAAAATGAAAGGAGGAAAGAAAGAAAGCATCCAAATCAGAAAAGAAGAAGTAAAATTATCTCTGTTTGAAGACAACATAGTGATATAAGTTGGACCCACTAAAGACCACACCAAAAGACGTTGGAACTAACAAATTCAGTAAAAGTGCAGGACACAAAGTTAACACAAAATCAGTGGCATTTCTGTACACAAACAACAAGCTATCTGAAAAGGGAATTAACAAGACAACCCCACTCAGCATAATGATAAAAATAATAAAATACTTCAGGATAAACTGAACCAAGAAAATGAAAGACTTGTACAATGAAAGTTATAAAAACATTGATGAAGAAAATTAAAGAAGAAATAGATAAATGGAAAGACTTGTGTTCATGAACTGGGAGACTTAATATTGTTAAAATGTCTACACTACCTAAAATGATCTATAGATTCAATACTTTCTCTGTCAAAATCCCAGTGACATTTTTTAAATAAGTAGAAAAAACAATCCTAAAATTCATATGGAACTACAAAGGATTCCAAATATTCCAAGCAATCTTGAGCATGAAAAACAAGTTAGAGGCATCACGCTTTCTGTTTTCAAAATGTATTACAGTAATATGCCTGATGACATATTACTCAAAGCAGTATGAAATTTGCATAAAAACAAATTATAAACCAATGGAAAAGAATAGGGAGCCACCAGATAAATCCACAAATATATGGTTAATTGATGCACAACCAGAATGTCAAGAAAACATAATGGGGAAATTATAGTCTCTTTAATAAAAGATGATGAGAAACTGGATGTCCACACATAGAAGAATGAAGTTGGACCTTTATCTCACATCATATACAAAAATTAACTCAAAATGAATGAAACACTTAACTGTAAGACCTGCAACTATGAAAAACTACTAGAAGAAAATTATTAGAAGGAACACAAGGAAAAAGCTTCTCAACATTGGTTTGAGCATGAATTTTTGGATATGACACTAAAATCCAGGCAAGAGAAACAGAAACAGTAAATGATATTTCATCAAACTAAAATGCTTCTGCATATCAAAAGAAATGATTAACAGAGTAGAAAGCAACCTACAGATTGCAAGAACATATTTGTGAACTATTTATCTGGTAATGAGTTAATATCCAAAATATATAAAGAACTCATACGGCTCAATAGCAAGTAATAATAATCTGATTAAAAATGGGTAAAGGACCTGAATAGACAATTCTCAAAAGAAGACACACTAATGGCCAAAAAGTATATGAAAAAGCAACATCACTAATTATCAGAGAATTTAAATCAAAATCACAGTGAAATATCAATCCACACCTATTATAATGGCTATTACCAAAAAACCAAAGATGAGTGTTGCAAAGATTATTGAGAAAAGGGAACCCTTTGTACGCTGCTGGTGAAAATATAAATTAATACAGCTATTATGAAAAACGGTGCAAGGACTTCACAAAAATAAAAATAGAGCTATCTTAATAATTCTAGAAATCCCATTTCTGGATATGTACTCAAAAGGAATGAAATCATTATCTTGTAGAACTATCTGCATCCTCATATTCATTGCAGCATTATTCAATAATAGTCTAAATATGAAAAAACTAAATGATGTCAATCTATGGGTGAATGTATACATAATACACACATAGTAGAGTATTATTAAGCCATTAAAAAGAAAAATCTGGTCAGGCATGGTGGCTCAATCCTGTAATCCTAGCACTCTGGAGGCCAAGGCTGGAAAATCCCTTGATCTCAGGAGTTTTAGCACACCCTGAACAACAGAGAGGACCCATATTTACTTAAGAAAAATAGAAATATTGGTCAGGCATTGTGGCAGGCTCCTATAATCCCAGCTACTAGGGTGGCTGAGGCAGGAGGATCCACTTGAACTCAGGAGTTCGAGGTTGCCGTGAGCTAGCCTGATGACATGACACTCTAGCCTGGGCAACAGAGTGGGAGTCCCTCTCTCTCTCAAAACACAAACAAACAAAACTAGATGAAAGAAGGCATGATTTACATTTAATTCTTCCTAGTAGGTCACAAACTATCTTGGCTTATTTTGCAACTGGCAAACAAGAGGATATGATTCCTATACAGCTTTTCTCTCTAATATTCATTGATTCTCAGTATTTTGTATTGTGTCAGAGTAATTTATCCTATTCCTCATGAGATAACCAATGACTGTAGAATGGGGTGGAATAGATGTCAATTTACGTACTCACAATCATGTGTTTCACAGAAGGACAGCTCAGATAAGGCAATCTGGATAGCTGCCTAGATTCATAAATCACAACCCTTAACCAATTCACATCTCACTGAAATCTCTGACCTGCCAAAATTGTGTTTGTCTTTCTGCATGAATAATTCATATTTTCTGGAATGGAATGGGGACTGGCTTAGTAGAAAGGGTCAATAACCAATGGTGTTATTTTTGGGCAAACGATTTAACCTGTTGGGGTGTGTTTCCATTTCTCCAAAAAAAAAGGTATTAGATTCTGTGATCTGTAAGTAATTTCACAAGTCTATGGTTTCATGATTCCAAGACTTACCACCATACTTCGAGTTATGAGTTATTAGTTCTGAGATTTATTGTTAATAATTTGGATGGTGCCAGCAATTGCCAGATCTAATTAAAGGCCTTATTTTCCTTCCTTTTCAATGAGTTCATATTTCAAATATTAACCTGTATGATTTCCAGTTGCGTAACACATGTAACTATTTTTTTGATATCCCATTCATGCATCTAGGTGCCATAGCAGAGCACTGCTTTTAAATCCAGAAGACCTGAGTTTAGGTGTATTTTTCCACTTTTAATGGCAATTAGTTAAGCTCACTATGTTTATCCTGCTAGTTTCAGTTTTTCCAGCTGTAAAATGAGAAAATAATTCTTACCTATGAGGAACGTACAATTGAATGAGAGAGTACATGAGATAATAACTCATGCAGTGTCTGAGACGTACTGGTTTCTTCATAAATAATATTTTCACTCTTATATGGAAACCAGACTTATTCTATCCAGCTTTGGAGAAAATGTAACAAATGGGTAAAAACTCTGGTTCTTGAATCAGCAACATGGATCTGAATCACATGATTTGTAATGAAAAAGCCTTGGAAAATTACCTACCAACTCTTAAGCCTCAGTTTCCTCATCTGCTTGAGATTTCTGGAGCTGTCTGGATCTGCGGATTTGTTTGCAACAAATTTTGGAAAACACAATCAGCCATTATTTCTTCAGATAAGTATTTTTCCCCTCTCTCCTCTTGCAGGAATCTGATCATATGTATGTAGGATTGCTTGATAGGGTTTCAAAGGTAAGTGACCCTCTTTGTACTCCTTTTTAATGTTTTTTCATTATGTTTCATTTTTAATACAATGTAATTGCAATACAAGTAATTGCAAATACTTTTGTCTCATGCTTTAGTGTGGAGAAAATTAATGATTGCTTTACGTTTAGCAAAGCAGTATCCTCTGACTGCTTCCCTATGTCAGTATCTACTGGCTCATACTCTGTATTATTGAAACACATAGCATTTCTTTAATTTATGAAATGGTTGTGGAATTGAACTGTAGTGCATATAATCAGTCTTGGGTGCATAAACTCCGGATTAATTAATTGAAACCTCACGCCAAATTGCTGGGCTATAATTAGAACTTCCATTCCTTATTTCTTTTGTGACATGTTACCAGGGAAAACTCACTGCTTTGAATTATAATGGGCTAGAGACAAATTTAGCTTTTGAAAGCCGATTAATGTCTTTCCCTGTTGTGAACACCTAATTTGTAAAACACTTTGCTCTCTTTTATAAGGAAAATGGAATGTCCATTTTTCCATGAATTCCCACTTAGGAGTATTGCAATACACTCATTTAAAGTGCTAATATGAAACTTGGGATGCTGATGAACTGGAGCTGGCAAAATATAAAACCATATGTGAGATGATTATATTAACATGTTACTGAGTATAGTTATTTGGAGTTTATGAATTATATGAACTAAAACTATGAAAACCATCACACAGTCTCTGATAGTTTCAGAAGAAGTCATTTTCCCAGCTTTATGTATTAGTGGTATATACTGTTCAAGGTGTAGTGAGTTTCTATACATGTCTTGGTGACCTTTGGTGACCTTATTATTATTTTTTTCAGTATTTTATTATTATATTTTTATTATTTTTTATTAAATCATAACTTTTTACATTGATGCATTTATGGAGTTCAGTGTACTGCTTTGGTATACAATGTGAAATGCTTACATTGAACTGAGTAACACATCCATCACTCATTTCTTTTTTTTATGTAATTTTATTTATTTTATTTTATTTATTTATTTTTTTATTGTTGAGGATTCATTGAGGGTACAATAAGCCAGGTTACTCTGATTGCAATTGTTAGGTAAAGTCCCTCTTGCAATCATGTCTTGCCCCCATAAAGTGTGACACACACCAAGGCCCCACCTCCCTCCCTCCGTCCCTCTTTCTGCTTCCCCCCCCATAACCTTAATTGTCATTAATTGTCCTCATATCAAAATTGAGTACATAGGATTCATGCTTCTCCATTCTTGTGATGCTTTACTAAGAATAATGTCTTCCACGTCCATCCAGGTTAATATGAAAGATGTAAAGTCTCCATTTTTTTTAATGGCTGAATAGTATTCCATGGTGTACATTTACCACAGCTTGTTAATCCATTCCTGGGTTGCTGGGCATTTAGGCTGTTTCCACATTTTGGCGATTGTAAATTGAGCTGCAATAAACAGTCTAGTACAAGTGTCCTTATGATAAAAGGATTTTTTTTCCTAATGGGTAGATGCCCAGTAATGGGATTGCAGGATCAAATGGGAGGTCTACCTTGAGTGCTTTGAGGTTTCTCCATACTTCCTTCCAGAAAGGTTGTACTAGTTTGCAGTCCCACCAGCAGTGTAAAAGTGTTCCCTTCTCTCCACATCCACGCCAGCATCTGCAGTTTTGAGATTTTGTGATGTGGGCCATTCTCACTGGGGTTAGATGATATCTCAGGGTTGTTTTGATTTGCATTTCTCTAATATATAGAGATGATGAACATTTTTTCATGTGTTTGTTAGCCATTTGTCTGTCATCTTTAGAGAAGGTTCTATTCATGTCTCTTGCCCATTGATATATGGGATTGTTGGCTTTTTTTACGTGGATTAATTTGAGTTCTTTATAGATCCTGGTTATCAAGCTTTTGTCTGATTGAAAATATGCAAATATCCTTTCCCATTGTGTAGGTTGTCTCTTTGCTTTGGTTATTGTCTCCTTAGCTCTACAGAAGCTTTTCAGTTCAATGAAGTCCCATTTGTTTATTTTTGTTGTTGTTGCAATTGCCATGGCAGTCTTCTTCATGAAGTCTTTCCCCAGGCCAATATCTTCCAGTGTTTTTCCTATGCTTTCTTGGAGGATTTTTATTGTTTCATGCCTTAAATTTAAGTCCTTTATCCATCTTGAATCAATTTTTGTGAGTGGGGAAAGGTGTGGGTCCAGTTTCAATCTTTTACATGTAGACATCCAGTTCTCCCAACACCATTTATTGAATAGGGAGTCTTTCCCCCAAGGTATGTTCTTGTTTGGTTTATCGAAGATTAGTTGGTTGTAAGATGTTAGTTTCATTTCTTGGTTTTCAATTCGATTCCAAATGTCTATGTCTCTCTTTTTGTGCCAGTACCATGCTGTCTTGAGTACTATGGCTTTGTAGTACAGACTAAAATCTGGTATGCTGATGCCCCCAGCTTTATTTTTGTTACTAAGAACTGCCTTAGCTATACGGGATTTTTTCTGGTTCCATACAAAGTGCAGAATCATTTTTTCCAAATCTTGAAAGTACGATGTTGGTATTTTGATAGGAATGGCATTGAATAGGTAGATTGCTTTGGGAAGTATAGACATTTTAACAATGTTGATTCTTCCCATCCATGAGCATGGTATGTTCTTCCATTTGTTAATATCCTCTGCTATTTCCTTTCTGAGGATTTCATAGTTTTCTTTATAGAGGTCCTTCACCTCCTTTGTTAGGTATATTCCTAGGTATTTCATTTTCTTTGAAACTATGGTGAAGGGAGTTGTGTCCTTAATTAGCTTCTCATCTTGACTGTTATTGGTGTATACCAAGGCTACTGACTTGTGGACATTGATTTTATATCCTGAGACATTACTGTATTTTTTGATGACTTCTAGGAGTCTTGTGGTTGAGTCTTTGGGGTTCTCTAAGTATAAGATCATGTCGTCAGCAAAGAGGGAGAGTTTGACCTCCTCTGATCCCATTTGGATTCCCTTTATTTCCTTGTCTTGCCTAATTGTATTGGCTAGAACTTCCAGCACTACATCGAATAGTAAAGGTGACAGAGGACAACCTTGTCTGCTTCCAGTTCTAAGAGGAAAAGCTTTCAGTTTTACTCCATTCAGTAAAATATTGGCTGTGGGTTTGTCATAGATAGCTTCAATCAGTTTTAGAAATGTGCCACCTATGCCTTACTCTTCAGTGTTCTAATTAGAAAAGGATGCTGGATTTTATCAAATGCTTTTTCTGCATCTATTGAGAGGATCATGTGATCTTTATTTTTGCCTCTGTTAATATGGTGGATAACGTTTATGGACTTGCGTATGTTAAACCAGCCTTGCATCCCTGGGATGAAGCCTACTTGATCATGATGAATGACTTTTTTGATGATAAGCTGTAATCTATTGGCTAGGATTTTGTTGAGAATTTTTGCATCTATATTCATGAGTGAGATTGGTCTGAAATTCTCCTTTTTGTTTGGGTCTTTTCCTGGTTTTGGTATCAGGGTGATGTTTGCTTCATAGAATATATTGGGGAAGATTCCTTCTTCCTCAATTTTTTGGAATAATTTCTGCAGTAGAGGAATAAGCTCTTCCTTGAAGGTTTGATAGAATTCTGGAGTGAAGCCATCTGGACCAGGGCATTTTTTGGTTGGAAGATTTTTTATTGTTTCTTTGATCTCAGTGCTTGAAATTGGTCTGTTCAGGAGCTCTATTTCTTCCTGGCTGAGTCTAGGGAGATGGTGTGATTCCAAATATTGATCCATTTCCTTCACATTGTCAAATTTCTGGGCATAGAGTTTCTGGTAGTATTCAGAGATGATCTCTTGTATCTCTGTGTGATCAGTTGTTATTTCCCCTTTATCATTTCTGATTGAGATTACTAGAGATTTTACTTTTCTATTCCTCGTTAGTCTGGCCAATGGTTTATCTATTTTATTTATTTTTTCAAAAAACCAACTTCTTGTTTCATTAATTTTCTGAATGATTCTTTTGTTTTCAATTTCATTGATCTCTGATTTGATTTTGGAGATTTCTTTTCTTCTACTGAGTTTAGGCTTAGATTGTTCTTCTTTTTCCAATTCCATAAGATCTCTTGTGAGATTGTTGATGTACTCTCTTTCTGTTTTTCGAATGTAGGCATCTAAAGTGATGAATTTTCCTCTCAAAACTGCTTTTGCAGTATCCCACAGGTTTTGGTAGCTTGTGTCTTCATTGTTGTTATGCTCAAGGAAGTTAATGATTTCCTGTTTTATTTCTTCCTTCACCCATCTGTTATTCAACAGAAGATTGTTTAATTTCCATGCCTTTGGGTGGGGTCGAGCATTTTTGTTAGAGTTGAGTTCCACCTTTAGTGCCTTATGGTCTGAGAAGATACAAGGTAAAATTTCAATTCTTTTGATTCTGTTGATATTTGTTTCGTGTCCCAGGATATGATCAATTTTGGAGAATGTTCCATGGGGTGATGAGAAGAATGTATATTCTTTGTCCTTGGGGTGGAGTGTTCTATATGCGTCTATCAGGCACAGTTGTTCTAGGGTCTCATTTAAATCTCTTATATCTCTGTTTAATTTCTGTTTAGAGGATCTGTCCAGCTCTGTAAGAGGAGTGTTAAAGTCCCCTGTTATGATGGTATTATCAGATATCAGACTAAGTAAGGTCGCTTCAAGAATCTGGGAGCATTTAAATTGGGTGCATAAATATTTAGAATTGAAATGTCTTCTTGTTGTAGTTTTCCCTTGACCAATATAAAGTGACCATCTTTGTCTTTTTTGACTTTAGTTGCTTTAA
This sequence comes from Nycticebus coucang, assembly GCF_027406575.1. Lineage (NCBI taxonomy): Eukaryota > Metazoa > Chordata > Mammalia > Primates > Lorisidae > Nycticebus > Nycticebus coucang. Next base: position 118,470,327 of record NC_069784.1, on the reverse strand, counting down.
ATCCACATGTATCTGAAAATAAGATTGCAACTCCTCTTTTCTTCTGAATTCCATTTGCCTGAAAAATTGTCTTCCAACCCTTGACTCGGAGCTTTAATTTGTCTTTTGAAGCCAGGTGTGTTTCTTGCAGACAGCAAATGGATGGCTTGTGTTTTTTTAATCCAGTCAGCCAATCTATGTCTCTTCAGTGGGGAATTCAAGCCATTAATATTTATTGAGATAATTGATAAGTGTGGTAGTATTCTATTCATCTTATTTGGTGAGAGTCCATTGCTTAGTTTTATCTTTTGCATCAGTGTGGAGGTTAGGTTCTGTCCTTTAATTTCTGAGTTCTTACTTTGCTGCTGATCCATTGTGGTGGTCAGTGTGCAGAACAGGTTGAAGTATTTCCTGTAGAGCTGGTCTTGTTGTGGCGAATTTCCTCAATGTTTGTATATCCGTAAATGATTTGATTTCTCCATCAATTTTGAAGCTTAGCTTAGCAGGGTACAGAATTCTGGGCTGGAAATTGTTCTGTTTAAGTAGATTAAAGGTAGATGACCATTGTCTTCTTGCTTGGAAAGTTTCATTAGAGAAGTCTGCGGTCACTGTGATGGATTTGCCCCTGTAGGTCAACTGGTGCTTACTCCTGGCAGCTTGCAGAATCTTTTCTTTTGTCATGACTTTGGATAGGTTCATCACAATGTGTCTTGGAGAAGCTCGGTTAGAGTTCAGGCGACCTGGGGTCCGATATCCCTCTGAAAGCAGTGTGTCAGAATCTTTGGTGATATTTGGGAAATTTTCTTTTATAATATTCTCTAGTGTGGCTTCCATTCCTCTGGGGCATTCTTCTTCCCCTTCTGGAATTCCTATAACTTGTATGTTGGAACGCTTCATAAAGTCCCATAATTCTGACAGGGAACGTTCTGCTTTCTCTCTCTTCTTTTCTGCCTCTTTTACTATCTGAGTTATCTCAAGAACTTTGTCTTCTACCTCTGAAATTCTTTCTTCTGCATGGTCTAACCTATTGCTGATACTTTCCATTGCATCTTTAAGTTCCCTAATTGACTGTTTCAGTTCCTTCAGCTCTGCTATATCCTTTCTATATTCTTCATATCGTTCATCTCTGATTTGATTCTGTTTTTGGATTTACTTTTGGTTATTTTCCACTTTATTAGCAGTTTCCTTCATTGTTTCCATCATTTCTTTCATTGTTTTCAACATGTGTATTCTAAATTCCCTTTCTGTCATTCCTAATGTTTCTTTATAGGTGGAATCCTCTGCAGTAGCTTGCCGCACCCTCGGCAACAAGCCGCAGCGAGGTGGCGCTGTCCGCGTTATAGAACGCATGGTAAGGTGGTCTGTGCTCCTCGGAGCGAAGCCCCCAGCACCTCCAGTGTGCACAGCGACAGAAATGTTGCCTAGCATGCTGTTTTTTGACGCAATCTCATGAGGGACATGGCATATTATTAAGAAACTCTTATGTGTTGCTGAATACTTGTTTGTCTTGTCAAAACAATCTATAAGATTTTAAGAATAAACACAGTGGTTTACTGATCCAGATTAAGCACAGCAAGAATGGCTGTGTCAGACTCAGTGGCTCCAAGTAAGCCTGGTCAACAGCACGTCCCTACCATAAATGTCAGTGACTTGAGACAATGCAGGCACAGCAAACAAGATGTTCCAACATGACATACACTATCACCACCTGCAGTAAAACTTTACTTAGAAAAACATCTTACTTCACTAATTTTCATATGTAATACAAATCAATAGAGTAGTTTAATGTTTAACAAACAATTAATTATGAATCAAAGTATAGTTACTAATAAGAGTAAAAATATATAGAAAATATATATAGAAGTAGTCAAGCATTATACGTAAAAGAATATGTTCAGCTATTTTTAAAAGAAATTATAAGAAACTGAGAACAATTACAGAGCTAAGAGAAGTCACAAGCCTTGACATTCCTAGATAAGAGGAAGTAACCAGGTGTTAAAAATAAACCACCTCCCTCCGGAGAGCAAAACCTTGAAAAGATAAACCACCTCCCTCCGGAGAGCAAAACCTTGAAAACATGTAATGCATGATAAACCGCATATGCAGACACAAAGATAATTTATAAGCATAAGCAAAATAAAGATTGCATTGTTTGAACCTTGGAAAGAAAATGTATAAATACCAACATATACTCTCAGTAAAATTTACAGCTGCTTCCTTCATCACATGCTGTGTGGCAGTCTGTCATTTATCCTGCGTCGACCTTTCAACCAACCTGTACCGTTCACCCTGAGCACCCTCGGACTGAGGCCCATCGACCGGCGGTCCGCGGCAGTAGCTACCTCATGGTCCCTTGGTGGGGTTGTTCTGGACTGGTTCTTCATGTTGCCTGGAGTTTTCTGCTGATTCTTCCTCATGAGTGATTTCTTTTATTTGTTTCCTTGCCCTAATTTTCCTTTCACCTCCTCTTGCTCTTTAAGTTCTTGTGCCTGTGGACTAAGGGTTATAGGACCAGAAGGGTGAGAAGGTGGAAGAGCAAAAATGGGATGAAAGAAAGGAGGACCGAGTGATAAGAAAAATAGAGAAAGTTGAGGGGGTGGGTAAAAGGAATATTGACAAAAAGAAGAGAGGCACAGAAAGAGGGAGACAGAGCAATATAGGTGTACAATAGAGTACTTTGACACAACCTTAAAAAAATCCCACCTTCTGGGGGTGCCCAGTTGGGTGGTCCTTGAGGTCAGCAGCTCTTTGCTAACCTGATCAGACACAGTACCCCACCTCCACCAAGTAGAGAGGAAAGACAAAAATGCTATAAATCAAACCAAAACAAGCAAACAGAAAATTTTATGGGATAAAATTGGGTGAAAAACCACATAATAGCAGTAGAAACACTAGCAAAAATGAAGGTCTAATTATTGAAAAAGACAGCAATGGGAAATTATGATTAAACTAGAAAAATTGAGAAAGAAAAAGATCTGTATGGAAAAGGTTGAACTTAAAAAACAAAACAACATCAACAGCATCAAAATAAACAAAAAGAAACAACCAAACCAAAACAAACAAATAAACAAAAAAAACGAAAAAAAAAAACAAACAACCAAAAACAAAGCAGTATGTATATGTTATTGAATATTGTCTGGGCAACACGTGGTCTTCTGGGGTATGAGATGTTAATCACAGTTCTGATACGACTGGAAGCTGCTGATTTCTCAAACCCCAGCAGGTAGACACCCTAAATCTCTCTTCAGCCCACTTAAAAGGCACTTTGAACTTGTAAACTTGCTGAGCAGAAGCTTTCCCAGGGAAGTACTTGTCTCTGGAATCACTGCTGAAGTGGCTATCCACTTACCCAGTGTGCCAAAACTGGTCTCACTCTGCCCCTGAGGGTTAGGGCTGCAAGGCGGCTCAGACCCTGCCCTTAGGCTACTTGGTCGCTGGGTTACCAGCTCCCACCCAATTCTAGATTTGCGACCCTGAGGGCAGAGCTTGCCGGGGCAGATCGCTCACAATGGCTCCCTGTGTCCCACAGCCAAACACTATTAGCTCCGTCTGGCTCAGCAGCTCAGACTGGGGCCCTAGACAACAGCCAAATTTCTCCACACTCCCGCTCAGGCTCTCCCCAAGGCAGTTCAATAGAGTGCCAAGTCCAAAGACACCAAAACAGTTCACAGGTAAGGCCTTTCTGGTTTGCAGTCTCGCTGCTACTGAACTTACAGTTGCGGGCGGGTTTAGACGGATTGAACACACGCGACCACTTGCCGGTTTTCCACTGTTTTAGTCCTCCTCTTGGGGTCCAGAAGTCTCTTGCTGACTCACTGTGTCCTCACAGGGGTGATGATAGGCAGATCCCACCAGCCAGAGATGCCTGGAGTCGTATCTCCCCAGACTCACAGTGCCCAGATGCAAGGAAGCTGTTACACGGCCACCATCTTTCTCCGCCTCCCATCACTCATTTCTTAATAGTTTTGAAATGTATACTCATTTCTTAATAGTTTTGAAATGTACCATTGCATCATGCACATTAGGTGATATCCTCCCAAATACCCTCCCTCCTTCTATATACCCCCTCCCCTTCCCTCTCTCTCCTCTTCCCTTCTACTTTCTGGACTATGGTTATTTTTTGCCATTCATATGAGTGTGTAGGTGATTATGTATTCATTTCATAGTGGTATTGAGTACATTGGATACTTCCCCCCCTATTCTTGAGATACTTTACTAAGAAGAATATGTTCCAGCTCCATCCAGGTAAACATAAGAGATGTGAAGTCTCCATCCTTTTTATGGCTGCATAGTATTCCATGGTGTACATATACCACAATTTGTTAATCCATTCATAGGTCAGTGGGCACTTGAGTGTTTCCATGTCTTGGCTATTATGAATTGGGCTGCAATAAACATTCTGGTGCATGTATTTGTTGTAAAATAATTTTTGGTCATCTAGGTATATACCTAGTAGAGGAATTGTAGGATCAAATGGTAGGTCTACTTTTAGTTCCTTAAGCATTCTCCAAACTTCTTTCCAAAGTGGTGACCTTATTATTATAAACATTATTGCATACACAAATGAATGGAAGCCAATCCCAGTATTTGTGTTATTGGGATTATTGTCAAGTCCATACTTCTTAAATATTAGCAGGACTACATTTCTTGAACTCTGATCTTATTTTCTTCTATTCTTGGCATCCACTACACCCATACAGACACACAAACCCAGAGAGAGAAAATAGATCTGAGGAAGGTAGCATCTTATTAATGCTCTGACCTTGTTGTAAAGTTATGATAAATTCTGAAAAAGAGACTTGTTACCATGATCCATCATTTCCATTCAATTAAGGAGAATAATGTCCATTTTATGAAAGCCAATTTGTGAAAAAATCAGATTACTAGCCACAAAAAAGTCAAAGCCACCTAGTTACTTGAAAAAAAGAAAAGAATATAAAATAGTGTAGAGATGATTCTCTACACAACACCAAAGAAAAAAGTCTTAGCCTTGACTTCTGCATCCTCTTTAAAGCAACAAGATAATTTGTTTTTCTGACCTAGGCTCATTCAAATTCTTGTTTTCTCTGGCAAATTCATTATCAGTCTTTTAACCTCTCCAGAACGCTTTGCAACTGCGTGTATGCGGCTTTGAGCAGGGCTTTTCCTTTGTCATGGGTTTTTCATGTGAAGCAACCCCTGGGGAATCAGAAGGGCTGGCCAAGAAGATGTGAATGTGGAGGGAATTGGGTTTAAAGATGATTTCTGTTGAACATTAATATACTTGCACATGGAGAGTGAGATGGACTTCAATATTTGGCCACATTTGTATTTATAAAACATTGGAACCTCCATGGGAAAAGATAACATTTTAAGTAGTTATCTTTTATATTTATAATAATCATTTACATGTCTACAGATATTTAGATGTTGTTAAGTTTGGTAAGGCTACTTGTTATACTTGTATGTGTAGATAAGAAAAGATGCAAATCGAGCATTGTTTGAGTCCTCAAAACCTATGGTCCACCTACAAAATGTATATGGTGGAAAAATAACTGTAATGAATGTACTTCATCAGAAACATGAAATTACTTAATTTAAATTTTATTTTTAATGATTTTATGTTATATTATTTTATTACTTCTGACAAGATCTATAGGAAGATGATGAAAGAGCGAAAGTTTGTGAGAGAATCTTTTCTCATATAGAATATTTTTATTTTATAAACCTAACCAATATCAAATGCCGATTAACTTCATACTTACTGACATTAAGTTCTTCATGTGCTTCATGAATCTTTCAGTACATTGAGCAAAATTAGAAGTTTGAATTGCTAAATTTTTATTAATAAAATCTTCATCTGCCACGTTCAGTATGTATGATTCAATCTATTTTCAGAACTGAAAAGTAAATGACTTTAGGCTATAAAAATAATCTTCCTAGTTTTATAGAAATCAGAACACAATATAAAAGGAATTTTTAAATCATCTAATGTAGAACATTTCTATCCAGTGAAATTACATAATTCAGCTTTTCCAAACACTAAGCTCAATTGACTCTCAAAATAGCAGTTAGCTTGGATCACAAATTAAATTCAGTTGTCTCATTTAACATGTCTTCAAAACAATTAAATAGAATGAAAATGCCATTGCATTATAGGTTAAATTGTATACAATGGTTTACATTTTAATGTTTTATGGCTTTCAAATTTTTTTCATATAAATTATTTTATACAATTTTTGTTACAAATCTGTGAGATCAATAAGGCAGGTACAGCTTAATAAAATTTGCTTTTGCCAATTCAAATCTTTTAATCAAATTAAGTATATTCATGTAAGTGAAATTTAAAAATAGGTCTTTTCTGACATGACATTCACTGCTCTGGCTACTGCAACTATACTTAAATGACACTGATGAAAACAAAATACTGGAGACATAACCATTCTATTGTCATCCTTTTGTTGCTTTGATTTGGTTCTTTTATATTCACAGCCATTGACTTGAAAAGGAGAATTACAAGATGTGAGCGGCGCTCAGTAGGTGGCGCTAATGAGACATACACTATCAAATTGTCAAATCCTATTGCCAGAGAAGATTTATTATATACTTTAGCAGTAAGGATGTTGGGATTAAAGGCAGGCTGATTGTACTGTCTCTCATTTAGGGAGTGCAGATGCTGTATCAAATTATTAAAAGATTTATTCAATTCCTGATTTATACAAATTTGAGAACAATGTTTATTTTCTTTTCTACTTCATAATATTTGAAAAAAAAAAGCATCTTCAACTCAAAACTAAGTCTAGTCCTTTGCTTATCTGAGGTGCTGTCTAGTAGATGCTGCAAGAAGGTAAAAACTGGATTGCACTGCAGTGATTCTGTTAAGTATAAAATATGGAATTCAAATGAGATTCTTGGGAGCTTAAAAGTACTAAGAAATCATAATCTTGCTTATCTTTGAGAAATAACAGCAGGTTATTCACAAGTTTCCCATTCTGGCCAAGTGTTACATGTTGGAAAATAGCTTTTTAATTTTTAACTCTATTGAACATTCAGAATGAAAATCAGATGTACAATGGCAATTAAATAGATTTTTTAGAATAAGCAAATACTATATAATTATGAAGGACTGAAGTATTTGCTTACCCTGTCAATATAAGAATTAAATTACAACATTCCCCTACGTATTAGAAAGTGCCTTGATGACTTGCAGTAAGTTATTTGGGAGCCATCTCGCCAAGAAAGAAAGAGCTGCCACTTCAAAGGGGACTCAACAGGGATTTACTAAAAGCTGACTAATGCATGCTCTCTGAAGTCACCTTTCTACACAGATTAAATTGGCATTGATGTTTTTGATATCCTAAGTTTTCCATTTTTACTTTTCTTTCAATAATAAACAATCTCATCTCAATTTTATGTTTTACTTTGCACAAAACCACTTATTTCTTTTTTTTATAATTCTGTTTGAAACTAGAAGATAGATAAAACTATGTTAGAGAAGTTCCCTTCCAATATGATTAAGGTTAGGAGATTCATGCATAAATGATGGGTAGTTAATTTTTTTTACATGTAACATTAATAATTGAAAAACTCATAGAAATCATGTTACTATATAACCATAACAATTTTTCTCACTAAGACAATCATTTAACTCTGCTTGGTTTTCATCAACAAATCAGAAATTATGACTTTTATTCATTCCCCTTTCCTAAGAGAAATGACACCTTCTCTGGTACCAGGGTTTGTTGTGTAGAAGCTATGTCTTGGTAATTTCAAGATACAGTTGGTTCATAAGCATAAGTACAGATTTTTTTTATCATGTTAAAGATTGGATTGAAATGGTTTCCTGATTGGAGGAGTCTTGCAAAATAGCTAATCAATTTCTCTAACTTTAAAAAAAAATTCAGAATATTATAGGATTACACATGTTTTGGTTACACAGTTTGCTTTTGTATGTTTTAAGTCAAAGTTGTAAGTGTGCCCTTCATTCAAAAAGTGTGCATTGTACCTGTTATGTTGAATTTACTCATCCCCTCTCTCCTACTTTTATTCTATTGTGTTTTGCTTCCATATGTGCACATAAGTGTCAATCAACAATACCAATTTAGTATCGAGTATGTGTGGCGTTTGTTTTTCCATTCTTGTAACTAGATATTTATTTACCCCCGACCAAAAAAAAATTTATAAAAAAGACACTTGCACTCTAATATTCATAGCAGCAAAATTCATAGTTGCAATGATGTGGAAACAACCCAGGTGCCCATTGATTCATGAATGGATTAATAAAATGTGGTACATTTAGACCATGGAATACTACTCAGCCTTTAAAAAAAATGGCGACCTCGTATCTTTTATAACAGCCAATCAGCTTCTTAGTGCAATTGTTGGAGAAAAACTTAAAGAATGTATTTCCTCCTTCCACAAATTCCATAACTGGGTATGTCTTATTTTGATTTGTCCACAAGGCCAAGGCTGTTAAGGAGACTGATGTAAATTATATGAATATAATCCATTGAGAATTTTCCATAATTTAGAGCCATCCTATTGATTTTCTATAAATGAATTTGTCAGTAAAAATGAAACTCTGATGTTCCTTAGCAGACCCTCCTCTTCCTTCTCTTTCTTTCTTCTTTTTCTTAATATCTTTCCTGATACATAATTCACATATCACGCCACTCACCCATTTGAAGTGTAGAATTAAATGGTTTTTAGTAGGTTCACAGAGTGTGCAATCATCTTCACAATGAATTTTAAAATATTTTATCACACCCCAAATCACCCTAAACACATTAGTTTTTCTTCCCAATTCCCCCCAACTCCCATATTCTAGGCAACAACTAATCAACTTTCTGTTTCTATGGATTTTCTTATTCTGAACATTTTACATAATTTTTTGCATTCCATTTCCTATAAATGCAATTGCACGATATTGGTCTTTTGAAATTAGCTTCTTTTACTTAGCGTGATACTTTTAAGGTTCATCTATATCATTGCATATATTAGTATTTTCTTGCTCTTTAACACTCAACATTTCATTGTATGAATATGGTGAATGTTATTTATCCATTCCTCAGCTGATGGGCATTTGGGTTGTTTCCCCACTTTTTAGCTGTTATTAGCAATGCTGTGATCATTTGTGTATAGGTTGTGTGTAGACATAATGTTTTTGTCTCTGTTGGTATACATTTAGGAGTGGAATTCCTGGATAATCTGCGTATTGTCTTCCAAAGTGGCTGCACCATTTTTCATTTTCACAAGCAGCGTATAGGGGTTTGAATTTCTCTGAATCTTTACCATCACTATTTTGTGTCCATCTATTTGATAGTAGTCAGAAAATCTCTCTTAATTCATTCAGGATGCTATCACAAAATATCTTAGACTGGGTAACTTATTTTAAAAGCAGCAACTTATTTTTCATAGTTTTAAAGGTTGGGAAATCCAAGATCATCTGCTAGAGGCCAGTTTCTCATATATGGCACCATTTTGCTTCATCCTTATTTGGTGGGAGGGGTCAGTCAGCTCTGCCTCTCTTTCATAAGGGTTCTATCCCATCCATATTATTTCTGCCCTTGTGACTTAATCAGCTCTCAAAATCCCCACTTCTTAATGGTATTATACTAGGGAGTCAATGTGTGAATTTTGAGGTGGGGACATTTTACTAAGACCTTTGCATTTTGTCCTTGTAGCCATCCTACTGGGTCTAACACTGCAGGTTTGATTTGCATTTCTCTGATGGCTAATAGAGCATCTTTTCATTTGTTGAATGGTCATTTATATATCTTCTTCAGAGAAATGTCTACTTAGATCCATGGTGTGTTTTGAAATTGAGCTATTTGTCTTTTTAGTATGGTAAGAGCTCTTTATATTCACACATATTCTAGAGAAATCCCTCATCAGATATTTGATTTACAGATTTCATTCTGTGAATTGTTTTTCCACCTTCTTGAATATTCTGGAAGGCACAAAAGTGATACCCAGGTCCTTTCATGCCTTATTTAGTAATTTTAGTTATCTTTTTTTCTCGGTTAGTCTGGCTTAAGTTTTGTAAATTTTACTGATCTCTTCAAAGAACAAAACTTTGATATTATAGCTTTTATCATATTCTATTTTCTATTTTATTAATTTTGGGCCTTAATATATTATTTCCTTCCATCTGCTTAATTTCATTTTAGGTTGCTCTTCTTTTTTCATTTCCTTGAGGTAGAAGTTAGGATATTGAATTGAAATCTTTTTTTCTTTTTTTGATACAGGCATTTAGACTCAAGGGTATCCAATCCTTTTTCTTTTCTTCTGTACACTAGATGAATAAGTGTTGTTTCTGTGTCACACCATAAATACACAACACTAACGAAAGCTGATGAGCGAAAAAAACAAAAAAAAAGTCTGTACATACTTTCCTCCATATCTGATGCCACAGATAAGGAAAACAGTCTTCAAATAATGTGCCTGTAGCCCAGGGGCTGCAGTTTGGACACTCCTGAAGATCTATAAATGTCCCTCTAAAAACTGATTTAGCTACATTCCCATAAGATTGGTATATTGCATTTTGATTATAATCTCAAAATATTTTCTAATTTCTATTGTGATTTCTTTTTCTGCCCTTGATTATTTAGGAATCCATTATTAAATTTCCAGAAATTTGTGAATTTTCAAGTGTTTTTTTTGTTTGTTTGTTTTTGATTTCTAATTTTCTTCTATTTTGGCCAGTGAACAGAGTTTATTTTTATTTCAATCATTTTAAAATTCATTGAGAGTTGTTTTATAGCCTAGCATATAGTCCATCCTGGATAATGTCCTATGTTCTTGAGAAGAACGTGTATTCTGCTACTGTTGGGTGGATTCCTCTGGAGAGATCCGTTAGGTCTTTTGGGTCTTTAGTGCTGTTTAAGTATCTCTTTCTCTCTCATTCTATTTTTCTTTTTCCTTAGTGTTCTGCCTAGCTATTCTAGCTACTATTGAAAGAGAAGTATTAAAGTCTCCAATCATTATTGTTGAATTGTCTGTTTCTCCCTTCAGTTCTGTCAATATTTGTTTCATAAATATTAGGACTTGGTTGTTAGATGACTATAGAAGTAATAAACATCATGATCATGCTATACTAAATTTTATAAAAGATATTTTTTCTTCCTTCAATAATAAATTAACCTTAGCTTACTGTTACTTTTTAAATTTATAAACTTTTAGTTTTTTAAAAAAAGCTTTTGGACTCTTTTGTAATGCATATTGGTTAAAGCATAAATACATTGTATAGCTGTACAAAATATTTTATTTCTGTACATACTTATTCTATAAACTTTTTAGTTTTAAAATCTTTTATTATTTATTTATTTTTTACTTATTTAATTTTCCAACCTTTTTGTTAATGCTAAGTCACAAATACATGTATTAGTTTAAGCCCACACAAAGTCAGGATCATCAATATCACTGTTTTCAATGTCCACATCTTATCTCATTGGAGGGTCTTCAGGGATAATAATATTCATGGAACTGTTGTAGCCTGTAACAGTGCCTTCTTTGAGAATATCTCCTTAAGGATGTGCCTGAAGATGTTTTACAGTTAACTTAACAATTAAAAAGTATAAAAGTATAGCATAGTAAATACATAGAAGTTTAGTAAACACATAAATATTGTTGCCTATTATCATTATCAAGTATTATGTACTTCACATAATCGTATGTGCTATACTTTTATATTACTGGAAGTGCAATAGGTTTCTTTACACCAGCATCAATGACCTGTGAGTCATGTATTGTGCTATGTCCTTATTATGGCTGTGACTTCATGAGGTGATAGGAATTTATCAGCTCCATTATAATCTTATAGGACCGGTGTTGTATAGGGCGTGCATCATTGACCAAAATGTTGTTATGTGATGCATGACTGTGGTTAGTGTTATACATGACATTTCCTTTTTTGCTTTTGGTGTGGCTCACATCTTTTCTGTTTATGCTTCTCCTTTATTGTTTTCTTTCACAACAAAGAATTATTTTCTAGTTTAAGATTTTTAATTACTTTAAAAGTGTTATTTACACTTCTGGTGTTGTTTTCTTAGTGGTTACTCTAGGGATTACCAAATACAGGGTGGCCACAAATTTGCATGCAATTTAAAGTTGCACACTATTTTAAATTGAATACAAAGTTTATGGCCACTCTGTACATCATAACTTACAAGAATCTACTTCAGATATACGCTAACTTAATTCCAGTGAGATATAAAAATTATTCCTATATTTCTCTATTTCCTCTTCCTTTTCTTGTACTAATCTTATGTTATTATACATATCTAATTTATGTATCTTACAAGACTAACAATATATTGTCATAACTTTTACTTTATATAATGTAAATGTTTTTTAAAGAAGCTAGTAGACAAATGGAGATGAAGCATATATTTATAGAATTTGTTTTATTAACCTTAATCTTTACCATTTTGAGTCTTATTTGTTCTTGTGAGTGCTATTCATTTGCACCTGTGTTCTTGTGGATTCTTCATTTGTTCCTTGGGATTCTTCTGGGGTCTTTTCCTTACTCTCATATAGCTATTTCCACTCACCAACTTTGTGCATTTGCTGTCAAATATTAGTACATTTCTATATATCATTGACCCAACAGTACAATTACTTACCTGTTGCTACATACAATTGCCTTTTAAATTAATGAAAAGAAATTTGAATTTATACTATTTATTATATTACATAATTTTATTTATTATACTTATATTATTAATATAATATTTATTATACTTATATAATTACCCTTATCAATGGTTCCTGTTTTTCATGTGGATTTGCATTACTGTCTTTTGTTTCTGCCTCAAGGACTTCCTGCAGACAAAAAACTCAGTTTTGTTTATCTGGAAATATTTTTTGCCTTCATATTTTAAGGATAATTTTACTATACATAAGATTCTTGACAGACAGTTTTTTTTATTTTTTTCAGTTAGTATTCTGACCATGTCATGCCACTGGAGGACTATGCTTCCCTTGCATTTGATGAGAAGTAAGTTGTTAACCAGTCTGGTATCATTTTTCTCTCCCCACTTTTCAATTTAAATTTTTGTCTTTTAATATTTTTGCCTTGATATATTTGATAAATATCTAGGTGTAGATCTCTTGGTGTTTGTCCTATTTGGAATACTTCATTGAGTTTGTTCAATATGCAGATTCATATTTTTCATCAAATTTGGGAAGCTTTCAGCCATCACTTCATTGAATAATTTTTATGCGCTTAACTCTTTATCTTCAATTCTGGTACTCCCATTATTTTTACGTTGGTATGTTTAGTTATATCCCGTAGTTCTCTGAGTCTCTGTTCATTTTTATTTATTTATTTTTTATTTATATTTTCTTTTTTCTTCAGATTGTATAATATGTATTAATCTACCTTCAATTTCACTGAATCTTCTGCCGCTTCAAATTTGTTATTGAGCCCTCCAGAGAATGTTTCATTCCAATTTAATGTAATTTTAACTCCAGAATGTCCATTGTATTTAAAAAAATAATTTGAATCTCTTTATTGATATTCTCCATTTGTTGAGACATTCTCTTCATACCTTTCTTCACTTCTTTAACTATGGTGTGTTTAGTTTTTTATCTATATTAGAGGGTGCTTTCAGATTTTTCTGCTAAATTTGACATTCGGTTCCTCTCACAGGCAGTTTTTGTCATCTGCTTTTTCCCTGTATATGGGTCACATTTTTTCTATTTCTTTACATATCTCATAATTTCTTGTTGAAGACCGGAAACTTTACACAGTAAATTTTAGCAACTCTCTGCATACTGACTCTCCCTCCTCCCCGTCCAATTGTTGTTTTGTTGCTTATTTATTTCTTTGGTAACTAGGCTGCACTATTATGTTGATGTATATTTTCCCCACAGTGTAAAACTTCTGATAGCACTTCAGAGGGTGAAGCCTTCACTATGTGCCCAGTCACACTGGCATGAAGTGGTTTTAGTGGTATTCTCTTTGATTCTTTCCTTCTCTGATTTCTTTATTAATCCGAGTGCCACTGTAATTATTACATCCAGCTGCTATCTTGTATAAATTGCTGGCTCACTGTGCCACTGTCTTAAATAATTTCTTAGGGGAATTAAATGATCCATAGTATGAGCCAATTAAATTCAGCCTCCTTTGGGAAAGTAGTCTTTGAGACCATTCTTTGATACTTCTTCCAGTCCTAGGAAGGCTCTTTTAGCTATTTTGTTCTCTGTTTCTCTCTGGTATATTTGCAACTGGTTTGCAATTTATAATAGCTTGTTGTTCTTATAGAACTACCAGACTTCTCTTAATTTCTCGTCACCATCATCTTCAGTATTTTCAAGAGTGTCCTTCGTTTTGAACGTCCCACACTGTTTCATATAAAGTCAATCCCCTTGAGGAAAGCTTTGGAGCTTTCTACTTTTACCGCCTGCTCCTCTTCTTCTCCTTGCAAACACCCTGCCACAGCCCAGGGGGCTGGGAAATGACTTGTTTTCTCTGATGACCCCACTGTTTTACAAGCAGAACAACTGGACAAGGGTGGTAGCCAATGGTCTCCTCAGCTTGTCTATCCCAGTGTGGAATCTACCCACTACAAAGGGGCTGGGGTAAGGGTGATTCATGGACTGCTGCGCCCGTGATAAAAACTTTTGCACTGCTAGTGTGGTTATTATGAAGTAAGGTGATAACCTCAGACCACCCAGCTGTTTTTGCCTGGAGAAGACTATACGTCTAGGGAGGATGAGAACTGGTGGGTGACCTGCCCCTCCTGGGGAATATTTTAGTACCTGACTGGGAACTGGAGAGAGAGGGAGTCTTGTGTTTTCTTGGCTGCACACATGGAAAGGTGCTCTGTTACTGAAAGTTTGGCACTTGTTCTCCGAAGCCCTGTCAGAAAAATGGGGACAAGTGGTTTAGGAGCAAGAAAGAGAAGTTTATTGCTTTGCCAGCAAAAGAGGAAAATGGCAGACAATGGTCTCAAAATCCAAATTCCTGTTTCCAAGCAGAAACACAGAGCTTTAAAAGTTCTGATTCCACGATCCCATTTGGGGCCAAGATAATCTCATGGCTCTGCCCAGATTCATTCCATCTTCTGCTGGACAGTCTTGTGCCCTCCACTTGAATTAATCTTATCTTTCGCTATGAAAATCTTGTAACCTCCTCCCAGATGATTCCCTTGAACTATCTCCTGTGGCACAAAGAACAAGAGACATTCCCTGTCCCTCCCGACCACTGGCCTGAGACAAGGACGCAGGTTTAATTTCCCAAAAAAGTAGGGAGACAGAAAATACTTTGCCTTTTTTTTTTTTTTTTTTTTGCCATTTCTTCTGTAACACGTCTGTCTGTCTGTTATGGTGAGCTGAACAAAGTTGTGTGGGGCAGAGGGAGTAGATCAAGTCTCAAAGATATGACCAATGTATAGCGACTTTGTTACAATTAATCAGCACATACTGATGTATCAGTATAGTTGAGAGTCATAGTTTACCTTGGAGTTCACTGTTGGCATTGAACATTCTGTGTGTAATTCTATGTATTATATTCGGTTGGTTTTATTGCACTTTAATAGATATTAAAATTTTTTTATTGTCCAATATATGCACATTGGACAATTTCAAAAACCATTATTAAATGGTTAAGTGTGTTTATATTTCCACCAGCTAAGACTTTTTCACTTGGTATGATGTCTGTGGAGTTCTCTATGTTGCTATTCCTGAATTTTTTTATCTTGTGCTACTTTTGCTTCTATTCATAACAGTGTGTCTAAAACCTCTGTTTAATTTGGAGTATAAGCTCCTTTCAACTATTTTATTCAGTAGTTCTGTCTTACCATTATTTTCACTTTGGAAGATCTGTTTAGTAAAAGCTTCTTTATCAGAATAAGAAATTTGCCATTATTTGCCTTCTTCCTAAAATAAGGAAGTTCTTGCATGAAGCTTCTATCCTCTCACTATCTTTTTGCATTAAAGGTAAATTCCATTTGCCATAATTTTCTTATGTTGTGTTTTCTTAAAGAGGTCTTTGATAGGGCCTCTATAATATGGTTTTATTATAGCTACAATATATATTGCATCCATTGTATACTAATTGCCTGGTGCAATTAAAAAACATGTTTACACACAAAAAATGCTGTTTCCCAAGACAAAGTCATGTAGTAGTAGTTACCCCTAAATATGCCCTTATCTGTGTGTGCCTCTTGTAGGCCACCTGGATTATAGGTGCTGTGATTGCCCATGGATATGTTTGCATCAATAATTTCCACAGTAAGTTCTTTTTTTTTTTTGTGGTTTTTGGCTGGGGCTGGGTTTGAACCCGCCACCTCCGGCATATGGGACTGGAGCCCTACTCCTTGAGCCACAGGCACTGCCCTTTCACAGTAAGTTCTTAAAAAAGAAACAAAATAAGACCTGTGTTATGGTCTGAATGTTTATGCCTCAACCATAATTCATAGGTTAAACCTAATCCCCAGTGTGATAATAGACATGAGGCCTTTGGAAGACAGTTAAGTCACAAGGGCAGAGTCCTCACAAATGGGATTAGTGCCCTATAAAAAAGCTATAAGTTAGTTTATTGGGCACTTCCACTATGTGCAGATAAAGCATGAAAGCACCATTCCTAAGCACTATTCCTAAAGCACCATTTGGACCTTCACTAGATGCCAAATATGCTAATGCCTTGATCTAGGACTTCCAGCCTTCAGAACTGTGAGAAATAAATTTCTGTTGCCTATAAGCTACCTAATCAATGGTATTTTGTTACAGCAATGTGAACAGAATAGGCAGGAAAATTAACTAAGTACAATTATTTCTCATATGTTCTCTGCTCTCACACATATATAACCTCTTTCCATAATCAACACCCCCTCATGGAGTGGTGCATTTGTTACAATTGATCAACCTATACTGATACATCAGTATAATCAAGAGTCATAGTTTACCTTGGGGTTCACTGTTGGCATTAAACATTCTATATGTAATTCTATATATAATTACATATTTCCACTCTCATACTACAGGATGTCCTAAAAGTCACCCTGGAAGCCACCATACATAAGGAACTGGGACATTGTAGCTAAATGTACTTTTATTTACAAAATATTCATTACAAAATTTTACAAAATATTGACAAAATAGTCTCTACACATTGGTCACATATTTGTAAAATTTTGTAATGAATGTTTTATAAATAAAGGTACTTTTAACCACAATTTCCCATTTTCCCTGTGTTTGGTGACCTCATGGGAGACTTTAGGACACCCTGTAATACCAAACAAAATAGTTTCACTGCCCTAAAAATCCTCTGTGATTCACCCATTCATTCTCATCTGACCCTGGGTCTGGCAACTCTTGATCTTTTTCTGTCTCCAAAGTTTTGCCTTTTCCAGAATGTACTATGGTCGAAATCATAGAGTATGCAGTTTCCTTTTTCAGATTGAGTTCTTTTGATTAGTAATATATATTTAAGTTTCTTCTATGTCTTTTTATGGTTTAATAGCTCACTTGTTCTTAGTGCTGAATAGTATCCCATTGTCTGGTTGCACTACAGTTCACTTATCCATTCACCTACTGAAGGACATCTTGGTTTCTTCTAAGGCCCGGAAATTACCAAAGTTGCTAAAAACATCCATGTGCCAGTTTTAGTCTGGACATATGTTTTCATCTTTCTTAGGTAAATAGCTAAATAGCAAGATATATGATTGAGTAATAGAATGACAAGAATATGTTTAATTTTGTAAGAAACTGCTAAAATGTCTTCCAAATTTTGCTTTCCCACCATCCGTGAATGAGAGTTCCTATTCCGCAGCGTGCTGAGCATTTGATGTTGTCAGGATTTTGCATTTTAGCCATTGTGATAAATGCAAAGGGCTATGTTGTTGTTTAAATTTGCAATTTTCTGGTGACATGATGTGAGTATCTTTTTTATGTGCTTATTTTCACCTGAATATTTTCATTGGTGAGATGTTTGTGAAGGTCTTTTGCCCATTTTTTTTCATCAGGTCATTTTCTTATTGTTGAGTTTTAGGGATTCTTTGTATGTTTTGGATATCTTGAGTTCTAAGAGCTCTTTGTAATATTTGTGTATTTTGTATCACAGGCCCAAGTCTAGAACCTATTCTATCATTCTCTTTACCAGGTCTTTTGCTGAATAGAAGCTTTTAATTTTAAGGTCATTAAGTTCAGCTTATTGATTACTTGTTTTTCAGGTTTGTATCTAAAGAGTCTTGCTATACTCAAGCTCATTTAGGTTTTATACACTGTGAAATTCTAGGACAGCAGTTCTCAATGTTGCTACCCACAGCAACTGTATTAAAGACTTGTGGCATTAGGAAGGTTGAGAACCACTCTTCTAGGAGTCTTACAATTTTGTGTATTGTATTTAGGTCCATGATCCATTCTTAATTAACTTTTGTGCATGTTTAAGGTATGTGTCTAGATTTATTTTTTATCATGAGGATGTCTACTTATTCTAGTACCATTTATTGAAAAGACTATATTTGCTTCATTGTATTGCCTTTGCTTTTTTGTCAATGATCAGTTGACAACATTTATGTGGGTGCATCTGGGCTCTCTGTTCCATTGATCTATTTGTTTATTTTTTCTACCAATACCAGTAGTGTAGCTTTTATAGATAAGTCTTGACTTTGTGTAGCATCTGTTCTACAATTTTCTTATTATTCAAAATTATGTTGGCTATTCTGTGTCTTTTGCCTGTTCATGTAAACTTTATAATCACTTTGTTGATATCCACAAATTACCTTGCTAGGATTTTGACTAGGAGTGCATAGACTCTATAGGTAAATGTGGAAAGAACTGACAACTTGAGAAAATTGAGTCTTCCTGTGCATGAATATAGAATATTTATTTATTTAGTTCTTTAATTTTATACCTCAAAGCTTTGTATGTTTTCTCCTACAGAATGTATATATTTTATTAGATTTATATCTAAGTATTTTACTTTGGGTGGCTTATATGCTAATATAAATGTTTTAGAATTTTTATTTTCAAATTCTACTTAGTCATTGATGGTATAAGGGAAAGTATGAATTTTTTTATATTAACTTTCTATTATGCAACTTTGCCATTATTACTTATTAGCTGTGGGAGGGTTTTTGTTGATTGTTTCAAATTTTCTAATAGACAGTCATGTCACATGTGAACAAAGTTTTATTTCTTCTTTCTCAATCAATATGCCTTCATTAATTTTTCTTGTCTTCTTGCATTATCTAGAACTGCCAGTAAAATGTTGAAAAGGAGCAGTGAGAGGAAACATCTTTTCTTTGTTCCTGGTCTTAGGAAAAAGCTTCTAATTTCTCATCTTGGTACATTTTTCTTCATGTATCTTCTGCTTGGTCTTCATTGAGGATTTTTAGCTTTCATTACATATGGAGAATTTGAGGTATTATTTCTCCAATTTTTTTCTTCTGTTCCCTTCTCTTCTGTCCTTCAAGGATCCAACTTCTGTATTTGCCATGTAGTGCCCTGATACAATATTTATTTTTTAAAAGTCACTTTTCCTGCATATTTTGTTTTGTATGGTTTCTATAACAATGCTAAAGTTCACTAATCTTTTTTTTTGCAGTGTTTTCTCTGCTGTTCATTATATGAAGTTTATTTTTTTATCATATTGCTTTCCCTTCTGTAGAAATTCAATATATATCTTTTTATGTTTTCCATGTTTCTCATTAACAAGCTGATTTACCCTCTTCTTTCCTCAACACATGAAATAGAATTCCCCCTACTTATTATATTGTGTTTGCCACTATTGGTTTAGTTTCAATTAGCTGATTTTTTCTCAGTAGTTGTACTTTCCTGCTGATTCTCATGTGTGGTACTTTTGAGTGCATGTCAGACATTTTGATTTTATGTTGTTGTGTTCTGTATACTTTAAATATACCTTAGATAGTTCCCAACTTGCAATGGTGACTCAACTTAGTATTTTGAGTTTATGAGGGATTTATCAGGGTGCCACCCCATTATAAGCTGAGGAGCATATGGATTTATAAGATTTGACTTAAGATTTTTTGACTTCAAAATTAGTTTATCAGGACATGAAATGGATTTTTGACTGAAGACATTTTTGATTTGTGATGAATTTATCAGGATTTAACTCCATCGGGCGGCGCCTGTGGCTCAGTGAGTAGGGCGCCGGCCCCATATGCCGAGGGTGGCGGGTTCAAACCTCAGCCCCGGCCAAACTGCAACCAAAAAATAGCCGGGCGTTGTGGCGGGCGCCTGTAGTCCCAGCTACTCCGGAGGCTGAGGCAAGAGAATCGCTTAAGCCCAGGAGTTGGAGGTTGCTGTGAGCCATGTGACGCCACGGCACTCTACCCGAGGGCGGTACAGTGAGACTCTGTCTCTACAAAAAAAAAAAAAAGGATTTAACTCCATCATAAATATAGGAACATTGGTACTTTAGGTATTCTTGAGCTTATTAAATTATTCACTATATTCTTCACTACCATGAACCAAAGTAAATACATATAGATTTACTTGAAATGGAAAAAATTCACTCTAGATGCTTTGATTCCACAACAATGCCAGTTGCATATTTGTTAATCCAGCTTTTGGATTAAACATGTTTCTGTCTAAATGATTAGACTCACATAGGCACAATAAGGAGAGAATAACAAAATTCATACATACAGCAATTTATATTTCAATATATTTTCATATAAAACAATGAAAATAGGATCATTGCAGTTTGAGGGTTTGAGACATTTCATAATTTAGAAGATTTCCTTAGTAATTTATTTTGTATAATGACATTGGATGCTAAAAGGAAAAACAATGACTTGGAAGGTAAAACAAAGACATATCTCAAGCTATATGTATTATGAACTGTTTTGCTCTATATATTAGTTTATATAAATATAAGTAGCACATTCATATGCTGTACACTCAAATGTATATTTGTATATATGCTATATATAAATTCTATTTAACCCATCTTAACTTTATAATGGATTAAGTAGTGAAGTTAGATTACAATACATAAATGTATTTTAGTTCAAAATTCAAAATTGGTTACAACACAAATGCTTGCCTTGTCTAATTCAACTATGATAATGAAATGCTGATGGTGGGCAACATCAGAAAAATTTGCATAACATACAAATAACTTTGCACATGTATACATTTTATCAGATTATGGCTAGATCCTTGTAGGAAGTCCTTGACTTGTTTCTTTGTCATTATGCAATTTTATCATTCAATAATTAAGAGCTAGCCAAATGTTTTTCCTAACGAAAAGAGTGTTATTTAGCTAACTCCAGAACTGAGCACTATTTCTGAGTAGTTTATATTAAACTAGATAGTCACAATTTAAGAAGTTATTTTGCTCTTACGTTCAGTGTATTAGATATTTATTGAGTATATACTTAGGAATGCTATTGCTCAGTCATAAACATCTATATATGCAGCATTAATAGATGTTGTGAAACAAATTTCCAAAAGAAAAAAAAAAGCAATTCACTTAAACAAATTGTCAATTTCTACTAAAGCAGAACATATTCAAGTACTATGACTTAGCAAATCTATACTTGGGATTTATTCAAATGTTCACCAGAAGACATACACAAGAATATTCATAATAATATTACTTAAAACATTGGCTAAAATCATAAGGAATCTAAACCCCAATTAACATTAGACTAGATAAACAGAGGGGTGTATTTACAAAATGGAATATGATACAGCAATAACAAAGCTACTTGCAAAAGCATGGGTGGATATCACAAATTAATTGTTGAGTGAAATAAGCTAGCCATAGCATGTATACTGAATAATTCCACTTTTAGGATACTCAGTAGCAGGCAAATTAGTCTAAGGTGGTAACATGTGGAACAGCGGGTATTTTGGGAGATGGTGGTTAGATTGTTGGTTCTGAATGGTGGTTAGATTTAGCAGTAAATTGAATAAATGTATACTTAAGCACGTTGTATTTCAATAAAACATAAGTTTAAAAATAATATGCCAATTATAGAAAAAATTTCTGTGGTTGGAGTAGGAACTGTGGATTATAGGAAGATCAGGGAGCATATTTCCTTCATTTACTTCATTCTTAGACCTCATTCTTTTTCCTATATTTAGTGGTTCGGCATTAGCAACTTGCCAGCACAGCCCCTAAACCTCCGAGTTTCACAAACTTCTTGCCCCCGGCTCCTCCGGCTGGGGGTGGATAAGGATGGATGTATACCAGCACGCAGGGAAAGAGAGGGAGGACTCAGCGCCCTCCCAAGACTTCACAGGACAAAGGGAACTGCAGAGACTATAGCAAAACCGTGGGGAAACGGAGTAGCCGAAGCCCCACTCTAGTTCCCAGGATTTCAGCAAAGGCTCCCTGGACAGCGCCAGGGTGACTTCCACTCGTCTGGGCCACCAGTCCCGCAGGTAACTGTTAGTCCCTGAGGGCGGACAGTCCCTTGCTCAGGAAAGGGCTGCTCTTCGCTGGCTACACGTGAGATCAAACTCTTGAATGTTGAACAAAGACTCAACCGTTTTTTTCTTCTTAAAAAAGAAAAGAAAAGAAAATCCAAATTCAGAGCTAGCCAGAGCCGGTATGACCCGCCTGGAAGTGCAGCCCGGGAGCGCGCGGACTCACTCCTGACTGCCCTGTGCTCCTCGGGACGCAGCCCTGGACAAGTCCCCGAGGGCAATAAACTTGGCCGGACTAGGAGGAAACCGATGGAACCCAAGCGCGGGCTGCTCTTTTCGGAGTACTTGGGCGCATGAAAACTCCACCCGGCTCTCCGGGAAAGGACACGATGCCCCCCAAGTCTCTTTCCAATCTCTCCCTGACCCCGGGCGCGCCCCCAGGCAGTTTCCTTCCCGAGGTGTCGGGAGGGGCTTCCCCGCCTGCCCCGGACGCGGCCACCGCCCAGCTGGTGGTCCGCTGTGTGGTCCCGTCCCTCTACCTGCTCATCATCGCGGTGGGCTTGCTGGGCAACGCCGTCCTGGTGAAGACCTTCGTCGCCAATGGCGCCCTGCGGAGCGTCCCCAACCTCTTCATCTCCAACCTGGCGGCCGGGGACTTGCTGCTGCTGCTCACCTGCGTCCCCGTGGACGCCTCGCGCTACTTCTTCGACGAATGGGTGTTCGGTGAGGTGGGCTGCAAACTCATTCCGGTCATCCAGCTCACCTCCGTGGGGGTTTCCGTGTTCACGCTCACTGCCCTCAGCGCCGACAGGTAAGGGGACAGGTGAGGGAGAAGCTGCACCCCAGTGCACCCTTGCAAAGAGAGACTGGGGACGGAGAGGGGCAACGCACCCGGAGGTACATGGAGTTTAAAAGGACTGAGATGTGAGACTTGAAAAAAATGTAAGAAAATTACTATTTTAAAAAAACAATTAAAATTACATTTGAAAGTGCATATCCTAGGCCGCCCCCCAACACACTCTGAGAATCTTTATTGTCTATTTCATACGAAAGCTATAGAATAAACGTGCAAAAGTGCAAGTATGTTTTAGAAGCTTTTTGTGTATGTACTTCTAAAATCTTAGAAGTGTACTTTCCTTATTCAGTAGAATAATAATCTGATAAGCAAGAATGTCTGCTTTAATATTAGGCGAATGTTCAATTTGAATTTTCTCAAATAAAGAGACAAGTATTCACATTTATTAACTGAATTCTGCTATGTATTTGAAGCAAAGCCAATTAGAATAATAAATATTCTTCAGACAGATGACTTTTCATATTCTTCTTGTTTAATACCTGAACAAGTGATTGCTTTGGACAGGTAGGTATCAAATTTTAGTATCTTAAAACAATATTGTAAAAATAATCCTTGATATTAGATCTGCTTTTCACAAATTTTAAGGGTGTGAAGTAGTCATTATTCTACCAAGCAAGTAGTTCAAGGGTGTCATTTTCCAGATATAGAGATTGAGGCTCAGGGAATGTAATCTCTAGTGGAAGAGCTGGGAAGAAAACTGGGGCCTCCTGACTCAGAGTGATATTCCAAGCTCTCTATAATCATGCTTTTGGCCATCTAAGTTGGAGGAAGTGTCTGGGTAGGGTTGGGGCAAAACTTACAGTTAGACATCATTACATGGAGATATGGTCTTATTCTCCCTGGCAATAGGGGCTGATTTAAGCTCTTTAGATAAACAATTTAACATAGATAATTAATTAGGTGGTGTTTATGCTCCTTTTTAATTTACATTTTAAATTATTAGTAAAAAAAAAGTCTGGATCTGAATTTCCTGATATTTGCAATAATACTTTTGCATTACTTTGGCACTGAAGGGTTAATCTTCTATGAAGGAAAGACGACATTCAGGGAAGAGTTGGATGCTTTTATCTTTTTAAACTGAACATTTTTCACTTTTTAGTTTAAAAATGTAACTTCAAAACTACACTACTAGAAAATTTGGGGCCTTTTGTGTAAATTATGTACTTCAATTTGTTTAAATGGCACCATTTCCATTCTTCATTTAAAAAGTTTTCTCTGAATTTCAAAACCAAAATGTGACTTTTTAGTTTAGCTGCCCCTCTTTAGGGGACCCATTTTAACTAGAAAGTTAAAAAAAAAAAAAAACCAAATAACTCTACTTAATGATTAGGATAAAACCTAATGACTAGCTATCACCATAGTTAAAATTACTATAATTCTGCTTTCATTTTAAAAAAATGTGACATTGCTAGCAAGATCCAGGGCTGGAGTTTATTTCACACCAATTTTCACAATCTATTGTAATAGAGACACACGGTAAATTTGCCCTGAACAAGATCAGAGAAAATGCTAATTCTCACGTATTTACTGACTTTTTCTGCTTGATATGTGTATCCTGTACTTTGTGATCATGGATATTTGATAACAGTGATAAAGGTTAGCTACCTCTTCTAAGGTTCATAAGGTACCTTTGCCTACGAATGTGTATTTTGAGAACATAAATTAAGGAACCTGAGTCACCAGTGACCGAATTATACGAAGTATTCTAATCATCACTTAAAATGGGTTGGAGATGGTTTATCAAATATTGTCTACACTTCTGTTTTTGTCTAGAACATGGCAATCAAGTATTGATCAGTACTGGATAGCCTCTTGTTTCATCTCATGAACTGCTGTGATTCTGTGGATGTGGAAACAATTATAAGACTAATGACACTTACTACTGTACTCAGTTTTTTTGCTAGATGTCATAATTCACACATTGCTATGACATCAGCATCATTATTTTAAAGTTAATCATTTTCAAGATAAGAAAAGTAAAAGTTGGAAATTCAGCAACGTTTTTTATGATCTCTCAGCATTTTGAAACTAAACTCTTCATCATGCAAACACATAATTACATTTCCAGGTATTCCAGGTGTGACTACTAATAGTCTTTTTAATTTAACAGTAGTCTTAAAAGTTAGTGTTTAAAGAAAGCACCCAAGCATAAAAAAAAAAGGATGCAGAAACTGATTCATTAGTTTTATTAGAGTGAAAGAACATCATAAGATGTAACTGAAAAATAAAAGAAACACCTTGAATTTAAAATTAAGTGGCAGTTACAGCTGTGGAAAACCAACCAACCAAACAAATAAAACCTGTTATTGGAGTTTTTAAGCAGTAAATTCAATCACTTATTTAACCATATATCCTAAATTCAGGGGACTGCTGAAATGTCTTTGCCTAACAAAATATGGATACAGAGTTAAGAAATAGAGAACACGTAGTATATAGAGCAAAGCCCAGGAAGATAATTAAATTTCAGACAGCATATCCCAGTTTGAAATAGAGACTTATATTATATATATTTGATGCCAGCATTGCTGGATTACAGGAATACAATATACTAATATACCTTATGGTGCATACAGTATACTAAATATACCTTACGGCCAAAATCCCCGAAGGGTGGTAAGGTGACACTAGTGTTTGTGTTTATTAATCCTTGACTTTGCAAACTCTTTCAAGGAGTTTCAACTGGCACACCTTGTACATCCTAGAAAGATCATTTCTCTCCACTGCTCAGAGGCACATCACAAGCTATATGGCTGGAGGAGAGACAGTGCCTGGTCTGAAATAGTGGTGCTTTATTTTTTTACTGTTATCTTGGTAGATTTTTTTGTTATTATTTTGAAAGTGTGCTTTTTTTGCTTGTTCACATTAAAGAGCTGATTAAAAGTGTTTCTGTATTCTCTATTGCATCATGTTTCTAATGGTTTTACACAAACACACATGTACCTGTGCACATACATACACATACATTCCCACTGTGGGACATTGGGACGCGTGTGCTTTGACGTTACCTAGGTGTCAGGCATACTTTGCTTTTGGTTGGCATTATTAATGTCTCCTTCATTATTTATTGGGGTAGCTGCACTTCCGAACTTAGAATGTAATTTCTTTGATTCTTGAATAACTTTTGGCCTCGAAAGGCCCATGATTAAAATGCAAATAACTCTTAGGAATGGTGTTCTCCTTTTTCTTTTATAGGAAAGTATTTGCACAGATTCCTAGTGCTAAACTATAAACCTTATAACTTTATTACTTATTCTGCTTCTTATATGTTAACTAAAATGTGTTCATAAATTAAATTAAAAAATGAAACTATCAAAAACATAAAAATGAATCTAATTTTAATTTGTATTGGGTGATGATGTTTTTCTGATACTAAATAGCCAATGTTGGATTAAATACAGAAATAATATTATTCTAAATATAATTAAATTGTTAATGAATTAATAATTTCAAGCTTTTGTGCGCTAGTTAGGATAATCAGATTTAATTCCATCACTGAGTCAGTAGACAAAACCTTGAATCATTAATATTATTTGGGTATTATGCCAATGCAAACAGATATTCTTTTCAGTATAATTATTTGTTAAAATATTGGAACAGATTTAACATTCCCTAGGCTTCACCAGACTTTTCCATCATTTGTTGTTCAGTGGTGGGAGGGAGTGCTGTTACCTGCTTGAGGATTTCTCATCAGAACTTTCTTTCTTTTTCTTTCTTTCTTTCTTTCTTTCTTTCTTTCTTTCTTTCTTTCTTTCTTTCTTTCTTTCTTTCTTTCTTTCTTTCTTTCTTTCTTTCTTTCTTTCTTTCTTTTTCTTTCTTCCTTTCTTTCTTTATTAAATCATAGCTGTGTACACTAAAGAAATCATGGGGCACCACACACTGGTTTTATATACAATTTGACATATTTTCATCACACTGGTTAACATAGCCTTCCTGGCATTTCCTTAATTATTGTGTTAAGACATTTATATTCTACATTTACAAGTACAAGTTTCACTTGTACCCTTGTAAGATGCACAGTAGGTGTGGTCCCTCCAATTACCCTCCCTCCACCCAGCCTCCCCCCTCCCCTCCCCTCCCCTCCCTTTTCCCATATTCATCAGAACTTCTTAACTGAAACACAGGTGCTGGTTGACCAGTTGCCCCTGACCAGGGCCACTTTTTATTTTGTTCCATAGATTTAGACAGTATGCTGAGGAGTTATTGCCTCTCTGTTGGTGCTGAGATCTGCTCTCAGGATGTGTTTCTAACTCCTGCTGGCCATGCATACCTACCCAAGAAAACAGTCCATAGTCACCCTACACATAACAGATGGTTCCAGGGTGATGACTTCTTTATGTTCAACTTGTTCTAAAAAAACTTAAGGCAGCTTAAAATTACAGATACTAATAATGAAGGAAGGAATAAAGAAGAGAAGA
Source organism: Nycticebus coucang (assembly GCF_027406575.1). Taxonomy (NCBI): domain Eukaryota; kingdom Metazoa; phylum Chordata; class Mammalia; order Primates; family Lorisidae; genus Nycticebus; species Nycticebus coucang. Next base: position 118,442,751 of record NC_069784.1, on the reverse strand, counting down.
AATCAGAAAGAGAGAAAATAAAAGTTGAAAAATAAAAAATGACCCAAACTTTCACTAAATGTGAGTTGTAAGATTTTCCGAGATTTCTAGTTTTTCTAGCTTTCTGTTTAGAAAGAAAAATTTGCTTTCCATAATAAGTACTCTGTTGTTATTTTTATAAACAGAGAAAGAGAATGAATTGTGATTTCTGGACTTAGTTATTCATTTTTAATTTGAATTTAGAGGGTTTATTGTTAAATGAAAGTTGTTATATTTGACTCCATTACGCACATTTCACTAACTGATTTCCAGCACTTCGGGACCATTTACTTCCCTTTCCTTTCTCCTTAGAAATAATTTCACACATGGACTTAGAATGTCACACACTGACTTATTCATACCATAGCCATAATTTATATATTGCTTTATAGCTTTTGAACCTAATGACAACACTTTGGGAAAAGCCAATTTAAAATACTTTCCTCTCTTATCTCCTGTGCAACTAAATAGTGGAATAACTTGTGGACAGAGAGACCCCAGGGACCTTAGGTCTTCCATACATGACAGAACAGCCAGGGAGTGATGGAGTGTGACACCTCTCTTATCAAGTAACAGGTCTTCTTTCTTTCTAGGAGAATAATTGGAGATGTATTGTCTTCCCAGGTATAGAGCCATTGTAAACCCCATGGACATACAGACACCAGGGGCGGTGCTGTGGACCTGTGTGAAGGCTGTGGGCATCTGGGTGGTCTCCGTGCTATTGGCAATTCCCGAAGCTGTGTTTTCAGAAGTGGCACGCATTGGTAGCTTGGACAACAGCAGCTTCACAGCGTGTATTCCCTACCCACAGACAGATGAATTACATCCCAAGATTCATTCAGTGCTGATTTTCTTGGTCTATTTCCTCATACCACTTGCTGTTATTAGCATTTATTATTATCATATTGCAAAGACCTTAATTAAAAGTGCACATAATCTTCCTGGAGAATACAATGAACATACAAAAAAACAGGTAAGCTTTGTAAGTGTGTGTGGGGGTGTGCTGGTAAGGACCAATGACTACTGTTTTGTGTTCTGTTTCATGGGCTCTCAATCCTATGAACGATGAGAACAGAGTCAGGCCTGCACGAGCCTTCACTAGAAGGAATGTGAGGGAATCTCTAATACATGGTCATGTCATAGTGATGACAGTGCCTGCTTAGGTACAGCTTATCAGCCATCTGGGCCCGTGACAAGATCAAGGACCATACCATCAGAAATTAATGTCCCTGAAAGTCTTTCTTTCTGTGCAAATATTTATGCAACAAACAACATAATAAACCAGAAAATGTTCACATATTAAGTATAAATTTGCTTAATTATTGTCTCTTCTTCAATTAACTCATCAAAGATGGCAAGGAGTCTGAAAGAAGGATAAGTTGGGAAAGGACTATAGGACTTTTTTAAAAAAATTAAATCATAGCTGTGTACATTAATGCAATCGTGGGGTACAGTGTGCTTGTTTTATATACAATTTGAAATATTTTCATCAAACAGGTTAACAGCGCCTTCCCGGAATTTTCTTAGTTATTGTGTTAAGACATTTGTATTCTACATTTAGTAAATTTCACATGTACCCTTGTAAGATGCACCGTAGGTGTGGTCCCACCAATTACCCTCCCTCCACCCCTTCTCCTTCCTCCCTGTCCCGTTTCCCCATATTCTTGGGCTATAATTGGGTTATAGCTTTCATATGAAATCTATAACTTGGTTTCATAGTAGAGCTGAGTACTTTGGATACTTTTTCTTCCACTCTTGAGATACTTTGCTAAGAAGAATATGTTCCAGCTCCATCCATGTAAACATGAAAGAGGTAAAGTCTCCATCTTTCTTTAAGGCTGCATAATATTCCATGGTGTACATATACCACAATTTATTGATCCATTCGTGGGTCGATGGGCACTTGGGCTTCTTCTATGACTTTGCAATTATGAATTGGGCTGCAATAAACATTCTGGTACAAATATCTTTGCTATAATATGATTTTTGGTCTTTTGGGTATATACCTAGTAGAGGTATTGTAGGATCGAATGGCAGGTCTGTTTTTAGATCCCTGGGTGTTCTCCAAACATCTTTCCAAAATGAATGTAATAGTTTGCATTCCCAGCAGCAGTGTAGAAGTGTTCCCTTTTCTCCACATCCATGCCAGCATCTCTGGTTTTGGTATTTTGTGATGTGGGCTAATCTTACTGGAGTTAGATGCTATCTCAAAGTAGTTTTGATTTGCATTTCTCTGATGATTAAGGATGATGAGCATTTTTTTAATATATCTGTAGGCCGTGCACCTGTGTTCTTCAGTGAAGTTTCTCTTCAAGTCTTTTGCCCACCCTGAGATAGGATCACTTATTCTTTTCTTGTTAATACATTTGAGTTATCTGTGGATTCTGGTTAATAAACCTTTGTTGGAGACATAACCTGCAAATATCTTCTCCCATTCTGAGGGCTGTCTGCTTGCTTTACTTACTGTGTTCTTGGCTGTGCAGAAGCTTTTTAGTTTGATCAGGTCCCAGTAATATATTTTTGGTGTTGCTTCAATTGCCCGGGGAGTCCTCCTCATAAAATATTCGCCCAGGCCGATTTCTTCAAGTGTTTTCCCTGCACTTTCGTCTAGTATTTTTATAGTTTTATATCTTAAGTTTAAATCTTTAATCCAGTGAGTCTATCTTAGTTAATGATGAAAGGTGTGGGTCCAGTTTCAGTCTTCTACAGGTTGCCAGCTAGTTTACCGAGCACCATTTGTTAAATAGGGAATCTTTTCCCCACTGAATGTTTTTAATTGGCTTGTTGAAGATTAAATAATGGTAAGTAGCTGGGTTCATCTCTTGGTTCTCTATTCTGTTCCATTCGTCTACCTCTCTGTTTTTGTACCATGCTGTTTTGATCATTATCGATTTATAGTATAGTCTGAGGTCTGGTAGTGTGATTCCTCCTGTTTTGTTTTGATTTCTGAGTAATGTTTGGCTATTCGAGGTTTTTTTGATTCCATATAAAACGAAGTATTATTTTTTCGAGATCTTTAAAGTATGACAGTGGAGCTTTAATAAGGATTGCATTGAAATTGTATATTGCTTTGGGTAGTATAGACATTTTAACAATGTTGGATTCTTCATAGCCATGAGCATGGTATGTTTTGCCATTTGTTTAACATCTTCATCTATTTCTTTTCTTGGAGTTTCATAGTTTTCTTTATAGAGATCTTTCACGTCCTTTGTTATGTAAACTCCCAAATATTTCATCTTCTTTGGCACTGCCGTGAATGGAATAGAATCCTTGACTATTTTTTCAGCATGACTGTTATTGGTATATATAAAGGCTACAGATTTATGAGTGTTGATTTTGTAACCTGAGATGCTGCTGTATTCCTTGATCACTTCTAAGAGTTTGGTAGTAGAATCCCTGGTGTTTTCCAGATATACAATAAAATCACCTGTGAAAAGTGAAAGTTTGATCTCTTCTGACCCTATGTGGATACCCTTGTTCACCTTTTCTTGCCTAATTGCGATGGCTAAGACTTCCATTACAATGTTAAAAATCAGTGGAGACAATGGGCAACCTTGCCTGGTTCCTGATCTGAGTGGAAATGATTTCAATTTAACTCCTCTCAATACGATATTGGCTATGGGTTTGCTGTAGATGGCCTCTATCAGTTTAAGAAATGTCTCTTCTATACCCATTTTCTTAAGTGTTCTGATCATGAAGGGATGCTGGATATTATCAAAAGCTTTTTCTGCATCAATTGAGAGAATCATCTGGTCTTTGTTTTTTATGTTGTTTATGTGATGAATTATATTTATAGATTAACGTATATTGCACCAGCCTTGAGACCCTGGGATAAAACCCACTTGGTCATGGTGTATAATTTGATGTGTTGTGGTATTCTGTTTGTTAGGATCTTGTTGAATATTTTTGCATCAATATTCATTAGTGATATTGGTCTATAATTTTCTTTTCTTGTTGGGTCTTTTCCTGGTTATAGGACTTATTATTTAAACATTTGGCATCACTGAAACAAAATGTTCATGTCATAAGCTCACTGTGGTTTAACTTTATATAATCAGTTCTTTTTCTCAGAGCCCTATGATCTGATGTGTATTTTCATTTAGGTATCAGAGCTTTGCTTCTGGTTTGTAAACATGCGTTTCTCTCTCACACGCAGCCTATCCTCTCATTGTTTTCTCTTTTAATGGCCTGGGCTTTGCCTTTTGTGTATTTCCTTATTGGGACCTATAAACTCTGACTGGGTCTTGACATCATCCAAGAAATAATCTCAGGGTCAACAGCCTGCCTGTCTACTTACTGTAAAATTCTTGTCCCCATGCTCCACCTGCTGGCAACAACACTGCTTAGCATAGAAATTTCACATTTGACTCCCTTAAAACTGCTGAGAGAAAATATCACAGTGCCCACTGTCAGGTCTTCGATAAATTATGTTTTTAAATTTTCATTGTCTTACTCAAATAGCAGAAAAAAAATTGACATACATGAGCTAAATCATGGTCTGTAGGTGTTAGAAATTGTTTGCAGGTTAAATAATATTACTGTTCAATATCTGAAAGTTGTTTGAAGATCTTCTTAAAAAACAGTAAACACAGGGTGGCACCTGTGGCTCACAGGAGTAGGGTGCTGGCTCCATATGCTGGAGGTGGTGGGTTCAAACCCAGCCCCTGCAAAAAACCAAACAAAAAAAACCCAGTAAACACAGTGTGTAAATCTTATGACAGAGGGAAAATGTATATTTATTGTAATAGTGACCATATAGTAATGCTTATAGGATTCCCTGTCATATCAGATGCTTTTGATTTATGTGAGTTAATCATATAATTCTTAAATTCTTTCTCTGTCAAGCAACAGTTAAAAAAAGTCAAGTCCTGCTTCACTGTATCACTTTTTCCTTATTTAAAACACCCTATTTTTGAAATGTACCTAAACTTTATTATATTCCATGGTTCATTAATTTAGTGGACTTAATACAAACAGAAAGAATTTATATTTATATTGAATACAATGAAGCTTTAAAGAAAAGGAAAATAGTTAATATGAAACAGAGTTT